>NW_028258329.1:5447812-6053125 GCF_053883595.1 Heterocephalus glaber | reverse complement strand
TCCAGCTGTCATTTAAAATAAAAAGCTTTCTTATTTGCCATCCAAAAAAAAGTACAGTAAGCTGAGCAGCAGGCAGATGGGGTAATGAACCATAATTAGCCGTAGTCGACAGGTTCCCAGTATCGTATGTAACTGTGTGTTTCTCAGGGACACAACTCAGGGGTGATGTGCTTGCAATCTGCAACTATGCTGCTCATGCAACGTGCAGGTGTGCATGGAGTCTGCACAGGACAGAGGGAGCAGTGTGTCCCCAAGGGCCCGGGGCTACCCACACAGTGAGACACTGAATGCGCAGGGCCAGTATGTGACATCCAGTCAACAAAAAGACTCTGGTGACCTCCCCGCTACTGTATACGTATTCAGGTCTCTTTCCAGAGGCTGTTGAAAGAAGCTGACAATTCCTAGTGACTGTGATCCTCTGACTAAGTATGTGTGATTCCAAAGCCACATCATCCAAGCTTGCAGTGGGTCGGGCACCCTTCTGAGCACTTCACTGGGACTGTGGGGCTGAAGCCTGTCCACAAAGCTGTAAGGAAGACACTGCTACTGTCCCCAGATGAGGCACAGAGAGGCAGGGAAGCCACCCAGAGTCAGCAGAAGAGCCAAGGTTGAGGCCAAAACAGCAGGCTGCTTGAGGCTGCCCCTCTGTGCAGGAAGAACCAAGTGGCATTCTGGTTTAGCCCTCAGGCTAGGGGGCACGCAACCTCATACACTGCCAAAGCCTGAAACTGAACCTGAACCTGAACCCAAGCCAGGTGGACTTCACACTGAACTGTCAAGCTATAGAGGATCCCTCACTTACAATGGTTCCACTGACTATGTTTTCCTTTGCATACCCATACAACAATTTTTCAGTTGTTTTCACTTTTAGTACAGTATTTAAATCACATGGGATATGCAACACTTTATCATAAAATAGGTTTTGTGTTAGACAGTTCTGCTTATCTGTAGCTTAGGGATGTGGCACATTTAAGGTAGGAAAGGCTAACCCACCATGTTCAGTGCGGGAAGTATAATAGGTCTATTTTTGACTTAGGGTATTTTCAATTTAGGGTGGGCTTATCTGCATGTAGCTCAATGGTAAACAGAGGAGCATTTGTACAAATTAAAGAATGCCATGAAGACATTCTACAAGATATTAGTCTTAATCTCTTTAAGAAGCCCATGTCTGGGAAGGTGTTAAGGGGGGAAGGCAGGCTGGTTTAGATGAAAGGAGATTAAGGAGACATGGCGACTCTTCTTAGATGATGCTACAGCATCTCAGGTACTGTAGATGACAGTCTGAAATTGTTTGTTTTCCAAGATGAGATAACTTCGTCACTCATGTAGAAGGAGGTCCCATTTCTAGGAATGCATGTTGAGGACTTTAGGAGCAAAGGATTATGATGTCTGTAAGTTAATTTCAAATGGCGTGATGAGGACATGCACAAGGATACATACAGAGATAAAGCAAATATGGCCATGCTGACAATTGTTGACTCTAGGTGATGAGAAGACAGATATTCATTGTATTGCCTTTTCATCTTTTCTGTATGTTCAAAATTTTTCATAATGTAAGTTGGGGAAAAAGTTGATCTTGTTAGTCTTATTTTGGAATGTGCTAACCCAAACGAGACTCACCATCAAACACTTAAAATATAAAATTTTAGGGACAGAAGGAACCTGAGATGTAGCTCAACTCCCCTCATTTTAAAGATGAGGAAAGTGAACATATTTGATAGTTTCAAGCTATTTAAAGTACCTATTACAAGCACTGCCAGTAAGAGTTTATTTATCCCAGGCACAGAAAAACAAAAACCTTATGATCTCACTCATGCAGAATTTTAAAAAGTTGATCCCATAGCAGTAGAGAGAGGAATAGCGGTCACCAGGGGCTAGAGCAATGGGGCAGGGGTTGGGGAGATGCTATTAAAAGTCCCAATAGTTTGATCAACAAGAGGAGTAAGTTCAAGTGGTCTATTGTACAACATGGTGACTATAGCTAATGACAGTGTTCTTTTAAAATGCTCACCACAAAATGATAACTTTATGAAATAATACATATGTCAACTAGCTAGATTCAATCATTCCAGAAGATATAGGTATTTCAAAACATGACATTTTGAGTGTTAAATACATATACTTTTATCTGCCAATTTTTACAAAGTAAAATTTTTAAATACTTTATTATTTTAATGGTCTTCATAATTTTGATAAAGTTGAAAAAATTAAAATTTAAAGTAGTGTTTATTTTAAATGTTTAGCCATTTTAAGAAGTTTATGATATTATAATCATGCAGTGTCATTTGTGTCAGTATAATAATCTATATAGTACAGTATATAATATAATATATATTATAATATATAATATACTATATATAATATAGTACAGTATATAATATAATATATATTATAATATATATAATATACTATATAATATAGTACAGTATATAATATAATATATATTATAATATACTATATATAATATAGTATGAAATAATAATACAGTGATATAATAACCATGCATATAATTATAAGTGAGTGATTAGTGTCTTTGACTCAGTGTAAAAAAATAAAGGAATGAGCAGAAAGATTCAGAACTTTGCCAGGAGAATAAGCTGGACAGGAAACTGCTGCGAAGACTCGGTTCTGTACAGCTCTCATGGTGGAGAGGCAAAACATATTAAAATCTAGAAAAGGAAAGAAGAGAGGGCACTGTTTTTTTCATGTACTTCACACTCACAGATTTATTTAACTCATGCATATGTAAAAATTCCTGGAAAGATATGAGTTCATATAAAATGTATAGGAAACCTTAAGGTAGCCATTCAAGTCATCATGGATACTTTATAAAACTACGTTCTTTGGATACCAAAACACTACAGCCCTCTCCAGTAGATTTGCAGCCATTGACTTTTGACACCCTTAAATGTGGGTTTTAATTCTCTTAGGCAATGCTATTCATTCAGGCTTTAGAACTGCACATTAGCAATCACTAGAAAGATGAAAGCAGATGGAATAATGGGGATCAGGGAAACTGCCTGGAGTGTTGTACTTTGAGTCATGCCAGCAGAACTGCCACACTGACAGTGGCTTCTGGAGATGGCCAGGGACCTGGCAGGCTGTCTTACAAGTTCAGTTCATAAGGCTGATGGTGAACCCACTGAACAAGGCATTGATGAGCTGGGGTCCCTCCACCCAAACTCCCACCCCAGCTCCCTGCCTTGAGTTTTCCCAGTTACTGCATGAATCAAATTACAGGCACCTCTGCTGGGTTTCCTGTGAAATAGCAGATCTTACTGTAACCAAATATTACCATCTCGGAAAAACCTTATGCAACTAGGGAGAACGCTTCATTCTCAGGCCACAGAGAAAAGCTTCTTTGTTTTGAGGTTGAACACCTGGAATACGTTATCCGCAGTGGCCACAGAGGAGAGGGGGCTCGGAAGAGCTGATCACACCCCTGTCTTCAGAGGGCCACGCTGCCCGGTGCTGCCTCCAGCACTATGTGGGACAGTGTCATTAGATCTTGGTCCCTACAGCCAGCCGTGAGCAAATGGCAAGAGTGTCCTCCATCCAAATGCAGAAACCATGTTGGTAAAATGCACAGAGCTCCAAGGAAACATTGCAGGGATGAGAAGGAAAAGGGCTAAGGATGCAGCAGGACTGAAATGTGCCTTCCCTTCCCCAGGTCACTTGTGCCCTCCTGAAGCAGTAGGAGTGCAAGCTGAGTGTGCACGGGAGAGAGGCCGGTTCCCAGCCTGGGCTCAGTCAGCACTTACAGATGGATGCCTTCCCTGGAAAACCAGCAAAACCGCGTGTTTCCACTTTTGCTTCAAAAGAGTGACTCTCCGGAAGATAACCTGGCCTTGCTTCTTTTTTTATTCTGCCATGGCAGCGACTTGCAGCAGTCAGAAAGGAAAGGCTCGGGGCTCCAGCATAGACAGCCTGGAGCTGAGAGTCAGCCCTGGTGTTGCGGAGCTCAGCGTGACTTAGAACCAACCATGACCTTGGCCCTCGCTGATGGAAGAAGAATAGAGGACATCCTGAGACAAACACCAATCCAGCACCAGCATAACTTCTGGAAGATAATGTCCTGGTTGTGTTCATATCCTATGAGTGCCATCTTGATAAAATGGAAGGTCCTTGCTGGAAAGAGGCAGTTCTTATGCATGTCGGGACCTCACTGTATGGCACCTGAGTGGGGTGTGTCATGTTCAAGCTTCCTGTGTCCTGGAGGGGGCAGATGTGGATTCTGAGTCTGTCCATTTTTCCCACATCTAAAGAGATGCCACGGCAACTGAGTTAAAAAGAGATGTCCTGATGACAGCTTTGGCCTACAAAATAGCTGATTTCCCACATCTCTGAAGATGCCCATTTGTAATTAAACAGCTAAGACAGTTTTAAGAATGGAACTTTTCCCCCTGCAAAATAACACAAGTATAATCACGTCTGTGTGTCAATTCTAGTATCATTTATTCAATCACTTGCATGGAGATATTAAAAATAAATCTGAGCCTCGTGGCTAAAGCATTTGCCTAGGGTACGCAAGGCCCTGGCTTCAATCCCTAGCACTGCAAAAACAAAGAATAAATCTAAGTAACTAATCAGCCTATTGGTTCTCATGGCATCTTAGATGGTTATTTGGGAAAATGAAGCCAATAAGTGCCAGAAAGATTTGAAATACATTCCTGTTGAGTCATGGTTATTTTTAATAATTTTAAATAAATTTTAATAAAACCAATAATTTTTGCTAAATTCACAGGCAGCCTCTGAGAGGGACAGAAACCCAGGTAAAGGTGTTTTTGAGGCTCTGTCCTTCACACAAATGTGGCTGAGAGTTTATGGCCAGCTGAACCTTTAAAAAACGTGATCCTTTACTTCTGAACTAGGGATAAAGGGCTCTGTTTGCAGAACATTCCCTTAAGATGGTAGAGGTCCCATTAATTATTTCCTGCCCAGTGTTATGTTTCAAGGAACTTAGTGTGTTTTTACTCATTTAAGCTGATCTCTCTACCAAGATGCAATTCGCCTGCTTCATCCCACTTTAAAGCAAGTTTAATTTACTTGATTAAAAGTACACCCATGTTCGGCATGTCTCACAAGAGTCAGGAGGAGACATTAATGAAGAGTTTCCCTTTGAAATAAAATATACAGATTTTGTTTCCTAGGGTTTCCACGTCTATCTTCCTTGCTTGCTTAGTTTTCATGTCGTATCCGATATCACAGAGACTGGCAGCAGAGAGACGTGGCAATGCTCCTCAGCGGGACTGTTCTCCTGGCTCGTGGGCGTAACATATATTTTGCAGGAACAATGGGAAGTGACTGAGGGATCCACTTTTCGCTGTCCCCTTAGAAGAAATGCTCTCTGAGGCTGAAGTAGGGGTGAAGTGTAGACGACTGTTATAAAAAGCACTTGACAGGAAAAGAAAGCACCCCTATTTCTTGGAACTTTCTGTCACTATGATGGCTTTCACAAAGTTTTTTTTTGACTAGAGGATCCCCGCAAACTGTAAATTTTAACAAAGGAAAAGGATTCCCATTCACTACAACTTGACCCAACTAGAAAAATCAGACATTTTATATTTATTTGAATATTTATATATTTTCAGAGGGAAATATGCTCTGGATATTATTTTGGCCATGATGTGCAGAAATTCCTTAAGCAAATATATAATTAGGCATTATGTTTATTTATAACTTAGATCCACGCATTTATTTTTATTCATCCAAAAGAGTGAAACTACACTTCCTTAGATTAGTTTTTAGTTGGGTGCCTTGTTTAAATATGTAATTAGGCAAAAACTTTTTTAAAAAACACACAGGTAGGAAGCTGTCTTTTCACCAAGCTCAATAGCTTAGCTATTCATTTCCTGTTGCCAATAGCCAAGGTAATTAGACCATAATGAGAACTGGTTGCTTGGAAGATGACATCTAAACGTTGAAACTATTTGCTGCTGTGTAGACTTCAACATGGGACCTGGGGACAGAGCCCCAGGACCCTTCTTAGAGGGAGAAAGTTCTACGACTGAAATGCCACCCCCCTAAAATTATTTCTTCCTTGATAGACTCCAACATCCAGAAGGCAAAGTGACATTGGTTCTGGCTTTTTATTTTTATTTATTTTGGAATGGCAAATTCTTCATTGTTAAGGAAATATCTCTGAAAACTGGAGAATGACCCAGAATATACAAGAAATCTGTTCGCTACTTTAACTTTATTTTTCTTTCTAGACACAGCACATAGACAGTTAAGTGACAAGTCTTTCAGATTGTGCGTGTGTGTGTGTGTGTGTGTGTGTGTGTGTATGGTGCTAAGGACTGACCAAGAGCACTGCAAGGTCCGTAACTGAGCTACATCCTAGCCCTCACATATCCTGATGTGTTTCTTACCTGTTAGTACACCCATCTGACCACCCCCAACGTCAAGAAACAAAACATCTCAAGCTTTGAAAGCTCTCAGACCATTCCCGTCAACCTCTCACCCATGGAAGCCACCATCCTGATTTATATTCCCTAGAATCCTTTCTTCTGTCCTTGAATCTCACACAACTGGGAGCATGAATCATGTACTCTGTATGTCCAGTTTCTTTCTTTCAGGACCACAAGTTTGAAATTGCTCTGTAGAGTTGGGCCCTCGCATTTTCATTGCTGTGTTCTTTTCCTGCGAATGGATGTACCACAATTTATTTGTTCTATCTTTTATAGAATTTGGGTTTTTCCTGGTTGGGGCTTGCATGAGTCAACTTTCTATCACTTGACAAAATGCCTGAGATAAGCAACTTAGAAAGTTGAAAACTTTATTTTGGCTCACAGTTTCAGTCCATGGTCACTTGACCCTGTCATTTTGGGCCTGTGGTGCAGCGGAACATCATAGCAGAAAGTGTGTGGTGGATCAGAGCTGCTCAGCTCATGGCAGCCAGGACCTGGGGGCAGAGAGAAAGGAGTCGGGATGCCCATATCCCCCTCAGGAACATGTCCTCCAGTGACCTCACTTCCTCCCACTTGGCCCTACTTCCTAAATGTCCCACTACCCACAACAGCAGTAGTATTGGGGGACCATGACTTTGACACATGGGAATGAGAGAGAGACAAGCCAGAGACAGAGACAGAGAGAAAGCTCCTCTCGAGGAAGAAACTGGCCCGGGCTGGGCAGGCTTTGGACAGCCCACTGGGGCTTTTCTGGGTAAACAAGTGAGCCCCTAACTGGGCAGTTCACCCCTTGAGGCTTTCAGCCACTGTGCATAGCTAAGGGACAAGAAGGCTTTCTGGGGATCAGGTGCCTCCGGAGCCCTCCTCTAGCTTTCCAGCTGAGCATCACCTGGAGTACTTGCATTTTGGATCCAGAAAGTCATCTGAGCCCTTTTCTTTGGGGCCAAATTCTCTATGTTCTCTTTTTCAACAATCTTACTTTGGGGCTGGGGATTTAGCTCAGTGGTTCCAGCGCCTGCCTTGCAAGTGCAAGGTCCTGAGTTCGATCTCCGATATCCAAAAAATAAAAAATAAAAAAAAGAAAGATTGTTGGTTTTTTTGTTGTTGTTTGTTTTTGGTACTGGGGATTGAACTTGGCTGGAAACACTGAGCTAAATTCCCAGCCCAACAATCTTTCCAATCATTGGCCAAAAGTAAATAATGAGGCCACTTGTGGAGATTTGTCACCCTCGGGGCCAACAACCCCCACCCTGCCCTCTGTGTGTCCTGCCTGCCCTCTGGGGACAGTGCCCTCCTCCGTCTCCTCAGGATCCAGCATTACCATCCAAATCAGCAGAAAAGCACCCTAACGCAGAACAGCAATGCCCCATGTCAGCCTCACTGACACACAGACCCTCTGAGGATCTCAGAATTAACAGGAGGGGAGAACCAGAAACTCCTCCCCCTGCTCCAGGTATTCCTGAAACACTGGAGATGAGGGTAGAAAGGAAACCACTGTCTTTGTTAACAAGTTTCCTTTTCCTTTCTTTCCCTTCTCTCTCCTTTCCTCTCCTCTCTTTTTTCCTTTTCTCTTTTTTCATGCTGGGGATTGAACCCAGAGTTTCATGCATGCCAAGCACATACTCCACCATTAAACTACACCCCCAGCCACTTCGGACAACTTTTCTGAGTAACTAGAGCAATGTCGTTTTTTAAATTTAGTATTATTGCAGGTCCATCTCCAAATGGAGAAACTTTCACCCAGGGCTGTGTGGGCTGTCCACAGATGACCAGAGCCACAGCCCAGCACACGCTTCGGGCCTCCATTGCTTCATCCTGGCTGGCTTTCTGTTGGGTGTTCTCTCAGGGTCTTTGCTCTGTCCTTTTCATCTCCAGTCTAGGTTGGGTGGCATCCCTGATAACAGCTTCACATGTGTCAAGATTGTGGGTAGAGCCTTGGGCCTTAAGCATCGCTAATAACTCACAGGGATATGGGGTAGTAGTGGTGTCATCTTGCTTTAGCACAAAGTTGACCCCCATTCTCTGAGAAGCTAATGTGTTTACTGTGGGCTTAGGAAGCAAGGGACTTGACTGTTTGCTCAGCTTCTGCACAGAGAAGCTTGCTGGTCTACCCAGGAAGGGATCGCTGACTCCACTCTTTTCCATGAGGTTGCTTTGACAGATGTACACTACACTCCTGCCCTCTTCCCAGTTGGAGATGACAGAAGGAAAAGTCCCACCTACAACTAAGCATCTGGCTTAACCAGGCCTGGATGAGTTTGCATCCCCAAAAGTGGGTCTCAGTATCCTGACAGTCATCTGGGGAGCTGCTAAGAGTGTGGTGGTTTTAGATGCAGCCTGAATTCTTTGACATTTCTCTCTTCAAGAGGTAGATGGAAATTTCCCTCTGCTTACACATGGGCTGCACTTCTTACCTTACTTCTCATGTGCAGAATGCATGATGTATGACTCCAGAACTCATTCATGAGTGGCACCAGGCATATGGGTGTGCCAAGCACACCCTGGAGCCCCAGGAAGGCTTTCAGATGCCAGCAGCCCTCGCCAACGTGGTGACACCAACTACACAAGAGACCTCGTGCCAGGACCACCAGCTAAGCTGCTCCCAGATTCCTGAGTAAGAAAATAAATGGTTATGGTTTTAAGCCTCTAAGCAACTTGTTACACAGCAATGGATAACCATAACAGGAAGTTATTAGCCAAATATTTCTGGTTCTGGATTCCAGAAACATGACAGAATGACCTATTCCCCTCTTGGAAGTGAGGTATGTAATTTCCTGGCTAATAAAATTGAGCAAGACAGACGATGTGTGTCATGTTGGCAAGGGCATTTTAAGAGCCAGTGTGCTGTCAGCATCTCTTTTTCTTCCCGTACGAAATCAGTGTCCACCACTGAGAATAATGGGACAATCTCCACTAGCTTGGGGCCACAGTGGGGGTGATATGGGGCAGAGCCTCGAGCTGACCCCTCGTGGGCATGTAGCAGCAGAGAAATAAGCCATTGTGGGTGCTCGTTACTGCAGCCTAACCTGAACTATACTGGCTGATGTAGGCAAGGAGATTCAGGCCTTCTGTCAGCCCATCGCAGCTCCTCACACTCTGGACACAACAAAGCCAGCATCACCTCAAAGTCAGCCCAACAGCACCCTTAATGCAGAACAGCATCGGCCCATGTCCCATCCGGGGTGAAAAGAACTGAACCTGGTTCAGGAGGAGGTTGAGGACCCTGAAAAGGTCACCACGGCTCCTATCGATGAGAAGCCAGTGGATGGGAGAAGCTTGCGAGGAACAGGAGTTGAAGGTGTTAAGTAAACACCCTTATGATCCAGTTCTGAAAGTCACAAAGTCAACAGTGACTGATCCTTTGCTTTCTTTTCCAGAACCATAGAGAAGTTAGGGAAATTACTGTCTGGCCACCCAGAAAACAAAGGCCAGTTAGGATTTGTTTTATTTTCTTTTCTTCCCAGATCAATCCAAAGTTCCCCAAGGATCACTGTGGTTTTGAGCTTCCTCTGAGCCTGCTCTGATCTTCTCCACGCACCCCCACCCCTCCCAGCCCCCTCAACGGTCCTTACCCCCTTGCCCACAGCCTCCTGGCCCTCTCCCTCCCCTTGGGCTCCAGCCTCCTCGTTAGGAAGTGTTAGAAAGTTGCTGGACTGAGAAATGAGCCTGTGAATGCTCCTCATCCTAATTAAACTTCAACAAGGTGAGTGACGAGAGGCGATGGGGAGGAAACAGTGCCATCATTGGAGGTCCCGCCCTGGCTCAGGTCGGGAAGGCCTTTGTCCTGCAGAACAAAAGCTGTTGTTTGCATGTGTTAAAGCCTGTCAAACTTCATCTGACCCAGGTGCAAAAACCCACATCCCAAATGCCACCCCAGCTTATGCCACCTTCCCCTACACTGATGGTCCCCAGCTGTCAACCCCAATCTGGGCTGAGTCCCACATCAAAGCCACACTCCCTCCACAGAGGGCTGCTGCTCCAAGATGAATTGTTGTTGCGACTTCCTTCAGCAGCCCCCACCTGTTGAATTAGGGCACTGAGGAGCCCCCCATGGCATGGCTGGGCCCTGACGTGTTGTTAATGAGGTAGGAAGGCCTGGGATCCTACTCGCCTGGGCCTAGCATAATCACATAAAGCTGTTGCTTTGGAACAGACTCAAACTGCCTCAGAGTCAATTTCCCTTGGAAGCATTGCAAAGCAGAGCTTCCTAGGAGAAGACACAATGCCTGCTATTGTCTCTGACACTTCCCCTGCAACCTCCCAGAGATATACCATCCACTGGGGCTCCGGAGCCCTACGCAAATGCTGTTTGCTGATGCCTGGCTACGGTTTCCAAAACCCAGCGAGCAGCAGTTTCTCTCCAAAGTCATTGCCTCCAGACTGGACAAGCTGGCTGGGAAGGAGAGGCCAGGCCCAGGGAGATCTGGAAGCAGCTTGCAACGTAGGACTTCCATGCCTGGTGGTATCTCAGGAGCAGCTGGGAGCAAGCCAATGCTGGCCCTGCTAGACGTGCTCAGTCTCTGGGCGGAGACCAGGTGCCAGGCCATGGCAAGGTCCCAGGAAGAGGGTCCCTAGTTGCTAGAACCAAGCTCGGTCTATCTAATGAGCCTTCAGAACATTCCTGGGAAACTACCCAGGGCCCCAAACCCAGCTTGCATTTCTTTTTTCTTTTTCTTTTTGCAGTGCTAGGGTAGAACCCAGGGCCACAGGGCTGTTAGGCACATGCTCTACCACTGAGCTACACCCCAGCCCAGAGCTTACACTTCTTCCAAGCACTCCAAGCGACCTTCTGGGTCTTCACTTACTGAACCACTTTGCCTTCTTCCTAAGTACCGTCCAATCCTAAGGGTTCAGGCAGCTTCCCAGAAGTGGCTGTGACAGGAAGGATGTTCTCATCACACCCACCAGACCAGATGTCCTCACCTGGAGTATCTCCACTATAGCATTTCGTGTTTTGAGGAACCAAAGGGGGCTAGGGGAGTCCAGAGGTGAGCGACACAGGGTCTGGAACAAGAGAAGAGTCAGGAAGAAGCTGGGGTACAGTGCAGATCTACTGAGCAGCAGGTAAGAGAGGGTAGACTGCCTGCCACGGGAGCTGTACTTCCCCAACTGTCCAAGCTATGCACAGCGGAAGGGGGTATCTGCTGCATTTACTGAAGCACTAGAGGATTCTGGAAGATTCTAGGCCACTAAGATTCTAGGATAAGCAAGGCATGACGCCTCTCTTTCAGTGGGGAGACTCACAGGCAAACGAACAAGTATAACTCCAGAAGGTTCCAAAGATAGGCAGAGTGACGGCGAATATGTGGCACAGGAGGAAGGTTCCTGAAAGGCTGCCCTTGCTCGGGCCTCCAGGATCAGAGGGATTTTGTAGAGAGAAAAGGAGCGTGGGGATTTGACGAAGCATAATTACAAAGAGGGCAAGAGCCTTTGCTCAGTTCCCAGCCTTGGTCTCCCTACACAACTGGCTTTTCCAGGTTGCCCCAGCCCAGCCGCCTCTCCCAACCTCCCCTGCCGCAGCCTGGTGCAGGGGGTGGCATCAGCGAAGACGTGGCCATCCTGGAAATGAAGACACTCTTTGGAAGCCTGGAAACCAAAGGGACCGGGTGAAGCCACGAGATCACTCTTGGCCACCAGCAAGTGTGAAGTCACTTGCTAGGTATTTTGTCGTGTGTTTCTTTTTAACTATAGATTTTTTTAAAAGGGTGGTGTGCAAACCCAACCCAAGAATACCTTGGCTTGGGCTCAACTAGATGAAACTTTTAAAAAATGATTTAACATTATATTAGACTGTTGTGTATTAAAGCCATGTCATGCCTTCTAAGAAACCAGAGTCAGATCCTGACAGCCATGCCTCTGGCAATTTTAAAAATGTAACTCACTTTCAAAGGGAGCAACCATAAACATTTGGCCCAATATGTACAGCAGCTAGGACCTCTAATGACAGTGTGTAAATTCTCCTTCGTGCCCAGGTTATAATGTTCCCATTTTCTCCTCCCTTTCCCAAACCACACATTTCTAAATAGCAACTGTGTGAAGGACAGGAAGCTCGTGAGAGAGGGAAGTGAAGGAACCCTTCGGGCTTCATGGTCGCCAGTCACCACACTGCAGCGACGAATGCACTATGTGTGGGGTATGTTGCCTTCTCCAGCTGTGCAGCCGTGGAGGCCTCTGTATGGAACCCTTCACAGACAATTATTGGGCACTTGGCCCACAGCAGATGTGCTGGGGCACCAAGCCAAGAGGTGCTGGGATGCAGCCGGCGAAGGGACACCGAGGGCCTGAGAAGCCTTGCAAGGTAACCAGAGGTGGAAACCTGGAGAATGAAGATGTTCCCACCATCCCAGAAAATGCAGCTAACTTAAAATGCAGCTCCTCTCCTTGAAGTGGGCTTGGCAGGCCCAGCTGTTGAAAGGCAAAAGAGAAAAAAAAAAAAAAAAAGGAAGAAAATCAACATGTTTTACATTTGTTTGGCCTGCACGTCTAGCTGGGCTCCTTCCAGCCTCCCACTCCCCACGTGCTGAATTGATGTGCAGATTCTGGACAACAGGAATTCAGAGTAGTCCTTGCTACAGACCCAGAGCCAGGAGGAGGTGATTTTTAAATATTGTTTCATGCATTTATCATACTTAGCAAGTGGGTAGCAGCCCACCAGGTCCTCTTGGAAATCATCAGAAGTCTCAGGTCTGTGGCCTCACTGGCCACTACTTTAGGGGGTGACTCGTCCCCCTCAAAGAACACCTCAGTGGAGGGAAGGAAGGCAGGGATCCATTTCCCTGAGTTTTGGGATTCCTCTTTCTCCATTCTCATTCCGGAGCCTCAGCACCAGATTGCCCTCATCCTCACGTCTGTTCTCAGGCCCGGAGTGGAAACCCACCCAGACAAAGTGTGAATGGTGACTGCAACCTTTTCCTAGCTCTTTTCCGTGCAATAGAACCCAGGGCCTGGAACGTGCTAGGCAAGCGTTCCACCACTGAGCTATACCCTCAGCCCTGAGGCTCGGGTCTTCACAGGCATTAAGCTGCAGTAAGCTCCTGCTAAGCAGAGGAAGCCATAGGAGAGGCCCTCCCTCTGGGTTTTAGGTGGAGCTTGACCTTTTCAACCTGCAATGCTTTCTGTCTCTTTTTTTCCTATTATGTTTTTTAAAAATTATATTTCCCCAGAATGACTTTCTGTGCTAAGGAGTTCTCCTCAGGATAGAGGCTCCTAGTTGCTTAAAAATACCTATTTCCCTTTCTTCTTGACTAAGGACTCCTGTATTGTCAAGACAGCAAGAGACCAGCTAAAATGCTACCCTTCCTAGGTCCATAACATCTGTGGCCAACGTAAGCAGAAGATGTTGGAATAGCGGATGCTTCAGAGAAAGTTCTTCAAAAGGGAGAGGATTAAACTAGGAAGTAGCTTTTCTTGTCTCCCTTTCCCTCTCGGAAAGCAGCTGTGATTGTTGGAATTCCAATAGCCAAGTTGGGACCAACTTGACAGTGGGCATTACAAGCCAAAGAGAAAAAGAGAGTAGAAAAAAAGAGAGATATCAGGCCCTCTGGTGAATGATTGTGGAGCTGCCCTGCCAGCCCTATACTTCCCATCTCTGTACTTTTGTTATGTGAAAATAAATAGCTGTTGTCTTGAAGTCACTGTGTTTTTCAGCCTCTGTCACTAACAGCTGAACTAAGCCTAACCAAGTCTCTTCTTCGTTTCACTTCACAGCACTGCCAGCAGGTACCATGGCCAGTTTGGTGTGCATGTTCTCCCTGAGAACAATAAGCCCAGCTGTGTGCCTATCCTGGAGCCTCAGGGCTGGCTCAAGGTCTGGTACATGAAGTGGCCCTGGAAATGTTTGTTGAATGAGAAGCCCCCCAGCTATGGTTCTGCTGGTGAGCTGGCATACTGATAATTACCTTTTCCATGCACTTAAACAAGATTCCGGGGTGAACCAAGCCAGGGCCCTGTGAGGTTAGCATTTGGGATCATTAGAGTACACAAGAGGGAAAATCTGTTTGTATTTATTCATAACAAAACCAGTCTTTTTCAAGCACCTGCTATGTGTCGCACACCATATCAAGACTTAGACACAGTGTGGGCAGCTGGCATGCCTTACCTCGGGCGATGCCCCATGTTCGTGATTTATTGCTGAATAACAAACTCTCCCCAGACACAAGGCTTGGGACAAAACTACTTCCTATGATTGTAAGCATTCAGCGAGGCTAAGCCAGGGGCCCCTCTGCTGGTCTTGTCTGGGGACTCTCTTCTACCAGAGTGTGGGGAAAGCTGTGGCTGAACACCCAATGTGACTTCACTTACTTGCTTGGAGCCTGGCAGGGGCAGCAGGGAGATCAGGCTCAGCTGGTATCTTGGGATAATAGGGACTTTCTTTCTCTTGGGTCTTAGATCCTCCCCTTCTCCATGTGCCCTTTCTATATGGTCGCTCCTGCAGGGTATCTGGACTTTTTACATGGAGCTGCAGGTCCCCAAAAGTACACAGGCAGAAACCACAGTCCTTCCTAAGGGTCAGGCCTAGACTGGCCTAGCATTCATTATGTGGTACGTTCTGTAGCTAGGGCAGCGGTAAGGCCAGAACAGAGTTAACATGGGAGGGGACTGAAGAAGGACATGGATACCAAGAGGTACACTCAGAAGGCCATCTTGAGCTACTGGTTGCTGCACACCTGAGCAGGTGAGAAGGCTAAGGCTGAAAGGGGCAAAAGGGTTTGCCGGGGACCCCACGCCACGGAGGGTGAGAATGGGAGCCTGAAGATCGCAGCTCCACGGCCTGACTCCCTCCTCTTCCTCGGGCAGCCTCTTAAGCTACAGGCTGCTATCCTAGTCTGTTTCCCTCTCTGTATCAAAATATCTGAGGCTGAGTAGTGCATAAAGAAATGAGGTTCACTTAGCTTATAGTTTTAGAGATTGACAGTCCAAATAGCACCGCAAATAGTGAGGGCCTCGGGGCAGACAGCATGGTGGCAGTGGCACATGCAGAAACAATCACACGGGAGACAAGCCAGAGAGAGAGACCCAGGGCTCGGGCTCACTCTTGAGTAACTCACTACTGCAGAAACTCATCAGGGTCCCAGGAGAACTACCTTAATCCTTCCCAAGTTCATGCCCTCCAGTGACGCACCCCCGCCCCTAGGGTATCTCTTACAAGTCCCACAACCTTTCACATTGCTACAAAGGATCACACTCCCAACACAAGGAACCCAAACTGTAGCAGATGCCCCTTGTCTCCACCCATTTTCTGTTGCTATACCTGAATACCATAGAGTGAATAATTTATAGCGAAGAGAAATTTATTTCTTATCATTTTAGGAGCTGGGAAATCCAAAGCCAAGGGCCTGCATCTTAGGACGTCTTTGCTGATAGAAACTCTGTGCAGAGTCCCAAGGGCATCACAGGCCAAGACAGACAAGTGAGCTAGCTTGGGTTACCCTTTCTCTTCTTACAAAGTGATTCATGTCATCCCCAGGGCCACACCCTTCTGACTTCATGTAATCCTAACTACTCCCAAAGACTCCACCTCCCAACACATGAATAAATGACTTTGGGGATTAAATGTCAACATGAGTTCTGGTGGGGACATTATGTTCTAGATCTGTCATCTGCTGCAGTGAGGAGGCGCTGAGAAAACTGTCACCGAGATGAAAGGCTGCCACCCAGAAGGTTAGGGACAACCGCACTGAGTCATCCACAACCATGAGCTGCTCCGTTCACTCCAGCCCACCTTTCAACATTTCTGCCTGTGCATATCAATATCCCGATGAAAACATGTCCTCACATTCATCTTACCTTCCTAAACCAGGGACTCCTCATTGCAGCAGACACCAGAAGCCCCAAGAAACCAAGTGCTCTGTATGGGGGGCAGGTACCCCAAGAGGGTCCCCCAAAAGCATGAGGGTTCCCTTTGCCCACCAGTCATTGGCTTTGCCCAAATGTGCTTTTGGACGCAAGGTTCCCAGCTGGCCCAGCCCCTTGGCCTCCTAACAGCCTTCAGGGTAGGGCAGGAGAAAGAATGTAATCAGAGTTATGGCTCAATGAAGGGAACCGTGATAACCGTAAACAGGCAGTTTGGGACCTAGCTTGTTATTCTGTACAAGGTAGTACCTTCCAATAGCAACTGGTGTTAGGGTCAAGCTTAAACACTCTGCTGTCACCGACAAAAAAACAGTGACGCCATTATTACAACAATGTACTTTTCCACCTTAAAATGGGATTGGTTTTGTGGATGGGGAAAGTTACCCAAAATAAGTTTCTTCCATTACAGAAGTTATAGAGAGGAAGTTACTAGGTTGTTTTAAAGATGAAAGAGGACTGTACGTAAGGACATATATCAGGTTACCTACCCAAGCTTTTACTATATTTAATACATTTATCCTAGGCAATAAATTCTGCACAACTTGAGGAGAAAAGTAGATTTGTCTATTAGTCCTGATAGGCACAGAGCAAAAATAGCTCTGTGTAATAGTATGTAGCTTCATGCTCTGATTTAAAAACAATCACTAAAAAATGATTTCTTGAGAATAAAAACCCCAAATGCAGGTGCCACTTGGGTGTGCCATGCAGTCCGACCAAACAGCATCCTGTATGCCATTTCGGGGCACAGGGAGGAGACCGTTGGGGTGTAGACCACTCTTTAAAAACCACCTTTGGAAGGGAGATCTGCTAGCTCTGAAAGGCTGGTGGTCTTTGCATTGTATCCAAACACATAGGCAGGATATCACCGAGCCACAACCCAAACCAGGCCTGCTTTCAGCATTTTCAGAGTCTTGGGCCATTTGGTGACCCTCTGGGGAGGTATCTGACTTCAAAGCACCCTTAAATAAGTATGTGTCTGTGGGCTATGGGGAGTGGGCCAGGCAGACAGAGCCCGTTCTAAAAGATGACAGGTGCCAGGGCTCCCAGCCCCAGGGCAGTCTGCATAGGCCTCTCCCAGGTGTAAGGATGGGGCTCCCTTGCGCCTTGGGTATAAAGGAGCCAAGTAGCCTAGATTTAAGTTTACCAAAGAGGGGTGACAACATGGAGGTCTTAGATATTTTTATCTTTTAAAATCTTCCCTGTACCCAGGAATACTATCCCTTGTCACCACTCCTCCCTCTCTGGAATGTCACTAATATCTCACATTTATCACTAATTATCTTTCCTGGATATAACCATTTTACCAACTAAATTACAAAGTCCTTGAGAGCGTAAACCATGTCCTGTCGATCTGTAGTCATGGTGTCTGGTTCGTGCAATGCTTTTTAATGAAATATGAAGTCCTTTGGTTTACCAAGATTGAACATCCCACCTCCTACAGGATATAAACCGAGGGGAGCTCTGGCATACACCTAAAGGTCGCAGTTTTCCCGTGATATAGAAAAAATCATCCCAGACTGGGGATACAGTGGTCTGGTACGCTCCATCCTGGCTCACTCATGCCTTATGCTACAGCAGTGGACTATGGGTGTCCTGTGGCTCTACAGTTCATTTACCTACAAAATAAAGACATAGTTTGAGAGATGGCTGTGGCCTCTAGCAGGTCTCGACTCTAGCCTAGCTCTGGATAATGTGATTTCATCCACAAACATCCCAAGCATGGGTAGAAAAACCAGAACATCATTTTCTATTGTTTCAGCATATGGCCTCATTTTAATTTGTTCTAGCAATAGTATTGGTCCTGGTACACTCACTGCAGACCCACTAATAAACTACCCAGCTCCCAGTTGGTGAACACACCAATTTATAAATGGCTATTTGAATTCTGAATATTCTGGGGGCTCTTGCAAGATCCAGTAGCAACCTGACCCTGGCCAATGGCACCATTCATAGTTGATGTGGGATCCCTGTGGGTAGGCACTTCTGTCCTGGAAACAGGAGTCCAGAGAGCAAATAAATAGAAAAGGCACAATGAGCACCACGGAGACGCTGGAGCAGATGCTGTGCAAGAAGGGCCAAGATGCTGACCCCGACGGACTGGTTAGTGAGGCCTCCAAGGAGGGGTCTTTGAGGTGAGGCTCATGATGAGAAGAGCTCAACCATGCAAAGATCTGGGCCAGAGGCGTGCAGGCAGGTACAACTGTGCCTGGCAAGGCCATGAGGTGAAATGGAGATGACCGTGTTTTAGGAATAGAGGAGCTCCCTGTGTGGCGGGCACACAGCACAGGGTATGTGGAGGACCGACACAGGGTCAACCCGGGGAGGCCTCTGGGGTGGGAGTGTGGATTCAACCATGGAAAGGGTTAGGAGTCGGGCAGGTGGTGTGGGACAGGGGGAAGGAAGACTGATGACAATGGATCTTTGACATCTTTGGCATCCTTACTTCTTATATCAGGAATAATAATCTTTCTAGAATACATTAACATGAGGCCTTGGGTTGAAGTAATAAAAAGTCAGTTCTGCTTGTAGTTCTATGCATTTTCTGGGTCATCCCTAAGACTTCTGGTGGTGTCACTTTAGCCAGTACAGCCGACGCTCAGTATCCTGGGGCAGTGGGTTCTAGGACACTGGTAGGTACTGAAACCTACAGCTGTTCAAGACCCTTACATATAGCAGTGTATTTGCAGGTCCTATGTGGTGGTATACACATCCTCCTATATACTTTAAATCATCTCTAGAGGACACAATACCTAATTTAATCTAAGTGCTGTGTAAACACTGTGTTATTCGGGGAACGGCGACAAGGGAAAAATTCTGCGCACATTCAGGATAGATGTGATTTTTTTGTCTCAAATGTTTTTAATCTGTGATTGGTTGAATCCAGGAATGTAGGACCTGCAGACACAGAGGCCAGCTGTGTTTCTTTCTATTCCAGCCTTCATGCATGAGTCTCTGAAAAATTTCCTCTCCCGCCATCAACCTTCCATTCTATCTTGCTGGGAACAGAAACAACCCTGACCTTGGCCAGTGACGCACTGTGGCCACGGAGACCTCCTCTGTGAGCAATCTGGAGTGACCACACGCTCAGCCTCACTCGGCCCCCTCCCCTGGAAACACCCATTTTCCTGAGAGTCCAGCCCCGGAACAGCAGGCTACCTCCATAGCCATGTGCTGCAAAACCATCTCCTTTCTCAGGGGAGAGAGCTGAGGGTTAGAGACCTCACCACATAATCCAGGTGCTGCAGACAGCAAATACTGGAGCCAAGACAACTGGAACTAGTTACTTAATCTAAGTCCATAACATAAAAGCCTGATCTAGTAAAGGAGCCCACAGTGAAATGAATGACCACACAAATAAACACATCATTGTAACTTTGCATATACAGAGCCACATGTCTGCTACAATGTAACACCCCACTGGTTCTGGAGTACATGTAATCTGCAGAGTAGATGCATTCACAATGGAGCCTGGGGGCCTGTGGCACAGGACTGGGCACCTAAGACAGCCTGCCAGGCCCTGGCCCCTCTGCAGTCTCTACCTTGAAGCCCAGACCTGAGTCAGGGCAGCTGCTCTGACCCCACTGGCACAGCCCTGCACTGACCTTGCCTCACTGCCCTGGCCTGAGATCTGTCCCCTTACCCTGTCCTCATGCCTGCTTCAGCCATACTGGCCAGACCGGTCCCTTCCACGTCCCACTTCAACCTTTCTGAAAAATCACCTTGTTGTGCCTCATAGCTCAGGTGGTTTCACGTCCTAAAGTGAGGCCTGGTAAAACCCATCCCAGCCCCTCCAGTGTCACAGTGTTTAAACCCTGCAGGGCCCCAAAAGCCTTAAGCTTGTCTTCCTCAAGCCCTATAATTCAAAGTCAGTAAATGACCGATTTTTATTCAATGCAATGAAAACAATCTGTTCGTATTAGCATTGCCTTTGTTTACAGATCTCAATCTTGTAAAACTGTGTTCGTTAAAATTCTGCAAAGCCATTCCTTTGAGGATAGGTGTCATGAGCCTCCAAGGAGTGCGTTCTTGGCTAGGATGGGTGCTAGAAATCCAAGAGCTCCAAGAACTGGAAAGGGAAAAGGGACTCATTTCAGCCACCCTGACAAAGTGCGCTGCACTGCAGCAGGCACTGCTCCTCCTGAACTAACCAGCCTGGGGCCTGGCAGCTCTTCTCACACTGTGATTTGCATTTGAGGTCCCTAGGGCACCTGTCAGCCTGTAGACTTAGTCTCAGAGGGTCTAGGGCCAGGACAGGGAGTCTGTATTGAAAATGGGCTCCTAGGAGACACCAGTGCTGCAAATGTAGAGAGGACACTTTGGAGCTATCTGTTAGTATCTTCTGAGAAGTGCAAAATCCTGAGCCCTGCCTCAGACCTCTTAATGGGACATGTACCCTAACAAGATCCCAGATAATGTCTGTGCATGTTCCAGAGCAAGAATGCTGGCTTCTTGTTTTGCTTACATCCTGTGCCCATGGCGGGCATAGCTAATCGACCAGGACATGCTGATGATCCTTCCCACAGTGCTGCAGGGCTCAAGCAATGTGTGAGGCAGTGTGGGAAAGAAATCTTGTAGCCAAAGAAGAATCAGTTTTGATACATGGCTAATGAAAGAGAGAGATACCTGGGGGGGGGGAGAGGGAGAGAGAGAGAGAGAGAGAGATCAGAGCAAAAGAGAGAGATCAGAGCAAAGTTGGGCTTTTAGAAGCCAAAAGCCAAGACGGTTCCTAAAAGGTACTCCAAAGTGTCTATAATTTGGGGTGAAGCGTAAATATACAGGAGGAATCTCGAGCTGGCATGTGAAAGGTCTCTCTCTGTTCCCCAGGTTTCTGGAGCCACTGAAAGCTACTTGTGGCATCAGAGAAAAGATGAGGAATAAGGTTCTAGAAGGGCTGAGAAGCTATTCATGTGGCTGTAGGTTTCTCAGCCAAGGCTGAACGAAGGGACTAGAGTCCAACTCCCTAACAGGGAGTCTCAGGTGACATAAGTGGAGTGTCCACCATACACCAGCAGGGAGTGGCCCTACCACGTCGGCTATCTTAGTCAGTTCTCATCCCCTGAAGGAGGCCCTACCATCTCCTCTAAGACAGGGAACCGGAGGCCAAGAGCGTTTAATAATGGGCTGATTAAGCTGCAGGAGAAATCCTTCCCAGCCTGTGTGCTTGCCTGGCTGACCGCCTAGGCTCATAGAGTCAACAGTTGGCATTATATATCTTTTTGTGATCTCTGGCATATTTTAATTAGAGGGCTCTTGGTTGTCTTGCTTCATGGGAGGGGCTGGGAGGAAGGAGCGTTGGGCAGCAGAGCAGCCAAGTGGGTGGTACCTGAAAGCCAGGACAGACAGGGGAGGGGGCTGGGCTGAGCTGTCAGCTGCCTCGAGTCAGGCTGTAGCGATGACGTCTTCCTATCTGTGTTTGTTTCTGTGGTATTTGAGATTGAACCCAGGGGCTTCACAGTGAGCTACATCCCTAGCCTTTTTATTGTTTTGTTTTTATTTTGAGACAGGCTGTCAGTTACCTCGTGATCCTCCTGCCTCAACCTCCCAGAGTGTTTTCCCATCTGTTTCACTGCAAATATGCTTGGCACATCACACCTGCTCTCTCCTGACCCCTTGCTGGGCCGGAATCATTAACCACATTTTCAGAAGAGAAAGAGCCTCACAAAGATCAGGTGCCAGGGCCAAGTTCATTCTAGGCAGAGAAGAGTATCCATGTCTGTCTGACCTCAAAGCCAGATACCCTTTTTAGGGTTTATCCAGAAATGAGGGGGCTTTTGTGCCACAGGCTGGCCACTAACCACCAGTTAGGATTCATCCAACTGAAGTTTTAGGTGCTATACAATTAATAAGCTTATGTACTGCTAACTTCCGTTACAAATGCAAGTGACAAATGTAACTTCCACTACGCAAGCAACTTACAAATGTAGCTTACAATTGAGTTTGCATTATATTATATCAGGCTGCGTTACATATTATCCTATGCTCTAAGTTACTACAAACGTGGCTTACCAATGGAGACAATGGATTGAATATAGTATATTTGACAAACTGTTTGCAATAATGTAGAACATACTAATATAATTTGTAACTATCGCTTCTGGGCCTTTTGGCTAAGATCAAGTGTATAATTTGTAACTTACATTTGTAATATAAATTGGCGGGGCAAAACCAATGTAAATTGGGGAAAGCCCGTGTCTCACAGAACATACTTAGTGGCAACTTCCTACTCACCTTGGTCCCATGACATCTAGTGGCCAATAGGAGAATTGCAGTGGAATCCCTGGGCATTATGAACAGGTGCAAAAGCATAGACTAGAAGACGAGCCCAAAGTCACAGTAACTGAAGCATCTTTGGAACTCATAAGAAGTACATTAAAGCCATGTACATTCAGTCATCTTATAATGTTTATGCTTATTTACTACCCCAAAGGAAAACACACTATATTCAATTCATTGTCAATAAACTGTTTGCAGTAACATAAAATGATATATAACTCGATATAATATAATGAAAACCCAATGACTGAAGACATGTTCCACAGTCAAAAGCATTACAGAGTGTAAGTGCGGTACAATCATTGTTCGAGTCCCCTGGGAGTGGGATGGCTCTTTTAGAATTGTCACAATGCTACTTAAAATGCTAGAGGACAATGTAAGTAAAGAGTCTTCACGCCTGTCCTGCCTTGTACATATAATAAGATGTGGTGGGCTTTATAGAGACTTCTGGTCACTGGGGAAATGAACACTCTTGGCCCGATTGTTTTCATATCACAAGGGCATTACCATAAGAGGACTGCTGGGAACTCTCACGAGAATGCAGATTCTGACAATCTCTTCCTCCTGTCCCAAACCCAGCATTCACGTAATGGCAAAAATCCAAAGGAAGAGTCTTCTGTTATGGGTGCTCCTTTATAGGAGGTCTCCGCCGAAGGGCAGGGGGAAGCCTTACTGCTGTGAGACCAGGAGAGATGAACCAGGAGTGATTTGCCAAACCCTAACACACCCAAATTATTTTTCAAACATTCTGTGTTTGGCAAAATGCATCTTGCTAAGCCTCTTTTCCCAACATTTTTGGACCCATGTGTATTTCAAAGGAAATTTAGTATGTATGTTTCTGATTCACTTAGGCAGAACTCAGCACAACTGTTCAGTGAGAATCACTTTGTGTCCAAGAATCTTCCCGAATCTCTTATTTCATAAGCCCCTTTAAATGATTTCCCTTCTAAACAGGAAGTGTGTTTTGCCCAGAACAAATTGAACTCAAGCCCCCCAAAAGATTCAAGTTTGGGTCAAAATTCAGAGTCCTTGAATGCTGAAGAAGGTCAGAAGTTGCAAACAACTCCTCGTGTCGCTGAGACTGTCCGGCATTGAGAAGAGCAGAGTGCTATCAGCAAGACGCTGTGATTATACTCAGTGACATTTTATATTCTTAGAAACCAAGCGTCTGGCTTCTTGCTGCCTAGATGGAGCACTGGGTTGGCCAAGCGTCTGCCAGACCTGATGGTCAGGGACCTGTACAGTACCATTGCTCTCTCAGTGTTAGCACTTTTCCTCGCCAGCTAACACCTGGGGCCACCACAGGACACAGGGCTCCCTGCCCAGCTCCACGGAGCTTCTCCACCCAGGTAGGACCTCAACATCCAATGTAGGTGTTGAAGCTGAGAACTGATCAATGAAATAGCTTCATCTATTACATATTAGAGTTAGTTTTGCCTTTAAAATTTACTCCATGCGAAAAACACTGTACATCTACAGTGCTTGATTAAAGTCAAAATAGTAGAATGATGGTAAGATGTCTTTTCATGTGCTGCTCTTTTCTATAAAATGACATAATTTTTTACTCAGTTTTCTTTTTCTTGTGACAGGATATGTTTAGGATTACGTTCAGCTACACAGAATGGAAAACCCAAGAAGGAGGCTTTGACAAGACAGGAATCTACCTTACATGAAAAAAACCCAAGGAAGAAAATCCAGAGCTGAAAAGTCTGGTTCTGGGGCCATCAAAGACCTAGGCTCTTCTCCTGTGTCTGCTCCAACTTTCTAACCATATAACTTTCATTTCAAAAGTGCTTTATCACCAGAACATAGCTACCAGAGCCCAGCCTTCATGTCTATGTCCAGACAGCTGGAAGGAAAAAAATCCTCTCCACTGACTGCCCCGCAAAAGCTCAAATCAAGATTTTAGCCCATATTTCTTTCATCTCTCCTGCTTGTAAGAGAATCTTGTGTGTATCTTGTATCAAAGTACATCGCTGCCCTCAATAATACGGAAATCCATGAGCGAGAAAAGAAAAAGAACAAAGCTAGGGGATAGGGAACAAAGCTAGTCTGTCAGCTTTGTCCCCACCATGCTCTTTCCTGGCCTGTGTCAACTCCTAACCACTGCGTGGTAGACCCAGGGCAAAGTTCTGGAAGCCATGACCTGGAAGGCTCTGTGTGTGTGAGGTCAACTCAAGGCCCAGCCCATAGATATTGTGATGTTGCCTCTTCTGTTTGCTTCTGCCTGGTGTACAAGTCTCATTTACCTCAGATTAACTTGTGTGTGGAAGCTCTTCCCTCAGGGCCCAACGGGGCCAGTGGATTGAAGAGAAAGTGTTTGGATGAAACAGTGGATACTATTGCCTTTTTCTCCATGCCCCGGTCACGTCAGTCAGCTCATCTTCCTTCTGCTTGGTTAACTCCTGCCTCTGCTACCATCACTGAGTGCTATACTTTGAAACTCAAGTGTCCCCTGCTCCCCCATGTGTCACCAGCTTACGGCACTATTGGGAGATGGTGGAACCTTGAGGAAGTGGGCGCTAAAGGGAGGGAGTGAGAGGGGTGAGTTCACTGGGGGGTGGGCTTGAAGGGAGATTTAAGGCCCCTCTTCTTTCCCTCTTTGCTTCCTGGCTGCCATGAGGTGAACAGGCCTCCTCTATCCCATACTCCCACCACAACATCCTGTGCCTCCACAGGCCCAAAGCAACAGGGCTGAGACCATGGACTGGAAGCTTCGAAACCATGAGCTGAAGCAGAACTGTCCCTCCTTCTATGTTTATTGTCTCAGGGGTTTTCTTACAGTAACAGATAGCTGATGAACACACTGATGAAAACTCAGGTCAACAGATTTTCACATAGTCCCTGAGTGTAGAATAGTGATGTAGAATAGAGGGGACTTGCTGGGTCTTCATTTCGAGTGAGCTTGAAAGGTAAGTAGTTGCTCATTCAAGTTTGGGCAACAGGGGACAATTCGTGTAAAATGAAGAATCTACTTCACTGATAGCAACAGGGAGGTGCTCATGATAAAGTCTACTTTCCCTCAACCTCAGGGCACCTCTCACCCCATTTTATAGCCAAGAACACCGAGACTAGGTCACCTGCCTAAGTCACCAGGGGCCACCTCAAAGCTGCACTGGCCTCTCTGCATCAAAAATCCACCCTCCCCAGAGGAGCCTGGCTCTCCTGGACAGGATTCAGATCCCATGCCCAGGTCCTAGGGCCTGATCCTGACTCCCAGGCACTGAGTGAGGTGAGGGGCCTGGGGGACACTGGGGAGGCGTAGGACCCCCCCTCAGAGCAGCTCAGGAACCAGACTTAGAGTAAAATGCTTTGGGCTCTACTGCTATCCTCATCACAATTATTAACTACCTTTGCTATGAGGCTCGGCCCTTTCCCACTAATGCTTAGGGTTTAAAAATGGAATGAGGAGGAGCTTTGGAGGAGGTTCTCTGACTTCTCTTTCATTCTTGATTATTTTTATTAAGCGTTTATCAAACAAAGGCCTTCAACATGAAATGCCTTAGACTTCGATCCTTTGACATAACAAGAAAGCAGGCAGCAGACAGTTCAGCTCTGCAAAAAAAATGAAAAAATAAAAAATATTTTTTCACAATGAAGTCAGCAGAGGGATCCTTGACTGGAGATGCTTCCACAAGCCAGAGAGAAGGGAGGGAAGCTTGCATCAGAATTCCAAGGAGAACAAAAGGAACCAGCCCCCAGGAAGAATATGAAAATTAAAAACTGACAAGTACAGTGCACTTTGCAGGTTATAAAGCCATCTTTCATAGTGTTATCTTGCTCGAGCCTCCCTGCACACTGCAAAGGGGAAGGAGAGCCTCCGAGCCAAGGCCACACAGCTAGAATGGGGGCGGGAATGTGGTCAGAAAGAGCTTGCCTTCACCACCTACCATGCTCAGGCGACCCCCACCCCAGACCCCAGTGAGCCACTGTGAGCAAAATGAGTCCTTACTCTTCCTCCAGCCCAGTGGTCACCGCTTTGGAGGCCAAGGCTGCGGATTTGATTCCTAGGGAAGGCACAGCTGGGAGAGACGTTTCCACTGGTTCGCACCTGTAAAGCCCTCCCTGTGTCCTATGTGGCCCTTATGGGGCCCCCTTGGGAAACTAGTGCTCCCCCCCCCCCCGGTGAATGGGTGGGACAGGAGTGAAACAACCACCATCCTCCACGCCCTGCCAACCCCGCACAGTCTGCCCATGGTTCCTCCAAGATGGTGGTGTCTGGGGCAAGCATCCACAGGCCTCTGTTTACTCACCTGTAAAATGGGGAGAGGAGCATGCTGCCTTCATGCTGCCACCAAGGAACATGCTAGGGAGCAGAGGTGGAGGCCACTGGCCTAGACAAGCCTGGAGCTGGGCCCGCCCTCCAGACCTGCTCTCTAAGAGCCTCCTGCTCTGACAAGGTTTGTGGCTGGGTGCTCGGCTCCCATCTCAGACTCCCAGGGTCATGTGGGTCACCTGTGGGAGGAGGCGCAGGTGGATGCCAAGGGCAGGATGCCTCGGGTCATGAGGGTGTCTTTGGACTTCTGTCCAGCAAACAGGTTCTTATCCTAAAGGAAGAAGAGTTTTAAGCCCCAATCCCACATGCTTTCCCACCAACGATCCAGCAATTACATAATCAACACAATTTCCTCTCTTCATTTTCAAGTTTGTTTTCTTTTTTTTGAAAGACCTGGCCGAGTGATGTTAAGTTCAACCCATCCAGGATTCCAGATAAACTCTTGAACAAGAGTTGTGTACAAACTTCTCAAGTTGCTCGTGCGGGATGCACCCCCACCCCCAGGCCTGGGCCCGCAGCCCCTGTGCAGGGAGGGCCACCCATAGACTCTGCAAGGTCGGGGATCCTGGGGCTCAGCACCCAGCCACGAGTCCTGGTGGAAGGCATCAGCCCCGATGTCTTCAGGAGAACTAGATGGGAGCCGTGGGTCCAGTGGGACAGGATGGCAGGGAGCCCAGAAACAGACGAGAGCAGCTGAGGAACAGGTGATTCCACTCGGCCTCACCAGGGTCAGTGAGCCTAGCACCAGAGTCGCCCAGTGTCCCTCGGTCCCCTTCCCCAGCCCAGCTGCGCATTCCCACCCAGGACAGCAGAAGCAAGGCGTCCCAGGCCAGGTGGCCAGGTGAGGGCTCCCCAAAGCTTCCTTGCTGATGCTGCAGTGAGAGGGGAGGCAGAGGACAGGATGCACATCGAGGTCCCTAATACAGAAGGAGCCGCCCCTATGAGAATACCTCTTGGAATTACATTACACAGAGCTGGACTGAAGAGGCCGAGCCTCCCCAGGATGAAAGCACTGATGTGGGGAGGCGTCCATGGCACCCAGGAGAGGCCGTTTCCATGTTTTAGATGGAGCCCGGGCAAGTCCGCGAGTCCCAACTGGTGAACCGAGAGGCAAGAGGCGCCTGACGTGCCTCTGCCTCCGGAGAGCTAGAGCACCACTCGGGACTAGAGGTTCAACTCTGAGAACACTTAGCGACAAAGGTCTCCTGTGTTTGTTTTGTTTTTCAATTTTTAATCGAGTTGTTATCTATGCATTTAAAAAGCAAAATAGCTGCAACTCAGGTCTCGGGCTGGAGGGCCGTGAGCGCCTGTGAAGGTCAGAGGTCCAGAGGCTGAGGTTTAGCTTCGGCTTCCTGCCCTCGGGGTGTGGAGCTCAGAGCGCCCCCTCGGCTGTCCGGCTAGGGCGTCTGTCCCGCGGGTGCAGACGGGGCCGAGGCACTGGGGCCCCGGAGCAAGCGCACAACCCGGGCGCAGCGGGGCGCGCGGACCAGGCCGGCGGGGCGAGTGGAGGAGCGGCCGAGGGCAGAGCAGCAGGTGCTGGGGCTCGGATGGAGCCAGGCGCAGTGGACGCGGCGCTCAGCTCCCTCCTGGGCGGGCGTGCGCGCCTGGGACTCCCACGGCGCCTCGGAGGGCCGGCCCGAGGGTCACCTCCGCGTCCCAGGGCGCACCGGGTCCCCGCGCGCCTCCGAGCCGCAGGGGCGGGAGGGGAGGGGAGGGGAGGGGAGGAGCGGGGCGGGGTGGGTGCGCGGCCGGCCCCCTCCCCCCTGCACCGCCCTCCCTTCCTCCAGTCCTGCAGCCAATTAGCCGCCCCCTCGGCGGGAGGCTCGGGGCGCTGCATAAAGCGGCGCGGAACTGTCACCCCGAGCCGAGCGGGAGTCGCGCACCGCCCGAACCCCGCCGGGCGCAGACTCGGGGCCTCGTCCGGGAGCAGCCATGGCCACCATCAACGGGGAGGTGGAAAACGGGCAGCCGGACCAGAAGCCCGCCCTGCCGCGCCCCGTCCGCGACCTGGAGGTCAAGTTCACCAAGGTGAGGGTGCCCCTACCGGGCGACGGTCGGGGGCCGGGGCCAGCAGGGAGCGGCCCGCGACCCCGCGCTCCCCAGCCCGGAGCCTCCCCGCCTGGGCCGGGCACCCCCAATTCTTGCTCTTTGAGAGGCGTCCCAGGTGGGAACCCGCGCCTCGGGGGGGCTCGAAGCCCAGCGGAGCCGACGGTGCAGCCCCGCGCGCCCTGACGTGTGCCCGCCCGGCCCGAGGAGACGCGCGCTGCGGTGACTCGCGGCGCGGCGCTCTGCCCAGTCCCTGGGCCGCTTACAAGGCTGAAGAAGTCGGGCGTTGGGGGCGGTCGGGGTGCCCGAGATAACCGAGACGAGCTCCGGAGTGCAGGCCGCTTCGGGGAGCTGCGAGTGGGAAGCGCGTCCCCAGGGCCGCTGAGAGAAGCATCTGTCACCTTCCGTGCTAAGCTGGACCCCGTTTGCCCGCAGAGCTAGGGGGAGCAGGAAGGAGCTCACCGTTGAAACCCCCTGGTGTTTACAGACCAAGAATGCGTCCCCCAAAGGTTCCAGGTCCGGACATGAGGAAGCCGCGGGTCCCGGCCAGAGCCTCTGGGCAGTAGGGCTGCTGAGGCGCGGCTGGGCTGCTTGTCCTGCTTCCCCGGGAAGCTGGAACGCCGGCCGCGGAGAGACCACCTGCCTGGGCAGAAGGGAAAATGGCGATGCCCGGGAGCAGGGTTAAGGAGGCGTCAGAGAGAGGACACCCGGGTGCCGGGATCACCGCTCTGGGTAGCCCAGCTGGAGACGGGGCTCTTCAGGGTTCAGGCCTGGGCCAGCCTTCACCTCGCTTCTCCAACCTTGGCGCCCCTTATTTTTGCATCTTATCCATAGCTTCCAACTCCAGCTGATGCAGGGCTTAGAAAATTCTCTTGTCAATTTTACTGTCAAAAGTGGCAATCATTTCTCTCAAATAATTTTACTCAAGCGGAGAAAGTGGCAGACCACGATGTGTGGCCGTCAGAATTTGATCTTTTGGCACCTAATCCCCAAAGTTGGCTGTGCGGACACTTAAATTACGTGACATTTAAATTAACTGTTTTCAGAGGGCTCTAATCAACAGAGGCGCGTCAGGGCTAAAGGCTGGAAATTGTTTTTAATGTCGTTTCCTTAATAGTATCGGCTTCCGAGGGGAAAATTCCAGCACAAATTCTGGGAACAGTGAGAATAGGGCCTTCATTTTTTTCCCCAGATCCTAGCACTGTGATATTCAGTTGCTATTGTTTTTGGTGGTGGTACTTTGTTTTGTTTTTAGACTTTTATAAAATTGCATAGAAACCAGAAAGTAAAGATACGGCTGCCCCTTTACTTTCTACCTTATTGAGTCCTATCAGAGCCAGCTGCCAAAAATGAAGAGTTTACATTTCTGGGCACTTCAGCAATTCCTTAGGCCCTGTAAACTTGTAAATGCAGCCCTTATGGAGATAGATCTTAGGAGATTCCTGGACAGCGAGTTGTGGTGAGACTCTTGTCCCTGTCTTTGCCGGCTGAATGGGACAGATGTGTGACTGAAGCGGAGGAAAGGTGCACTAGATGCAAGGAGCTGGTACTGGGCTCCGTAGCGGACTCCAGGAGATGGTGCCTCCGATGAGGGCCTCGCCTTCCACACCGGTGGGGGACAGGGCCACTCCTTGGCCTGGCCAATATGCTGGGCAGCCTGCATGGCCCAGGGTGAGTCCTGTGTGGGCAGGGAGCCTCTGGCTGGAGAGGGGCTGCCCCCAAAAAAGAAGGAAGTGAAGACACCGAAGTACAGAGTCAAAGCCCAGGGCACGGAGTCTGCCCGGTGGAGCATGTGAGCGGGCAGCACAATTTTTCAGAAGTGACTCACAGTGCTGCTCCCTCATGGAGGATCGGTTTGATCTTGGGCCTTGGCCATGTGATTTCCCTAAGTGATCAACTTCCAGAACGATGACTTTGTCAGAGTCGGCCAATTTGTTCTCAGGTTTTAACGTTGACCGTAGGGTCTAGTGATTGGTTCTGCTAAGAGGAGTGTCCCTCTGGGGTCCCCCCACACAGCTCCTAGAGGACGGTGGCCCCTTCCATTTTAAGAGCCCTCTTTACAAAGTTTCTCCCAGTAGCAGAGATCCTCTTTAAGGTTTTCTGGTTCTCTAAATCACTAGTTTTTATAGTCTCTTTTGTGAAAATAAAATTCCCCCAAATCTCCCAAAAACACGGTCCTTTTGAGTTTAGCAGGCGGCCTGATGTCCAATGGGAGTTGCTGGAAATGGCGTCAGCAGGATTCACTTTTCTACTGCAGTCTTTACCTCTGTCCAGAGCACCTTCTGGCTCAATCTTGACCCTTGGGTAAAATGTGGATTGTGTCTGCAGTTTGATGTAGTTTCATTTTATACCTCTTTAAAGTTCCTTTCATACTAACTCACAATCCAAAGGGAATGATTCCTTTAGACCCTTTGTCCTGCTTTGGGGTTCAAAACAGTACAGCCAACACCATTGGTAGGTCACGTTCATGAACTCTTTCCTTATTTGTGTTTTTTGTTTGTTTGTTTGTTTGTTTTAGTGGCGAGAAAATCAACAGGAGAAACCTCTTACAAGATCACTTACTACTGTAATATAAAGAAAATAACTGCTAAATTAGAACATTGTGATGAAGAAATAATGGTTCGAGTCAAGCAGTTTGAATATTTTTTTAAGTTGCTGGTTAGCAAGGACTATGGATCAGTGTCATGAACAACCAAGTCATTTTTTTTTGGAGCCGCATACTTGGAGATGAAGTACAACAGACATCTGATCATTGCAATCTGTTTCCACCCCCCCATTTATATTCCATTTTGCCACCTTCTCATTTTCCCTCCCCTTTGGAATTGATACCAGGAAGAACCTAGAATCAGCAGTTTCCCCTGGCGGGCTCTATTATCTAACCCAGGAAATTTCATCTTCCTACAAATGGGCCTCTCTTCGTGGCTGCCCTTCCCCACACTAACGCAGCTCCTCTTCTCCACTTATTAATTTCTCCCTGTTACTGAGTAAATACTTGCTGCATGGCAAAAGTGAACTCTTGGATTTGGTTTCAGCTGGAAGAAAAAACCTGTAATTGTAGCCTGGCCTTTTCCTAGTGGACTTCCCTGGGGGCCTGGCCTCACATGGAAGGTGCTGAGCTTCCAGAAGTCAGACAGGCCCGGCCCACTGGAGCCACCTGCCCGGCCAGAGCCTGTCCTCTGTGCATGGTCCCCACAAGGGGCAGCCTCAGCTTCCTCCCCAGTGTACCGCAGAGCTGGAGAGCTCGTAAGCAAGCTGCAGACACGAGCAGACAGTCCCTCTCTGTTCTGTCTGTCTTCATCCAGGAGTGTTCTGGATGAATCGATTTCATAGTCTTTGAACTTAGCCTTGTGGTGGCACAATTCACCTTCCAAACAATTCAAAAAGAAGCAGAATTAGAGCTGTGTGTATGTTATGTATCTAGATGTAGAAGTGGAATTGGATGAGGTAGGTCTGTCCTTAGAAATGATGGCTGGTGTTTCACTGGGCGCAATGTTTTGTGCCACCTCTGTAAGGAGGGTTTTTCCTGAGCTGTGAGGGGCTGAGGTGCCGAGGCCCCCAAAGGTGCAGCAGCAGCTGTCTATCCCCTCTCAGGGCAGCCAGGCCCCCTGTGCTGCCAGAACAGGCTTCATGTATTATCCATCAGTTATGTTCCTCTTTCTTTCCCCAAACCCTTCTCTTTTAATGTCACCTTTTTCAGGCCATTGGAACTTAGAGCACCCTAACAGTAAAGAGTATGTACATTTCAGCATGAGGACTTCATGAATTGTTCTTGGATTGTTCGGGGTGTCTCTGGTTTTTGTTTTGTTTTGTTTTGCTTTTTTTAGGGTGTCTCTGTTTTTAAACATTCTTATTCACAGCTGAAATTCTGGATAGTTGAGGCTCCCAGAGAAGCTATTTTTGTGGGTTATTTCTCGAGTTCTGGATCTCAATGGTGATTTGCTCTATCATTTAATATAATTTGAAGACTTTTCTAACCCAGATATTTAGCTTTGTATTCCAACCCTGGCTTTTATTAGGTATAAGATGATACAGTGATCATCCATATGTTGCTAATAATAATTATTCTTATTGTTATATGACTTTGGTCTTATTATGACAACTTGGGTACTTGTGATCTGCCCCAGGCTGGTCTCGTAGTCAGGTGACTCTGAGCGTCCCGTCTGCCTTCATCTCATCTGTAAAACATCCCAGGGAAGCAGGCAGCGGTGGGGAAGCTGGTGGACAAGACGTTACCTAAGGTCCTTAGCATGTTGAAATGATATGATTTTGATTTAAACCTAATTCGTTACACTTCCTTTCCCGGTTAGATATTTATCAACAATGACTGGCATGAATCCAAGAGTGGAAAGAAGTTTGCCACATATAACCCGTCAACTCTGGAGAAAATATGTGAAGTAGAAGAAGGAGATAAGGTGGGTCCCCCCCCCAAGTAATTCAATTATAGATAAGTGAAGGATAAGGAAGCACTGCAGCTTAGCTATGAGGTAGATTGGCCCCACCCTTGGTAGGGCCTGGGGAGCCACTGCAGTCAGTCCTCACCATGTGCAGCTCAGTCACAAGGCCCAACATGGGATTAATTACAGACTGTCTTCTGCAGAGAGTCCCTGCCTTTGATAGATGTTTCCCCATCCCGGAGGATGACCTCAGCGGTCTGCGTCACATAGTGAAAGGAAAGGTTTTTATCAATTATTTGAACCTGGAGGCATTAAAGAATCTTCCCAGAAAGCATTTCCGGCTGGTGTGTTTCACCAAATGGAGCTTTCTGGTAAGAGATACTTTTTTAAAAACCTGAAGGAAGAAAGACGAGCTCCTCACGTGATATGCAGGGTGGCAGTAATGTCGCATACGCAGAAGGTTTCTTTCCTACTGGACACTTACATGTCTGTGGAAAGCTATAGTCTGTACAGCCCTCTGGGCTGGTGCAGGGCCTGTATCATTCAGAGAAGCTGAGGGACTTCTGGATATATCCTTGGTACATTTCAAAGCCATAAAGTAAATTTTGAGTGGGAGAGCCATTGAAGAAAAGGTTAAGGTCTTCTGTAGAAAGAAACGTGAATGATTCCTCACTGTTTGAGCACAGGACAGATTTTTTTACTTGCAACAAGGCCTCTTTATGTTGCCAAAGCTGGCCTGGAACTTTGGGCGCAAGCAAACCTCCAGCCTCGGGGCCAGGGATTTAGCTCAGTTGTTTTGCTGCCTGCTGCGCAAGTGCAAGGACCCGAGTTTGATCCTCGGTACAAAAAAAAAAAGAAAAAGAAAAACAAGCAAACCTCCAGCCTCCTGAGTAGTGGGGCTACAGGGCCTGCAGGTGCTAGGTGGATACTCTTCATCTGTGCATCGATGATGTCGGAATGTGTGGGGTGCAGTATGTGTGGGTAAAGCTTTCCTCCCAGCTGTGGCAGTTTTGTGATTCGTGTACAGTAGCCAGCAGCACACCTTCCTAGATCTTCCTCCACCTGGCTCCTCATGCTGAGCTCTGCTGACCAAGAGGGTGGCAGAGAGGAGCAGATGGGAAGCTGTGAGGGCCTGGCAGGGAGGGCCTAATGCTGAGTAGGAGGGAGGGGCCCTATACAGTGTCTCGGAGGAAGCCCAGACCTTCCCAGGCACTGGTTTTCCACTTGTTTGGGTAACTTCTCTGAGCACCTGGAGGCAGAAGCCACCCTGTCCCCTGCAGCTGGAGAAGTCCTGACCTCCACCCCAGAACCCCAAACAGGGAATCCAGTGTCCCTGCATTTCCCTGGCCAAAGCTTCTGTGCCCCCCACCCAGCAAGCTTAGAGACAGAGTTCTGGTGGAGTCGCTGCCTGTCTCCAGAGGGAGCCCTTGGGGATGAGCCATTGTTCGACAGCAGACAGACCCGGGAAGTTTATTTTTGTGACAACAGCAATAAGTGTTGCCCCTCTGAATAGATCTCACTCTAAGAAGAAAGCTCAGGGCTAGAGTGCAGCTCTCCCAAAGCCTTCATTCCATCCTAGCACAGCAAAAAAATAAAAAACAGAAAGGGTTTTGTTATCATTATTCTATCCTTGTCTATACAACACTGCAACAATTCCGTCCCCACGGGGTATGAAAGGCTGAAGGAAGAGCAAAGGCCTCCTGGCCACCAAAGCCCTTCCTGGCCTGCAGACTTTTCCAGTGTGCTCAGTTCTTCAGTCTACAGAAGCGAGAATCCTCCACTCTCACTCCCAGACCACCATTCTCAGCGGGAATGAAAACCCAGACAGATACGTCCCACCTAGTTCATGCGTTCAAACTAGCTAGCACATGGAAATCTTTCCATTCCTCAGGTTACCAAGAAAAATACTCAAGGTCGGTGACTATGTTTTGAAATGCTCTTATAATCAGGGGACTAACTCTTGGCCATTATGGAAATCTGGAAAAAGACTTAAAGAAAAAAATCACTTGAAAGCCCCCAGCCAATTAGGCAATTGAACAACTCACTGGCGCTTGCAGCTAATCTGCTACTCGCTCCTTCCTCTGCTCTGCCACAAGACAGGGACTGTGCCCCTGGGCCCCGTAGCCAAGCGGTCCCAAACTGCAGTTGCATTCAGAGGTGACACTCTCTCTCTCTGTGTCATTTTGGCCACTCAGCCCGATGTGGACAAGGCCGTGGAGGCCGCGCAAGCCGCCTTCCAGAGGGGCTCCCCGTGGCGCCGGCTGGATGCTCTGAGCCGAGGCCAGCTGCTGCAGCAGCTGGCCAACCTCCTGGAGCGGGACCGAGCCATCCTGGCCGTGAGTACAGGTGCCTGGAGGGAGGCACGGAAGGAGGGCCCTCCCTGGGGCCTGTTTTCACGGGGTGCTGGCCGTAAGTGGCCGTGGACCTATTGGTCCTTTGAGGCAGCTGGAGTCCATGTTGCCAGACTTCATCTTTCTTATTTTGAAGTCAGACTTTTGTCCCCTGCCATTCAGCTTCTTGACGGAGAAGTTGCCTGAAGGAAGCTGAGCTGCACCAGTATCTCCCAGACGTGGAACGGGCTGGGCAGTACCCTGGTCCTACCTGGGTTTTGGATACTTACGGGGTTTTTTCACATTAACTTTCTTTTAAACTTCAATTTAACCTCATCCTAAGTGCAATTGTCCCCCTTTCTCTGAAGTTTCCCTTTCCATGGCTTTACTTACTCACAGTTAACAATGGGTCAAAGACATTAAATGGAAATTTCCATTCGTGAGTTTTATTATAGTATGTTGTTATTGTTCTATCTTATTATTCTTACTGTTGTTATTCTCTGACTGTGCTTGATTTATAGGCTAAATTTTATCATGAGTATGTATGTATGGGAAAAAACAAAATGTATGGAGTTAGGTATTATCTGCAGTTCTCTGGGTTTATTGCATAAACTATCACTAATAATGATATCTAACTGTGTGACAACAATCCGTTTAGGGCCTTCAGCAGAGTCCCCGGCGTGTTACAGTAGGCACTAACTAGATGATTGCTATCATCAGTACTAGTGTTATCATAGTAATGCTGCATGAAGCCCGGGCTCCAACCCCACTTTGTGCCTTGCCGGCCTGTAATGTTTAAGTCTCCTAATTCCTCAGCTGTGGAATGGGGATATTAATGCTGCCCAGCCCCTGACACTAGACTGCTCCTGGGAGACTGGGCCGAGAAGGCCTGAGTAAGTGGTAAACACGTTATCTGACACCATCTTCAGAACTTCTTTGGGTCCCGAGGTGGAGACTGAAGGACATCTTGGAGCTGCTGGGGGCCTTGAGCTCTACTACAACCAACACATCCAGTTGGTGAGCAGCTAGGACTTCTGTTTTTAAAACTTGTTCCAAACCTTGACACCAAGTTTGTAGGAGAGGAAATCTCCTTTTTGGCCTTTGATTTGGAAAATTGGTTTTTCTGAGGTTGGGAACAAGAAGTAGAATGACCAGCCCTTTAAAGGCCAGTGTTGGCCAGGACACCGAAATTGCTTTTGTCCCGGAGTGCGTCTTGGGGGTAGAAGAGCTCCTGGGTGTTTCCCCGAGGACACATCTATGCAGAAACAAATTCCCCTCCCTCCCTCCCTCCTTCCTTCCTTCCTTCCTTCCCTTCCTGCCTGCCTGCCTGCTGCTGCCTCCCTCTCTCCCTCCCTCCCTGGCTGCAGGTGGCCACATTCACCCAAATCCCACTGAAGGTGTTTCCCTCCCAGGGTAGCGCTTCTCTCCACAGAGCCCTTGGTTTCTTCCTGTGCCCGCCTGAAAGCCAGCCTCAACTCTCAAGCTGCCAAACTGGCTTTTGCAAAAACATTTCTGTTTTCCTCAGCATGAGCTCATCAGTCTGCAATGTCCGTGTGGACTAATAGCAGGCTCAGAGGATGTGCCCTGGGCACCCCTCCCTGCCCTGTCCCCAAGTGTCAGTGTCACCCTGGGTGCAGCCCTGCAAGGCCACCTTCCCCTTCAGCTTGCCCCTTTGTCCAGCATGACTGTGTTTTGACAGCAGACAGAGGGGCACTGGAGGAACTCTGGAGGCCACCCAGCAAATCACTTCTGCTCCTGGGACTAGGGTGCCCACAAGAAATAAAATCCAGCTCCTTGCCACAACATGAAAGGGATAAGACAATGAATGACTGGCAAATATGGTTTTAAAACTCTGGCCACATCCTAGGAAGGTGTCCTCATGCTCCATCTTGATATGGTTTCCTGCCTTAAGCAGCAAAGTGCTTCATTCCACCGTACTCTTGCCACCTCGGTGGTTTGACGGAGCTGGGTGTTTGTTCTGTCTGCATGCACCTGTGGGCCGGTCTGGTGGCCCCTGACTCTCTCCCTTGCAAAGCCACCCTGGACCCAGGCTCTGGCTCTTTGCGAGCTGCTCATTTTGGGAGCTCCCTGCATATTCTCTTTTCCAACCTGAGTGCCATTTCTGGGCTCCCTGGCTTTAGGCCTGGGCATGCTGGCAGCACAGGGGCAATGCTGCCAGTGCTTTTCCACCCTTCCTCAGCATCTGAGAGTTGCCATGGATTAATTTTTCAGAAGGCACATTTTTCCCTTAAAATCTTAAAGGAAATAATCTTAGGAGTGGCTCTGCTTTACTAGTGGTTGAACCACAACAATAAGTCTAAGCTTAGGAAGCAACTGTTCCGTTAAGTAGCAAATGCTTGATTTCTCAGGTTCAGTCCTGTGAGTGCATTCACCTGTGAATTCTTTTTTTTTTTAAAAGAATTTTCTGTCTAAAACTATTGTGACCTAAGTTTTGCTTGGATCAATTCCATAAAAACAGCCTTGAAAAATTATGTTATCGCTGCTCCTTGGCCAAGCTGATGATAAAAAAAAATAATCAGCTAATGCTTGTTAACTACTCACCGTGTGCCTGGTTTGCAGGCACCTGACCTATGGCATTGATTTTCCCATCTCAGAAATGAGGAAACTGAGGCCCAGAGAGGATAAGCAACGTGTCCACGTTCGCTCTGCCTGAGGTAGAAAGGTAGAACTGAAAGCAGATAATTGGTTTCATGCCCTGAACTTACTCACAGTGCTACATCAAAGTCCTCTTCGTTGTCCTGTCCCAGAAGAGACATTGTCTGGAACAGCGAAGTCCTGGAGGCCTTTTGGTATCATTTGCCATTGCTAGGCTTCTCCTGGGAAAATGAAAGTCCAACTTGGAATGTCCGTCCATAGACGCTCAAGGCACAGTTTATTGGATGTCACCCTGAACTGACCTGTTCCCTGAGTGTAACTGCTATGGGTGGAACTTGGGCCCAGGGCCCAGGCCGGTCCTGTCACCCCTGGTAGCTCCCAGCCCTGTCTCCTTTGTCCCCTAGGTAAAGACTGCCAAGCCCCTGTCTGTGCCTAGAGGGAAAATTACAGTCTTCATCGATCATTATATGCACCCTTGCACAGTACTCACCTGGGGCCACACTGTGCTTGGTGCTCATGTTTTTTGACCTCCCTGACTCTCACACGTGTTCTAGGAAGGAGGTCCCATTATTGTTCTCATTTTGCAGATTTGGAAACTGAGGCGGGGGGAGGGGAAATTCAGGGACTTACCCAGGCCACTCAGCTGGCATTCGCCAGAAGTGGTTGCCTCCTGTGGAGAGGGGACTTGGCTCAGCCCTGTGGCAGAGATCAGATAAGAGGAGGCCACAGCATCTCAAGCCTTCCAAGGTGCGTGCGCCCTGGGGTGGTCACTGCGTGCGCGGTGGACGTCAGACACTGAATTCAGTGCTGGCTATCTCAGTGGTCATGGCTGAGTCACCGGGCTCTGTTAGCCTAAATATCTGTACCTTCAAGTGGGAACTGAGGCGTCCAGCTCAGAATGGGACCTATGCATGCATCCGGGTCAGAGGAGAAGGGAGGGCCCTTTCTTCCTTTTTACAGCATCATCTCACTCCATTGACGCTTCAGCAGGAATCCAGCCCTGGGCTATGTGTCAGGGTGGCCACTTCCTGCAGAGATCCATGACTGGCGGTTTCAGTGCAGGCTCCACTGGGGCTGCTTGTCTGAGGGACAAAGGAGTTCTCTTTTACCCAGGCTGGAAATAGAAAAGAATCCCTGCCATTGAGCGCCCACTGCTCGCCTGGAGAACCACCTCCCTCTGCGGCCAGCCAGCATGCTCCTCGCCTGACGCTGCATCCGGCTATGAGGCACACTAGGAAAGCATCACATCTTTGTGCTGGTGGCTTGACCCTCTGAGCTGTCACTCTTTCCAGCTGAGCAGAGAGGGAAGAACCAGTGCCCTTCTTGCTTTGGTTAAAGAAGCCACTCTGTCCTCAGCTCCTGAGATACACAAGCCCAGGTGTCCAGGTCACACTGCTGAGGCCTCTGGGCCCTGGACAGAAGACCCCCAACACCCATGTGGATCCCTTCCCACCAAGGCTTCAAATGAGCCTTGCAGGGGATGTAGTCCATGCTGCAGCTCAGCCCCCAGCTTCAGGGCTTTGGGAATGAAAGTGGTCCTTGCTGATCTGGGACAGGTGGATTTCAGTTTAGTGTTGTGCTTTCTGAAGTGACACTTGGGGGCCGTGGATTTAGCTCAGTGGCGCTGCACCTGCCTCGCAAGTGCAAGGTCCTGAGTTCAATCCCCAGTACTGGAAAAAACAGACAAAAAAACAAAACAAAACAAATGAAATGACATTTGGGGCTGAGATCTAAACAGCAATGTCTTAGGACTGTGTCCCCCCCACACACACACACCTTTGACAAGCTCACAGTTGGAAAGAAAGGAAAGCCACTTCTGCAGTGGGTGTCATCTTGTCATTGCAGACCCTGGAGACGATGGATACCGGGAAGCCCTTCCTGCATGCCTTTTTCATTGACCTGGAGGGCTGCATTAAGACCTTCAGATATTTTGCAGGGTGGGCAGACAAAATCCAGGGCAGGACCATCCCCACAGGTGAGCCAAGACAGGACAGACTCTCCCCTCCTTTGGGGTCTCTTTGGGGCTCTGTCACCTCCTCCTGCTGGGCCTCCTTACTGGTCTCTCCCTCCCCCAGTGGCACTGTACTGAGTCTTCTTCTAAGAAACTTATTCACCTTGAGGGGGCCAGTATGCTGAGGATCGAGCCCAGAACCCCACACAGGCTAGACAAACACTCTTCCACTGAGCTACTCCTTTAACCCTTTCACTCACTATGAACTTGAGTTGAAATCACTTCTTTGTGCAATAGACAAGACAGGAACCCTTGTGGGCTTCTAGGTTTCTTTGTCTTTCTATCCTTGAAATTCTTCACCCTGATTAAATGATTGAGTCTGTCCCCCGCCTGTCACCTCTCTTGCAGATGACAATGTTGTGTGCTTCACTAGGCACGAGCCAGTCGGGGTGTGTGGGGCCATCACTCCAGTAAGTACAGCAGATTTTCCTGAGAGATCCAACACAGGTAGTACCCCACTGCCCTGCATCCTTTGGAACCAGTTTCTGGTGTGCTTTGTCCACAGCACCGTTGTTACTGAGGAGTTGCTTGGTGGCATGGAGCTCAGTGGTCAAGGGTTCCTGACATGGGTTAGGCCCCATGGCTGCTGTAAGACCCTGGCTCTAGATGGGCACCAGAAGGCATGGTGGGTCCCAGTTGGAGGGATCAGGCATGGACAAGGTCCCTAGGGAGCCAGTCTCTCAGCTGGGCCCTGAAGGATAGAAAGGCTTCCCAAGCAGTAGGAATGGCCTGAGCAAAGATGTGGCCCACTTAGAAGGGGGTGGTGGCGATGCTGGTGCTGGGCGGGTGGGGGGGATGAGCTCGTGTGTCAGGTGACCTGGGCCAGCTTCAGCTGCCTTGGCTGCCAAGGAGGGATGGGGACTTTAGTCACTGAACCATGGGATGCTCGTAGGAGCCTGGGGAATGCAACAATGCTCCCCATCCCTTTGGGAAGCGCCGGGCCACTGCAATGGCAGCTGGGCAGCGAACAGGGGAGATAGGTGGCATCAGGAAGGAAGGGCTGAAAAAGTGCTTTATGGCGATCAGGAGGGCAGCAAACATTTTGGAGGGGCTGAAGTAGTCCACGTGCAGCAGATCCTCTTTGCAAAGGCTGCCAGTTAGCATTCGCCAGGATGCAGCTTAGCAATTCCCAGGATGCTGGGCAGGAATTCTGATATTGCCTACTCCTATGTTATCCCTAAAGCCCCAAATCTAGATGAAAGGCACATGCCTTCCGCGGAGGCATCACTGGGCACCTGGGAGGGTGGGTCCAGGCTTTTCCCTGTGCTCTGTCCCAGTGGAACTTCCCCCTGCTGATGCTGGCGTGGAAGCTGGCACCCGCCCTGTGCTGTGGGAACACCGTGGTCCTGAAGCCAGCCGAGCAGACTCCCCTCACTGCCCTTTATCTCGGCTCACTGATCAAAGAGGTAAGATGTCCGAAAAGAAACTACGTGCTCTTGATAACATTCCCACTCCTGGGAACCAGGTCAGCGTCCCAAGACGTGACAGTGGCAGCCAGCTCCTGCAGAGAGGGAAGGGAATGACGCCTGTGATTTGCCTGGTGGCTATGCTGTCTTCCTCCTGCTTGTGGTCACTGAGCTGGAAGAAGCGCCCTTCCTCCCAGTGGTGCTAATGGGAACGCGTCACTCTTATTATGGGCTCAAACCTATGGCTTAGGGCTCCGTGTTTTGTCTAGAGTGTCTGCAGGGGGTGACCCGAGGGAAAGCCGAAGGTCCAGTAGCTTCCTGGGCTCTGCACTGCTGGGGTATGAAATGGTCCTTTTCTCTCCAGGAGCAGGGGCAGTGCCCGCCTCCCGATCAGCACCTTCTGTTCTGCCCTGTGGGCAATCCCCACCCTCGCCCAGATAGCCACAACTCAGGGAAACAGCGGCCCAAAGGGACACCTTCTCCCAGACACACCTGGCAACATATTTTAGTCATTTTATCATCAGCTTGTATGTAGCAAAGATTGAGAGGAAAGAGACTGTAGGAAAAGAGGGACAGGAGAAAAGATCCATTCATTTCATCTCGTCTGGGTTAATACCCAGATCAAGGCCGGACAAGCAATAATCAACCAGTTTTCACTTCTCTTCGACTGACGATAGAGAGCATGATCATCCAAGTGATGAGGCTTGAGGGTCCCAATATCACAGCGTTAAAAATTGGTGGCTAGGAAACTAAAATCTTGGCTTTTAAAAATAACGTTTTCAGTGTGATGCGGGGCACCTTTGGGAGATGCCCCCACCTCACTCAGTTTGTGGCATCCTTGTGAAGGAGGGGGCCTTGTGCGTGCAAACATGGGTGTGAGTGTGAAAGAACCAGGTGTGTTCATCCTCAGCGTGACCCAGGATGAGCAAGCAGAGGACACAGAGGGGATGGCTTTCTTGTTCCATTCTGAACATAAATGGGGCAGATTGAAAACTGAATGCTATGGCTCCAGAGGAGTGTTTGCAGCCGCCTTGGGGCCTGGGAGGTGTGGCCAGGCACTTCTCCTTCCCTCAGTATGCACACTCAGATGCACTCACATACACTGTCTTCCACACACCGATACGAGTGCACACACGATAGTATAGTCACACGCTCATATGTGTGACTTACTCGTGCATGCATGCATACATAGGCACACAAGCTTTCACACACACACACGCACACTCACACAACACACAGGCACTGAAAGGTGCCTTGCTACACGAGGACCACTGCCACCTTGTGGTCTCACTGCACATTTGCCCAGGGCCTGGAAGGGGAAGGGTGTACCACAGGACCCAGCCTGCAGCCTGGGCAGCGGCAGGGGTGAGGACCCCAGGCCAGCCCCCGGGTGCCTGCAGCCGAGCGTGCCTGAGTCCTGGGTTTCTGTGTGAAGCGGCTGTGCTGTGCTCCCTGCCGAGGGCGCAGCTTCTCATTCTCTGATGCTGGCTCCATTCTCCCCAGGTTGGGTTCCCTCCAGGCGTGGTGAACATCGTACCAGGATTTGGGCCCACGGTGGGAGCAGCAATTTCTTCTCACCCTCAGATCAGCAAGATAGCCTTCACCGGGTCCACAGAGGTAACTCCCCAGGCTAGGGGCAACATGGGTACCTACCCTAGACCCCCCAGCATCTCCTTGGAGAAGCTCGAATGTGACTTGTTTTCTCCTAAATTTGACCATGTTTTAATAATAAGGTTGGTTAAAAGTCACTGATCTAGCTTCTAAACTAAGTAAATACATAGTAGAAGCCTTAGAAGAAAAGACTGAGATAAGATAAAATAAAAATGTAAAACATCCATATGGCAAACATCATAATTAAGGCTAAGAGATAACCGAATAAGCTGAGAGGAAAGCAGGCATCTTGTTCAGCTCTTCCTGTGTGAAGTGGTCGTACAAATCAATGAAAAGGGATAAATGGAATGGTGAGACAGGCAGCTCAGAGGATATGAATGCTCTACGCTCAATAAAATTAGTTGACTTGTAATCAGAGAAATGATAGTCACCAACAGTCAGAGAAATGCACCTTCACGTAGAAATCAGACTCTCCTTTTATCTCTTAATTTGGTAAAAACTGAAATGGTGTCACTAAGAATATAGGATCTCACCTACACTGTTCCTCAGGTGGGAGGTGAGATTTAGGAATATCGATCAAACATTTCAAAGTGAAAAACTTTTGATTCAGATCCCATTTCAAAGAAACTACTGTATTTGGAGAAATATTCCCATGAGCATTCAAAAGCATATTTTCCAATGTGTCATACCTGACCTTTGAAATGTCTTACAGTCATTAGGTAGACAAGGAAAGATACCTGTGATCTACTGTGAGGTACAGAAGAGCCAACCACAGGAAATCATCTACAATAGGATCCCAGTAGTAAAAGTGGGGTGTGTGTGTATGTGTGTAGACATAGAAATTCTCTGGAAGAATTCCCAAGAAATTACTATGGCCACCTACGGGGTGTGTCCTGAGTGTTAGAGTGAGAGGAGACAGAGCCCCTTTTAATTTATACACATCTACCTATGAAATTATTTTGAATGAGAAAGTTCTGTACTTAAAATAAATGAATGAACATTTCCCATGCAGTCAGTGTCCCCGTGTCCCTCCTCTTGGGTCCATCCAGGAGCCCACAGCCCCTTCCTGCAGCCCCGAAGGAGACGCTGCCTCCTTGGCAGCCAGGGTGGTCATCCTTACAGGTCATGGTCAGATGAGGCCCTAACTTAGAGCCGCCTTGTCCCGAGTGCAGCATTAAAACAGCCAGTGGTTGTCAGTGCTGACCAGAGCAGGTGCTCTACCCCTGGCTTCAGGGACAGGGGCCTGACTCCTGCCCCAGTGCGTCCTCGTCTTCCTCTGTCACCTCACCCAGTAGCAAAGTTGCCCCTGCCCCTGCCCCTGCCCAACTTCTCTGCAGACATCCTGAGCACTCTCTAAGTGACCATGGGTCCAGCTGGGTGGTGTCCTCCTCACTTAGCAATCAGCGTCAAGAACGCCCCCGGCACTGCTCAGCCACAGGCATCTCGGTAATGGGGTGCTTATGGGGTGCTTTTCTGCCTGGGTTGCCCTGCTGTCTTCAGCTGTAAGAACACAGCCCAACCTCTGGAAACAGGCAAGTGGGCTCTGCCACTGAGCTACAGGCCAGGCCAAGCATGCTTCTGTGTGTGGCCCTAGATTTTTTTTTTTTTTTGAGACAAGGCCCATCCAGGCTGGGTTCAAACTTTCAATGCTACTGCCTCAGCCTCTGAGTGCTGGAATTTCAGGCACCTGGCTTTACCGTTTACTTGTTGGATAAGTCAGCAGGGGGCATAGGGCCAGCCCGACTCTCCAGCAGTGGATGGAGACAGAGAAGCCCTGTGAGGTGCCCGCTCATGGGAGGCTGAGCTTTGCTATTTGTTGTCCAGTAGATGACCCTGTTACCTGTGACGGTCTTCCAGCCTGTTTCCAGTGGTGGCTCCTTTTCTCCTGAGAGTCACTGCCCTTGCTGCTTCTCTGACTCTGGAAGGTTCCCTCAGATTACACCAGAGCCACACAGACAATGCCCACCCCAGGCTGCCAGGATTTTAGCTGTTACCAGCAAGGCTGGGACAGGTGCCCCTCAGTGCCTTGAGCCCTTTACCAGCCTCGCTGGACAGCAGGCAGGGCTCACTGGGGCTATGCCCCAGCAGGTGGGCAGATAGCTGTGTCTACAGAGAAATCACTGGGTTCCCAGGAGCCCCCACCCACTGCTAGAAGTGAATCGGCTAAGACCATGGACTTCAGGAGCCTCGGTCTGGTTTGCAAGCAGGTGCTCCCAAGACCAGGGAGTGAATCCAGCTTGTGGCAAGGCCTAGGCACCCTGCAGAGGCAGATGGCCCTGGTCACACATTGCTACTTCCTGAGCTAGTCCAGAATGTTCGCGGATGTGTGCATTTGAGCCAGGTTAGGCCTCGTCCAGGTTCATTAGGCCTGTATCTCCTCCTGAAGGTTGGAAAGCTGGTTAAAGAAGCTGCATCCCGGAGCAATCTGAAGAGGGTGACACTGGAGCTGGGGGGGAAGAACCCCTGCATCGTGTGTGCTGATGCTGACCGTGAGTCTCAGCCTGGCCTGGGTGCGACTTGGCCTTTAGGACACCCTTAGATCTCTGCCCACTTCCAGGCCCCAATTCAGATCCATTTGAGAGAGAGACAGGCAGGCACAGACTCACAGTGGGGCTCTTTTCCGCCTTAGGTCAGTCTGCCCGCCACCCTAGAGCAGGCAGGGGGAGATCAGAGCACCGGCTTTGTGGCTGACAGAAAGCTGCACTGGAAAGGAACATGGCTTAGGTGGCAGCCATGGGCTGCCTGTTTTTGCCCCTGTCCTGCTGGAGCTGGGGGATGAGGAGCATGGAGGTCCAGTTTCTCCTCCAGCATCCCCTTGTGGGTGCTGGTCAAGAGCATAAGGAGAAAGGGGTGGGCAGATGCTCCCCATTCCTGGACTTTGTTGCCCTCCATTTTGAGTCAGTGGAGTGTTTTCAGGCTCTCTGAAGAGCAGTGACAGTGGGGATTGATAAGAGTTGTTTCTTCTTTCTTTGTCTTGGTCTGACAATGGCACTGACCCTTAAAAAATAACCAGAAGCAATAACCGTGGTCTGTGTGCTGCCTCTCCCTGTACCACCTCTTGCCTGGGAAAGCCAATTACTTGCCCAGCAGCTTGGGAGCAGTTTGCGTTTTGCTAAAGCTTCGTGACACAATTGTACAATATGTGCTATTCTTGGCTACCATGTCCAGAAGAGGGCAGAAAAGACGAAGCTGGGCATTTATTCACCTGTGACAGGGTCAGCTATCAAAAGGTGTGACTTTCCAAGTAGCTTGAAGCACCTTTGCCACCACCTGTCCTCCTGCCAGAAATACCTGTCACAGAGAACAAAGGCTTCCAGTCCACACTCAGATAAGACTAGAGTGCAAATATCCCAGAGAAAACAATGACCCTGGCCAGATTTCTCAACTTAGCTGTAAATGCCTGACATTACTTCTTTTCCCTGAAGCTGATTTTCAATAGGAGAACAGACAAGGAGGGAAAACAAGCTCCAGGGAAGGGCGTGAAGACAGCCTGCCCTCTTCTTGCCTGGTTGCTGCTCCCTAGTGGAAGTGTCATTTGTGTTGCTAAGGGTTTCTGGGGCCACGCAGGGCTGCTTTGGGTGTTGCCTTGCTGTGACCCACATTTGGAGCCTCTGGCTCCCACCCCAAAGACTCCAGTTTTGTACTGAGGACCCCACCTGCACCTCAGCTCACGCTCTTGTTCTCCCATTGAGGAAAACCACAGCTAAAGCCCAGGGTGTGCCCCTTTCGGGGGCTGGCTTTATGAAACTCATGAAAACATGTTGCAGAACTGTCTCCTCCCCCTGCCCCACCTTCTCTCCCTCCTCTGGCTCCTTCTCCAGGTGGTGCCACTCCACACAATCAAACCCTGATGTATACCACACCATCCTTCTCCTGCCACTTCAGTCAACACCCCTGACTCCCATCAGGATGCAGGAAATGAATCTTCTGTCTTCGGGGAGGGCTGGGGACCTTGTGACAATGCTGTCTGCTGCCACTAGTTTACACACATGGCCCTCCCGGGAGCAGTGGCCTCCTCCAGGCTGAGGGCAGAGTCCCTCAGAGCTGCCTGGCGAGTTTGGACGGGTCGCCTTCCTGTGCTCCTAGCCATTGCTGCGTGCAGACGCAAACTGCTTTTCTTGAGCAAGCAACGGTGTAGGGGCTGCTGAGGAGCCAGCCAGGCGTGGAGCTCTAGAAGTGCCCCCAGCAGTGTAAAGGGCACCCCACTTCCAACTCTCCCCATCAGCATCTCCCCTCAGGTCAGACTGAGCAGTCCACTAGCTGGGTTTCAGTAGCTGATTTTAACTCAGCATCAGCTCCAAACTCAGTCTGTCGGCCCTGGTGGTATTAGGTTACTTATTAAGATCCTCCTCCACTCAAGGTGGGAAGTGTGGATTCCTTAAAAATTCTTGCCTTCATCACTACTTACCAAAGTTTTTTTTTTCCCAGAGAACATTAGTTTTTCCTTCAGAAGAAGGGAAGGAAAGGGTCTCACTGGAAATGGGGAGTGAAATGGGGAGTGGTACCCATTCCTGGGCTCCTATTTACCCAAGTCTGGGCTCATTATCCTATTGCAGTCAGAGGACTTACTTAACCCCAGACTTGGTGAACCTGAAAATCCTTTTTCCCATCCTCTCTATTTGGGAAATGCTGAGAACAAAATTAATTTCTGAAGCGCAGCCATCCGGGGGCCTGTTTTCTTGTGTGGGCAATTAGAGTTGCAGCTGTCAGCAAGCCCACTCTAACAACTTAATCGCTTCCTCTCGCCTCGCGCCTCGCCGCACCCCTGGCCAATCCAGTGGACTTGGCAGTGGAGTGTGCCCATCGGGGAGTGTTCTTCAACCAAGGCCAGTGCTGCACAGCTGCCTCCAGGGTGTTCGTGGAGGAGCAGGTCTACGCGGAGTTCGTCAGGCGCAGCGTGGAGTACGCCAAGCAACGGCCGGTGGGAGACCCCTTTGATATCAAGACCGAACAGGGGCCCCAGGTAACCTACCGATCCATGTGTCTGCCTCGGGGATGCTACGCAGGGTCACTCTCAAAGGAAGCACTGCTGACTGATGCTGCCTACTGATGCTGCCTGCCGCTCAGGCCTTTGTTTAGAAGCCGATCGGATTTCAGCAGGGGCACAGGGCTTGGGAGGAGGCATCATCTCGGTGTGCTGTCCTCTTTCTGAGCCACGGACATCTCCAGATAGCCGTCTGGGCTCTGAGGCCCTCAAGCCCAAGTGCCTTAAGGCACAAGATGACCCTCAAAAAACAAAAGAGGGGCCGGGGTTTAGCTTAGTGGTGCCGCAGCCTGCCTCACAAGCGCAAGTTTCAGAGTTCAACTCCCAGTACCAAAAAGAAAAAAAAAACAAACCCCAAAGAACCCTGCAGGGAGGGCGGAAGGGCTGTGGGGATGGATGGGCTCCAGGCAGGCACACGTGTCTCTGCAGGCTGGTTTGGGCAGCCAAGGACAGGATGAAAATGTATCACTTTCTAGCTAATTACGAAGTGAAGCAGATGGGTAAATATTTGAGAGAGAGAGCAGTCTGACCATCCCATGCATTCTGGAAATGGAGCTCAGCAGCAATCCCATTACTTGTAGCCAAAGTCCTGCCCTAGCCCTAAAGTTTCAAAACACATGTCCAGGACTTACCCACTGGCATCTGGCGGGGAAGCTCCCTGCTTGCCTATTGCGCTGGCACCACGTATTTCCACAGGGAGCTGTGGGTCTGAGGTCAGATGTGGTTCTGTGGCTTTGTAGAAGTCATACATTCCGTTTACTTCTGTTTCCTCACCTGGAAAATGGGAGTAATGGAAGAATATTATGACAATTTCATGGTACTTAGGAAGTACTCAATACAGGGTAGTTTTTTGTTATTTTTCAAGGGGGAGGGACATTAAATGACAGCCCTCTGACCTAGGTGGCATGAAAGCCTATGGGACTTCAGGCTGTGTTCAAGAGTTTTGCCTAGTCATCTGTGGGGACACTGTGGTTGGGGAAGAAGGGATGAAGGGTGCTTTTCTGGCCTCAGTTTCCCCTCCCAGGCCCCAGCTCACATGTTCTGCAACTCTGATGCCATAGGAGAGAAGAAGCTTCATTTGTGGCCCCTAACTTGGCACCCAGTGGCATAAAGTAATCAATGGCCTTGGTTGGGTTTCAGATCTGAATGCAAACATGACCACAAGTCATTATCGAATCTACCATGATTTTTACAGCTAATCCAGAACCAGTGGGACATATGTGATTTGATCCCTGATCCTGAGGGCCCCTTTCTACCCTGTTATTATTTGTAAGTCTTTCCAAGCCTCCAGTCTTGACTTGTGAAGCCAGATACACGAAGCTGTCCCCAAAGCAGCTGCAAGGAGAACGGGTGTTGATTTCATCTGTACTTTTATGGCGCAGTTCAAAGTCCTTTTGAAAGCTCACTTAAGCTGCCTAACCTCAGCATATTATTTTAGGATGCTGTTGGTTTTATTTTTTTTCTCCCGGGTGCTTTTTCATCTACAGTAATAAGATTTTACTCTGAGAGGACTTACAGCTGTCTAAATAGTCAGTCTGTCTCATGCCTGTAAAAAAGTGGGCTGACCTATATCCGGGTCCACTGCTGGGTTGCTGCTTGCTGGAAGGCTCCGAAATCATCAGGTTTATTTGGCAAGTGAGCCAGCAGCCACATGCACATTACACAGGTCACCTGGCTGGGACAGGATCTGGAGGTGTCGTCCCTGGCAGAGAGCCGAGTGTAGCCGTGGGCCCGCCGTTAGGGGCCATATTTCCGTGTCTCTGGTGTTGTGCCCCTTCTTGTCATCTTTCCAGGCAGGCCCTTCTTCCTTTCTGTGAGGGACCAGCTGATAGTTCATGGATGATTGGGAGATCTGAACAGTGTGTTCGTAAGGACTCACCAGGGAGAGGAGTCAGATGTGCAGGATTTCCAGGGACAGATGAGGTCGTCCAGGCAGGACAGGATCAGCACCCAAGCAGGACCTGTGGTTTGAGGGAGCCCCTCGAGGGAGCCCTGTTGGCCCCAGGTAGAAGGAAGGAGGCTCTGCAAGCTCTGGAACTTTTAATCCAGGGTTTAGTTCACGCAGAGAAAAGTTGAGAGGACCCTGAGCTCTTACGGGATCCATTTGCAGTTGTCATTCACAAGTGGGGTACAGGAGAACACGCACACGGTCTGCTTCCCACTCCTGCGAGAAGACCCCTCCCCATCAATACACCCAGCTCTCACCCTCCCCCACCATAAGTACCCCATGTTCTTAGTTTCTGATGCATCCCTCTAGAATTTCTTTATGTATATACAAGCAAATATGTTATATATTATGATTTTTCCCCTATTTTTATGCAAAAGATACCATGACAGCTCTACTATTTTGCATCTTGTTTACTTTCCCTAATAACTCAAAGAGCTTTCTATACCTGTCTGGCGACACCTGTTTTATTTTTGGGGTTTTTTTTTTTTTTGCTTAAATTCTTTCAATGATACATTTCAAATATACAATACATTTACGTTTATCATTGGGTGCTTGTACCTGTACATGATGTATCTTGGTTCTTATTTTTTCCCCATTACCTGTGCGCCCTTCACCCCCTCCACCCTTCCCTATTTACATAGACTTTGTTTCTATTTTTTTCTTTTCTCATAATTTTTCTTTTCCCTTCTTTCCTTTTGGGGACACCTGTTTTGTTCTTTTTCATATGCATGTACAATTCTGGTGTTGAAAGTCACCAGGATTTAAATAACATCTTCTGATGAACACGTGGGCATATACATCACACACAATGCCCCAGAATAGGTGATTTCTCTCACACACACACAAACACACACATACACACACACGCACGCATGCACGCTCAGAGAAAGTCCATGGGAAGGGCTCAAAGTAGGTTTGCTAAGTGGGAACACATTTGTAGTTTCTGTAAGCACTGCCAAATTACATTCCATGGAGCAGCAGGCCCCACCTTTTTGGGACCAGGGACTGTTTCATGGAAGACAGTTTTCCACAGCTGGAGTTCAGGAAGGAAGAAGGGAGTAATTTTTGTGAGGATTCAAAAGAGTACACACCCTAGGTCCCTCACCTGTGCAGTTCACAGTGGGGTTTGAGTCCCTATGAGAATCTAAGGTCAATGATCATCTCACCTGAGGCGGTACCCAGGCAATGATTCGAGTGATGGGAATGGCTGTAAACACAGATAGAGTTTTGCTCACCCATCTACCTCTCGCCTCCTGCTGTGCGGCCCAGTTTCTAACAGGCCATAGCATGGTACTGGACAATGGCCAGTGGTTGGGGACACCTGTCATAGCGGATGAACCAATTTATACCATGTTCCTATCAGCATCATGCAGCTTGTCTGCTTCTTCAGCATTATCAGCAGATACGAATTCTTGTTCATTTGAGAGTTAAAAATGATATCATTTAATATACATTCTACCTTCCAAGGTTTGTAAGATAGAATACATTATCATACGTTTAAAAGACATTTATGTTTCTTTTTCAATCAAATGGATATTTGCTTTGCATATTTTTCTCTCATATTGTTGGCCACTTTTCTTGTCACTTCTAAGATGCTTTACATACACACTGCAAAGATTAGTTTTCTATGACGTGATTTGTTAATATTTTTTCAACTTGTGTTGCCCTATGACTTTGCTTATGATGATTTTGCCTGCCTGCCTGCCTGCTTCCTTCCTTCTTTGCTCCCTTCCTTCCTTCTTCTGGGGATTGAACCCCTGGACTCACGCATGTGAAACAAGCACTGCATCACTGAGCTATATCCCCAGGCCTTTTTCTATAAAACGTGGTCAAATTTATTAGTCTTTTCTTTTCTGGCTTCTGTACTTTGAGTCATAGAGAAGAAAATTTTGTAAGATCAGTCTCCCACATGAAAGAATTTTGTGGTTTCAGTTTGTATGCTTATATCTTTGATCTATTTAGACTTTTCCTGGAATAAGGTGTGAGGTACAGATTGATTACAACTGGGTCCATATATCATGCATTGGTCAGACAAGTGACCTGCCTGGTTTATATCTTCTCCTTTCAAAAAAGTCAGCCTGCTCCTCGGGGACAGACAAACAGTTATCCAAATGCACCATTGGATTTGCTTACTTTTCTATTTAACATGGTTGAAATGAAACCAGCTCTTCTATCTAACAGTCTCAGTGACAGTAAATCTTATTAAAGCTCTGTCTCTTCCGCCCAAGAGGAAGAGGATTGTCACCAGGCCCAGGACAAAGATCAGAGCTCCCACGGATTTCAGGATAAAGGCCAGTAGAGGAGACAGGAAGAGCACTGCACCCAGTGAGGGGTCTCCCAAAGGGGCACCCTTTTAACAGCTGGCTGTTAGCTCAGTATTAGGCTGTAGTACAAGGCACAGTCCAGCCAATGAGACTCATAGGCAAGGTAGCAAAGATGGAGCCTTTCTGATGAGCTGATCCCCCACCGGCCGAGGCACAGCCCCTTGCCCACATTGAGGTTCACATGGCTCTTTCAAAGGGTGCTGAGAAAGGTGATCAGCTTTCCTGCTCACTTCTGCTCAGCACTGTGAAGGGAGAATTCCAGTAAGTGTTCCTCTGATCCATGGAGTCAAGGTTCAGGGTGCAGGGCTGCCAGGTGAAATACATGACACTCAGATTTGAATTTCAGATAGACAGTGTTGGCATTTGTAGCATAAAGCATATCTCAAACAGTATTGGGGATGTATTTATGTTCAAATTGGTGGTATTTTTCTGAGATTCAAGTTTAGGTAGGCATCTAGTGTTTTTATTTGATAAATCCAACAACCCTAGCAGGATGCAAAAAAACTGAGAGAACAGAGTGTGACCACTTCCAATCTTGGTGCACCTTGGACTGGCTTCTCAGCATGGAGAATGGAATCAGACACAGCAGTGAACCCCAGTCCTGGAGAGGGTGGGAATAGTCTATCTCCCTGTGTCTGTCCTGCTCAGAGGAGCCCGGATCTGTGCATCAGAAGAATATCTGCCTGCAAGGCATACTCATTCCATGACTTAGGACTAAGCAAGAACACACAGGGCAGGGTGGCTGATGGTGCTGAAAATCTAAGGTGGTAGCCACTGCCACAAGGAAGCTGGTGACAATTCCTACAATGTTTTGCAGATCGATCAAAAACAGTTTGACAAAATCCTTGAGCTGATTGAGAGTGGGAAGAAGGAAGGAGCCAAGTTGGAATGTGGAGGCTCAGCCATGGAAGACAGAGGACTCTTCATCAAACCCACTGTCTTCTCAGAGGTTACTGACAACATGCGGATTGCCAAGGAGGAGGTAGGAGTGGCCCAGGAGCCCTCCAAACTGCTCTCCTCTGGGACCCAGCGGGCCCAGGAGTCTTTGTGGGGTGGGGTTTTCTTTTTCTATGTAGCCTTTCCCCTATCCTTTGGGGTCCTTAGGAGCACCAACTTACCACGAGCCTCTGGCAAACCCCAAGGACTGCAGAGTTCTTTCAAGACTCAGTTTCTGCTCACTGCTCCTGGTCTCTGGGGGGCAGGACTCCTGCCCCTCACTTCGTCATGCAGCCGGCTGTGGAGAGCTGTTGCTCTGGCTTCACAACCAAGGCTGCCTTCGGTCCCCCCAGACTGACCTTAAATGACAGATTCTCAAGAGTTGTGTCCCAGCTAGAATGCCCATTACATTTTCCATCCTCGGTATCCTTGAGAATGACGATTTACACCCAAGAGAGTGTAGATCTACCTTTGTGTTTCAATCCTACTGTGAAGGAGATGGAAGCTGGTTCCTGCACAGGATTTGTAAAAGAAGAGCCCAGTGCTGAGTGGGTGGGTCCTGAGAGGTGACCTGTGGAGCTTTGTAAAAGAATACACACTCTTGGGGGTTTCCTGGTACAGGCATCTTACAGACTTGCTTCCTGAGATTTTGATGGTTTATTAACCCTGCCATGGTGGCATGAAGCCCAGCTCTTTAATCATCCCCATGATGAAAGGTCCCAAGGAACCTGGGGAGGTGTTTACAGAGACAGGGCACTGGCGTAGTGAGGCAGAATCATGTCCAGCATTGATCAACTACAAGCTCCCTTCAAACTTCCCTTTTAACCCCTTTAATTCTTCCCTGCCTTTCCGGTGCTGTGTGGTAGACTGGAAACATTGTCCCATTCCCACCCCTGGGGGTTACCCTGGAAACCTTTCAGAGCATCCTCATTGGTGCAGAACACGGGAGGTCAGAGCACATGGTTCTGGAGCCCTACCTGTGAATCCTCTGAGATAACTTTACAGAAAGTCACCCCCAAGTTTTGACTTCTCTGTATCCCGACATGCATGGGTCACCCCAAGACTCTCAGGCTGGAGTTCCCAGAAACCCTGATGACAATGAGGAATGAGAAACACAATGTATTTTTCAGTTATCAATTCTTGGTTTTGTTCCATTTTAATCCTCCCCTTCCAATTTCATCCATCACACAGCTAAAAAAAATCTTTGATGATCTTTCTTGTCTAGTCATTGTTGCCAGGCACATGTGGACCCAGGGTATTTAGAAAAAACATAAAACCAAAGAAATACCTGCTCAGAGCCTGCATTTCCACCCAACATACCTCTCATAGCTGTTCTTGCAATTAATCATAGATTTTTGGACCGGTGCAGCCAATACTGAAGTTCAAAAACATCGAAGAAGTGATAAAAAGAGCAAATAGCACAGACTACGGACTCACAGCAGCCGTGTTCACAAAAAACCTGGACAAAGCCCTGAAGTTGGCTTCTGCGTTGGAATCAGGAACAGTCTGGTGAGTGGAGTGTCGTTTCAGCTCCGACTGGCTCACTAACAGTTTTGTAGTCTTCTGCTAACAGAGTTTTAAATTGGATGTTATATGCCACCCACTGTTTGAGCGCTTTGCTGGATCCTCATGACCACCTTCTGAAACGGGTGCCCTCGTAGTGTTAAGCACCTCACTTCACAGGGGAGGAAATCAAGACACAGAGAGGCTGGGTAACTTGCCCCAAATAGCACAAGTAGGGCTCTCATCCCTTAGCATCCACAGGGATTGATTCCAGGACCCCCTGCAGATTCCCAAATACATAGTTACGCAAGCCCCTTATAAAATATGACATAGTATGTGCACATAACCTGGGCATGTGTACTTTAAATATCTTTAGATGATTATGATACTTATTATGGATGCTAGCTAGGTAAATAGTCACTATACTCTATTGTCTGGGGAATGATGACAAGGGGGGAAAACCTGTACATGTTCAGTACAGATGCAATCATTTTTTCAAATCTGTTCCATCAAGGTTGGTTGAAACTGAGAACCCAGAGCCTTGGTTTCAAAGAGCCAGCTGTGTGTAGCAGAGCGGGCTCCAGGGCATGAGCCAAGAGAGCAATGTATATATAATTTTTTTTTTGTACTGGGGATTGAACTTAGGATCTTGCACTTGTGAGGCAGGAGGCAGCACCACTGAGCTAAATCCCTGCCCAAGCGCACTGTATTTTAATTATGGTGGTACCTTGATTCATGAACTTAATTCTTTCCACAATTCTGGTCGCAGATTTGCATTGAAAGTTTTTCAAAGGTCGTGTGGTAGGCAACACTGCATCAAGTGCCTAACAGCTGGAGCACCCAGGATTCAGCTGGGTCTTCTCCAGGTAATTGTGAACATATTTTCACTTTTTTTTTCTAGGATCAACTGCTACAATGCACTCTATGCACAGGCTCCATTTGGTGGCTTTAAAATGTCGGGAAATGGCAGAGAACTGTAAGTGCTTCTGTCCCTCCTGGCCTGCTGGTGGGGTTTATAAGAGATACGCTACATTTGCAGCTCAGTGATTAGAACTCCTGCCCAATGGTCCCCCATCCCTCTGCTCTGTCCTGGGCCACTCTGTCACAAAGGCTTGTGGCCCCTTCCCTCTGGGGTTCCTCCGAATTCCTCCTCCCCTCTCTCCTCCTGCCCCCACTCTGCCCTTACCCTCCCTCATCCTCAGCCTGCCTCCTCCAGGCCCCAGAACCCACCTCCAGACTCAGCTCTGTGCCCTGCCCAGTACCTATACACCAGGGACATTCAGTACATCTTTGATACAGGCTCGAGGAGTGAGGACACAGTAAGGTGCACTTCTTGCCAGAGGTGGGATGTCACTGCCCATTTGGGTCTCCACTCCCAGCAGGAAGCAGATTCTGACCCAGGGACACGTGGTGGGCAGCTGAGCTTCCTTCTCAATGCCTCTCAGGAGGCATAAGCAGCCTCCTCCTGCTGGGCCTCCATGGCCCATCCGTGGGGATTCATGGACAGGCTCCTTGCATCTGGCCCAGGCCCAGCACTGGATGGAGTGTCTTGGGGGCAGAGACGCTGTGCCTTCCAGCTGGACCCTGGCTTCTCCTTCCATGTCCTTCTTGGTGCTGCTCGAGGTTTTACAAGCCTTTGTGGACAAACATCTTGCAGGCTTAATGTTCCCAAAGAACCATCTGTGACAATACCCCAGGGCTGTGCCTGGATATCTCTGAGGGCTCACGTCCTTCCTTTTCTTTCAACACTGTGTGTCGTGTGTACAGATGTACTACCTTGTTCTTGTTGCACATCCTCTAGGGGAAACAGACTTAAACACTTCCCCTCCGCATGGGCCTTGCTGGGAACTTTGGGTGGCTCCACCTCCAGATTCTTAAAGATGTTATGGGGGAACAGGGTGGCCACCAGCCCTGAGGAGCTGCTCTAGGCTGCTCTGCATGGTCCAGAGCCCTCTGCACATCAGTGTGACCAGCATCCCTCAGTCTCCTTTTCACTCCTGTGCCTGATTTCCCTTTCCAGGAACTTCAGTAAGTGCATGGCCTTAAGGACTCTGCAGAAGCCTCTTTCTTCCCCCTGGTGGCCTGTGTGTTTGTGTTTGCATCCTCTGAGCCTCTGCTCCGTTACCTCTGAGACCTGCCTGCTCCCCAGGGTCCTCCAACAGCATTTGCTGAACACAGACAAGTCCCCATGTGTTAATTCACGTCCTTCTGTGACAGTCCTTGAGGGGGGACAGCTGCTCTCAGATGAACAAACAGCCTAGGGAGCTTGTGACTGACAGCCAGGAATGACCACTGGCCACTTTGGTCCTTGGACTCCCAAGCATAGGGCCTTGCTAGACAGAGGTGGCCTTTGTAAGTCACCTGGAATGAAACCACCAGGGCCTGAGTGGTCATTCATCTCCTCTGATCTGCTGCCTTCAGTCAGTGAGGTTGCCAGGGATGGGGAAGCCAGAGCCACACAGCCCTCATCCCACAGGCCAGGCACGGCAGTGGGAACTCCGTCCCCAGCGCAAATGTTGGGGATGCAGAAGCTGCGGGAAGGCTTGTGGGGTCCCCCTGACACCTGCTTTGCAGGACCTCCCCCTGGTGACTCACTGTGTGGTTCCTCACCCCAGCCTCCCTTCCCGCCACCCGGCAGTGCCTGCAGCCCTTTCAGAGCAGGGTTAGGTGAGAATCCACTATGCACAGTCCGTATTTTATCCTGCTGGTCAGCCATCAGGGGACTTTTTAAATCTCTGTTTTTGGACCTTTGGCATGTATTGTCTCAAGACTTTTGATAAAACATTTAAAAATAATTCATAAGGGCACTTTCTTAAAAACCAATTTTCATTTTCTGTTGTCTCAAATTGCTGTCTTCGTGTTGCAAGAAGTTCCTCTTTGGTCTGCTGGAGCACTGTGAGGTGAATTCCACGGATTTCCCCATCCCTGGGGCACCCGCCCAGGGCCCTTCTGGGATCTGTTTCTGGGCCCAACCTCTTCTTCCTGGGCATTTTTCTTCTTAGTCTTTTGTTTTGCTTTGTAATAAAAGACAGTAACCAATATATCCACACAGTAGAAACATGTGGAGAGTCAAGGCCTTCCTCAGACTCATTTGTTAGAGGTAATTCCATTTGTTCATTCATTCATTCACTTGGCGAATATTTATTGGGCATCTTTGACATTGTAGGCATGACTAGGCTTTGAATGCACAGTTGCCAGTTCCTGTCTACTCCATATTCTTTTCTCTTCCAGTACTAGGGATTGAGCCCAAGACTTTTGCACTGAGCTACATCTCCAGCCCTTTTTTATTTGGAGGCAGGGCCTCACTGAGTTACCCAGGATGGACTTAAATTTGTGATTCTCCGGTCTCACAGTCCCAGAATGCTAGGATTACAGGCATGCACCACCACACAGCTCCCCTGATATTCTGATGAGATTTATTGGGAGAAAGGCTGGGCTCATAGTTGGCCTTCATTAGCAAGGGGGATGAGATTGCACAAGAACCCGTCTAGGAGCTGCTGCATTGGGTTGAATAAGAACAGTGAGAATTTGAAGTAGGACAACTGTGGAAATAGAAAGAGAGGAACCCGGGAGTTATTCTTACAAGAATAATTTTAATTCTGGACTTATTAGTTATGTGCTAATTCAAAACGATTGCAACATTCTATTTGCTTGTTTTATTAAGTTGATCATTAACAACTGAGTCTTTACAATGCAGCATTATGTATTTACTTTTAAAGCTTATTTTGCATTTTTTCTGCATATAATAGATGCAGACAACTGTGTCCTTTTCTGCTTTTTAATTAAATGAAAACTAACTTTTTCTCACAAGAATGGGTTTTGGGTACACTTCTCTTCTTTTTAGTGGTAATCTCTTCTAATCCACATTTGTTACTTTCAGGCAGTTTTTGCTCTTATAAACCATACTGATGTACTTCCCTGTGTATAAATCTTTCTGTATTTGTGGGAAATTATTTTCAGAATAAATTACTAGAATTGAATAGTCTGCCACACAAGAAATAGGCTCACCACCGTTTTGGTTTACATTGCTTTAACTGAGAGACTGAGTACCCTTTTTACAATTACTGGAATTTGTATTTCTTTTTTCTGCAAACTGACCATGTCCTTTGTTAGTTTTTCCACCTGGCTGCTTGTGTTTTCCCTGTTGGTTTTAAGAACTCTTTGTACCTTGAGGGAAACGGCACTCTTTCTCACACAGAGTTGTAAATTATTTTTAGTTTGGCTCTTGGAGTTTAAGTGGATTATCTGTTCTACAAAAGTTGAATTTAGTAGTCTGCTTATGGCTTTGCTGTTTTGTGTTATGTCTAGAAAAGATTACAAAATAATTCTGTTGTTATTATCATGGGTCCTTAAGTTATATGTTTTAGGAAACTAATTAAAAGCCTCAGTGGCACATTGTTAATAAAATAAGGATATTACTTTCCACTATTCACTTTTTACTTAGCACATGATAGGTGTTCTGCATGGATTATCTCTAACTGTTAGAACTGCAAGGAGGTGATGATTTTCCCACATCCAAGATGATGAAACTGAGGCTCAGGAAAGGCAATGACTTCAAATAACCTATACAGTGCTTAGCTAGAGGTTTCTCCAACTTGGAAAGACATCAAAATCGCCTTGAAATTTGTGAACCACTGAGCATATTAGTTTTCTATTGTGCCAAACAAATTACCACAAGATTAGTGGCTTACACAAAATGCACCTATAATTTTATAGCTCTGTGGGATAAAAATCTGACCCGGTCTCACTGAGCTAAAATAAAGGTGTCAGCAGGGCTGCAGTCTGCTCAGGGCATAGGGAGAGGGTGCTTCCCTGACTTCTCCAGCTCATTCCATGGTCAGTGGCCTTTTTCCACCTGCAAGGCCAGTACTGTGGCAGCTCTCTGAGCCATGTCTAGAGTCTCGCTTAACTCAAACTCTTCTGCCTTCTTATGCTGCTTTTAAGAATACTCGGAATCCAGGATAATCTCGCTATTTTAAGATCAACTGATGAGTCACTTGGATTCCATCCACAGGTTTAATTCACAGGTTCGGGCAGTGGGACATGGATGCTTTGGGAGGCAGAAGGTTTTTTATTCTGCCTGCCCTCTAGGTCTGGGAAAGGCCTGGCCATCTGCATTTCTATCAGGCTTGGAGCTGAGGCTGATGGCACTGGTCTGGGGATCACAGTTGGGGGCCTCCTGATCTAAGGGATGAGGCAGGACTCTATCTCAGGTCTTCTAGTCCTGAGCCTCCAGGGGCACCTCTACTTCTACCTCTTTTCCTAACAAGCATTCATTTTCTTCCCCTAACGGCAGAGTACGACCTATAGGAGGATTTTAATCCAGCCAAAGCTGCCTCTGGGTTGTGGGAAGGGATTCTCCCCCGAGGATGACCCAGGATCCCTGGGAAGGCTCTCCTGGCCCCTCTAAGACTTAAAGACAGGAAAGATGGCAAGGACACCGAATCCAGGTCTGTGGCCTCCCCACGTCCGGGCTGGCCTCGCTCCTCTTACAGCTGGTCCCCAGCTGTGCCCTCCAAGGCCAACTTGAGGCCTCAGCGCTCTGTCCCTGTGGTCCCCTGGCCACATCATAAGTAACTGTGGACTTTGGCCTCTTGTCTTCTTAGTTGGCTCCAAGTCACCATCTAAGACTTACGTCCTAGAGTAATAATTTCTGCTCCCCACTCCTCCTTGTTCACCCACCCAGGCCCTCGCCTCCCAGTCCCAGAGAATTTTCCTCATGTTTGGTTTTTAATTGCCTTCATTCCTCAAAAGCGAACTCTTACTCTGTTTCAAAATCATCACACACCAGAAACTTGGTATTTAAACATTTCATTTACGTAAAATTATTAATGACGTCACAGTTCAGGCTGTTCCTCTAGCAGGGCATCACATTTTGCCCTTTTGCATAAACTCCAAACCCCAAACTGCCCCAAAGAGCACGATTTCCCCAGAGCTGCCAGTTTAAATGCTCAGTTTCAGTGTCCTCTTCTCTGTCCTCACAGAGGTGAATATGCCCTCGCTGAATACACAGAAGTGAAAACTGTCACCATCAAGCTCGAGGACAAGAACCCCTGAAGGAAAGGGGGCTCTCAAACACGGGACACCTCCCTTGGCAGACCAGACTTGCTGAAGGGAAAAACTACAGGACTGACCTTCCTGGAACACTCCCTTCCGGATACTTTCAGTCTACTGGAGCTGGGTTTTATTTTCCTCTCTCACACTCCTGTTTTATTGACCTGACTCTGGATGCCCATATGTTGTGTGTGAAATTGCAGTTCCACCTGGGGAGGGCGCTATTGGCCATTTCTGATGTTGCCTTTAGACCAAGTGTGAGAGACAGTGAAGATTCTCAGGGCTCTGTTAGCAAGAAATCCAGATGTCTAGCAGGGGCTTCAAGATGCTCTGCTGAATCCAACTCCAGTGAGAATTTGGAAAGTGCTTCCCACATGATCTGCAAGCCCCGCACCTGTGGTCCCCTCACGGTCACCTGTGCACAAGCCCCTCCTTGTTCTGAGGTAGGGGTGAGACCATTCCAGAGGAAAAGACTAGCACCAAGTTAAAAAGTAAGAAAAGGATTTTGAGGTTATGACGGGGAGATTTGGGGGAGCACATATCAGGCAAGGGTACCAGAGGCCCTGGGCACGCACAGGGTTGAGTGGGGGGGGCTGCATGTTGACATTGACTATGGGATTCACGCTGAAACCAGTACGGCCTTTGGACTCTGACCAAATTGACATCCCAAAGAGCTTACTGTAGATCTGTGATAGTTCACCTTAACCAAGGCACTTTCTTATGTGGGAGACATTGTCAGTATCACCATAGCTGCTGAGGACCTACTGTGCTGGCAGCACAACAACAGAGCAAATCCTAGGATAACTCAGTGCTGCATTTGGAAAATCAGAACCATAATTCACTTTTTCAAATTACATATTTTAGCATATTTGGTAATGGTTTACAATAGCCTATATACTTCTCCTTTTCTCCAGCTCTGTTATCCACTTTAGATTAGTAAAATGCACACACCTGGGAAGACTGCTGTTATAATTCATCCCTTTTTTTTTTTTAAGTTTTATTTTGGTATTGATTTCTGATTAGTTAACAAATAACTTCCGGATTCCATGGAGGAACTCGATCTTCATCCAAGTGATCTGAGTATTTCACTAACAAACTAGGAATTTTTCTTTTCCTCTTTTGTGTATCCAAATTATGGGCAATTCCATGCTTTAACTTAGAAAACTGAAATTATTCCCATATAGCTTTAAAAACAAAACCAAACAAGTTGTGTTATTCAGGTACTTTTACTAAACCAATACTTTCCTAACTGGAAAAATGGTGCTTATGTTTGAAGATTAAGTTGGAGAGACAATAATAAAGTGAAGGTCTATGTCAGAACCAATGTGTGTGTAAAGAAAATTATATATGAATTAGGATATCATCCTAGTCAGAGATATAAAATATGCAATTCACCTTCTTTGCTCCATCAGTGAACACATCACTTACACTACCAATAGCTTGTCAAACAGTATTTGATTTTCACACTGAATTTTCAGTATCCCAAGAAACTATAGACCCTAACCGTCATTGTAGTACCTTAGAGGGTTCCTACTCTTTCACTGTACAATAATGTCTTTAATATGAAATGCTACATTATTTATAATTGGTAGATTTAATGTGTCTTTTATAGCTGTAAGTACACAGAGGTAGTATATTTAACCTTCTGTAATATAATGTATTTAGAAATGAAAATCTATATAATGTTAGATTTCACTTCTTTTAAGGTTTACCCCTGTGGTATGGTTTAAAAAAATATCAGACTGGGAATTCTGATCCCAACTGCAGACTGTGTTCAACAGTGATAAAATAAATTTAGATATTTGAGAAATGTTTTTTTCATCAACCAAACTCATTTTAATTCTGTGGCAAGCTTTTCTCCTTCCGATACCTGCTGTACACTATGGCTTGTAATAAAATAGTATCAGCACCATAAATCAAATTATATTTCTTTGATCAATCACACCGAGTGCCCTGTCTGAATGTAAAACCCATTTTGGTGGCTTTGGGGGTTTCACGAGGTGGAGGACTTGGCCTCAGAGGTCTTAGGTCTTATGGCCTGAGTTTGAGGCATCACATAAGCTGCCCAAGACTACTGTAAAGTGGTAAAGACTTGAGTACACAAAATAGGAATTAAAGGAAGACATGGCATCCTCCCGCCATGAGCACTTCCCTCTGTGGCAGTCTAGGTATTTGAGTTTAACTTAGCAAGAAGCCTCCGCAGTCACCAAGTTGGGAGATGCTGCTGAGGCTAGATCAAAATATGCATTTACACATGTATTGATGTATTTGGGGTCATCTGACTTCTCAATTCAAATGTGAGCAGAAAAATGATAGAAAAATGACATTTCATTTATTTGGATTACCAGAACATGACTTCCTGAAGGGAACCATTCTGAGGACAATAGGATCACAGGATCTGGTTGTGTGTGTGTGTGTATGTGTGTGTGTGCATTTGTGCACCTGTGGGGGTGGGCATTTCCTCTACAGCTGGGCCCTCTGGAAGGTCCTAGCGTCTCCTGTTGGTGGATGAAGTCTTTCTAATGGATTTGCTCCTTGCTCCAAGCTTGACTTCTGCTTGACAATGGATAATGAGGAGTGTTTAAATTTCTTCTGGGGAGGAATAGCTGAGGAAACTGAGTACCCAGCTGAAGAAAGAACCCAAAGTTACATGAATCCAATGTGCCTGCTGAAGGCAAGACTGTTAGTTCAGGGAGGGACTAGGCTTCCCAGTGGCCCCTCACAGGAAGCGTTCCAGCTTGAGGCTGCAGAAAAGCTGAGTAGAACGTGAGTTGAGGGAAGACCTGGGGTGGGCAGGGGTGAAAAAAGTGGAAAGGAATCTTAACTGTCCTGTAACCACCTTCCTATGGGAAGCCGTGCCTATAGCACATCCCTAATGCACAGAGTTAAATGCTGGGGTATAGCCAGGTCAAGACAGGTCGTTCGTGTGTCGAACGCTCCAGACGTTTCCTACGTTGGGCGCGTTTCCTAGCCAATTCCCCCGCTCCTTTAAGTAAAGGCACGTAAGTCGCCCCACTCCGCGTGGGCTTCCCGCATCCCCTCTTGTGAGAGCTGGCGCGGGGCGTGTGCTTCCTCCCGGTGGCGCTAGGTGGCGGGGCGGGCCGCCCTCGAGGCGCCACCGGCGGTCGCGGGTCTCGCTCACCTCGGGGGACGTCACGCCCTGTAAAGTATCGGGGGCTTTTCGGTGGCGTTCAGATTGCTGCCCTCGCAAACTGCCATGAGAACCTCAGCGGGGAGAGCAGGGCGCTGGGCGGCGGGGAGCCTCTCGAGCACGGCGGAGCTGCCCCGAGGACCCAGGGCGGGGCTCCACGTCTCCGGCCGAGGCGTCCCGGGTCCCCAGAGGCTCTGCGGTCACGGACTTCTCTGGGCCTCGTGCAGGGTCCCGGGAGTACTAGCGAGCTGACAGGCACTTCCGGAGAGGACCCAGGCTGCCGGTCCTGCGGGGCGTGGGGCCCCCGCTTTCTCGCAGCACAATTCCCTCCCGGCCGCAGGTGGGCCGCGGGGCGCGGGTGTGCTGGGGCGCGCTGGTTATTGCCCCACTGGCGTGGTGATGCCCGTACTTCCACGAATCCAGACGTGATAATTCCCGACCTTCTAAAACCACGTTTTGTATGTCACTCCCCCGGGAAACAATCAGAAATGGTTTGCCAAGCCCAGCGTAGAGGCGCTGCCGGCAACCCCTGCACTCTGAGAGGCTGAGGCAGAAGGATCGCTTGAGCCCACGAGTTGGAACCCAGCCTGGGCAATAGAGGGCGACTTAGTCTCAACAAATTAAATAATATATATATATATATATATATGTATATATATATAAAATATATGATTCGCCAGATTTCAATATCTTTGCACACATCTGTGAGTAAATTAGTAATTTCGTGTGATGGAAGAGGTACACTTTGCACAAGATTAACTTTAATAATACGTATATTTCTGTACTGCTCTCTAAGGAGCTGGACACAAATCTGTCAGCGTTGCTCTACCACAGCAGTGTGAACGCTGGTGTGCAGTCTCCTCGCCGTGCGTGCCCCGGGAGAGAGCAGGTCACCAACCCCGGAGGGGACGCGGCCGCACCCCGGCCCGAAGGTCCGGAGGCTCCGGGGAGACCAGGGTCCCGGAGGCCCTTAGGACGCTAGGAGGGAACCCGAGCAACTCCTCGGTGACCGCCGGGCCTCGGGCGCCCGCTCCGGGGCGGCGACCCTCGGGCGGCCCTGCCCCGCGCTTTGCACGCCGCCCGCCCACCCGCCGCGCTCCCTCCCCGCCAAGGATTGAGGAAGTGCTGGGCCGGGCCGACGCGCGCCCGAGACGGGCAGAGGCGGGCCTCCGACCCCGGCCCGCAGCCGCCGCTCGGCCGACCCGCGCCCCGACCCCGCCGCCGCCGCAGGTGAGTGCAGCCCGGCCGGGACCCGCGCCCCGCAGCCCGGGCGGCCGCGTGCTCGGGCCGGGGTGGCCTGGGCCTGGGGACGGCGGGGCACTGCGCGCGGGGCGCCTGCTTCCTCCCGCCGCCGGACTTGCGAGTTGGGGAGTGTGCGGGCCCCAGACCGGGAACCTGGAAATCCCGCGCGAGACGGGGCTGGGTTGGAGGGCTGGAGTGGAGGAGCCGGGGCTGGAAACGAAGTAGGAAGCTCCAGCCGGGACGGCTACAGGTTTCTTTGGAGAAAATCTGTCTTTTAACCTGGAGGCTGGGTAGTGTGAGCAAGTGTGAGTGTGTGTGTGTCTGCGTCTGTGGGTTGGGGAGGCCTTGCTCTGGAGTCTCTCTGGGCCAGGAGGTGGCCTGGAGACCTCCTCCCTCCTAATGTCTGGGATAAAAACTGCCATGGCTGTTGCTTTACCTTCTGTGGCAGGGAATCGGGGAGCCTGGGAAGGCTGAAGGTGGATGGAAAGTTAGTGCTAGGGCTAGCTAACCTGCCCCTTCATACTTTGAGGCCATGAAGTATTTCTCTTACAAACACGAGAAACAGGGACAGGCAGTTATGTTCTTAGCAAACCTCCTCACGAGATACATCATTTTTAGTAGAGTTTGTTACTCACACGATAGCAAAGTACTCGGATACGAGGGACAACTGCAGTATGCACAGTTTTGGAAAACCTTAACATGAGATGCCTTTTATAATTTGGTTTTCGTTATCTTTGCACATGTTTCAGAAGGAAAAAGAGAAAGATAATAACATACCAACACCTAGTTTGTCCCTAAAGGAGGGTTCATGCCCCAACTTTTCCCTCCTCCAGGCTTCCACATCTCAGAAAGTGGGCTGGTAGTCGACACAGCTGCTGGGATGACAGATCTAGATGTTATCCTCGTCCTAGTCCCTCATCCCTGGATTCAGTGTGTTTCCAAGTCTTGTTGGGACTACCCCAAAATGTGTCCACTTCTTCCTCACGCGATTGCCTTAGTCCCCCGTTTTCCTGCAGTATTACAGTCCCCTCCCTCCATCCTCGGTCTGCCAGCCAGGGCGATACAGCAGATATAGACATAGATCTTCAAACAGGTAAACAGCCCTGTCAGTCCTCTTCATGGGACTCTTCTCCTTGCTATTGGCATGAAACTCAGGGGAGTGCCTTCCTTTCCCACCCTCAGGAGCCCTGGCTGCTGCCATCTCTGATCATCAGGATCATCAGGCCGTTGGCGCCCATCCACCTCGGCCAAGCTCACTCTGCAGCTCAGGCCTCTGTATCTCTGGCCCACATCTCTGCACGTGGTCTTCACAGACCTTCCCTGGCCACCGTCCCTCAGTGTGCCTTCTCTCTCACATCCCTCACTCTGCAGCCTTCTAGCAGTTCCACTGTCCATGTGTTCCTTCTTTTTCTGCTTAGTTACCCCTGTCTCCACTGGGGTCAGTGTCTTGCTCCCTGGGGCCAGTGTCTGTGCTCCTGAACATAACCAGAGGTGCCCTGTGCATAGGGGTAGATTCAGTAACTGGGTGGTGACTACATAGCCCTGACCCTGTGTGGCCTGAGTCCCATGCAGCCCTCCCATTGCCCAGCCTTTCTGTGCTCACCTGGGATTGATAGCAGTCTAGTTCTCTGCCTTGCAGCTCTGATATTCTGGCATCTGCAAACCTGTTAAATACATCGGTAAGCAAGCCAGGATAGTCAGGGAGCTAACAGTGCCAAGGGATGTCTACAGCCACAGGCCAACCAGCTCATCCAGGCTTTTGATTCAAAAAGGAGCTAGGTGATAAGGGCATTTCTAACTTGCTTCCCCTTTTGTATTGACTGACAGTCCTTCTCAAACTTCCTGAAAAAAGATTTTAGGGCAATTACTTATTTTACTGTCTGTCCCTCTCTCCAGTTTCATAAACTCATGAAGTGTGCTCCTCCTCCATAGGGTTCAGTAAAAACATTTACCGAAGGAATGTCTGGTTCCTTGTTGTCTTTTTCATTAAGCATTTAAGTTTGTTCATTAATGTGCGCTGTAAAGAGTTGGCAAAAGGAAATTCGTAACTTTAAAAAAATTACTAAAGTAATCATTACTGCAGAAAACCTCTTCAGGTTGCAGAATGAATAGAAAACTTAGATCTTACAGCCATGATTGGTTGTACTGGTCTGAACCCAAAAGAGGCCAGAGAAAGCAAAGACCTTTTTGAGGGCCAAGACCCAGCAAAACTTGAATTACCTCCTCTGAAAGCTTCTACCTCCGGGTGTAAGCTAAAATACCAATTATAATTTTAAACCTGCTCCAGCGGCAAAACCCTCCACTAGCAGACCGATCTACAAAAGGAAACCGAAAGGGGAACCAAGTGCACTGGGTAAGGATTCACCTAAAATATTTTTTAAGATTATTTTTTGTAACTCAAAAACATTATATCGCAAGACTCTTTAGTTCTGAGAAGGAATGTCGGCTGCTGGGATCTTGAAAACTGAGGTGTGTTTAGCAGCTGTTCAGAGAGGTGTGTGAAAGCAGGTGGCAGTTGCTCTTCTCAGTTTCTAAACGTTAGTGTGCAATTTGGAGCCTGGATTTTAAAACAGAGTCTGTCTCCTGGTTCTCCCTAACCTAGTTCTCAACTTGATTTTCGGAACTGGATTTTGCAATTTACGAGGCTTTAATCATCTTCTGAATTTTGTGCAGATGGATCATTTCTCTTTTCCTCCTTGGACTTTTCAGACTTCCCAGCTTCAAACTTGGTGTTTCTCTGGACTGTTTCCTTTATTGGTTCAGAAAGGTGCAGGCTGTCCTCAGCCCACCTTCCTCTGCTTGGAAGAAACCAGCCCACTGGGCAAGGTGCCTGATTTCCAGGCTTTTAGATGAGAAGCTCTGAGTGCTTGCAGACTGGTTCTGTAGCTGGCTCGGGCACCCTGACTGGGGAGACAGCGCCTCCCCTCCAGCCTCCCATGCCCCAGCATTGTGATTGCAGATAATAACCACACCAGCCCTATTGTAAAAAGGCAACTGGCTGCAAAAGCTCTGCCTGAGTGAATTCACAGCAGCCCTGCAAAGTCGCCAGGGATGGGGTAGGTGTCTATTTTTAACAGAGAGAAAACTGAGACACCCAAGTTTCAGATGGAGGGCACACTGGGGAATATCAGAGGCAATCCACACCTTGACATCCACACTGTGCTTTTACCTTTACATATTGGCATTATTTATATAACCCTGATTTATTATCCTTATCATCACTCTCCATTATTATTATGGCTGCACTATTTTGGAATTGTCTGGCTCAGTGTCCCTGACCATGTACTTTATGTCTAGGACAGTCTACACACATTTCACAGGGTGTAATACCTTCCTGTCATGGAGTCGTCCTCATGCCAAGTCTGAGCTAGGACATTTCTGGTCTTCTAATCAACTTTAAAGCAGGATGGGGAATCATGCTGGGCAGACCTCCAAGCCCAGTGGGAGCCCAGCACGGAAGAACAGTGCTTGGTCTCAGTCATCTGTCACAGTCTTGTTAGCTTTAAGAGATTAGTCTTAAACCAACTTGGTTTCCCCACCTTGGATTATTTGAGGCCAGATAATTCTTTGTTGCCAATGGCTGTCCTGTGCATTGTAGGATATTTAGCAACATTCTGATCTCTACACGTTACATGACTGTAGCATCTCCTCCCCCTGCTAAGTGTGCCAACCAAAAATAGGTCTCTAGGCATGGCCATATGTCCTCTGCGAGAGAGGCAGAATTCACGGGGTCCATTTCTGCTTGCCTCCAAAGTCCAAGCTAAGTTGTGTTCACAGCCAGTAGCAGTTCTTTCCAGACACCTTCCCTTCCCCATCCTTGCCTGACCGCTGCTTGGGAATCTCGTCGCTGGGCGTCTACATGAGTCTGTCCTGGGCCAAGGGAAGGCCTTGTACTGTGACCAGCTGTCACTGTGTCTGCCCATCCCACCTGGAGTATGGTTCCCTCAGGGCAGAACCCTTAGTTAGCTGTGTTGCTGTCCTGAGTCTCGAACAGGACCTGGCTGTGTTGTAAGGGACAGTGGATATTTGATGACTGAACAGTGACTGCGCCCTTTGCTGCTACATATTTTGGCATTGCTTAAATTTCTTCTTAAGGAGACAATTTCCAAGTCCAGTGACAGTGAGATGGGGGAAGCTTGGCCCTTTCACTGCCTGCGCCTGGTGGGTTTGGCCAGATAGGTGGCTCAGGAAGAAAAATATTGGGAAAGAAAGCAGAGTATCGGTGAACCAATATAAATAGTAAATATTTGCAGGGATTGCAAGAAAGGACTTGAGTTAAAAAGTCCTTCTGATGTTATGCTGTTCTTCACCACAGGAATGAAAAAGGTTTCTGGTCAACCATGACTGTGCCTCCAGGCTCTAACCCACCCCCCGGGCAGTGGTGACAACAGCAGGACCTGCTTGGAGATCAGCTGCCTTAAGGGTTGATGGCTGGCATGTCGCAGAGTCCACCCAGCATGTACTGGTGTGTGGGCCCAGAGGGATCAACTTTGAGTCCAGAACGCACCATGGAGACCCAAAGTGGTAAGGACGGGGCTGGCCAGGGGGCTCTGGCTCCCATGCTTGTCCTGCGGAGAGTTTAGGCTACATAAGAACAGGGTATCTTCAAGCAAAGGAAATAAAATGGCAGTTATTTGTGTTTTCTCATCATAAAATATATCTTGGGATTTGCATTTAAATTCTTTTTTTTTTCGGGTAATTTGCACTTAAATTCTAAATATTAAAGGGCCATGTACAAAATTTATTGTGGACTCAAAGATCTTAAGAAATGGGGTCTTACATCATGTTGGACTTTTTAAAAAATAGGTATTTGGTTTTGTTTTAGCATTTTAAAATTAATACCTCTTTATTAGAGCAAAATTGAAAAAAGAAAAAAGGAAGTTGTAAAACATCACCTAGAGTCCCTCTACTCCAAACACAAGCACAGCTGGCATATTCTCTTCTAGTTTCTTTTTCTATGATTAAAACACTTTGTTTTAATTTCACTGTACTTAGAAGGTAGGTACAGTTTTGTATGTGCTTTCCTAACTTTTTATCAATGACCTAAGTTACCACTTACTTCCTCTGATTAAGTGAAAACATCATTTTATATGGCAGCACAATATAAAATTCTTGACCTGATCTTTATTTTCCTTTGAACATTTGGGTTGCTCCTGTCTGTTCATTCTTTCCAAAAGCATTCCATTCCTTTCTTTTTGTACATGGTTTCCAGGTTATTTCCATAAACTAGAACTTCAGAAGTCACACTGAGTTTGAACATTTTGAGATTTCCCCATGAGAGCTGCCTCATTTTTAACCCCAATAGACTATCATTGATGTTGTTGTTAACAATTAATATTTGTTAATCTCTTAGAGCGTAGCAGACTCTGAGTTTAGAGCTTTATGAAATAATCTCATTTAATCCTTATAACTGTGAAAATGGTACTTTTATCCCTGATATAATCCTAAGGAGCTTGAGAGAGAAGTCTAGAAACTTTCAGCAACTCAATAAATCGTAGAACAACCATCTGAACCCTGTTGGACTCTTAAAATTCTCGTTCTTAATTGCTGGGCCATCCTGTGGGATTCAGGAGGGCCCACAGGTGGTTTTGAGAGAGCTCATTTTGGGTTCAAGAAGGCCTAGGTCTTGGTACCCTCAGTATCCTGTGAACCCCTGAGTGTGAGGGGGTTTTTAGCAGGGACCAAATGCACAAACTGTCACAGAGTTGAAGCTGATGAGAGGAAAGTGGCTTATAATTCACCAGGAAATTCTGTCCTGTGCTTCAACATGAAGGACATTATATTAGATATTAAAGCATTACAGTAATAATCAAATCCTCTTAAGGAATTTCATAAAGAAGCTACTAATTTATGCCCATACCCTGTCAGTTTAATGGTCTCAAAGATGATAACGGCAGAGTTGAGCCTGGAGCCCCACACCTGGAGCTGACGAACTAACAGAATTTGTTAATTCCAAGGGTTGAACCCTATAACACACCCCCTGCAGAGCCTACTTTGGAAACATCACACATTAGATTTCATCTTCACAGATGCTTCTCAAGTATGATGAGGTTATGTCTCCATAAGCCTGTCATAAATTGAAAACATTATAAGCTCAGATACACTTAATACACCTGACCTCCCAAACACCCTGGTTTCGTCCATCCTGCCTTTAACATGCCCAGAACACTTACCATAGCCACAGCTGGGCAAAATCGTTTAGCACAAAGACTATTTTATAATAGGTTGAATATCTCATATAAGATGTTGAGTATTATACAGAACACATAAAACAGATTGGTTGTTTTGTACCACCGTAAACTCAAAACATCCTAAGTTGAACCGCTGTGATCTGGAGCTATTTATGTATACCCCAAGGCCACAGCCGGGGATGGGCGACTCTCAGAGGGAAATGTATCTGAGTTGGGGTTACAGACTCTGTGCTTTGCTTATCTCTAGTCTTTGTTTTCTACAAAGAACACGTGTCCCATTTTTTGTTGTTTTGCATTGCATTTCCAGTGAGAATAATGTCGCAAGTTGTTTTATTTTTTGCTAGTGCATGTCTGCAGTACATTAAGTTTACCCTCCTTGTGTGGAGCTGGTCCATGTGTAGCACATTGGAATTCCTTTTTTCATCCCATTTCCCTCCCTCCCTCCATCTCGATCCCTTCCCATTTGCCAAAGATCTATCTCCCTACATCCTGTTATCTGTCCATTATTTTATTCTTTATTCATACTTTGGGTTTCTCATATAAGAAAAACCATGCAATACTGAAGATTATGTGTCTGATTTATTTCATTTAACATTATGGTCTCAAGGTGCATCCATTTTCCTACAAATGACTCAAGTTTATCCCTCTTTATGGCAGAGTAGTACTCCATCGTGTGTAAATACCACATTTTCTTTTTCCGTTTATCTGCTGCTGGACATATAGGCCACTTCTAAGGTTTAGCTATTGTGAATTGTGCTGCTATAAACATGGTTATGCATGTAGCACTGTAATATATCTTGAACTCTTTCGGAAAGATTAGAAGGGGGAATAGTTGGGTCTAATGGAATTTCTAGTTTTCAGTGTTTGAGGAATCTCCACACTGACCTCCATAGTACTTTCCATAGTACTGCTTTCCAGTCCCACCAACACTGTGGGAATGCTGCAGCCTCACCAGCATTTGTTATTGGACTCCTTGATGGTGGCCATTCTTTCCGGGTGCAGACGGAATCTGATGCTGCAGAATTAGGGTCTGGTTGATACCCTTGTGTCCTCACATCCAGGGTCAAATCTGCTTCTCTGGCTTCTTTCCCCTGGGTGTCTGTCAGGAGCGTATTTGAATCAGGCTGCCTGTAGCTGGCCCCTCTGGAGGGTACCCCATCTGAGTGTGTCCCCCTAGAATGGCTTCCTGTCTCCAGGGACAGATTGTTCCTTCTCACCTTTCCCAAGCGTCATAGGATCAGAGGGAGCCTGGCTTCTTAGCACCCTCATCTCCGGAAGGACGGTTGCAGACCTAACTCACAGCTCTGCCTAAGGAAAATTGCTTGCCAGAAGAAAAACCAGTGACACTGAAATCATTCAAGGGCAACTGTCTTTTAAAATTCCTTAGGAGGCCAGGATTTTGGCTCAGTGACGTCACACCTGCCTGGCAAGTGCAAGGTCCTGAGTTCAATTCCTGGTACCGGAAAAAAAGTCCTTAGAAGGTACTATGTTTTAAAATGTCAGTTCTTAGTGTTCTTGGAAGAGTGGTTTAGAAAAAGACTTAAACTTTAATGAAATGTATTTTACCATTTTTCCATAATGACATTTTATATTTTTTTATGTATGTAGTAGATGTGTTTTGTACACACACACCCCTACCTGTTTCCACTTGCATAACCTCACCTCAAGTGTTTTTAGAACGGTTCAAAGCCCAGGACTGAAGGGTGTAGTAGTAATCCCAGTAACTTGGGAGACTGAGTCAGCAGGATCACTTGTGCCCAGGAGTTTAGGACCGGCCTGGGCAACATAGCAAGACCCCTGTCTCACAAAAACAGCAACAACAGAATGAATGTGGCACTATGCCAGCTGCTCTGGGCATGGCTGCTGTGTCCCCACTGTGTGTCCCCACTGCCGTGTCCCGACTGTGTGTCTGTGCAGCACAGTTGTGTCGCAGGAAGATGTGTCACCTCCTTAATCTCTGAGCACCATCAGCAGCGAGCTCCCTGCAGTGCAGGAGGAATGTGGAGGGGGCTCTGATGGGAGTTGAATGTGCCCCTGCCAGGAAGAGGGTTGGCGAGTTAGCACCAGGCCAGGACTGCTGGGAGATCTCCCTGGACAAACCCATCATTAGACATTCCTTCCTGAAGTCTGACACCAGCCACAGCGGACAAACCTGTTCCGCCAGCTGAGCGGGCACCTAGGAAAGTCAGAGTAAAGAAACTTTCCGATAATTCAGGCAGATACTCTCCTGGATGGTGGAAGGTGTGGTGCTGGATGGACTCCACTCAGAGGCAGCTCAAGGTCCCTGCTCCATGTGACAGCTCCTAGCTTCAGCCCTGAAAGCCTAGCCCACCTGCCTGCCTGTCAGAGCACTGTCCACTGCCAGAGCCAGCATGGACCAAAGGAAGAGCAGGAAAGTTCCAGAGGGTCTTCAAATCCCAGGTCATAACATAACTATTTGCACTGTCTTCGTTGTTGTTGTTTTCCTTTGGCTTTTTCAAATCTGTATTAAAAATCTGACTTTGTAATATAAGAGCCAAGTGGTTTGCTCCAGTGGGGATTTTTCTTGCCTTCCAGAGACAGAAGCAGCAAGTGTCCTTGGGTGGTAGCCTGCCCTCTTGCTGAGCCACTGTCAGAAATTCTACAAGGGACAGATCTGCACCAAGGAGGAAGTGCACATCTTTAAAATGCTCCTTGTGTCAGTGTCCTGCTTACACCTGCTGGGCCATGGGGGGCTGGCAGCATAGGGCTTTTCCAGGCAGGAGACCATGGTGGATGAGTACCTGCCTCAGCCTGGCCTCAGGTTACACACAGGGCCTCTCTGGGGAGCAGAGCCAGCATCTTGAGTCCCTTACTATGTGAGCCCAAGGAGAGAGTAGCTGAGCGGTGGCCTGGTGTATGGGAGAAAGGGCTGAGGACATCCATCCATGAAGGTGACAGGTAACCAGCTGTGCTTCCCATCCATAAGCAGAGCCCAGTCACACGGGCTCTGAGAATTAACCTGAGGCTTAGATCTTCACTTATGTGTCCAGAATATATAGTACTTGCTTCTCACAGCAGGGAGCTGACTGCCTACCAGATGCCGCCACCCTTTGTGTTAGGAGGTTTTTGCTGTGGCTGTGTGTCTTGTTCTCATTGCATCTAGCTGCACCCAGTGAGTCCGTTGGAGTCCCTTGACTCCTTTCTTGGAGTAACTAAAAGCAGCACCTCCCCCTCCTCCTCCAGCCTGTGTAGCAGTCTCTCGGGGACACCTCCACTCACCCACCTGGGCAGGTGGCCAGAGTCTGAAGGTGTGGCTCACTCCAAGCCTCCGCCCTCTGAACTGTGCTCCATACTTGCTCCCTCATGTGGGGTGGCAGGACAGCCACTGCTCGTGGCCTCTGCACTTGCTGGGAGGCGGCCAGTTTGCTTGGCCTGCATTTATCCATCTTCCCTGGCCCATGCAGAGCCCAGTGGCCTGTGAGCCGGGAGGTACCTGCATGGACATGCCCAGGTCACTACACAGAGGGACAAGGACTTTCGTTCCCTGTCCTCATCTGGATTCCTGGTCCACATGGGTCAGACCTTGAAGGAGCCATAATTGGAGGTTCATTAGAAATTCTTTAGTCCTCTGGGAATAGACCTGTCCCCCCCATGACATGTAAACCTAAACTCTAGTGTACAAATTTCACATCCATTTTGGGGAACCCTGATGAATGGAAGGAAGCAAGGGACTCTCAGTACAGGTGGTTCTCCACTCAAGATGCTGTGAGATAGTGTTGCACTTTATGGCAATATGAAGTTTCGTCGTTTAGTAGACTGTAGTTCAGATTTTGAGTTTTGATCTTGTGTCCCTGGGTGACGATTTGTGGTCCTGTCCTGTCTTGCAGTGCTGGGCAGGGACTGCTGTCTCGGCTCCCAGTCAGCTGTGTGACCGGGAGGGACACAGCCAGTGCTCTGCTGTGTAGAGCTGCATATCCTGTGCTGTGCAGTAGATGAAGTGTGTTAAATGTATTTTCAAAGTAGCAGTGTTTTCAGTTTAGGATGGGTTTGACAGAACATATCCGCCTCTTAAGCTGGGGAGCAGCTGTGTTCATTGTAAACCTAATTCTGCAACCGCAACCATCACAGCTAAGCTTATGTTCAGTTTGTCCAGCTCCCACTTACCTGTCCTGTGGGTGGCATCTGTCAGGCAGAAGAAAAGAAAAACCAAAAACCAGAAGCGTGCATCTGAAATGATAAGATCCTTCCTGAGCTCATAACCTTGATGTTGTGGAAGGAATCACACATTAGTCAGAAATTATATTTTCAACTGTAAAGAATTTTTTAGTACTGTATTTCACTTTGCAATTCTTGCTATGGCTTCGCCTAGCAACTTTTCTTCTTAGCCCGTCCATCATATGCCAACCATGGGAATGTTGCCAAGTGTTGGTTTAACATCTCCCACCCAGAGCCAGGTGCAGTGGCACACATCTGTGGTCCCAGCTAAGCAGGAGGCTGAGGCAGGAGGATGGCTTGAGCCCATTAGCTCAAGGCCAACCTGGACAACATAGAGAGACTGTGTCTCAAACAAACAAAAATCATCTATCTGTTTGTTTCAGGAGAATCAAAGAAAAGAAAACTTAATTTCTGTGGCACTTTGAGCTTTTAAGGGACATGGAGATATTTAAGAGTCTATTATTTTGATTAAATATAGTGATGCAAATTTGAGGTTGGAATTTGAATTCAGAGTGGCAAGAACGACACCAAAGTTGCTATAGTAGCTCATTTTGGACTCAAGATAGTGGTGTGAGCACTCAGGAACAAGTGCATGGCCCAGGGTGGCTCTGGGCTGTGGGTGTTAGAGGTGGAGGATCAGGTCTGGCTCGGCTCATGGAGCGGAGTGGGGAAGGCTGTGGTGGGGCCCCTTGGGCCTCCTGTCTGTGCCCCGGCTGCCAGGCTCAGAGGGCTCCAATGGGCAGTGCCCCATCCCTGTGCAAACATCAGTTCAAAGATAAGGCAATAAGGCAAAGAAAGGCCCCCTGCCTGACAGCAGGCAAGGAGCATTCTCCTGGGCCCCACTTCTCCAGAAAGTATAAGAAAAAAATTACTTGTAATGCCCTACATTCCCATCATGGGGTGAAATGACACTGAAAACCCAGAGTTCTCATTGGCCCTTTCCCATCCTGCATGTGGCTGCTTATTGTGAGCTGGATGTGTGTTCTGACTTCTCCCTAAGCACAAGCACACGCGCACTCACACTCACATGCACACATGCACAATTCCTTTTGTGTTTCTGAGTTTATTGTGAGTTATTCAACTGCACATTCGCTCTGTTTTTTGCGGCACTAACCAGGGCTTCCTGTATGCCTGACAAGTGCCTTACCCCTGAACTGTACCCCAGGCCTATCACTGAGTGGTGTCTCAGAGCTCGCTCCATGTGCCCCACATTTGATAAAGAGAATGCAACCCATGTTATTGTACCAATCCCTTAGTACAGTGCCTGTATAGACTTCCTCCATTCTGCTTGCTATAAGGATCGAATACCACTGAATATGCCGCAGCAGAATTGTAGGGTCCCAGAGTAAGCACATTAAAAATCATCAATGCCTAACCCTGGTCAAAGAAGTCAGTGGAACACAGAGCTATAATGGTAGAAGAGCAAGCAACCAGGCCCTGCCCTAGTGTCAGGTCCCAGAAGGGCTTCCTGTCCTGTTTCTGGAGTTAGTTCTTCAGGTAATTACCATTTCTCTATGTAAATATGTGCTGCACCCCACAAACCACTGAGATGCCTCTGTAGATTTCCCGTCAGGTGAATTTTCCCATCACTTTTGAATCACTTGCTTCCTGCACATTTTGTCCTATCATTGTTGACTCATGGGGGTGTATTTGTACCTTTGAAGGATGCGTTCCCATTGCTATGGCTCCTGCCTGGAAACTTAGTGCCATTCTGATTCTGCGAAGCCCCAGCAGTGAGCAGCCCTTCCCTTCATTCCTGCTATTTCCATCCACCTCCCGCCTCCCACAGACCTCTGACTTGGGGACCTTGTGTAACTGGAGCAGCCGAGAGAAAGAATCTGTAGGAAAGTGTTTGTGGGAGGCACTCACTTGGTCTTCCCCATCACTAATTTGTCCTTCCGGCTGTCCGTTCCGCTCTGCAGCCCATCTGCCATGTTTTATGGCTCAACTCTTCTAGTTTGAGTTTCTGAGATTTTAAGTTGATTCTTGCTTGTGAACTCCACCTCCTCTTATGTCTCTTCAGCAGGCCAATAATATTTATTCTGAGTTGTTCTTGCTTTAGTAACATTAGCTCTGGGTAGAAATGGGTCCCTGAGATGCTGGAAAGCTAAAGCCCTGGATGCCACTTAGGGAAGTAAAGGCACTAACTCAGGCTTCTCCTCCAGGGTGAGGAAGACACATACTGGAAGCAAGTTTTGTCTTGAATCAGCAGAGCCCAAGGCTCCCTCATCTCAGACTGGTTTATTTGTGTAACCCCTGCCCCCTGCCCCCAACCCGGTAGTAATGTAAGGTACAGCCACAAATGCAGGATCTTAGATGTAGCAGGACCCTGCCTTGCGTTGTCATTAGCGACAGCTCACATCTCCTTGGGAGCCCTGAGGTGCAAGGATGGCAGCTGTGAGATATGGTCTATCTTCTGTCAGGCTTCCACTAAGCTTGCGTCCTTGGCTTTGGAGTCAGAAGGAACTGGCCTTACTTTCTGTGTGTGTTGGGGTGGGCTGGAGGTAGGGTGATTCTCTTCCTGCGGATCTGTTACCCGCCCTGCATGCTGGCAGCACTGGTGGAGTTGGATTCTTTTTCTTTGTGGTATTGACATTCCTCAGAGGTTTGTGGCTCCTATGCCTGCTTGTATTTTGGTCTTTGTGCTTGGGATTCCCTGTCTCTCCAGGAACCCAGCATCAGTTACTGCAGCCTGCAGGGAGGAGGGCCAGGAGACTGCACTGTGGGATGCACCCTGGGCATGCTTCTCGGTGGGGGCCTCCTCGTGCCTTCCCGGTCTTGACCACCACATTTCCTTTGTAGCCCGTGTGTTGCTGCCTAGCGGGCTGGGGGAGGTGACTTGGAGGAGCTGCCCACCAGGGTTAACCCTCCCCAAACCCCTGCTTCTGGCAGCCTTGAGCCCTCATGCTTCTTGTGTACACTGCAGCAGCCCGGAGTGCCCCTTCAAGCCTCCTCCATGCCGGGCGCCATGGCTTCTGGTCCTCTTAGGTCTCTCTTCCTCCTTTCCTTTCTAATATGGCTCGCTGGTATGTGGGCACATTTCTAATCATTTCTTTGGGGCAGAAGGCAGTGGCAGGGGAGCTCAGGCTCACATTGGCACCTCGATTGTGTCATCCAGCATCTCATGGGTGTCTCAGAGGTGCGTGGTTTGCAGGAAACACCAAGTGACAGTGTCAAGAGCGTGGGCTTTGGAGTCTGAAGGAACTGGGTTCCGATCCCGATTCTTCCCATACCCCCTTCCTTATCTGTAACACACAAGTGGTCAGAGTCTGTGCCACACCGAATGCATTTGGTAGGGGGGTCTTCGAAGAATGCCCTTTTTCCCTCTTTCCTTGGTGGCAAGTTATGTAGCCTCACCTGGACTGTTTCTGCTAGCGAACACGATAACACTGTTGTCATGAAAATGGGGGTCCTTAAAAAATAATTTTTTTACTTTATTTGGCTCTAAGCCATCATAGGCATGGAATCTAAAACATGCCCAGTTCTCATTTTCAAATGTGTATACTGCTGAAGGACAGTGCCCCTCAAATCCGGTCATTAAAATCAAGTTGTTAATTAAAGCTGTTTAAGTAACATTTTCAATGAAAGCATTTTAATTAAAATAAAAATCTTTCCTTGCCTTGTATTTTGGGGATGTTTCCTTTTATTTATTTATTTTTTCAAATTACAAAGCCAGCATGGCTCATGAAAGAAAGACTGAAGTGGGCCGGGATTTAGCTCAGTGGTTCCGGTGCCTGCCTCGAAAGCTCAAGGTCCTGAGGTTGATCCCCGGTAATAAAAAAAAAGAAAGAACGAAAGACTGAAGTTCTAAGTCGTGGAGTGCATGGGGCTGGCAGTGTGGTTACTGATAGCACGTGTGGGACCCTGAGCTCACGGGTCAGGGGCGTGTCCTGGACCGAAGAACGGTCCTTTCCTCTCCACTGGGATTCTCGTCCACCAGTACTTGCTGATCAACTTGGCATAGTGTTGAATCCTTTTGGTCGAGTCAGGAAAGTGTTTCTTCCCGCTGTTTTCACAGAGTAACTCAGAAGTGACAATAAAAATACGAACATACTTTCCTAATATGTCCCAAATTAGGGCTTCATGTAGACTTCCGGTCTAAAGAAACAGTTTCTGTGAAGTAAATTAATTTCCTCTTCTTAAGATAGGGACAAAATGGCCTGCCTTTTCTTCAAGTATGAGGTTAATCTCTTTGTTTTACTTCAGTAGGATACAACAGCTTGGCAAGTGATTGTTTCCTGCTCTGGTTTATAAAAAGCAATTTAGGAAAACAGTAGAGCTTATTGGTTCAGAGTGAGAATTCTGCAGCCAGGGCACGGGGGTGCAAATCTAGATTAGTTGTTAGTCAAGTCACTCTGTTTCTGGGGACCTGGGTTCTTCGTCCATAAATGTCTACAATACTAGGACCTGTGGAGATTAAATACATTAATCTCTTCCATTTGCAGTTTACTCACCACCTTTACAAAATAATTCTTCCATTCTTTCTCCCTGAAATTTCTGCAAAACAACAACATTTCTATCTTTGTTGTGATTGCCTCAATAATTTCTGCAAATTGAAATAAATAAGCAGTAGCTTTAGGAAGTTGCCAAGGTGAGCTATCAGAAACTGCTTTTTCTAAATTGGGACTTAGACAATGTCCCTGTTCTCCTGTTCCTTTTTTTTTTAAAGTTCTTAGCCAAAAATAAAGCTTAGTTCCTCCTCCTGTCCTTGCTCATTTTATGATCATTTTGTTTGCAAGGAATGGTGTTTTTTAAATATTCAGCCTCAAGCCATTCATAGAGAGCACCTCGAATGCAAATCATAGAAAAATGATGGCAGGAGTCAGTCAGGATTTGGTGGGCCATGGTAGAGGAGCCCAGACATTCCTGGAATATTTGTGGTTACTGAGGAATCATGTTGCTAACAACCAAAATACCACTCATAAAAAAAAAAAAAAAGAACTATTGTTGTCCAGCCAGCCTTTGTACTAAACAGAAGTTTGTACTGCATGAGTGGGTTTTCTGTAGAAGACAGATCGCTGTGATATGACAGCCACGCAACCGTGTTGGCCCAACTCAGCCAGCCACACACCTGTGGACTGCAGATCCTCGTGCAGACTGCAGATTTTCTCAGAGCTGGTGTCTGAGGTCAGAGAGGCTGGGAGGCCAGCTTTCACTTCTGTTAAGCATTATTTTTTATGAGACTCCACTGTGGGATTCATTGGAGTTAACCTTCCAGAGGCCACACTGTAATCCACTGTTGGGTTCATCTCAAACCCATGTGTGAAATCCATCAATTTGAAATTCTAGCAGGCTCGGAGAACCCACTTGACCTTGGTTTTGGGTTTGTTTTGTTTCTGTGTTGTGTGCTTGATTTTGGCTTTGGAAGTTCTAACATGGAGGACAGTCATTTGGAGTCAGTTTTGTTGTTTGAACTTGAGGGTGTGTACTTTTGCATGCAGACTTGCAGAGGGCAAGCAAGAGTGAATGATTTCATATTTTTTTACTTGCCAGCAGTCATGATTGCCTTAACCACCGGGACACGTTCTGAGAAATGTGTTAGTCAGTTTCATCATCGTATGAACATCACAGAGGGTGCTTACACAAACCTAGGTGGCATCGCCTTGGACAGACTTCAGCTGTTGCTGTTTGTATACATGGACTAGCTTATTGCTCTTAGGGCCAAGATGAGCAAAACAATATGGGATTATGTCAAGCAGAGAGAAAATTATGTGAGCATGATACTGAGCTACATGAGATATATAATGCTGCTGCCAGTGTGACCCGGCATACAGCTTTACAGTAAACTGTTTTTAATAGGTAGAAGGAATGCGCTGTAAAATAATGATGGGGCCTGAGGGTGGGTCTCAGTGGCAGGACACTTGCCTGGGTTCCATCCCCAGTGCTACAAAAACAAAGTAACGATCAAAAGTATAGTATAGTAAATACATAAACCAGTTACAGAGCCATTTATTATTACTTTCTACTATGTACTGTACATAATTGCATGTGCTATATTTTATACAACTGGCAGCTCACTAAGTTTGTTTACAAACACATAGTGCTTCATGCCACAACATTTTTGAGGACTACAATATCACTGGACCTCAGGAGTTTTCCATCTCTGTTACAATCTTATGGGACTACTATTGTATCTGCCATTTGTTGTTGCCTAGAGCATTGTTATTGTGACTGATGACTGTATATTGAAAGTTACTTGTTTGAATATGTAATTCAGTCACACAGTCCAAATATCATAACACTCTACATATCCACATAATCTACAAATCTTAAGACTTTTTACATCTTTCCAGAACATAAAGAAGCAAAACAAATATAGATTGTTATTTTCCCCCTCTTATATAAAAGGGAGCTGATCACAAACACTGTTTGAGACTATTCCTAGTTCTTTCACACATTTGCACGTAATGTAAATCATCCATGGTCTTTTTAACAACTGCATAGTACTCTGTGCTATAGATATACCACAATTTTTACAGTCTTCTCTTAATAGGCATTGGACCATCCTACATTATTGCTGTAATATTTGCTTTATCAATAGTAGGTGTCTTATCAGATATATATAAGCCCATCTCTACAATAATCCCCAAAATGATGGGTCAGAAGACGGCCATCCTGAAAGGGTGCGTGTCTGCCTGTTTTCTCATAGGCCTGACAGTAATGGTTATTAGCAAATTTTTGGGTTCTCCCAACCTGGTATGTGAAAAATGGTTTCAGTACAGATTTGTTGTCGTTGCTTGGTGCTGGGGATCAAACCAAGGGCTGTGGACATGCTAAACATGTGCTGTACTGCTGAGCCACTCCCCCTGACCTCAGTATAGTTTGGATATTCATTTCTCTTATGATGAGACTGGGTGCATTTTAAGTGTGTAAGAACTTGTTAATTCACTTTTTTGTTTTTAACCCTCTCTTCACATCCTTGCTTATCAATTTCTAGCTACTCTTAATGTTGGCATTGTATCTTATTAACATATAATTACATGCCCTGGCAAGATCCAGTTACAAACACAAAACTAAAATGAAACCTTTAAATGTTTCCAAAATATGGTCTTTTTTGCCTTGTTTACTAAATGAATATGGCAAATATAAAATACATAGTATAAACAAATAAACATATAGGTCCTACCTGAAGAAAATTTTAAACTCTGGATGCGAAGGATAGTGAATAAAAAGACATACCATCTTGCATAAGAAGATTTAGTATTGTCAATTCTCTTAGTATTGTTGACTCTTAATATTGTCAATTCTCTACAAGTTGGTTTTATAAATCAATGCAATAGAATTAAAATACAAACAGGATTTCTTTTGGAAATATGAAAAAATGCTAAATTTTACCTAGAAAAGTAAATGTGTGAGAATAGCCAGGAAAATTCAAGTGGTAAGGGGCTAGCTGGAGAGGAAGAGGGAGTAGAATTTACAGTGCTATAGTAACAAGTCACAGTTGGTGTCTAAAGAGTAAAGGACAAAGAAAAAAGTGTGTTTGTGTATATTGTGTCTATGTGTGTGTATTGTGTATATGTGTATGTGTGTGTGTATTGTGTGTATATCTGTGTATCTGTGTGTATTATGTATATGTGTGTATATTGTGTGTGTGTGTATGTGTGGATATGTGTGTATGTGTGTGTGTGTTTTTCTGCCCCCACTTCTACCCTCTCCAATGCAGATGTCTGAGCCCTTTACCATCCCTGCCCTTGCCTGGGATGGAAGAGGAAAAGGCAGACAAAGACAACACCTCCTGGTGGGTTTGGTCCCCACCTTTCCAACAGGACCTGTGGAGCCATGAAGAATCTGAAAGGGCATCATGGGAATCGTTGGCAGTAGGACCAGTAGGCCTGGATGGCAGGAAGGAAGGAGCAGCCTTCCACAGATCCTGCCTTTCTGTAGCATCAAGAGTCACCTTAGGATCAGAACCAAGCAAAGCCCAGAGAAGGGTGCTGCAGTTGCTCCGTGGCACTGTGCTAGGGCTGCAACCTGAGGGTCGTGGTTCAGGCTTTCATTCGCCCCCACCCTGCTGCAATCAATAGCCTTGTGTAGACATCATTTCGTATTTTTTTTTTTTGCTTATGTATCTTTTGTATAAATTTCTACCCTGGAACAAACGAACTTAATAAATATATATACTGTTCTCCACTACAGCAGAATACACATTCTTCTCAGGAGCACACAGAACTTTCTCCAGATAGACCACATACTAGCTCATAAAACTTGCTTAAATGAATACAAAATAATTGAAATTATTCCATGTATACTATTAGATCAGAACATACTGACACTAGAAATTAATGACAAGTCACAGAAATTTTACAAACAGTTTTACACAGAAATTTTACAAAGATTAAATAACACATTGCTGAATATTCAGCAGGTTACAGAAGAAATCAAGGGAGAAATTAAACAATTCCTGTATCAAAGGCTATTGCCATATAATGTACTAGAATCTGTAGGACACAAAAAAGGAGCCCTAGGAGGAAAATTTAGTGCTGTGAATGTTCACATTAGGAAAACAGAGTAAGCATAAATAAATAACTTAATGGTGCACCTCAAGGTCCTAGAAAAACAGGAACAGTCCAAACCCAAACCCAGTAGAAGGAAGGAAATCATAAAGATCACAGTAAAAATTAATGAAATTGAAACAAAAAAAAGTATAAAAAAATCAGTGAAGTAAAGCACGGGTTCTTCAAAAGGATAAACAAAACAGACAAATCTTTAGCCAAACTTACCAAAAGAGGGAAAGAAAAGACCCTTATTAATGCAATTAGAAATGAGAAAGGTGAAATCACAGTGGACATCACCAAAATCCAGAAGATCATGGAGATTCCAAGACACATATGAATTATCAAAACTGAATCAAGAGGGCTGGGGATTCAGCTTAGTGGTTCTGGCATCTGCCTCTCAAGCGCAAGGTTCAGAGTTCGATCCCCTGGTACCAAAAAAAAAAAAAACTGAATCAAGAAGATGTAAAAATCCTGAACAATCCAGTGACAGGCAATGAAATTGAGGCAATTAAAACACATATCAAATAAGAAAAGGCCCAAGAACCAATGGATTTGCACTGAATTCTATAAGAACCTCAGGAAACTTCTAACATCAGTATTCCTCAAATTCTTTAATGAAATTGAAAGAGAAGGAATACTTCCAAAATTATTTCCAGAAGCTAGCATTACTCTGATTTCAAAACCAGACAAGGACTCAACTAAATAGAAAACTACAGGCCAATCTCTTTAATAGACATAAAGGCAAAAATCATCAACATACTGGCAAACAGAATGAAACAAATCATCAAAAAGATCATATATCATGACCAAGTAGGCTTCATCCCAGGAATGCAAGGGTGGTTCAACAATTCAAATCAATAAATGTAGTAAATCACATAAAAATAACATGATTATCTCAGTAGATGCAGAAAAAGCCTTTGACAAAATCCAACATTCATTCATGATTAAAAACTAAAACCCCTGGAGAAAATAGATATAGAAGGACCTTATCTCAATCTAATAAATGCCTTTTTTGACAGTCCTACTACCAAAACATATTAAATACAAAAAAGCTAAAACTTCCCCATCTAAAATCAGGAAAAAGACAAGGACATCCACTGTCACCACACCTGTCCAATATAGTACTCAAAACGTTAGCCAGGGCAATCAAGCAGAGAAAGAAAAAGGATATGTATAAGAAAGGAAGAAGTCAGATTATCATTATTTGCAGATGAAATGATCCTCTACATAAAGGACAAAAAAAATTCCACCAAAAGACCCTGTGAATTAATAACCAAATTCAGCAATGTAGCAGAATACAAAACCAACACACAAAAACCAGTAGCATTCCTGCACTCCAATAATAAACTCACTGAGAAAAAAATTAGGAAAATAATACCATCCACAGTAGCACCAAGAAAAATTAAATACTTAAGAATTAACCTAATCAAGAAAGGGAAAGACCTCTACAATAGCAATAACAGTACTCTGAAAAAGGAGATCAAAGAATATATTAACAAATAGAAAGATATCCCTGCTCCTGAATGGCAGAACAAATATTTTCAAATGTTTATATTGTACTACCAAAACTGATAAATAGATATAATGCAATCCCAATCACAATACCAACAGCATTACTCACAGAAGTAGAAAAAACTATCCTAAAATTTATATGAAACCAGAAGAGATTCAGGATAGTAAAAGCAATTCTTTTTTTTTTTTTTTTTGGTACCAGGGATCGAACTCGGGTCCTTGTGCTTGCAAGGCAAGCAACGGAACCACTGAGCTAAATCCCTGTCCCTAGTAAAAGCAATTCTGTGCAACAAAAACAAAGCAGGAGGCATCAGAATCCTGGATTTCAAGTTATACTAAAAGCAACAGTGGTTAAAAACAGCATTGTGGGGCTGGGGATTTAGCTCAGTGGTTCTGTCGCCTGCCTCAGAAGCACAGGGTCCTGAGTTCGATCCCTGGTACCAAAAAAACCCCAAAAAACCCCCAGCATTGTACTGGCAGAAAAACAGACATGCTGATCAGTGGAACAGAATGGAAGATTTAAAAAACAACCCTAGGCACGTTCAGTTATGTAATCTGAGAGAGGAGCCAAAAATATACCCCGGAGGAAAGACAGCCTCTTCAACAAATGGTGGCTGGGAAAATTGGTGCACACATGAAAAGATTGAATCTAGACCCATATCTGTTACCATACACAAAACAAAGTCAAAATGGATCAAAGACATGAAATATTACAGCAGAAATGCTTAACCTGCTGAAAGATAAAATAGCTAAACCTCCTGAAGACAGGCACAGGAAAGGGCTTTCTAAACAGAAAACTGATTGAACAAAAATAGCATCAAGAATCAACAAATGGGATTACATCAAATTAAAAAGCTTCTGCACGGCAAAGGAAACACTTAATGGAGTGAAGAGACAACCTACAGAATGGTTAAATTTTTTGTTAGCTACTCCTCTGAGAGAGGACTACCATCTAAAATTTATAAGGAACTGAAAAAATCAGACCCCCCCATGAAAGACTCAATCAAAAAATGGGCAATTAAAATGAATAGACACTTTTCAGAAGTACAAATGGCCAGTAAGTATGTGAAAAATGCTCAGTATCTCTGGCCATCAGAGAAATGTAAATTAAAACACATTGAGATTCCATCTTACTCCAGAAAGAATGGCTATCACCAAGAAATCGAACAATAACAAATACTAGGGAGGCTGTAGGAGGGATATCCTTCTACATTATTGGTGGAAATATAAACTAGTGCAAACATTATGGAAATCAGTATGCAGATTCCTCAAAAAAAATAAAACTAGAAGTTTCTTTTGACTCAGCTATTCCCCTTCTAGATATCTTGCCAGAAGAGTTATAGACATCATGCCACAGTGATTCATGCATGACCATATTTATCACAGCATGAATCATAATAGCTAACTCTTGGAAGTGGCCTGTATATCCATCAACAGGTGAATGGATAAAGAAAATGTGGTATTTATATATAATGGAATACTACTGTGATAAAGAAGGGTAAATTTGAGTCATTTGTAGGAAAATGGATGCACTTTGAGACCATAATGTTAAGTGAAATAAATCGGACACACAGCTTAAATATCGCATAACTTCTCATATGCAAAACTCAAAGTATAAAAAATTTTTAAAACACAATAAAAGATAGACAATAGGAAACAGGAGCATAGATCTTTTGCAAATGGAAGGGGATCTGGAGATGGAGTGGGGGGAAGGAAGGGGAGGGGAAAAGTAAGATATGTTCAGTACATATACCTAGTCCCTATGATGAATGTAAACATTATTAGTACATGCAAACATGCACTAATAAAAAATAAGAAAAGTTTCTAAAAGAGTGTTGGCTAAGAGGGAAAAATGCAAGTGTAAGTTTGTATTATTGGTACATTCCCCTCCATAAGGGTCTCACCATTTTGCATTCCCTCCAGGAATGTAAGAGCATGTCTGTCTCATCATGTTAACCCTTTATAAGTTGCAAATTTTTTTCCCAATTCGGAATTCATCTTTTTACCTTGTGGTGTTCTGAGGTATAGAGATTTGGGTTTTTTTCTTAAGTGTTCAGATTTTGTGTTTGACCACTTACAAAACATTAATAAATTTAAAAGATTGGAATAATACAAAATATGTTCTGTGACTGTAATAGAAAGAAATTAAAAATCAGTAGCAGAAAGAAACTTGAGAAATTCACAAATTATAGAAATTAAATAGCACACTGCTCAATAATGGGTTAAAAAAGAAATCACAAATTAGAGTATACTTGGAGATGAATTAAAACAAAAACACAACATCCTAAAACTTATTTTATACAGCTAAAACAATGGTTCTGAGGAAATTGATATTTACAAACATATATTAAAAAAGAACAAAGATCTTAATAACCTAAGCTCCCACCTTAAGAAATTAGAAAAAGAACAGGCTAAAACCAAAGCAACTAGAAGCAAGGAAATAACAAAGACTGGAGCAGATATAAATAAAACAGAGAATATTAAAACAATAGGAAAAAAATCAATGAAACCAGAAGTTGTTCTTTGAAAAAAATCAACAATGTTGACAAATCTTCAGTTACAGTGACCAAAAAAAACCAAGAGGGCTTCAAATTACTAAGAGCAGAAATGAAAGAACATTACAGAAAATTCTTAAAAGGTTATAGGAGACTACTATGCAACATTGTATACCAACAAATTCAATAACCTAGAAGAAATGGGTAAATTCCTGGAAATAGAAGAACTACCTAGGCTGACTCAAGAAGGAATTGAAAATCTAAATAGACTTTAACATAACAGAGAGATTGAATTAGTAACCAAAATACTTCCCACAAATAAAAGCCAGTCCCAAATGGCTTGAATGGTGAATTCTACCATATGTTTAAGCAAGTTTAAAAAATAGAAGAGGGAACACTATCTAACTCAGTCTATGAAGCCAATGTTAACACTAAAGCCAAAACTAGACAAAGACATCACAAGAAAACCCAGACCAATATCTCTTACAAATACAGATGCAGAAATCTCAGCAAAATACTAGCCAACCAAATTAACAACTTGTTAAAAGGATTATACCTTGTGACCAAGTATGATTTATCCCAAGATTGCAAGCTTAGCTTAATATCAATCAACATAATATACCAGAATAATAGAATAAAGGAGAAAAACATGCAATCATGTCAGCAGGCATAGAAAAAGCATTTGAGCGTATTAACAGTCTTTAATGGTAAAACACTCCATAAACTAGTAATAGAAGGGAATTCCGTCAGCCTGATAAACTGCATCTGTTAAAAATCCACAAGTACTAGCCATTCTTATGGTAAAAAACTGAATGCTTTCTCCCTCACATCAGGAGCAAGAAAGACATCCGCTCTCACTACTTCTCTTTACAATTATACTGGAGGTTCTAGCCAGGACAGTGGTCAAGTAAAAGAGATAAAAATTCATCCAGATTAGAAAGGAAGAAGTAAAACTATTTGCAGATGACATAATATTGTATATGGAATATCCTAAGGAACACACACATACACAAACTATTGCTACTACTACAACAACTAATCAGCTTGGAAAGTATGTAAAAAACTAGAACAAAATATTAGTTATGTGTACTATCAGTAAACCTGAAAATGAAATTAGGAAAACAATACAATAGCATCAAAAAGAATAAAACATTTGGTAATATAACAAAAGAAGTGTAAAGTTTATATATTTAAAGGTACAAAACATTATTGAGGGGCTGGGGATTTAGCTCAGTGGTTTTGCCACCTGCTGCGGAAGCGCGGGGATTGAAAAAAAAACATTATTGAAAGACGTTAAAGACTTAAATGTAAAAATATCTTGTGTTCATAGATTAGAAAACTTAGTAATATTAAGATAGTAATTTGGCCTACAGATTCAGTGCAGTTCCTATCAAAATCCCAGTGGAAATTGTTACAGAAATTGATAAGCTGATCATAAAATTCGGATGAAATGTAAGAGACTCAGACTAGCCAAAAACATTTTGAAAAAGAACACTGCTTGATTTCAAAATGTACTAGCATACTACAGTAATCAAGACAGGGTGATCAATGGAATAGAATAAAGAGTCCCATCCATTTAGGGTCGATCATTTTTTGACAATGATTCCATGACCATTCATTGAGGAAAGAATCATCTTTTCCAAAAATGGTGCTGAGACAACAGGATAACCACATGCAAAGGATGAAATTGGAAACCTACATAGTGGTCAGCTTTGAGTCACTATAATGAATGCCTGACACAACCTACATACAAAGAGGATGTTTCTTAACTCACAGTTTTGGAGGTCCAAGAGCATAACACTGACATCAGTTCTTTCTTGACCACATCACATCATGGTAGAAAATAATGGCTGGAGCACATGAGGGAGCAAGTGATGACTCTGAAGCCAAACAAACCATTACAGGTACCTTGATACCTTCCTACAAAATATATAAAAATTATCTCAAAATGGACCAGTAGACTAAATGTAAGAACTAAAACTGTAAGACTCTTAGAAGAAAAGGTATAATGGATAATGTGAAATAGAAAGAACAGGGGCAAAGGGGAGGGGAAAGTGAGAGGGGTAGGGGAAAGGAAAGAAGGGAATGGAATTAGTATGAGAAAATGGAAAAATGGAAACGAAGTCTTTGTAAATAGGGAGGGATGAAGGGGGTTGAAGGGAGGGCAGGGGAAGGGGGAAAAAATAAGACCCAAGAGAGTATGTAAAGGTGCATATCTCCAATGATGAATGTCATTATATTGTACACCTAAAATGTACCAATAAAAGGATATACAAAAAAAAGACTCTTAGAAGAAAACAAAATCAAATCTTCATGACTTGTATTATGCAGTAGTCTCTTAGATATGACACCAAAAACACAAATGACAAAAAGAAAAATAAATAAATACATTTGACTTCATCAATTAAAATTTCTTAAGCTTGAAAAGACATCACCAAAGTGAAAATATAGCTTATGGGATGGAAGAAAATATTTGCAAGTCATATATCTTATATGGAACCTTGTATTCAGATTATATAAAGAATTCTTACAACTCAGCAACCAAAAGGCAATCCAGTTGAAAAATGAATAGAGGTCTGAATAGACATTTATCCAGAGAGCATATGAAAATACCCAGTAAACACGTGAAAATATGCTCAACATCATTGGTCATTAGGGAAATGCAAATAAAAACCACAGTGAAATACCACTTCACACCCACTAGAAGGAATAACATAAAAGGACAGAAAATAACAAGTGGTGGTGAAGTTGTGGAGATGTTAGAACCCCCATATAGTGCAGGTGAGAGTGTCAAATGGTGCATCCACTTTGGGAAATGGTTGAGCAGTTAGTGTAGGATCTACCCTACAAGTTTATCCTGAACCAGAGGGAGCAAATGGGAATTAAAGACAAAAAAACACAAAGATAATTTGGAAGAGAGGGACCAGGGGACTCTTGCCTCTAGTGGACAGAAGAGCCCCAAACTGGCAGTGCTCCTCACTTTTATTAGACTCACATAAAGAAGCAAGCAAACATATGATCCAGGGTTCGGGGAAAGTTCGTAAGGTTCTCATAATTTGCAGACTACACCCAAATGTGTAATTTCTCTAATCAGACTTCAGCTGCAGTTGACTCTCTCCTTGAAAGTGGCTGGCGCTGGCATGCTAGCATGCAGCCCGAGAGAAGGATAGCTTGCTATCTCCTCTCCCTGTCTCAAGGAGAGGTCAACCCAGGCCTCGGTCTTTCCACCTCAGTCTTCTGAGTAGTTTCCCACAAGTTAGTTCTGCAGCATTTCAAATATGTTACCATGTGACCCAACAATTCTACTTCTAAGTACATACTTGAAAAAATCAAAATCACATTCACAGAAAAACACAAATTGCTATCATAGCATTACTCACAGTAGTAAAAAAAAAAAAATTGAAAAGATAAATTTCCATCAACTGATGATGGATAAAACAAGCTCATACAGATCCATAGAAAGGAATATTACACAGCAATAATAAGGAATGGGCCTGGGAGTATAGGCAAATGGGGGCAGACCACTTGCCTAGCATGCTCAAAGCCCCCAACACTGTAAAAAGCAATTAACTAATTAATTAAAATAAATAATGAACTCTTGATGCATGTTACAACATGAATGAACTTTGAAAATGTGCAAAGTGAAAGAATCCAGTCATAAAATCCTTCTATTTTATGGTTTCATTCACAAGAGACAAATCTTATAGAGAGTAGGTAAGTGGTTGGCAGGGACTGGGAAGAGGGAAGCGGGGAGTGATTGCTAATTTGTACAGAATATCTTTGCAGGGTAATAAAAAAAGTTTTAAAACTAGAAGGTGTGATGGTTACACAATTCTTCAAATACACCAAAACCCAATGCACTGTGCATTTCTAAATGGTGAATTCTGTGGTATGTGAATTATTATATCTCAATAAAGCTATTGTTTTTAAAGTGTGGCCAAATTTGCTATTTTTTATGGCTAATAAGTTCCAAGTAAGTTAAGAGGGTTACACACTCCCTGGTTAAAATAAAATGCAACTGTATTTTTAAATGCTTATCTAGTTTCATTTTTTGCATCTGTATCTCCAATCCATTTGAATATACTTGTATATTGATGTACCATCTGAGGAATGGATTTGATTGTGTCTTTCCTGTGTCTCATCAGTTGTATACACACTATTAATTAGCATGCTCTTATTGGACTCTTCACTGCTGCCCTGAGCCACTCTTTCCTGAGAGATGCGACAGTAGCATTCCATCTCCACACCCATCCCTGGAGATGGGGGTCAAAGTTCTTATCAGGCTTTTGGTGACATCCAGTTTTCGTCATAGTAATTGCTCTCTTCAGTGATTTTTATAGTAATTAATCGGACAGTTGACTCTGAGCATTGCCTGCAGGATTTGAAGCTATGTTAACTATAAAGCTTACCTCTTACTTGGGAAATGTATTGGGCATTTCCCATGTTTTAAAGCAAGATCTTTTAACAAAACCTCCTAAGCACCCTGAACTCTAAAGCTACTCATCTGAACCTTAACTGGTCTCTCAACAGCATTTTAATTTTTTTCTAGCTTTATTGAGGTTATAATTGACAAAAAGTAAAGATTTATGGTGTACAGCATGACATTTGATGTATGTATACATTGTGAAATAATTACTGTGGTCAAGCTAATGAGAATATCCATCACATAGCTCTGTGTGTGTGTGTGTGTGTGTGTGTGTGTGTGTGTGTTGAGAACACTTAAGATCTACTCCCAAAACAAATCTCAAGTATACAATGCAGTATTATTTGCTATAGTCACAATGCTATACTTTAGATCCCCAGAACCTGTTCATCTTATAGCTGAAAGTTTGCACCCTTTGGTCAACACCTTGTCATGTTTTTCTCACCCTCCAACCCATAGAAACTCATTCTACTCTCCGGTTCTACAAGTTGAACTCTTTTAGATTCCACATGTAGTGATATTGTGTGGTATTTGTCCTCCTGTACCAATTTTATCTCGCTTAGCATAATGGCTTCCAAATGACAGAATTTTCCCTTCTGTTTTTTACAGTCTGTTCTTTTCAAGGGTGAATACTACTACATTGTGCATGTGACATTTTTTTACCCATCCATCTATTAATAGACACTAAATTTGTTTCCATATCCTGGTCATTGTGAATGATGCTACAGTAAACATGGAGATGCTGATGTCTCTTCAAGGCACTGGTTCCATTTCCTTTAGATATATACCCAATAGTGGGATGTTCCATCATAAAGTAGTTCAATGTTTAATTTTTTGAGAAGGCTACATTCTGTTTTCCACAATAGCTATCCTCATTTCCTTCCTAGCAATAGTGTACCAGGGTCTCCTTTCTTCACATCATTGCCACACTTGTCAACTCTTATCTTTTTTACAGTTGCTTTCCTGACGGATATGAGCTGACATCTCATGGGTTTGATTTTCATTTTCTGAAGTTCACTATCCATTTAAAAATTATTGTCACTGGGCCGGGGATTTAGCTCAGTGGCACCAAGCCAGCCTAACAAGCGCAAGGTCCTGAATTCCATCCCCGGTACAAAAAGAAAATTGTTATCACTATTATTGCTAATGAGTTGTATAAGTTCTTTATGTATTTTGAATACTAACCCCTTATCAGATATGCAGTCTGCAAATATTTTCTCCCAATTTGTATATTGCTTTTTCATTGTATTTTCTTTGCTGTACAGAAGTGTTTTAATTTGATGTAGTCCTGGTTGTTTACCTGTATTTTTGTTTCTTGTGTTTTTAGTGTCATATCCAAAAAAATCATTACTAAGATTTTTCCCTGTGGCAAGAGAAGTTTCATTTCTTCCATTTTAAGTCTTGAATCCATTTCAGGTTGAATTTTGTACATAGCATAAGGTGAGGGTCCAGTTTCATTCTGTGTACTTGGGTATTTCGTTTTCCCAACCCTGCTTATTGAAGAGATCATTTATCCTGTTTGTGTATTCTAGGTTCCTTTCTCAAAGATTACCTGGCTGCATATGTGTAGTTATATTTTGGGGCTCTCTATTCTGCTCCATTGTTCTATATGTCTTTTTATCCCAGAAGCATATTGTTTAGTTACTACAGCTTATAATCAGGTTTAAAATCAAGAAGTGTGGTACTTCCAGGTTTTTTCTTCTTTCTCACAACCGCTTCAGGTATTTGCGTGTTTTGTGTGTGTGTGTGTGTGTGTGTGTGTGTGTGGTTGCACACAAGTTACAGGAATTTTTCTATTTCTATGACAAGTGACATTGGAATCTTGGTAGGAATTGCATTGAATTGGAAAGTCAGTTTAGGTAATGTGGAGATTTTAACAATGTTAATTCTTCCAATCCATGAGCATGGGATATTTTCCCATTTATTTTTGTCTTCTTCAATTTCTTTCATCAGTGTCGTAGTTTCCTGATCTTTCATTTCCTTGGTTAAATTTACTCCTAAGTATTTTTTGTAGCTATTATAAATGAGATTATTTTCTTAATTTTTTCCCTGATAGTTTGTATTAGTATATAGAAATGTAGCTGGGTTTTGTGTGTTGATTTCATGTCCAGCAGCTTTACTGAATTCATTTATTATTTCTAACAGGTTTTTTGGTGACATCTTCAGGGTTTTCTGCATATAGCATCATTTGCAAACAGAAATTATTTAAATTCCTCCTTTCTATTTTGATGCCTTTTATTTCTTTTGCTTGCCTACATTTCTCTGTCTAGAACTTCAGGTACTATTTAGAATAGGAGTTGCAAGAGTGAGCATTCTGTCTTTTCATGATCTTACAGGGAAAGCTTTCAGCTTTTCACCATTCACATGATAATGACTGCAAGATTACGTATGTGGCCTTTATTGTGTCAAAGTACATTATTTCTATATCTAACTTCTTGGGAGTTTTCATTGTTAAAGGAGATTAAATGGATGCCTTTTCTGCATCCACTGAGATGATCATATGATTTTTTTAAATCTTTATTCTGAGAATATGATGTATCACATTTATTGATTTTCTTATATTGAGTCATCCTTGCATTCTGGTATAAATCTCACTTGATTGTGGTGTATGATCCTTTTTGTGTGCTCTTGAATTCAGTTTTCCAGTATTTTGTTTCAGGATTTTTGCACTTTTGTCATCCAAGATATTGACCTGTAATTTTCTTTTCTTGTAGTATCCTTTTCTGGCTTTGGTAGAGTAATTCTAGTTCCATGAAATGAGTTTGGAAGTGTTCCATCCTCTGCAATTTTTGAAAGAGTTTAGGAAGAACTGGCATTAATTCTTTAAATGTTAGTAGAAGTCACCCATGAAACTACCTGGTCCTGAGCTTTTCTCTGTTGGGGGATTTTTGGTTACTGTTTAAATCTCCTTACTTGTTATTGCTTTATTTGCATTTCCTATTTCTTTGTTGAAATAGTATTTCTATTTCTTCACTCTTGGTAAGTTGTACATTTCCAGGAATTTATCCACTTATTCAAGCTGATACAGTTTGTTAGTGTGTAATAATAATAATCTCTTATGATCCTTTATATTTATCTATAGTATTAGTCATAAATGTCTCCTCTTTCATTTATATAAGTCCCCTCCCTCTCTGTTTCTTGGTTAGTCTAGCAGACAGTTTGTCAGTTTTGTTTTTCTTTTTTAAAAAACGAACTCAGTTTTACCAATTTTTTTGTATTGTCCTTTCGGTCTTTATTTCATCTACTTCTGCTCAAATTATTATCATTTCCTTTTTTCTGATAATTCAGGCTTCTTGTTCTTTGTCTATTTCCTCAAGGTATAAATGTATGTTGTCTATGTTATCTGTTTCCTAATGTAGGTACTTCTTTTTGTAAACTTTCCTCTTAGAACTGCTTTTGCTACATACCATAAGTTTTGGTATGTTGTATATACATTTTCATTTGTTTCAAAATAATGTTTCATTTCCCTTTTGACTTCTTTTTTGGTCCATTGATTTTTCAAGAGTGTGTTGTTTCTTTCCACATATTTGTGGATTCTACAGCTTTCCTCCTGTGGTTAATTTCTACTTTCATACCACTGTGGCCAGGAACAATACTTGAAGTGATTTCACCCTTCGTAAATTTGTTAGGACTTGTTTTGCTGTGTAACGTATGTTTTATACTGAGTGCCTTTGAGAAGAAAATGTTTTCTCTTTCTGTTGGATGAAATGTTCTTTATATGTCTGCTAAGTCCATTTGGCCTGCAATAAATTCAAATCCATCGTTTCCTTATTGATTTTCTGTCTGGATGATTCATTCATTATTAAAAGAAGGGTGTTGAAGCCCCCTGCTATTGTTGTATTGGTATCTATTTCTCCCTTCTGTTCTGTTAATATTTGCATTATGTATTTTGCTTCAATATTGGTTGCATATTTATTTACAATTGTTCTATCCTCTTGATGGATTGACCCATTTATTATTATACAGTGACCCTCTTTATCTATTGTGACAGACTTGAAAGGTCTATTTTATCTAAGTATACCCATCTTTGATCTCTTTTAGTAACCATTTGCATAGAATACCTTTGTTTGTCCATTCACTTTCAGTCTACATCTGTCCCTAACACTAAAGTAAATCTCTTGTAGGCAGCATGTTGTTGGTTCTTTTTTTCATCATTCAGCCAATTTGTATCTTTTCATTAGAAAAATGCAGTCCATTTACACATAAAGTGATTATTGAAATGCATTCCATTAATTTTTTTTACTGTTCTCTAGTTCCTTTATTCTTTCTTCCTCTTTTGCTGTCTTTCCTTGTGTTTCTTGATTTTTGTCTATAGGATAAATTGGCGTTTTAGATAAGGGTACTGTCAGAGTAAGCAATTGGATTCCCTCATTTCAACATAGAGTATGTACACTGAGTAGTTACTGAGCTTCAGCTAGGTGCTGGGCAATGTGCAGAACCTGACTCTCCCCACTGGCAAATGCTGTCTTGTCTGGAGTTGATGTTCATGCAGTTTGCACACATAAGTACCTCTGCTCCCCAGCACTGGCTTGTGCTGGAGGTAAGCATGTTGTCTTCTACTATTTTTTTGGTACCAGAGATCGAACTCGGGACCTTGCGCTTGCGAGGCAGGCGGTGGCACCACTGAGCTAAATCCCCGGCCTTGTCTTGTACTTTTTGGGTTCACTCACATCTGACCTACAGCTAAGTAAATAAGATCCCAAAATGGCCAGCTTGCCCATTTGAATCGACATGATTGATCTCAGATGCCAGAGGAGTAAGATAAGAACCCAGGCTTTATAGTTTTTAGACATGGGCCAGATTTCTAACTTAATTTCAGGTAAAGTTAATAGTATCTCGTATTTATCTAGAGCCTGTTAAGGGTTGGGCAGTGTTCTAATCACCAGCCATTCTTCCATTCATTTGATTCTGACCACAAGCCTTTAATTTGGGTGCTACCATCACCTTCAGTTTTATGGCAGAGAGAAGGAGGAACAAGGAGACAATGGATGGAAATGTGTCAGAGGTGAAAGCTAGGTGCAAACGGTGAAGAGGGAGTCACCTACTCCCACCTGTTCCTACTCCTCTGTCCCTCTCTGGAGCTACCTGTGCTTTGCAGAACCTCCTTCCTGAGGGCTTTACAGCTGTGTGTTCCCAAGCAGTATGTATGACTAAGGTCTCAGATACTTTTATGAACTGGAAAGCCCCGGAATATTATCTTGAAACACTGTAAACCTTGACCTCATATGAACCCTACAAATGTTGTACTGAAACAGCCTGACTTAGGGCAAGGTTTGCTGCAGGCTGCAGGGCCCAGGGTGAAGTGGTTTTTGAAAGAAAAACCCAGAAAGGGCCAGAAATAATCATTTCCCTTTTACCAGGAGAATTGTGTGCCACTGGGGCCATGCTACATGATCCTGTGCATGGGCACCATCATAGCGGGGCCCCTTACTGGTGGAGAGAGCTCTGGAGATGCAACACACTGAAGTCAGGAAGCACTTGATGAGCATCCGCTGTGTGCAGGGTACATCATTAGGCACCTGTGATGAAAAGTACAGGGGCCCAGCCTCTGGGAAGCACCAGGCCGAGCAGGAGGCTGACAGATACCCTCCCAGGGGGATGATCTAATATCCAAGTGAAATCAAACAGGAAGGTCAGGGAAGACGCCTACTGGCAAATTCTGCAGCTCTCTCTGGGGAATCCCATTTTCACCAGTCCCCAAGAGAGGAGGAGAATTGTGGTAAACAGGGAAGAGGTAGGAGCCCCTTCTAGGAAAGGGAAGAATCTTGGAGTCCAAGAAGAAATAAAAGTGCAGTGAACTGACTCATAGGCACCTGGGGTGGGGATATGTGTGCCTGCCCATTCTATTTGTGTTAGTTTGTTATGTGTTCTGCAATATCTTTTGTATGTACCATTTTCTTTTTAAAAGAAGAAGCCAAGATTCAGACTCCTTAAATGCTTGTCAAAGACTTAGAAGCTATTGAATCAAGCTGGAACTTAAACCCAAGTCTGACTACTTGAATACAGTTTTGTTTTTGTCGCGCACATTTTAACACATTTCCAAGTAGAAGATACTATAGGAAAAACCATGGTGCCTCACCTTAAGTGTTCCCTTACATTTGAAATATTTTCTTCCTTTCTGCCTATTGTCTTTAGAGGAATTTGGGTTCACTTAAAAAAAATCTTGTTATAGTAATAATTGAGAAATGAATGCAAGAAGAAAAAAGATATCAAAAATATGACCTCAAATTCCACTGCAAAAGAAAAGCAATGTCATAATTTTGAGGTCTTCATGTTGGTTTTGTTTTTCTGTAAGTACAGCTGCTGTATCTGTCCACTTTAATGCATTTTGTTATTGTCTCAATCTCCATTCATTGTGTGGTGTTTTTTTTTTTTTTTGCTACCGGGGATCGAACTATAATCTCCATTCTCTGGTATACTAAACAGTACTGCAATCAGCATCTTTATGTATGTTACTTTTGGTTTTTGCATGGTGTATTTTAAATGTATAGAATTATTCCTTTGGAGTCAGTTCCCTGGAAGTAGGATTAGTATGACAAATGATATCCTAAGTCTTCAGCATTTATAACCATAATTGATTCCTCAAAAATCAGAATAGGAATGTTTTTTAAAAATTTTTTGTATCTTTGGATTATACCATTTTATATTGCATCAGTGGGTTTTGAGTCAAGGAACTGTCCTGTTTCTGTGATTTTCATTTCTGCAGGCAGATGGCTTTTCCTTCTTTAACAGCTCAGTTTTTGTCTGCTGACCATCCCAAGTCGCCCAAGCATCCCACCTTGGTGAAGAGCACGGTTTTTGCTGTAGCTGTGTATATCTAAAATGCACCGATAAACTTAATGAAAAAAGAACAAAAAGTAAACTCTGGGATGTATGCAGCACTACACTTGAGCTGTTCCTGTCTGTCTCAGCAAGTGGTGTGCCCAAGGTCTAGCTGAGCACATAGAAGGTATCAAACATGTAGAATGAATGAGCAATAAATAAGTGAATTTTTGAAAGAGGAACTAACATTAGGAAAGATTCATCTTTGTAGCTGTGTTTCTCTTTTTTTGCTGCAGAAAAGTCATGGAGGAATTGGTTTCAGTTTCTTCTCTGGCTTTTTTCCATCCAAGGAGACAGGATCATTTCACCTTTCAGTTATCACATCCTCCGCAGGCACATTATGTACCAACTAACAGTCTTGTGATTAATTGGAGTGCATGGCTTAGAACACAGAAGGCTGATTTTGATGGTAGTGGTCCAGATCTCAGCTATGTTCTAGGGAGCTGGGTGGGGGCAGCTTCTTTTTTTTTGCTTAAATTATTTTATTGGTACATTTTAGGTATACAATATGTTTACATTTATCATTGGGTGCTTGTACCTGTACATGATGTATCTTGGTTCTTATTTTTTCCCCATTACCTGTGCACCCTTCCCTATTTGCATAGACTTTGTTTCCATTTTTTCCTTTTCTCATAATTTTTTCTTTCCCTTCTTTCATTTCCCCTTCCCCTCCCACTTCTCCTATCCCTTTGGACCTTTTCTTCCTATTTCAAATTATCAATTATTTGTTTTTATCCTTATTTACACTTTCAATTTCTCACACTAGAGAAACTATTTGGTATTTACACATGTGTATCCTATTTATTTCACTTAAGAGTATGGCCTCAGTATGCATCCATTTAGCTATAAATGACTCTAGTTTTTCATTCTTTATGGCTGAGTAGTACTACATTTTTTAAAAAAAAAAACCCACATCTTCCTTATCCAGTTTCCAGTTGATGGGCACTTGGGCTGTTTTCAAGCTTTAGCTATTACAAACTGTGCTGCTATAAACATGGGTGCACATGTATCACTGTGGTATGATTCTTTTAATTCTTTTGGGAAGATACCCAGCAGGGGAATAGCTGCGTCAAATGGGACCTGTAGCCCTAGTTATTTGAGGTATCGCCATTCTGATTTCCACAGTGGTTGCACTAGTCTGCCCTTCCACTAACAATGGAGAAGGGTTCCTATCTCCCCACACCCTAGCCAGCATTTGTTATTGGTAGATGTCTTGATAGCAGCCATTCTTTCTGGGATGAGGTGGAATCTCAGTGTTGATTTGATCTGCATCTCTCGAATGATCAGTGACATTGAACATTTTTTCATATGCTTGTTTGATGATTTTACTTCTTTGCCTGAAAAATGTCTGTTCATTTCAGATGCCCATTTTTGAATTGGGTCTTAAAATTTGGGGAATTTCCGTTCTTTATATATTCTAGATAGTAGTCCTTTGTCTGAGGTACAGCTGCTAAAAATTTTTTCCCACATTATAGGTTGTCTCTTAGCTCTGTGGTGGTTTCTCTTGCAGTTCAGAAGCTTTTTAATAAGATGAGATCCCACTTGTTAAGTCTTTGTGCTAGTTTCCATGCTACTGAGGTTTTGTTCATAAAGACTTTTCCTATGCCAAAGTCTTCAAGAGTTCTACCTAACTTCCAGCAAGTTTAGTGTTTCTGTCTTAATATTTAGATCTTTAATCCACTTCAATCTTAGTTTAGTGCATGGTGATAGATATGGTTCTAGTTTTGATCATTGGCAGTTTGAAATCCACTTTCTCCAACACCATTTTTTTAAGTAGGCTATCTTTCTTCCAATGAGGGTGGTTGGCTCCTTTGTCAGAAATGAGGTGACTGAATATGTCTGGAGTTGTTTCTGCATTTTCTAATCGATTCCACTGATCTGTGGGTCTGTTTCTTCACCAGTACCATGTGGTTTTTATCACAGTAGCTTTGTAGTATAGTTTAAAGTTGGGGATTGTGATACCCCCTGCCATGTCTCTATTGCCCAGAATTGCTTTTGCTATTCTGCATCTCTTATGGTTCCAAATGAATTTTTGTATTATTTTCTTTAGTTCTGTGAAGTATATTGTTGGAATTTCAGTCGGCATTGCACTAAATCTATATGGTAGTTTTGGAAGTATAGCCATTTTCACTATATTGGTTCTTCCTACCCAGGAACAAGGGATGTCTTTCCATTTCTTATATCCTCTTCGATCTCTTTTTTCAGAGTGCTGTAGTTTTCAGTGTAGAGTTCTTTTGTTTCCTTTGTTAGATTGATTCCTAGATATTTCATTTTTTTGGATGTTATTGTAAAAGGAATTATTTCTCTAATTTCTCCCTCAGTGAGTCTGCTATTTGTGTATAAGAAGGCTATTGTTTTTTGAGTGTTGACCTTGTGTCAGCTACTCTATTGAATCTGTCAGTTATCTTTAGAAGTCTTTTGGCAGAGTTTTTTGGGTGTTCAGTATAAAGTATCATATTGTCAGCAAATAATGACAGTTTAAGTTCTTGCTTTATTCCTTTTATTTCTTTCTCTTTTCTAATTGCTGTGGCTGTTTCCAGAACTATATTGAACAGGAGTGGTGATAGTGGGCATCCTTGTCTTGTTCCTGATGTTAGCATGAAAGTTTTCAGTGTTTGACCATTTAGTATGATGTTGGCTGTTGGTTTTTCATGGATAGCCTTAATCAGGTTGAGATAAAGACCTTCTATTCCAAATTTCTGTAGGGTCTTGTAGGGAATAGGGGAAGGGGATGTTACCAGAACCTCTGCAGTAAATCCTAGTCTCCTGCGAGCCATGGCAGCACATGGCAAATTACAGGAAAGGTAGAAAAATGAGACTGAGAAGAAGCTGAGCTTTGGGTCTGATCAGTGCTGCTCTGGGCAGCAAAGACAAAAACCCCTACCTTGCAGCACCTTTTATTCAGTACATCAGGAGAAACAAATGTAACAAATGAATATGTAGATTTTAGTACTTCACATTGGGATAAACAAGATGTAACAAAAGGACACCCCCCACCACCACCTCCTGTGGAAATCTAAGAACAATGAGGAACTATGCAGATGAAGATTTGGTTCCTCCCAGGAAAGACACAGATGAAGATTTGGTTCTTCCGAGGGTGTCTCCCACAGGTGTGGTCTTGTCCTGGAGCATTACAGCATCACAGGATCATTGAGATCTCAGTTGTGACCGGAGGCCAAAATGGAATTATGTCTTGGAATGCCATAGCTGGCCTGTAGGTGGAAGAACTAGGCCTAATCAAATGATTTTTCCCTAGAATTATGTAGCATTGCTCCCAACAGGGTTTTCATCATGCATGGGTGTTGGATTTTGTCAAATGCTTTTTCTGCATCTATTGAGATGATTATATGGTTTTTGTCCTTGATTCTGTTAATATAGTGTATTACATTTATTGATTTATGTATGTTGAACCATCCTTGTATCCCTGGGATAAATCCGACTTGGTCAGGGTGTATAATCTTCTTGATGACCCTCTGTATTCTGTTTTCCAGTATCTTGTTGAGAATTTTTGCATCTATGTTCATTAGGGAGATTGGCCTGTAGTTCTCTTTTTTGGGTTGAGTCTTTCCCTGGTTTTGGAATCAAAGTAACACTTGCTTCCAGGAACGAATTTGGAAGTATTGTTTCCCTTTCAATTTCCTTGATGAGTTTAAAGTTCTTTAAATGTCTTGTAGAATTCAGCAGAAGCCATCAGGACCTGGGCTTTTCTTTGTTGGTAAATTTTTTATTACATTTTCAATTTCACTCGTAATTGGGGTGTTTAGAATTTCTATATCTTCTTCATTTAACTTTGGCAATTCATATGTATCTAGGAATCTCTCCATTTCTTCTATGCTTTCCATTTTATTAGAGTACAGATTCTCGAAGTACGTATTGATAATCCTCTGGATTTCTACTGGGTCGTTGTGACTTCACCTTTTTCATTCTTAATTGCATGGATTTAAGCCTTTTCTTTCCTTTTTTTCATAAGGTTGGCTAAAGGTTTATCGATTTTATTTATTCTTTCGAAAAACCAACTCTTTGATTCATTGATTTTTTTGTATCATTCTCTTAGTCTCTATTGCAATGATTTCTGCTCTGATCTTTATAATTTCCTCTCTTGGAGGAGCTTTGGGTTTGTTATGCTCTTCTTTTCTAGGAGTTTGAGGTTCTGCATTAGGTTATTTATTTGTGTTCTCTCTGTTTTCCTTATATGGGCATTCACTGCTATGAATTTCCTGCGAAGAACTGCTTTCATTGTGTCCCATAGATTCCTGTATGTTTTACTGGCATTATCATTTACTTGTAGAAACTGTCTAATTTCTTCTTTAATTTCCTCTGTGACTCACTGGTTGTTCAGGAGAGTGTTATTCAATTTCCATGTGTTTGTGGGGGTTTTGCGGTTTCTTATGTTATTGATCTCTAATTTTATTGCACTATGGTCTGATAATATACGGGGGTAACTTCAGTTCTTTTACATTTACTTAAACATGTCCTATAAGCTAGCATGTGGTCTATTTTGGAGAATGACCCGTGTGCAGCTGAAAGGAATGTGTATTCTGATTTTGTGGGGTGGAACACTCTGTAAACATCATATTAAGTCCATTTGTTCAATCGCTTGGTTCAGTTCTAGAATTTTGTTGTTAATTTTTTGTCTAGATGATCTGTCTATTTGTGATAGTGGGGTATTGAGTTCCCCCACTACAATTGTATTAGTGCTTATTGGGTTTTTCATGTAAATTAATATTTGTTTTGTATAGTTGGGGGCATTTGTATTTGGTGCATATATAATTAGGATTGTCATCTCGTCCTCTTGGATTGTTCCCTTCACAAAGATGTAGTGACCATCTTTGTCTCTCTTAATTGTTTTGATTTGAAATCTACTTTGTCTGCAAATAAGATTACTACCCCTGCTTTTTTCTGGGTTCCTGTGGCATGGATAACTGTTTTCTGTCCTTTTACTTTCAGTCTATAAATTTCTTTTTGAGTTAGGTGTGTTTCTTGTATACAGCATATTGCTGGATTTTGCTTCTTAATCCATTCTCCCAGTCTGTTTCTTTTGATTGGTGAATTGAGGCCATTAACATTGATGGTTATAATTGATAGATATTGATTCATCCTTGTCATGATGTTTTACTGTTGTTGGCTCTTTTATTTCTTTTTTTTTCCCCCTTTCCCATTAGTGTCTTACCTTGCCTGGTGGCTTCCCTCTGTTGGGCCTCATGGAGTTGTGACCTTCATTGTCTTTTTCTAGCATATTGTTTAGAATTGTTTGGAGTGCTAGTTTGGAGTTCATGAAATTTCTCAGGTGTTCTTTGTCGTGGAAGTATCTAATTTCCCCATCGATTTTGAAAGATAATTTTGCAGGATACAACAGTCTAGGTTGGAAGTTATTTTCTTTTAGGGCTTGAAATACTTCACTCCAAGCTCTCCTTGACTTGAGGGTTTGTGTTGAGAAGTCTGCTGTGATTCTGATGGGCTTTCCTTTGTAGGTGATTTGTTTCTTTTCTCTAACTGCTTGTAGGATTTTGTTCTTCTGTTGGGTTTCTGGGATCTTGACTATTATATGTCTAGGTGTAGATTTTTTCTGATCATGGCTAGTTGCAGCTCTATGTGCCTCACTTATCTATGTGTCCAATTCTCCACCTCTGTCTGGGAAGTTTTCTACTATTACTTCTGTGAACAGTTTTTAAATGTCAGTTGTACTTTCTCCTGTTTTTTCGTGGACTCCTTATTAGTCTTATGTTATTCTTCTTTGCATCATCTAACAACTGCTGGATTGATTTCTCGTGGGTCCTTACTATTTTTAAGAGATCTCTGTATTCATGGTCCTTAACCACAATCTTGTCTTCTATATCTGATATTCTATCTTCACATTCCCTTAATCTGCTGTGCATACTTTTAATGGAGTTTTTAATCTCCTGAATATCTGTTTGAATCTGTTTCATGATTTCCATTTCTTTCTTATGCTGGGCATTCATGGCTTCCAGCATGTTTCTGAGCCCATCTATTTTTTTTTATTTGTTTCTGTTCTAGAGCCTCTAATCATGTCTTTCACTCTGCTCACCATCTCTGTAGTTATCTGGGGGATTATTTCTGCTTTGAATTTTTCTAGAGCCTCATTCATCTGTTTTGGTACTTTCAGTGCTATCAGTTCAGGGTGTCCAGGTGGTTGATTATCAGACTTTTCCACCTCATTTCCCCCAGAATTTGCCTTTTGTGGGGTGGAAGTCTGAGTTTGTGCCTTGCTTAAATGTCTTCTCATTTTTGTTTTTGGTACTGTCCTTTGTTTAATTCCTGGGTTGATACTTCGAAGTGACTTATTGTAAGTATCTTTGTTTCTTGTATTTAGAACCCTTATAGAATGATTGCTTCTCAGAGGTGTCTTCCAGATATAGCAGGTCTTTAGGTTTTGAGTCTCTAATGGGTCTGAGGCTGTCTCATTTTCATTATACCAGGAAGGATAACTGATTAGATCAATCACAACACCTTAGCCCAAGTGATACAATCAACAACACCATAGCATCAAGTACATCTTAGAAAATGACGATTTGTGGTAGTTATTAATCTGTCACCTTTAACTGTGTGAATTAAATCAATATCAAGGGCCAACCCAACATATGTTTGTAGTGAATAAACTCTTCAATATAACAACTTTACCCTTGGGGATGGGGAATTAGAAGGAGTTGGGGAGGGAGGGATAGGTAGGTAGAAGGATAGGGGAAGGTTAGCAGTGAGGCCAGAGGACACAGGTGAGAGAAGGAGAAAGAGAAGAAAAGAAAAATAAAGAAAAAATACGAATTAGGGCCAGAACAGGAACACAAAGGGAGGTGAAGAACAATGTGGGACAGCAAGGGAGCAAGGGAGAGAGAGAGAGAGAGAAAAAAAAAGAAAGACAAAAGAGAAAAATAAAAATTTGAAAAGAGTAGAAAAATAAAAAAAATTAAAATAAGCAAAAAAATAGTGATAATTTTGAAAATAACAAATAATAGATAAAAATGAAGGGCCTCCTTCAGGGTATGTCTCTGCTGTCACAATAGACAATGTAGGCAGCAGTGTGCAGATAGAAGTCAGTGAGTCTCAGCAAGCCAGTTACAGACCCATGAGATTCAGGCAGACTTCTGGCTGCAAGTCCCAAGTTGAGCTCCCTGTCCTCCTGCAGGGTTGAACTCTGCAAGGTTTTACTGCAGGTTCCAGCTGCCTTTCTCCTGAAGATAGTCCAGGTTCAGATGGGAGGTGATGATCCCTCCAACTTGCCAAGTACGGTGGTCTGGTGTGCCTTTGTTGCAGAGATTCTCTTCACTTTTCCAGTGGGCTTCAGTTTTCATCAAGGAGCCTGAGAGAGGCCCTCTCTCTGTTGTTCACCTCTGCAGGTCAGGACAATGGCCTTTATGCCCCCTGTGCCTCAGTAGTGTGGAACCAGGTAGCTGTACAGCCAAGAGGCTGCGGGGGGGGGGGGGGTTGTTGCAAGTGCCTGTGCAGCTATGCTGGTGACTGGTAGGCATGCCGGGGGGCGCAGCTTCTTTAACCACCAGCACTTCATGTAAGTGAAGAAGCAGTGAGAAGCCCAGCCTTGTGTGGGTGTTGGGAGGAAGGTAGGTATCAACTGGACATTTCCTAGATCATCTTGCAGGGCTCAACAAATGACACAAATGATAACTGAATTATTATTATAGACCATTGTATTTTCTCTCTTACAATCTGAGACACCTATGCCAATGGTTGATCCATGAGATTTTCTTGCTCTTTTTCTTTGGTTCTAGAACAATGTCAAAACTTGGTGTACCTAGAGCAAACAGTTGCTTTTGTTTACTTAATCCCATTGCAGAATTAGCTCAGCAAGCCAGGTTGAAAGTGGTCAACTTTTTGCTAGCTACATTTAATCTTTTAATACATGTTTTTTTTTCTTAATTGCAAAAGTGGATTATAAGCTCAGTGTATTGGATAACACAGAAAAACACAAATAGAAAAAAAATTCCAGTCATTTCACCTGCTGAGGACAACCAGCACTCGCTTATGTATTTATGTGTGCCCTTCAGGTCTCCTTAAAGAGAATCAGTTCTTGGGGCCAGGGATCTAGCTCAGTGGTGCTGTGCCTGCCTGTCAAATGCAAGGTCCTGAGATCGATCCCCAGTACCAAAAAAAAAAGAGAATCAGTTCTTACAAAGTTCACTATATTTATATATGTGTGTGTGTGTATAAAATATTCATGAGGAGCCCTTCTTTTCAAGAAATTTTAATCATACATGATCTACAAACCAGTAATAAATGCTTTCATTTTGGCTATTTTCAGTGTCAGTGTTCTGTGTTTTTTCCATGATGCTTTATATGGCGTGTCCCATACTCTGCACTTTGGCTTAGTATGAAACGTCATTTCTGTGCTTCTCCTCAGTCTTATCATCATCAGCTTTAACACTACAGAGCAGTCCTTCACCTGGGAGTCTGATGAGGGAGGAAGCTCCGTTGGTCACTGGGGTGAGGGAGTGCTGCTGCCACTTGCTCCTGACCCTCCGGGTTCTGTAACTTTTGGGAACCAGATCACCTCCTTCTCAGCATTGCCATCAGCCCTGAATTAAATGGCATAAATCAGGGCCACAGTCCTGTGTGCCCTGGGCATGACTTGACTGTCAACTGCTTCCCACTTCCCTGGCCTTGGCCATTTCCAGGTTGGCAGGCTGCCCCTCTGCTGCCACAGGTGACTCAGCCTGGAGTCAGGAATGAGTCTTTTTGTTTGTGCTACATTCTTTCTGTAGGTGACTTCCGAGGGGAGAAAACCACAGACGAACCTGCAGGACCTCCCCCGACAGTCTTGGGTTAGAGCATTTTCATGTTGTTTTCTGAAATAGACGGTCAGTTGCAGGGCCTCCTGCAATGGCAGATTTGCCATAGAACGGCAGTTTCACCACACTCTGGCCAGCAGTGAAAGTTAGAAGGCTTTATGTATATTTTTCTCAGTATCAGGTGGATATAGCATGGCATTTTAGGATTAATTGTGATTTATATTACTAAAGAAAATGAGCAGTTTTTCATGTGATTTTCTCTCCCAGAAACTCCCTGTATGTAACCACCCATCTCCTTTTTTATTTTTCCAGTCCTGGGGGTTGAACCCAGGGCCTTTGCATTGAGCTACATGCCCAGCCTTTTCTTCCATATTTTCTTTTCTTTATTTTGAGACAGGGTCTCACTACATATCTAAGTTCCCAGGCTACACTGCAATCCTCCTGCCCTAGCCCCCAGAGTGCTGGTATAACAGCCACCCCATCCAGCTCCAGCTCCCTTTCATCAACAAAAATTTCCAGTGCTTTGGTGAGAATCAGATTTCCGGTGATTTGGTGAGAACAGCCAGGAGAAAGTTAGAAGTCTGTGCCAGGAGCTCTGCTGGAATGAGACCTGCTCACCTCTGAGGCAGAGCTGGTCCGTGTGGGCTCACAGGGGACCCTGGTTTCTTCTCTGACGCTGGTGGAGGGGGCAGCGGAATGAGGCTGAGGACCGGCCATCTGGAGCCCGGGAGGAATTGCCACCCAGGCTCACCCAGGGGCCGTGTCATCCTCCCTCCCCTGCACACTCTGCAGCCTCTGCATCTTCCCTGAAGAAATAAAGGGTTGGATTTCACCGTAATGCGACCCAGAGATGAAAACTGCTGCTGAGGCTAAAACCCCGGAATGATATCTAGGGAGGACCGAAGCACCCTGCCTGCTGAAGACCTGTCACCCCGGGGCCTCAGAGGTCAGCCCCTGCAGTGCAGGGTGGGTGTCACCTCCGGGGAGGGCCACCTCCATCCCTGGTGCTGTGACCCATGGGGACTCGATGGAAGATGGCACAGGGAGGTCATTAAGCAGCTATGATCAGGTTGGTAGCATCTTAAAGTTTTCTTGTGTTTGTTTGGCAGTGAGCTATGGGTTGATGGTTCACTTTCAATTTTTGCTTCTCAGCTGCTGGAAGTGAATGCAGTTTTTAAAAATATCACAGATGTGCAAATAAGATAGCAGTGTCTTCTAAGAGACACAAATATGTCTCAGATGGGCGGATGTCACACATTTTGCATTGACAAACATTTGCCTTAAACTGGGGATGTTTTCTTTGATTGGAAGTAGAGATACACACACACACACACACACACACACGCACACACACACGGACAACATTAAAACTTAGAAAATTAAAGCCACTGTCGTAGAACTTCCCCATTCCCCTGGATTTTAGAATAAAAGAATACTGTAGTCATCGTCTCAGGAGAAATGCTTTAACAAATCCTGTTGTTCAAGAAGAAAAGGTAATGACTGTAGGACAGAGCATTCTCAGGGACCAGCAGACAAAGGAGGTTCTTTTGGCTGTGCCAGAACAGCACAGTGCATTTCTATGGGAGATGCATTTTCTCTCATATTTGTGGAATGCCATTTTGCCAGAATACCAAAGACAGCTAATTTCTGCTACTTTTTCTATCGTTAGAATAATTCGTTTTTCTAAAACATGAATTATGGCAATGGTATTTAGATGTTGAGTTATCAGTGACTAAACTCATTTCTCCTAGAAAAGGCAGACTGTATGGAATATACGGCATGACTGAAAGCATGTACTTATTGAATAGAGTATTAAAATAAAAGGAAGGACAAAGTGATGTTCTGGTTCCACAGGTTTTAAAACACCCTTTTTTAAAAAAAAATATTTTTTCACATAATGGACTTTAATTTACTGTTCATGTCCAGCACTTGACATACCAGGGTATTGTTGGCGTTAATATTTATCATCAACCAAGAACATGTGAACTTATGAATACAGAGCTTATTGTAAACATTTGTTGTATTCTGGAATAACTCTACATGTACCATAGTCTTGACCCTAGCCATTCACTACATTTATATTCTCTCGCTAGTTCCCACTTCTAATTGATTGTTTACCAAAATCAAACAAGCACCACCAACTAAATGTTTTTTTTAAATGAACTGTACTATCAGTTTACACTTCTCTTCCTTTCCTTAGTTAGGTACTTGGTTAAGCGTACTAATTTATATTAAAAGTAAATGAGATGCCTGTTTGTAATTATCTGTGTGTGTGTGTGTGTGTGTGTGTGTGTGTGTGTGTGTGTATTGCAAACTTGTAGTGCTATATTGGAAAATGGCACAAATTATACCGAACAAGAGGTATTTTTTAAATTCGGAAGTAAACTTCAAATGTTCTATTATTTTATTAGTAGCTCTTGCTATTTATTTAGGACAGTAATGTCTTATTGAAATAGAATAAGTTTGGAAGATTTATATGTTTTAATATAAATTTTAAATCTGTGTTAGGAATACATTTAGAACTGTGAGGCTTTAGTACATTTTAAATCTGTACTAGGAGTACATTTAGAACTGAACAAATTGATAAAAAAGTATAAACAACTGAATAAGTAAGTATGAATAACTGAATAATCTCAAGTAGTTTAAATATATTCCTCAGTGTTTCAACTGATTCACAGATATAAAACTGTAGTACTTTGGGCAAAGAAAATTTTTTCCACTTTTAGGAGAAGATGTCACATAGTGGAAGAAAGGGTTCTGCTTTTTACATATTTCTGTATTTAATTTTCCAATGAGAATGTTTTATTATCTGTGAAATTTCTTTAAAGTTTAAATAAAGTGATGATGTCTTTCCATGACAACTTAGAAAGTGAAGTCTTTTCTAATTCTCTCTCTGATTCTCCCCAGCCTGTCCTTACTGCTGATTATGAGCAGGTTGGTTTTTCCTTTCAGCCTAAATAAGTGTTAACCATTCTGTTTATCATTTCTGGAAATTAAGTGAAGTTGGAAGATTAAATTAAATGCATTCAGGGATGTTTTCCCATCGTGTTCTTTCAACAATTCGATCAGACTAGAGCTCTAGCTCACAGGGTCAGTGACGGTGAATGTTTGTTGCCCATGCAACTTAAGAAAATCAGATTCAAAACTGAAAACCACAACACTGAACAATGTGAAGAGATTTGAGTGGGTTCTGGATTCTTACTATTTACTCCACATACATAGGCATCTGTAAACATCATATTAAAGTAAATTCACCCTTGTAATTTCACATGTGCCGTGTAACCTACATGTAACCTAAGTTCCACCTTCACGGCATCCCTTTACTGGGACTTAAAGGTATAACTATTTGTAGTTATGTACCTAACACGAGGAAGAGAGATTACTTCCTACCTGCTCTCGCACATGTGCGCCCACACCCACTTGCCTTTTACTAGATAAGGAGAATATTTATTTAATTCTGAAAGATGAGCTCTGACATAATTAAGTGCCTCCTTCTGGTGGAGGACATTGCCTTGATTCCACTCTCTTCTCGCCCCTGCTAATGGCCTTTCTCCCTCTGGCCTGCTCTTAGATGTCTCAGGGTCTCTGGCTGTAAATAATTAATGGGGTCTGTCAGTGTGTATTGGGAAGCGATGCTGCCTTACTCACATGTATAAGCACTTATACACGGAGTCTTATCCTGATTCCTCTTTCCAAAAATACTCATCACTCCCCCTGAAAAAACCCCAAACCCAGTAATCTTCACTTACACTGCACAATCCTACATTGGCATTTCAGGAATGGTGCCAGTTGTGTGTGATGATCCATTTTCAAGGATTTTCAGAACAGTTCCCCTGGAAATGGTGCATATCGTGGCTTAGGATGAGTAATAAAAGCCCTGGATGATTTTAAGGCCCTTTTCTCTGTATGCAGTGTGACTCTGCCTTCCTACACAACAGGGGTTTTCTCTGTTGGTGGTGGAACGCACTTTGTATGTCTTATGGTGGGCCCTGCATGTAGGGTTTACTATTATGACTCACCTTTTCTCCCAACATGTTATCGTGAAAATTTTCAACTTGTAAAGAATTGATCCAATGTACACCCCTATGCCCATCACCTAAAGTATACCATAAACATGGTCTAAAATTGCCCTCTCACATTTCTTTCCATTCCATTTTTAGTGCATTTCAACCTATGCTGTAAATATCTGGATCCTTCCCCCTTAAACACTTCAGCATGCGTATTATTGACTAAGGCTTGATATTGTTTATAGTTGCTTTTTACTTAAAGGGTATATCAAGTGAAAATGCACAGATCTTAAGTGGACTTTTGATAAGTTTTGTCAAGTACAGCACCTGTGTAATGCAAACCCCAACAAGATATCGACCCGATCAATGCCTTTTCTCTGATCAACTTCACTGCCTGCCCTGTCCCCAAGTAACATCCTGCTGATGTTGGGGTTTTTTTTAAACACAATTTAGAACAGCATATAAATGGCATCATTTCGTGCAAGGTTTCGTTCACTCAGCATGATGTTTTTGAGATACATATCAGTCATTTTATGGATCAATATTTCATCGCTCCTTATTGTTGAGTAGTCATGGGACCACATTTTGTTCAATGCATTCTCCTATGGGTGGACAATGGGCCTTTTTATAGCTTGGACATATTGTAACCAAAACGACTATGTGAACACTCTTAGGTAACTCTTTTGGACATGTTTGTCTTGGGTAAGTATCTAAGGTTGGAACTGTGAATCATAGGATCAGTATATGTTTAGTTTTATAAGAAACCAGCAGAGTGCTTTCCAAAGTTATGGCATTTTACTCTTTAACCAATAAACTACAAGCATTGTGGTTGCTCCATATCTTCACTAAGTATTGTCAGTCTTTTAAAAAACACTTGAGGGCCGGGGATTTAGCTCAGTGGTTTTGACACCTGCTGCGCAAGCGCAAGGACCCAAGTTCGATCCCTGGTACCAAAAAAAAGAAAAAACACTTGAATTGTTCTGTTGGACATGGTGTCTAATTGTGGTTTTAATTTGAATTTCCTTGATGACTAATGATATTAAGCTCTTTGAATATCTTCCACTGTTCAAATCTTGGCCCATTTCTAACTGGAGTTGTCTTTTTATTATTGAGTTATAGGGCTTTTTATTATTCTAAGTACCATACCTTTTCAGATATGTTTTACAAATTTTTATTCCAGCCTATAATTTGCCTGTTCATCAATAAGTAGGTTTTTTTAATGAGTGTTTTAAATTTTGATGAAGTTTAATTAGTATTTTCCCTTTCATGGATTTTCTATGGTCCCTTGTACTAGTCTACTTTTTGTCACTATAACAAAATACCCGACAGAGGATAGTTATAAAGAAAAAGAAGTTTATTTAGCTCTCAGCTTTGGTGGCCCAAGGGTATGGCATCTGCCTCTACTCAGTTCTGATGAGGACCTCATGATGAATGGCAATGCTGGGGCACATGTAGCAGGCAAAAGAGGCAAGAGCCAAGAGGGGAAGGGAGGTGGCAGGATTACTCCTTCAACAGCAACCCTTATATGAGAACTACCAAGGATCACAGAAGAAGCTGCCTCGGACTCTTGGTAACCTGAGGACCTTGAAGGCCCCACCCCTAAAGATTCCACCACCTTTTCCAGTAGCCCCACCCTGGGGACCAGGGCTTTCATCACAGTGGACCCTTGGGAGACACAAACCACACTCATCTAAGGAACCTTTGCTTCCTTTCAGATTATGAAGGTAGTCACCTGTGTGCTTTTCTAGAGCTTTATTCTTTTAGCCTTTATATTTAGGTCCATGATCCATCTCAAATGAATTTTGTGTATGCTGAGAAGTAGGGCACAGTAACTTTTTTTAAATTCATTGAGGATGTCCAATATACCAACACTATTTGTTGAAGAGATTTTGGTTTTCCCATTGCATTCCTTTGGCACCCTTGTCAAAAATCAGTAAGATATATAAGTACAAGTCATTTCTCAACTTTTTATCCTGTCCAATGGGAGTGTTTTTCTGTACTAATACCACACTGTCTCAGTTACCATAGCTTTACAGAAAGTCTTGAAATCAGGTAGTATAAGTTCTCTAACTCTTTTTGAAGATTGCTTTGGATAATTGAGATTCTTCAAATTTCTGTATAAATTTAAGAATCACATTGTTGACTTCTGCCCACCTGAAAAGCATACTATAGAATTATAGTTGAAATTAAATTGAATCTATTGATAAAATCAGAGAGAAATGACATCTTAACAGTACTGATTCTTCTCATCCATGAACATGGGATGTCTTCCCATTATATAGTCCTGCTTAATTTTTCTCAGCAGAATTTTACAGATTTTTAGTGTACAAATCCTGCCTATCTTTTGTTAAATTTATTTCTGGGAGTGTAATTTTATGCTATTATAAATAAATTAGTATTTTAATGTTAGCTACTATTGCATGATTCATTTTTGTGATGTGTACGTTTGGAAGCCAACCTCACTCAGCATTTACACTTAAAAAATACTCAAAAGCCTGTTCCTTCACAGAGGTAGCAGTAAGAAAGGCAGATCATCCCCACCCTGAGAGCTGGGAGAGCTATCATCAGTCCCAGTTTGCCTCGTACTGGCTGTGTGAACTTGGCTAGGAATGATGGAATTCTCTTCCTATTTCTGCTGTCGCTCAACACAATCAGAATTTAACTCCTCATTTATGACAGTCATTTCTATAATACCGAGATATGTAAAGCTTGTAACTCTGGTTTACTAACCCTTTTGGGTGTCTGGCAGGACCCTTGAATTTTCTCCCCAGAGAGAGAAATCTGTAAGCACACACACACATAAATTAGTTTTGTACAATTCTAGGATGTTCGGGGAGCTTCTGAAGCCCCTTTGTCAGCCTTTGATGCCCACAGATTCCTAATTATGAACCTCTATTCTGGAGAGATTTGGATGGGAACAGATCTCCTTTACCTGTGTTTATTCAGTACCCAGTGCAGTGATCGGCTATGTCCAGCTACTCAGTGAGTGCATTTACAGAATGAATGGCCCAGCAGGGCTGTGGCTTTATAGAATGGCCTGACAGTGCTTCAGCCTTCTACGACACTTCCCTCTCCTCCCCAAGAAACACCAGGCACTTGTTTGACCCAGAGAAGCCCCACACCTTTTCCACCTAGTACAGGCAAGTGTCCACTGTTAGAGAACAGGACTGCATCCACAGCCAAGCCACAGTTCAGAGAACCAGAAGGGCAGAGCCAGGAGGCATCTGAGGGAACTGAGGCCTGGGCCAGTCACACCTGGGGTCCAAGCATGCACAGGACCCAGAATGCCAGGCATTGCGCAACATTTTAGTGTGGCATGTCTATACAGGGACAGGGGTAGAGTGAGGGCTGCGGATCCTAAATCCTGTGCCTTTTGTGGGGTTTTCTATGCAGGGAAAGTGTATGGATTTCCATTTCTTCAAGGATACTCTACCCTCCAAGGGACATAGCAATTGGGCTGTTTAGTGGGGCCATCTGCTCTCCCCTGAAGCCCCAGCTCCTCCAACCTCCTCTGTGAAGTCAGGCCAGTGGCTTCCCACCAGACAGCTGCTCTCACACCTTGGCACAGCTCCACGTGGCAGCTGTTTTGCTGCAGAACCCATCTGAGCTGTGCGCAACTGCCTGCTGCCTTTGCAGATATCCTGGCTTTAGCACCAGCCCCAGGAAGTTTCTTCCCACAGGGCTGCAGGTCCCTGGGCACTGGGAGCTTGGTGATGGCAGCATTTCAAGGCCATTCTTTCTGTTCCTACAGCACCCAGAATTGTCATGGACAGTGCATCCCTGTGCTGTCATATCTGATGATTCCCATGCCACACTGGCTGTGATGGTGACACTGTGTGTGTGCTTCTTCCCATGCAGGTGCCAGGGACATGGGCAGCAAGCTGTCCACGCCAGGTGGGGACTCCACAGCACCTCGGTCCCCCAGGATGGAGGGCATTTACACCGCATACAAACAGGGAGACCTCAGCAGGGCTCGAGACCTGCTCAGGCAGGCCTGTGAGGACAGCACATCCCAGCTGGAAAAGGTAGAGTGGATGCTGGCCCGGGGGCCACCACCGGTCCTGGGTTGGATGAGGGTTACTGCTCAGATTATCGGCAAAAGCTTAGTGGGGATGTTTTGCTGTATTCTAGAAATAACCCCTTCTGCATATAAAGGTGTGAGTGCCACCCCTTTCGGGTCCATTTCTTCACAGTGTTATCACGGAAGCAGGCCCCTCGACACCATTCCATATCAGACTTGGGAGGGACCAGAGTGGGGCCACTGGAATGTAAAGCACCCAGTGCCATCTGCAGGTTCAACCCAGCAGTGCTTTTACAGTGTTTCCCTTTTTAAAAATAGCACATGCTCAAAAAAGAAAATTTAGCAAATATGTAAACGTAGGGGGGAAAGTAGCCATATTCTTAATAATACCTAAGCAATCGCACTTAACAGTTTTCGTTTCTTTTTTCCACTCCTCTGATCTAGTATACATGGATGTTGTTTCTAATTGAGTGTGATACAGTCACACCATATATATAGCTTTTCATATACTTCTCACCTAATATATCAAGAATTTTCTGTATGACTCTGAATTCCTTATAAAGATCACCTTCAATAGCTATGTGATATTTATCTAATAGAGAGACTAATTTAAATTTCATTTTTTCCTCTTGGTTGGATATTCAGGTTATTTCTAATTTCTTACTAATATAAATAATGCTGTTGAATATTTTTGCCTAATTCTTTTCTTATTGCAAGGATTTTTTTTAGCATAGATTTACAGGAATGGAGAATGGATACAAGCATTTTAAAAGATTTGGAACACATGTGAAACTGTTCTCCAAAATATCTGTACAAATAAACCTCCCTCCCACAATTCAAGAGGGTCAATACTGTGTTCTTGCCCTTGTGAGGGATAAGAATTAGATGTTATCATGGAAACTTTACTGAGGTTTTATTTGCAATACTTTGATTAGCATAAGCTTAATATATCTCTTCTAATAAAAGAAATAATTCCATTCTTAGACTTCTAGTCTGTTCTCAGACATTTAGAAATTGGAGCATAATGTGCTTAAAAGTCATCGATGGGAGGGCATTTGGGGTCCCTCTGATTATTAATTCATCGCATATATGGCAAAAGAATACCTTCTATATCAGACGGCCTATTACATCTACAGGAGGTGACAGCTACATACACTTCAGTGTGTGCAGGCTATGGGACACTCCAAAAGAGAAAAATCATTTCTAGCTGCTATTTTGAAAAAAACACCAATGTAATTTTAATAAATAAGTGAAGGGCTTGGGCTTCCAGTAGATGGAAGGAAGATGGACTAGGTATACTTTTCCTTTTTCTTCTTGCAGAGTGCACTTAAAAGTCCTGGATATTACATATAAAGCAAGCATAAGACTCTGGTAGGTAGCCAGACATGGTGGTGCACACCTGTAATCCCATCACTCTGGGAAGCTGAGGAAGGAGGATCACAGTTGGAAGCCCAGCCTGGGGAACTTAGCAATTTAGGGAGACCCTGTCTCAAAAAAAAATATGGGGGAAGATCCCTGTTAGTGCAAAGGCCCAGGGTTCAGTCCCTGTTTTTTTTATAAAGAGCTTCTGGAAAGTGGAGAGAAGAAGAAAGACCAGCTAGTAATCTCAGAACTCAAGAAAAACACAGTAATAAATATACTTGGGGTAAGGGTTACCTCATATATCCCAGACTAGATGTTGAAGAAGCTGGTAACCTAGAAATACCAACTGACAAAGGAATAAAGGCCCCAAGGAAGGCCTGCTGTCTTGAGACAAAGGACCTGGCAAGGGGAAGTTTGGCAAGATAGAAAATTTATAGGCAATTACCACCCTACTTCAGCAAACCATACAGAAATATTTGCAGCCCCAGTCCAAACCCTTACCAGCAAAGGCCAAGTAGAGATCCTAGACTTCTACCTTTGCCCTAGTCTTTCTTCCTCCAGCATGTCTGGGAAGATGAGGGGAACTGGGACATAAATCCCCAGCAGGTGGTAATGAATCCACATCCACATCCCTAGTAGACCCCAGTGGACTGTATCCTCACCTGGCACACTGGCAGCAGTGAGACACACCTCCTATGGCTAGCGAGGAATTGTAGCAAGCCTGATGATGAACCTTGTATCTCACCCCTGTCCAGTAATGCCCAGAAGTCCTCCCACCACAATGTCAACTGATCCTGACTGGAGTCTCTGATGTCCACTCCACCAGGCAGTAATGATGTGGCACCATACTTTTATATGCCAGAGCAGAGTTAGTTGTCTGAACACAAGACTTAACTAAAATCCAGAGTCTTAAAATATATTGTCCCAAATTTCCAAATTCTAATAAAAAAAATTCATACCAGGAGCCAGAAAAATACATTCCAAACATATAATAGTCAAACTTAATGAAAACAAAAGATCAAACAAAACAAATCTTAAAAGCAACCAGAGAGAAATAATTGCCTTTATGGGGAAAATAATGAAATTGTTGAACAGTAAACATCTCATAAGAAGCCATGAAGACCAGAAGGAAATGGCACAATGGTTTTTAAAGTGGTGAAAGAAAAAAAATTGTCAACCCAGAATTCCATATCCAGAGAAAATATCTTTCAGGAATGAAGAGAAAATAGACATTCTGGAATGATGGAAAACTAAGAACAGATTTTCAAAAGCCCTTTCCTAAAGGAATATCTTTTTTAAAGTTTTCTAAACAGAGAGAAAATGAGACAAAAGAAGGAATTTTGAAACAGAAAATGAACATGGTAAGAATAAAAATATGAGTCCATTTTTCTTCTAATGTTTAATTCTCTATGTTTGACAATTGAAACAAAAACTATAATAGTGACTAATGTGGCTCTTAATATAGAGAGAAGAAAAATTTTTATGACAAGACAATTATTTTATAAATGGAGGGGAGTAAAGTGATACCAAGAGAGAAAATGCTGAAAACAGATTTTTCTCAAACTGATAAAATGCTGAAAACAGTAGATTTCTATAAGTTATGTATAAGTTATGTATACCTACAGTGGCCACTTAAAAACAGTGTAAAGAGATATACTCAAAAACACTGTAGATCGATCAAAATGGAATTCAAAACATGTATAAGTACCTCACAAGAAGGCAGAGAAAAGAAAATTAAAAATTGAAAGAAAGCAAACAGAACAAAATAACATGGCAGACATAAGCCTTAGTATCTAAATAATTATATTAAACATAAATTGTCCAAATGCATGATTTTAAAGACAGAATTTGACAGAGTGCATAAAAAAGTACAAGCAACTGTATACTTCTGTAAGAAACTCACTTTAGATACAATGGTATATGTAGGTTAAAAGTAAATACATGGAAAAAGATACACCCTTCAAAACTACTCAAAAGAAAGCAGGAGTGGCTTTATTAATATCAGATAGAGTAAATTTTAGAGCAAAAACTAACATGGATAGGGAAGGTTGTCATATAATTATAAAGGACTTGATCCACCAAGAAAGCATAGCAGTCTTAAATGTGCATGCATCAAACAACAGAGCTGACAAATTCGTGAAACAAAAGCCAACATAACTGAAAGGAGAGCTAGATACATTTACAACCTTGGAGACTCTGACACCCTGTCTCAACAACTGATAGAACAGCTAAACAGAAAATCACTGAGAGTGCAGAAGAGCTCACAAGCACTGTCAACCAGCAGGATTTAACTGACGTTTATAAAACACTCTACCCAGTAGCATTAGAACATAGATTCCTGTCAATATCCACAGAACATATTCACATATACTATATCCTAGGCCTTGAAACAAATTTAAAGTAATTAAAATCATACAGAATGTATTCCTTAATGTTAGTGGGCTCAAAAATGAAAATCAATAACAAAAAGATAATAGGAAAATCTCCAAGCACTTGGAAACAAATCATGTACTTTTAAGTAATCCGTGGATCAAAGAGAAAGTTTCAGGAGAAAGTACTATATTAAACTGAATGAAAACTAAAATACAACATATCAAAACACATGGGATGCAAATAAAGCTGTGACAAGAGGGAAATTCATAGAACTAAATGTGTACATTAGAAAAGACAAAAAGGTCTCAAATCAGTAAATTCCAATCAAGAAAAAAAATTAGAAGAGCAAAATAAACCCAAAGCAAACAGAAGAAAAGGAATACCAAAAATAAGAGTGGAACAGTAATGAAATTTTAAAACAGTGAAGAAAATCAATGAAATACAACCCAGTTCTTTAAAAGGATTAATAAAATTGGCCAGATCACTACCAAGATGAACAGAGACAAAAGAAAAAGAAAACTTATTAATATAAGGAAGAAAACGGAATATCACTGCCAATCTTGCAGGCATCAAAAGGATAATATGAGAACACTATGAACAACTCTATGCACATAAATTTGATAACTGAGATGAAATGAGCCAATCCTTAAAAAGTAGAAACCACTACAACTCATTCTGTATGAAACACATGATTGGAGTATTAAGCAAATTCAATTCATAATTTTAAACCTACTAAAAAAGAAATCTACAGGCCTAGATGGTTTCAGTAGACAATTCTACCAATGTTTAAAGAAGAATTAACATCATTCTTAGATAGTCTGTTTCAGAAAATATGAGAGAACCCCTTCCAACACTTTTATGCAGCCATTATTAACCTAATACCCAAACTAGGCAAAGAAAGAACAAGATTTCAGACCAATTCTACATGAATATGGGTACTAAAATTCAGTAATATGTGAAAAGAATCATGTACCATGACCAGGTGAGGCCTATTCTAGGGACTCAATTCTGATTCAGTATTCAGCAACCAAATGGTATAATTCTCCACATTGATACATTAAGAGAAATTGGAGCCCAGTGTGGTGGCGCATGCCTGTAATCCCAGCACTCAGGTGGCAGGGGCAGGAGGATCACTACAAGTTCAAGGCCACCCTAAACTACATAGCGAGACCCTGTCTCAAAAAACAAAACAAAACAAAAAATTTTTTAAATTAAAAAAAAAAGAGAAATTGGGAAAAGCATTTGAAAAATTCAATACTCACTCATAATTTAAAAACTCGTAGAAAGTTAAGAATGTTAAGAATAAAGGGGATGGGCCAGGGATTTAGCTCAGTGGTTCCACCACCTGCCTGAGCACAAGGTCCCGAGTTCAATCCCTGGTACCAAAAAAATAAAAATAAATAAAAATAAAAATAAAAGAATAAAGGGGAATTTCCTCAACCGAATTAAAAAACCTATGAAATCTTAAAAAATCAAAAAACTACAACTAACATCATATTTGATGATGGTCTTAATCTATTTTCTATTGCTTCTAACAAAATACCTAAGACTGGGAAATTTATAAGAATAAACCAGGATAGTGATGATCCCAGCTACATGGAAGGCTAATGCAAGAGGATAGATGGTAAGTTTGAGACCAATCTGGGCAATTTAATGAGGCGTTGTCTTCAACTAAAATATAAAAAAGGGGGCTGGGAATATGAAAGGAAGGGTGGGAAGGGAACAGAAAGAGAGGGAAAGGAAGGAAAAGAAAGGAGGGGTTGTTTTTTGGGTTCTGTTTTCATTTGGCTCATTGTGCTCGAGGCTGAAAGTCCAAGATGGAGCCCTGGAACAGACTGTGAGATGCATCGTAATACGGCAGAAAAGAGAACAGCAAGCAGTGTGCATGGAAGAGACAACCACAAGAGGCAGCCTTGCTTAATAACCTGCTCCTGGAAGAACAATCCCCTCCCATGCCAAGGCCTTAATTGCTCTCAGTGACCTAATCACCAGGGTGGCAGTCAAATCTGAGTATGAATTCTGGAGGGGAGAAGCCATATTGAAACCATAGCGATGGTGAAAGGCTGCTTCCCCCCAACATCAGGACAAAGGCAAGGATTTCCAAGGATACTGGGAATTCCGTTCAAGAATAATTATAACATAATTATATTTAATATAATCCTGTCCAGTGTACTATTGAAATTTATAGCCAATGCAATAAGGCAAGGAAATTAAATAAAAGGTGTATAGATCTGAGAGGAAAACGGTAAACCTGTCCTGTCTTTACAGATGACATGGTAGTCTACATAGAAAATCTGTAAAAGAAATTATCCACTAAAAATTGATAAATCGGACTGCATGAGAACTGAAATGTTTGCTCTGAGAAATATTCTGTTAAGAGGATAAAAAGACAAGCTATAGAATAGGAGGAAATAATTGTTAACTACACACCTGACAAAGGACTCATACCTAGAAGATGAACAATCTCTAAAAACTGAACATTAAAAATCAAACAATTCATTTCAAAAATATATGAAATGCATGAAAAAACCTTTTGCTGAACAGGCAGCAAACACACACATGAAAGCTGTTCAGCATCACAGCCATTAGACAAATACTAATTAAAATCATGATGAGACATTGCATTGCGCCTAACAGAATGGCTAAAATAACCAACATGTAGTGGCAGTGCCCAATTCTGATGAGAACGCAGAGGAATAATATCTCTCCTTTGTTACTGGTAAGAATGTAAAATGATACGGAAACTCTGGAAATAGTTTGGTAGTTTCTTTAAAAACTAAAAATATGCTTACATTATGACACAGCAATTGAACTGAGCGTTTATTCTAGAGAAATGAAACTTGGGTACCGCTAAAATAAGTTCAAGATTGTTCAGAGCAGGATTTTTTTGGTAATGGTCATAAACTAGATATAGTCAGAAACTCTTGGCAGGTGGGTGACAAGGGCTACTAATGGGCCACATAAAGGCACTCTGTGGAAATATGCAGCATCTCAGATGATCTCAAGGGCAATTTGCTGAGTCGGGGGCAACCAACCAAATCTCCAAAGGCAGTGCATATGTGATTCCATTTTGTAATTCCACAAAATTACAGAAATGCAATAGAGATTAGTGGTTGCCCGGGCGTAGGTGTAGTGGAGAAGAGGAGAATACATAAGACTTTAAAGAGATAGCATGAGGGAGATGCCTTTGCAAATGAAAGTTCTTTATCTCGACTGTGGCAGTAATGACTTAAGTCTACACATATGACAGAATGGCAGAACTGTGCACCTGCCTTGTACTAACATCACGTTCCTGGTTTTGATATAGCACTGCAGTATTGGAAGGTGTTACCACTGGAGAACCTGGATGAAGGCCACTCAGGTTCTCCCAGTATTATTTTTTTTTTATACTTGGGATCGAACTCGGGACCTTCTGCTTGTGAGGCAGGCTGCGGCACCACTGAGCTAAATCCCCGGCCCCCTCCCAGTATTATTTTTGCAACTTCCTGTGAATCACAGTTTCATACCAGAAAGCTTCAGAAACACCATGTGAAGTATAATTTCATTGTTATGATGTCGGAAAACTGGCAAAAGAAATCTATGGTGCTGGCCATCAGGATAGTGGTTCCTCCTGGTAGGGCAGTGACAGGAAAGGGGATACAACATGGTTTCTGGGCACAGGCAATATTCTGCTCCTTGGTCTGGGGACAGTCATAGGAGTGTGATCAAGTGGCAGTTCATTAACTGAACACAAAATTTCCTTACATTTTTTTGTCAGTGATAAAAAGTCATTACATTAGGTAAAAAGAACATTTGGTTCCAAATGGATTACCCGTATGTATGGATAAGCATATTCTAGAAGGCCTAGAAAACTCTAGAAGCAAGAGTGCTTGCCTTTGAGAGGGCATTTGAGAAGTAGAGGCATAAAAGGAGCCCTGCTTTCTATTTTATACTGAATTACAGTGAATGCATACCACAGGGTTCTCCAGGCTGTCTCCAGCCAGGGAGACGGCCCCAGCCCTTCCCGCCTTCTGGGTCCCTCTTGGCCTTGGGCTGGCTCTGTGACATCACCTACCAGGTGAGGATGGGGCTTTTAAGCCTGTAATCGCCTGGAGTCTAGACAGCTGTTAGCTGAATGAGTCACTTAATCAATCACTGTGGGTTTTCTCCATAATGCAACTGCTTTCCTGGAATGGCAGAGCTGCAGGACCCCACCCTGACAGAGTAGCAGGTGGGTGGGTTCTTTTCTGGTCATATTGAATCTGTGATTTTCTACCATCCTCCAAATAATTCCAGCCTCCGACATTGTCTCTCACCTTGCTTTGCATTTGTATGGCCCATCACCTGCCCATCCACTGCACTCACAGTACGTGAGTCGTCCATGTCCCGCCTTTTCCAGAAGGTCTCGGGTAGAATGGAGAGAACACAGGTTCTGGAAACTGCCTGCCACCATCTGGGCTCAGCCTTGCATCTTACACATAGTAGGTCCTCTCTAAATGATGGTGGCAGCAGCTGTGTCCTTCCACCTCCTTGAACATGCTGATGCTCAAGTCTGTGGAAGCAGCCACATTCCAGAAGGACCTAAAATGCCAGCAACCCATCTCACATGTCACCCACCAACCCAGCATCCACCTGAGCATCCTTGTTGTAGACTCCAGGAGCCTGTGAAACATCAGAGCCATTTTACATCAGCCTGTGACAGCCACTGGTGGGCTGTGTGAACTTAAGCGAGTTATGAAACCTCTCTGAACCTCTGTATCCTTGCCATGTGTTAGTAGTACACTGTATGCCTCACGGGGCTTCCGTATACCAGAGTGGCTGGAACGCAGTCAGCACTCAGGTGAGGTCCATTTCCACTAGGTCTCTTCCTCTGGATTACCAAGTCCAGAGTCCCACTGTAGGCTCCTGGAGGACCTTTGGCTCTGTCCAGTCTCCTCATCTGTCACAGTCCACTGACAGTAACCTGTAGGAAGGACCTTCACAGAGTTTACTTGCTCCCCCTTTTCCTAAATTCACTCAACTTGAATCACTTGGCAGTTGAGCTCTGGTTGTATGTCAGGAGGGGACACTCACACGGTCCTGATCCTCACAAAGCAGATGGCCAAGGATAGTGCTGTTCAGTAGAAATAGAATGTAAACCACATAGACAGTATCACATTTTCCAAGCCACATTAAAGAAGTCAACAGCCTGGTATGATGGTGCATGTGTGTAATCCCAGCACTTGGGAGGCTGAGGCAGTTTGAGCCCAGCCTGAGTTACACACCAAGCTCAAGGCCAGTCTGAACTACAGAGGACCTTTTCTCAAAAAATAAAACCAAGAGGAGGAAGAGGAGGGAGAGGGGAAGGAGACAGAAACAGAAGAAATGTTAATATTATTTCCAACTCACAGTGGTTTGACTTAGGAAATGTGATAAAAATACAGTGAATGGGCCGGGGATTTAGCTCAGCGGTTCCGGCACCTCCCTTGTAAGTGCAAGGTCCCGAGTTCGATCCCCGGTACCAAAAAAAGAAAAACAAATACAGTGAATGCTAATGTTTTACAAACTTTATTAGAGTAAAAGACACATTGCCACTAATCCCCCTCAAAGTACTCCCTTTGCTTCCCACACACTCACCCCATCATTCTCTTGCCATTTTGTGGAGCCGTTCTGGAAGTGCCCTTTAGTTGTGCAGTTGTGGCTGCCTCGATGTCCTGAATCGACTCAAAATCTCCACCTTTCCTGGCCATTTTGACTTTGGGGAAGAGCCAGGAGTCACTTGGTGCCAGATCTGGAGAATAAGGTGGATGAGCACACACCATAATATTTTATTTGACAGACATTCCCATAAGTGTTTGATCAATGAAGGTTGTAGATCAGTAAATACAGTGAATGTTTAAATTAAAATATATATTACAATAAAAGACACATTTCTGTTAATCCCCCTCATAATACACAAAATACTCTTATCTCTTTGAACACACTTATCCTATCATTGTTGGCAGTGTGTCTTTTAAGGTAATAAGTTTTTTTAAAAAAATAAATTTAAACATTCACCATATTACTTGATCACCCCTCATAATGATTTTGGGACTTGGTGAAAACCACATGCTATGAGTAAAAATCACACTTGGGTTTTGAGGTTTGCTCCTTTCCCAGTCTATGCTATGCTGTCCAATCCTCTCTCATGGTGCTGGCCAGGGACACCAAGCCACAGCTCAGAGGGAGCTACAGTCACCAGGGGAAACAGCTGATACTCCAGGGTGTTGAGTTGCTAAGCTAGGGTACGTTATGTTAGGGGACCCAATGCATTTTTGACTTATAGAATTTTCAATTTATGATGGGTTCATTTGGAATGTAACTCACTATAGACCGAGGAGAATCTATGTACATTAAAGATTGTTTTTTCAACACATAATCAACTTTGCAAATGAGCTAGTTTACCTTTTGTACGAGGTCTCTGAAATCACGTGAATTTCCATTCCCGTGCTGCCCCTTGGGACAGCCACAGCTGAGCATGGCAGGTGTTGCCAACCTGGGCTGGGAAGGTCCAGTCTTGCCCTGGCCATTAAAGTCACTTCGCTTGGTGGTTCTAGACAGAGCCTGTCTCACGGAAGCCCTGTTGTGTTTTGACCAGGGTCAGCTCCTGAGCATCTCAGCGGCCCATGGGGATCTAGAGACGGTCCGGTATCTACTCACCGAGAAACGGGTGGAGCTGTCCACGGAGCCCACTGATGACAATGCAGCCGTCGTGGCTGCACATTTTGGGCACACGGAAGTTGTGCAGGAGCTGCTTGAGTCCTTGTCAGGTAAATCACAGTGCACTCGCTCCTTACCTCCCCCCTGGGCCCTCTTCTTAGGCTACAACCAAAATTCTTGTTTCTTCATGATTTCAGCAATGAGATCAGGAAATCTGGGGCATCCAACTGGCACCCCAAACAAAGGTGTCTGCAGATGTCCTGTACTTTCCCCCATTGACCCATGAGGGAAGCACTCATGATCATACTTGCAAAGAATATAGGCCTGTGCAGCTTGGTTTTTGATTGACTGCTTTTAGGACAGTTTTAGGATTTAAAAAAATTGATAGGAATGTAGTGTTCCCATATACCCCTCCACACACAGTTTCCCCTGTTATTTCCATTTTGCATTAGTATGGTGCATTTGTTTTCATTGATAAGCCGATATTGATATATTATTACCGAACTCCTCAGTGTACAGTAGGACTTATTCTCAACATCACATATTCTGTGAATTTTGACAAATGTAAAACAACATGTATCCACCATTACTGTGTCACACAGAATAGTTTCACTGCCCTGTGTCGTTCATCCCTTCCTCCCCTAGCTCTTAGCAGCCACTGATCTTTTACTGACTCCATAGTTTTGCCTCTTCTAGAATGTCCTAGGGTTGGAATCCCACTGAATCTAGCCTGATTGATGTCTTTTACCTAACGACAGACATTTAAAGTTCTTCCATGTGTTTTCATGACTCAGTAGCTCATTCTTTTTATGGCTGGGTGATATTTCAGTGTATGGATGAGCTGGGCTGTGTTCCATCTGTAGTTCTGCCTCTGGTCGTCTCAAGGTGTCCTGGTTCCTGTAATCTCCCACAGTGGCCTGAGCTCAGCAATAACAGACAAGTCCAGGCAGGCAGTGCTACAACTATGAGTCTGGGCAGAACCAAGAAACAGTCTTTGGGAGTTGGAAGTTTGCTGGGGATCAGGGATGGCTTTGTGCACCTAGAATGGCCTCACTCTTGGTTTAATACTCATAGTTACCATCCTCTTATTTTTCATCATTTTAAACAAAGGGCCCTGTTTCTTTTTTCATTTTTCATTGAGCCCCAGTCATCATGTGGCATTTCTTTTGCCAGTGCCCACCTGTGTGTTTTGAGACAGATCTATTCTCAGTTACTTCCAAGATGGGGCCCTCTCATACGCTGGAGGGGGAATGAGGTTGTAGGTAGAAATCAGGACAATCTTAGGGCCCACAGAAGGGGACAAGATGAGGCAAGACATAAAAGGGCAGAGAGGAGCCTGGGCAGCCTTCAGGAGCCAAAGGCTGACCCTTTTTTAGAGACCCCCAAGATCAGATTAGCTCTGTTCTAGCCCCAAAGAGTCTACACCAGCAATGTAATCATGCTGAGGTTGGAGTCTTTACACAGAGGTCTGGCAGCACACATACTGGACTGAGTCTGCAGAGAGAGGCTGACATCTGACAGAGGCTTTGTAGGGTGAATAGGAGTTTACTTAGCTCACAAACTAGAGGAGGGTTTGGGTTGCCTACTTTCACAGGCAGAAAGCTAGGCTGGGACTCAGCATGGTTTTCATCTGCTCCCAGGGCATCCTGTCTTTCGTCTCTGGGCGGTTGTTGAGAACTGAAGGATTCCAGGACATTGTGGTGGGCCCCACAGGAAGTGCACAGACGGGCAGAACAGTGTGTGCTGCTGGGAACTCCCATGCTGCGGGGGAAGAAAGACAGCTTGGGCAGGAACAAAGTAAGCCAGAAGACAAACAGGAGGCAGCCAGAGGAGGAAGTAAGGCTTGAGGAGAACAGCGATGAGAAGTTGATAGGAGAGGTTCTTTGAACTCTGTCGGGCTGTAATTGCTAGTCTGCAGAGCTGTTGGCAGGGGAAGAGGAGTGGACACCAAACTGGGGCTTCCTCTGAGTGTCAGGTTTAGGCCTCAAAGAATCCGTGCTTTGGCTTCAGACAAAACAGGATTTAAGTCTTGACTTTGCCATTTACCAACTGTAGGGCCTTCAGCAAGTTTCCGGCCTCTCTGAGCCATGGTTTCCTCTGATTTCTTAAAGCCGTGGTTCTGAACTATAACAACCTATCTCGAGATTGACACATCTGCATCTCAAGGAAAGGCCGCAGCGTGAGGACTCTTTCTCTTGCCTTGATAACCATGCAGGGAACGGATTAGGGATCACGTGTGCTGTTAGTATAGCTTGAGTCATTCATTCTGGGTGGTGGTGGAGGGTAACTGGAGGGCCGACACCCGCTGCAGCCCAGGTTCTGTGCCCGATGCTTATTCCGTGAACTGCAATCGCTTTCATCCGTATCTGTTTCCTGGTCGGTGTCCACCACAGAGCGGGAGGGCACCCTCACCCAGCTGAGACCACTTTGGTCCCTCAGAACTTTGCACTCTGGGAAGTTTCAGATGAGGCCATTTTTCCATGGCAACACGAGCACAAAGATCCGGGGCTATTTTGAACTTGAAGACAGGGTAACACTTCAGTCCATGCGGTCCCTGTGCATTTGATGTGCTAAGTGTTGTTTTGTCCTGGAATTAAGGAGGCGAGGCGGTTCTTTCAGGAAGTAATCCTAACCCTTTCAGGCTGCAGAGCTAGATGTATCTCTTTTGTTAAAGCTTTTAAAAATATATATAAAGTAATATATATTATATGTGATATCTATAACAGATAATTGAGAAGTGCCAGTCATAGTGCCCTGATAACGTGAAGACATAATATGACTTGGGATCTATTGACCCAGGCGCGCCACATACATTGTTATGTAACCCTCGCATTACACTTGAGAGGATGGTGATATTCTACCCACTTCCTGACAGATAAACTGAGGTAGAGCGAGGTTACGGAATGTGTCCAGAATTACACAGCTATGATAGTTACACCCTGGGCTGTCTGTCTCCAAAGCCCCGCGGGAGTCCAGTCCTGATTTCCACGCGTACCTTTTTTTATTCAGTTAGGATCACAGTGTGAGTAGCACTGTGGATCTTGCTTGTCTGCTCTCCGCACTCTGACAGGCAGGTGGGTTCGTGGTGCTGCGGGTTGGGTCAAGTCCGCTCCCCAGAACTCGGCCAGCTGGGACGGAGCAGCTCTGTTTTCCTTCTGAGGTGGAAGCAGATGGCGCGGGTGCGGGCAGTTCGCTCGCCTCACTTCCGCAGTCGCCTCCGCAGGTCCCTCCAGCCCGCAGCGCCTGCTGAACTGGATGCTGGCCTTGGCTTGCCAGCGAGGGCACCTGGGCGTCGTGAAGCTCCTGGTCCTGACGCACGGGGCCGACCCGCAGAGCTACGCGGTGCGGAGGAACGAGTTCCCGGTCATCGTGCGCCTGCCGCTCTACGCCGCCATCAAGGCAGGTGCGTGCGCGCGTCCCTCTTCCCGCAGCGGCTGTGACGCCCCCGCCGCCCTGGCACCGAGGGGAAGTTTTGCAGCCGCCTCTTCTGTTTCTTCTTGGAAACCTGTGCAGCCTCCTCCTTCCCCCCTCCCTGCCCTGCAGGGGATTTCGGTGACAGGGACCAACTTTGCGAATGGGCCCCTATGAGCGCTCAGGGAGCAGAGTCCCACAGAAGTCCTCTGGCTGCCGGGAACTCGGCGCCCCGGGGAAGGAAAGGAGAAAGTCACAGGGTGCAGAGGGGGCTCTGCCACTTTGGGCAGCAGGGACCCGTTTCTCGTCTGCATGTCCTTAAGTTGCTTGCTTTTTTATTTATTTATTTACTTCGTCCAGTGCTGGCGATCGAACCCATGGCCTTTGCACTGAGGTACATCCCCAGCCCGTTTTTTATGTTGAGACAGAATCTTACTAAGTCGCCCAAGTTGGACTTGATATTTTTCTGCCTCAGCCTCCCAGGATGCTGGGATTGTAAGCATGCACCCCCATAACCGGCTGTCCTTAGCTTTCTGTATTTCATCCCATTAGGGAATGAAGACATTGCCATATTCCTGCTTCGGCACGGGGCGTTTTTCTGCTCCTACATCCTCCTGGACAGTCCTGACCCCAGCCGGCATCTGCTCAGGAAGTATTTCATTGAAGCCAGCGTCCTGCCCGGCAGCCGTGCGGGGAAAACCGTAAGTGCTCGCTGCCTGTGGGGTGGGGCCTGAAACCCCAGTGTCCGCTACTATTTGCTCACATTTTCCAAAACTGGTTGAATAGGCCGTAATTTTTACCAATATCTTTTTTTAACATTTCCTTTATTACATTTTTAAGTTAACAAAAGTTATCATGCACTTGCTGCTGGGGGAAATGTAATAAAAATTACCAGTCTGCCTCCCTTGATGTACATAATTTACCAGTCTTCGCGCTTTTGTATATGTAAAGCTGTATAAGCATTTATAAACCCATACAGGGATTAGTTTTAGTTTTCTATTTTAATAAAAAAAAAACAACTTGTATTATTTACGTTATATTCAACTTGACTTTTTAAAACAGCTTTCCCTTAGACTCCCTGTAGATTAGCTGATGTAACTCATTCTTTTAAATACATGCGTTTTATCAACAAAGCCATTGTCAGTTAGGTGACTCCCCCTTCTACAGGTGCACATTTGGATCATTTCTGTTGGGGGCCCCTTGTAATAGAGCCAGGCTGTATTTGCTGTGCAGATCCGAGTCCTAAGAGTACAGGCTTTGCGATTATGGACTGCCCCAAAACCTTGGAGTCGGACTTTCACTGGCGTACCCGGGAATCTCTGTCGCCATGTCTTGGTCAGCATTAGATACACTGGAGCCTTCTCATTTTCACCAGCCTGTTAAGTCAAAACAACATCTGTTGTTTCAATTTCCATGTTTTTATTACCGATGATCTTGAACATATTTTTCATATGTTCACAAACTATTTGCATTCCTCTTATGTAGCTGCCTGTTAATGTTTGTTGATTATTTTTTTAAGCAGCTGTTTATCTTTTCCTTGTCACTTTGGAAGGTCTTTTGAACATTAAGGATTGTAAGCCTTTGTTGATCCTATATGTTGCCAAGTGTTTTTCCCAATCCATTATTTTTCTTTTCTCTGTTAGATTTTGTGATAGAAAGGCCTAAGAATATAGACTCAAGGGGCCAGGGATTTAGCTCAGTGGTGCCGCTGCCTGCCTCGCGGGCACAAGGTCCTGAGTTCGATCCCCTGAACCCCCCACTCCCCAGAAAAGGAATATAGACTCAAATATGCTTATCTTCTCCTTTATGGAACCTAGGCTGTATAAGAAGGGCACCTTCACTCTAATTTTATATAATTACTCTCCTGGAGACACATTTCTACTCATTTACTTTTGTTTTGTTTTTTGCAGTACTGAGTATTGAACTCAGAACCTTGCACTTGCAAGGCAGGCTCAGTGCCACTGAGCTAAATCCCTTGCCCTCATTTACTTTTTATATTATGTCTTTTAGTTTTTCTGGTATTTACCGTGTGTGTTATATGAGGAAAGGGTGTCTAGCTCTCATCAGTTCTAGATGGATGGCCAGTTATTCCAGCACAATTTTAAAAATAAAACTTCCTTTCCTCTCTGAATTGAAATGTCGCCTTTAGCATTTTCACATGTATTTGTGTACATTTTGGATTTTCAAGCACTGGTACTCTAGTCTGTTCTTCTTTCAGGCAAATGCTACACTTTTTATTATGAGCACTTCATTTAAGTCTTATAATTTGTTAATACAAATTTTCTACTCATTTTTTCAGAGTTACCATTAGACATTTGTTCTATTTTGTACAGTTCCCATGGTCACTTGATGTAGCTTTGTTGTTCTTTAATGAGTTTTTATGGTCTTGTTCCTAAAGATCTTGGGCTTCCTTGTTTATTTGGGATTATCATTTTTGTCACCATTGGAATGGACTAGATATAATCTTTCCCATTGCTACTTCCAACCTGATGTTACTGTTGTGGAAATGAGTTCTTTCCTTATGTATGGTTTTTGATTTTTGTTTTTTTGAGGCAGGGTCTTCCTTTGTAGTTCAGGCTGGCCCTGAACTCACTGTGTAGCCCAGGCCTCGAACTGGAGATCCTCCTGCCTCAGCCTCTCTGGTGCTGGGATTATAGGCATGCACCATCACGCTTGTCTCTCATTATTTGTTTTAACAGTCCCCTTACATTATTAATTTTGCTAGTTTTTAATAAAGTTCCCCGAGACACTTAGTTATATGATAACATCATCTGCAAATTCAAAACTAGTTTTTCTCTTTCAGTATTTGTATAACTTACTATATTCATGCCTTCTTGTATATCATTGGAAATTTAAAAACTTGAGTAGTCATAATTACAGCAGATGCGTCCATCTGGTTCCTGATTTTAAAGGTCTTGGTGTCAGCAATTTATGAGCATTTGCTGTGGGTTTTTGCTAAGTAGATACTTATTAAATTTAGGTAGTTTCCATGTATTCATTTCACTAGAGTTTTCATTAGGAAAGTATCCTATTGGCTTTCTACTGATTCACATACCTGGTTTTGCCTCGCATACGTGGGTGATGGCTTTGTGACCCAGAGTCACCCATCTTCATTGAAGCAAATCATCACTTCGGTCCTATTGGTACCCTGTTCTGGGAGCTGACTGTTCTCCACATGTCCATATCCTCCTCTTTTCTTTGCATCCACCTGGAACAAGTTTTCTCAGACCTTTATTTTCAGCCTTTTTCTTTGTCTCATATAAAGAGCATTCAGTTTTTAATCCTAGCGGTGTGTCTTTTGAAAGAATCCATGTACTTCACATTTGTTGGAGAAGTGCCATATTGGTTTGTTCTTTCCATCCTTGTTTATATTTGTTGCTACTTCCTTTTACCCTTCTCTTACTCTTCTGAGTCTCCTTGTTGCTAACGAATACTGATATTCCACTTTCTGTACCTTGTTACCTTCCTGTGTCTTGGTTGGTTTTCTAAGCATTAAAACAGAATCATAATGCCCACCGTGGAGGGAACTGTGCACTTAACACAGGACCTGGTGTAGAGTAAATGCAATAAATATTGATATTATTGCTGTCAGCCTCACGTTGCCAAAGAAAATAATGATCATCTAACCCTTGCCTTTATGTAGTTCTTGGTGTTTTTCTCAGCCTTGTCTTATTGCATTTGATCTTCACAGCACATCAGTAAGCATTGCTAGGAATATAATGTGTTTTACACATGAAAATATGGAGGTACAAAGACATATATTCCTTGTGCAAAGACAGTAATACTAGATAGTGGGACACCCAGATAAGAAGAGCACCTAAGTCTCCTGAAAGCAGAGCTTTCCCTGTTTCTCAGTTTCTGATCCGTGGCTTCTAGTTTTCATGGAAACAAGCGATCCTTGCTTTTCTGCACCTTGCAATGCCCGGGAGTTTTAAAACCTCAACACTCAAGCCACCTCCTCTACTGACTAAATCTAAACCTCTGAGTGGGACATGGCATCAGGAGTTTTAAACATTGCCCAGGGGATTCCAGCATGTACCCAAGGTTTAGAGCCAGTGGCTTTAATTTTCTTGGCATGAAGTGAAAAGCAGAAATGGTCACCTCTCTGTCTGGGATCCTTCCTGTGGGGTAACTCCCACTACATGTGCCAGGGTTGGCCAAGGGTACCAAAGTGATGATTGCACTTTGCCAGTGAAAAGACAGTGTTGCTTTTCCTCTCCTTGGCTTTTCTGGGTCTACACAGGAAAGGAAATGAAATTTCACCACAGCATGAGTCATAAGGGCTCCTTGTGCTTCCCCAAAGCAGGTGTTATTTTTGTGATTCAAGTGAATTTCAAAGGGCAAGGGCTTGGAATGGGTGTGTCCAGCTGCCCTGTGATCTCTGTCTTGTAACAACACATTCCCTCTGCTGCTGGCCAAAGAAAGGAGAGATGGGGCAGCCCAGGAGAGCTCAGCATGCAGGAACAATGGCCCGGGAGCCAGAGGTAAGTCTCCTGCTTTGCCAGGTATGCCGTGGCACTGAACTAACATTTTTGGTTCCGAATATTTAATTCCTAATGATGGGCATTAGATGAGTGCTTTGCTGACAGTGTGGATGGGCTGCAGATGCCCGTGACATTTTGGCATTCACAGCAACGGCCTCATGAAGTAGCAGTCACACCAAGGCACAGGTGACCTATGCTGACCACAGTACCGGTGCAGCCAGTCTGTAAAGCCACACTGTGACACTTTAGGGTGACTGTCCTGTGTTGCCATCTTGTCTGTGTGTTTGTGCTCTGCTTTCCCAACTGCCTACTTTTTAATGCCATTGCTGCCTCAGTGGAAAACATGGCTGGTTCAGTTTCGGTGGCCCTCATGGATGTTCCTGGATCAGGCATTACCTGGTCCTCAGACTGCTAGAATCCCCGTCTGCTGGCAATCGGAGGGCTGCACAGAAGCCCACGTTGATTTTCCATGGGTAGCAGCTGGCCCCTTGCGTTTTGTTGGTGTTTGGATAAGGAAGGTTCCAGAACCACACCGCATGATCTGGGCTGGTAGGAAGCACTTTTAGAAGAGCAAAAGTAAAGCCAAGCCAGAGCTGGCACAGTCATTTCCCTGGCTGTGCAGTGGTCCTCTTAAAGCCACCAAACTCTTGCCTGAATGTCTAACAAGACATGTGTTCGTAATGAACATCCTGTCAATGTTTCTGTGTTGCCACAAAATATAACTTTTTGCTCTGACACCCAGAAAGGAGTAGGAAAACTCAGAAATGCCAAGAAAGACTTAGTCAGGACCTAGAATAACCATGACACTCACACCAATTCAGCTATTAGAGTGCCACGCAGGAGGACTCACTGGGCCTGCTTTAAATACTAGAAATAAACAAGAGCTGAAATTAATTTTGAAACAAGCCAATGGGGAAATTGTTAATTTCCTCTTTCAAATCTGGCAGCAAACCTAAAGATAGAGTGCACTTATATTTATTATTATTGTTATTACTTTGGGGATTCGCTCTGGCTTTTGTAGTTTACAAGTTCCGGATGGCCAGCATTCATCTCCCTACCTTGGTGCCCAAACGCAAGCACCCTGGCCACACATTTTCCTTCACCTGCAGATCCGAGTGTTTGCAGGATGCTCAGAAAGGGTAGAAAGCAGCAAGGAAGGCCTTTCTGTCCTGCTGGGCCTACGGCCTGTGCTGATCTCATCAGCTCAGTTAGGGCAGAGAGTTGCCAGTGTGCCTGATGGCCAGCAGCTGGGTGCCATTCCTGAGGGACACTTGGGGCCTCTGGGGACACTCTAGCCCCAGATAAGGGCTCATATTTGGTGCAGAGGTTTTATTCTAGACTTTGATGCTTTCCAGAGCATTTCCACAGGCAGTGCCACCATCTGGTGGTGCTGTTTCTTGTGGCAGGCTAGAAACCAGTTTTCCCCGACAAGTTGGACCAGCTAGGCTCCATGGGGAAGAGGCAGACAAGGGAACAGAATGAGTCCCCATGGCCTGGCCTTTTCACCACGTGTGAGGAGAAGAAAAAGCTCTCAGCTGCTCTCTGATAGTCACAAAAGCGAACTCAGGCCTGTGCCTGGCACGTGCCCATCAATTCTGCTTTTCTTGTTCCCTGGTAAGGAATTCAACTCATTGCAGTGGTCCTTCCTTATCTGAGGCTTCACATTCTATGGTTTTAGTTTTCCATAGGCAGCCTTGGTTCAAAAATATTAAATGGAAAATTCTAGAAAAAAATCATAAAGTTTAAAATTGCATCAGTTTTAAACTTCATACCATTCTGAGTATTGTGATGAAATCTTACAGTATTCTGTTCCATCTCACCCAGGATGTGAATCATGCCCTTGTCCAGTGTATCCATGCTGTATACACTACCTGCCTGATGGGCTCTTGAGGTTCTCATGCTTGTGGTCAAGTAGCCCTTATTTTACTAATTGTGGCACAAAAGCTTAAGAGTATTCATGCTTGCAATTCAGATATACAAAAAGCTATTTTGTGAGCATTCATATAACTTTTATTATAGTATTTTGTTTTAATTTTTTATTTTTTGTGCCTAATTTAAAAATTAAATTTATGTCATAGATATGTATGTATAGGAAAAAGCCAAGTATATACAGTAGAGAATTCAGTACTACCTGTGATTTCAGGGATCTATTGGGGGTCATAAAACATATCCCCTATGAATAAAGCCAGCAGCTGTGTCTACACGTATGTTATACAAGTGTGCATTTTCTCTGGTTTCTAAATCCTGAATATTTCAGATAGGAATTCATCTTGTCCTCCTAGGTTTTGAGTCACAATAGAAATCTGCAATTATATAAATCATTCCTATTCAGTTAAAAATGTAGAAAATGAATAATAAAATAAACATGAGAAATAGTGAAACTATCTGAATTTATATGACAAATTAGAAAAGAATAAGAAAATAAATGAGTAAAAGAATTCAATGTTGTTTGAACTGTTGGATATTAGCATAGAGATTTATATTAATGATGATGCAAATACATTCCAGACAGGGTAGAATTAAGTATTGGAAATTATCAGAATATCTATTCACCTTTGTCTATATATCTTTATCTATATATATTTAAAAGCACACTTATTTCAGTTATAAAAGGATGATTGTTTATAAATTTTAAATATATACTTCCAAATATAAAGATATATAATGAGATATAATGTGAATGTATTTAAATAGTGAAGCAGGGCTGGGGATTTAGCTCAGTGGTGCTGCCGCCTGCCCCGTAAGCGCAAGGACCCGAGTTCAATCCCTGGTACCAAAAAAGAAAAAAAAGTTCCGGGCAGGGTGATGTAAATAGTAAAGCAAATAGATATGTAGTGGCACATGCCTGTAATCCCAACTACTCAGGAGGCTGAGGCAGAAAGTTTATGAGTTTAAGGCTAGCCTGGGTGACTTAGTGAGACCACCCTCATCAAAATTAAAAAGTAAAAATATAAAAATACATCTGGGGATGTATCTTGGTGGTAGAGAACTTGCTTAGCATGTGTAAACCCCTGGGTTCAATTTTTAGTACTGCAAAAAAAAAAGTAAAGCAAAATGATTTTTACTAAAATATATTTTTAAAAAATATGTCTGAGAGAAAGGCAATAAGCCAGGTATGGTGACACACACCTATAATTCAGCTATGTGGAAGGCTAAGGTGGGAGGATAGCTTGAGCTCTTCCTTTTAAGATCAGCCCAGGTAACATAGTGAGATCCTAACTCAAAACAAAGAAAACATTTGAAAAAAAGTGACAAAGCCGTAAATCCAGATCATTGACACAGTATGTGTGAACTGATGGTTGGGATACATTCAGCCAGCGTTTGTGAACCACCCAGTAGATGCTTGGGACTGAACAGCAACCAGGCCAAGTCCACACCTTGGCCATCAGGGCGTTCACGGATTCCACTGGGTAAGAAATTGAGAGAAACAGTTGGTTAATTGACATATGAAAAGACACAGATAGCAAATCATGGCATAGAAACATATACAACCTTACTGGCAATTATAGAAATTCAAATTAACACAACTTAAAAGCATTGTCCCACACCTATTAAACTAGCAAAAATAAATAGAAATGCTGAATAAGACACTTGGAAGGGTTTCAGAGAAATGAGCACACCAGTATCATGCTCCTGGCACTGAAAACCGGTTCCATGTGTGCAAAAGTAATTGATATCATGTGACAAGAGCTATTTTTTTCTTCCAGTGAGCTACTCTGAATTTGGTATTTCCTTTCTGAACAATACCTCTAAGGACATAATTCAAAAGAAATAAATAATGATCACCACAAATGTGGTCCAAGGCTGTTATTTTTAAGTAGAAACTTGAGGGGCTAGGGATTTAGCTCAGTGGTTCTGGCACCTGCCTCACAAGTGCAAGGTCCCGAGTTCGATCCCCAGTACCAAAAAAAAAAAAAGAAGTAGAAACTTGAGGGAGAAGAGACCCCAAAATGTCCAATAGCAGGGAGAGACCATACTGTCCAGCAGGTGGGCCCCACCTAGCCAGGAGAAAAGCAGACCTGCCTCCTCAACACTCAACACAGCCTCCTGGACCCTGGGACACCTTCCAGATCTTAGCCCCATACAACATCCTCATGAAGGGCTTCCTGCACCACACCAGACTGCTACACACCTCCTTATACCTCTCAGAGCTCCCTGTCTGCTTCATTCATAGCAAAGTTCAGGGTTGTCTGTTAGGATTACATTCTTGGTTGATGTCATTTCCTCTACTTGACCAGAAGCTTGTTGGAAGCAGGGACCTTGGCCACCTTTTCTCACCCTGTGTTTGCCTCTCACTGCAGGGCCTGAAACAAGATTAATAGATGGATGGATAGGAGAGTGGATGGATGGATGGATGGATACATGGATACATGATTGGAAGGATGGTTACATGGTTGGATGGATGGATGTTTCCATAAATAGGTGAATGGAAGAATTGATGGTAGAGGGCCAGGGATTTAGCTCAGTGGTTTCGTCGCCTGCTGCACAAGCACAAGGACCCGAGTTCGATCCTCGGTACCAAAAAAAAAAAAAAAGAATTGATGGTAGAAATTTTTTATATGTAATAACCACCCTTCTGTTTACCTAGGACATCATACCTTTAATTGTTCCTCCTGGCTTGGACCGTCAGTGGTACATTCAGGACTGTCCCGTCTGGAGACTTCTACCACCTGATGGGACTGTCCCATGCCACCTGATGGGGAAGTCATGCATGTACCAGTGGTTCAAAGCTGTCTAGCAGCAAGACATAGGAATTATAGCCCCATTGTGAATGTGTTAAAAGTACTTTGGCATGTATTCTATTTTAATCCATATATAATCCTGTGAGGTAGAAGTCTTTATGTAAAAGTTGAGGAAACTGAGGATACTGTCAATAGTAAGCAGCTTAGTTAACTACAGATAATATTTTTATTGCTTGGTTTTGTTTTGTTTTGTTTTGTTTCTCTCAGGTAGCTATTGGCAAAATTCTTAAATTGGGACTACCGATGAGAGATTTCTTCTAAGTTTCCTATCTTAAAAGGAATAACTGAAATACTACAACAGAGAGGCAAGCAAAATGTTTGTTTTTGGGAGAAAACCCCTCTGTTGACCTACTTTAAAGAATTTTAGAGAAGAAAAAGTGGTAAACCTTACTAAAGACCTTTTGGCATTCCAACAGTCAAAGGAGGAGCATGAGGCTCCCTTTCCTTGCTGTTCTCTGTCACCACCATGTTCTGGTTTGTCGATGTGGAGTCCTGCGTGGGCTCAGAACTGAGTCATTTGTGTTTGGTCTGGTTGTGGTTTATTGAAAAAGATTTTATGGCAGTTTCTGCATCCATGTACATACATCACCCTTGCAAAATTACTAGTTTCAACTCATAAACAAAAGTGAGTCCAATATTAAGCAACCATTTATATAAGACAGGGACACTTGTTCTTTGAACGATTTGATTGAAAACAATTTATATTGAATTAGGAGACTTTTAGGGCAGTTCTTCAGTTATTTTCCTTGTTTCCCTCATGTATTATTTCTCTCTTATTGTATCATTTTGAGGACTTTTATTTTTTTAAGTAAATCTTACATTTCAACATTGTTATTTTGTTAGCTATGACTGAAGATAAAGCTCCCCTTATTTAAACACTGGTTTTCCTTTGGTTGTTTTTGTCATTTTTACTCACAGCTTATTAGAGTATGTTTTATTTTTAATTTAAACAACTGATTATCAATTTTACTATTTTTCAAAAACCTTTGATTTTATTTGTCAATTTCATTGGTTTTACTTCAGTTTGGTTTTTCTATTCTTAGTGCAATTATTTTCATTTTCCAACCTTCTTTTAGCTTTCTGTTCTAAGTGGAGCAGAGCTAGTTTATGATGTTTCATTTTTTCTTTTTAAACTGATTAGAGTTTTGGGTTCTCTTCTCCATTATTTGAGAGGTTTTCACTGTTACAAAAATTCTGTTCTGTTATATATTGGTTTTTCCTTGTCAATTCAAGTATTATTTAAAATTATCTGTTTCATTGTCCAAACAGTTGGGTACTTTTTAGTCTTCTTTTCATCACTGATTTATTTCTTCTTTAATTTGCTTTTTGCTAGCCAAAAGATACATAGGATAAGGGATACAATGTGTAGGAGTCTTGCCTTTTTATTTACTTTTCCTTCATTTCTCAGAATCTAATCGATTAATGAGTGACTTTCCTATCACTTGAAAATGGAATTCATTCTCTCATCCTGCCCTTTGGTGATCTCCCAGTGTGTGTGCTTTTATAATTCCTCTATTTGTTCTTTGTGTATTTTATCTCTCATAATCTGATAGAGCATTGCTCTTTTGTTTTTACTCATTTTCCTTTTACTTACTCAGACCTGTGTTGAAAAATGAAGATTTAGCATTGCTGTATTTTGGGGTCGTGGTTGTCTTCTATCACCTATTGTGCTGCCATGGTTTTCCCTCCTAGCACCTTTGAATTGTTCTGCCAGTTTGTGCATGCCCATGTGACGTGGTGGTACAGGACAAAGGGAGCCAGATCAAGCATCAGTCATCTGAACTACAGTCCTGGTTCATAACAGAAACAGGTCGCCTCTCTAAGGTTCTGTGTTGTTTTGTTTTGTTTCACAAGTTGCACCAGCCTTAAAGGTTACTGGAAGGATCAGTTGAAAAGGTGTTTTTTGTATGCCCTGCAAGAAGTCACCAAGAAGGTGTTGCCAGCTAATCACAGTTCAACTTCCAAGTTGTTCACCTTCAGTCTGGTCTTTCTTGTGCCTGTGCTAGTCAGGGTTCTGCAGAGAAACAGAAGCAGTAGGATGGATGGATGGATCGATCGATGGATGGATGGATTGATCGATGGATTGATGGATCATTCAATCAGTTGGAGGGGGTTTATTAGAGGAACTGGCACGTGCAATTAAGAAGGATGAGAATTCCCATTACAGGCCATCTGGCAACTGGAGACTTTGGGTTGCTAATAACATTGCTCAGTTCAAGCATGAAGGGCTGAGAACCCAGAGGACCACCGGTATAAGTCTTACAATCCAAAAGCCAGAGAGCTTGGAGTTCTAATATACAAGGTAGGGGAAGAGCATCCCAGCTGCAGGAGAGAGAAGGAAAATCACCCCTCTCCTGCCTTTCTGTTCTCTCTGGGCCACAGCTGGTTGGATGGCACCTGCCTACTTTGAGATCAGGTCTGCCCACTCAGCCTACTGACTCAAAAGCCAGAAACATCTCATAGACACGTGCATAAACAATGCTTCCCCAGCTCCCTGGGTATTCCTCAGTCCACTGAAATTGACACCCAAAATTAACCATCACACTGCCCTTATAGATAGCACAGATTGCTGTGAGTTGATTCTTCAATATACAATCAGAAGTTAGTCTTGTAAATAATTTTTGTATTTAACATTTCTCATTTATCTAGTTTCCATGGTGATATTTCCTTTCTTCATTTGTTTAATATTATATGAGCAGCTAACCACTGCTAATTCTGATATTTACAGTATTTTTAGCGCTGATTTTGTTGCTGTTGGAACTGATTTTATCTTTTTCTCTCATTCAGTAATTTGCATAAACTCCTCTAAGTTTAGAAGGAAATTCTCACCCCTCCCTTTTTAAGTCCCTCCCTTCCCTGCTGTCTGCACTATTTATTCTCAAGTCCTTTTTGAAATTCTCCTTTTATACCGTAAAGTTTTCACAGCTCTCTCCTAATTTAATGGTAATTTTAATTACCTTTTAAATTTTCTATCTATCTCAACAAGCATCTTTTTGGTTTTTAAGAATTGGTTCCTTTTTTTTTCTTTCTTAATCTGTGGGTCCGAGTTGATGTAATGTTCCAGGTTTTCAGGTCACAATTTCTCCATTTTTTTTAGTCAGCTTTTAGTCACTATAACAAAATACCTGAGGTAAAGTAACTTATGAAAAGAAAATGCTTATTTTGTCTCAGCTTCATAGGTTTTAGTCCATGATAAACTGGCCCTGTTGTTTTAGGTCTGTGGCAAGACAGTACATTGTAGCAGGAAGTACTAAGCAAGCTGCTCAGTTCATGGCTGAGTCCTTGTATCTCCTTCAAGGCCACGCCCCCAGTGACTGGAAGACCTCTCCCTAGACCCCACCTCTTAAAGGCTCCACCACTTCCAATAGCAGCAAGCTGGGAACTAAGCCTTTAACCCATGGACCTTTGGGGACATTCCAGACCCAAACTATAATAGCATCCTTCTAGTTCACTTGCCTTGTTACCACCTGAGTGAGTCTCCTAGGGCTGCCATAACAGTACCAAAAACATGATAGCTTAAAACAACACAGATTTGTTCTCTTGCAGTTCTGGAAGCCAGAAGTCCAAAAGCAAGGTGTTGGCAGTGTTGGCTTCTTCCAGAAGCTCCGAGCAGGATACTTCCTTGCCTCTTCATCTGCTGGTGTTTGCCTGCAGTCCTTGACATTCCTTGGCTTATAGAACTCCTGCAGTCATGGGTGCCTTCTCCTGTGCATCCTTACATTGTCTTCCCATCTTCTGTGTCCCAGTTCCTCCTTCCCTCAGGACACCGGGGAGGGGGGATGAGGGCCCACCTGAATAATCTCACTGTAGCCGGACCCCTTCGGTAAAGCTCTGTTCCTGATGGAGGTCATCACTGAGGCACTAGGGGTTAGGACTTCAGCATACCTTTCTGGAAGGACACGCTTCAACCCATCAGCTGTCCTCAAGGCCATTGCTCCATTGTGCTCAGCCTGGGTTCACCCGCCATGGGCCACTCCAGATGCCAGGCAGATGGCCAGCCAGGTTTCAGCGTCCTTCTCATCCTTCCATTTTAAATGCCCCTCCTCAAGAGCCTGTCTCTACCACAGTCCAAGGACTTAAAAAGCAGGTGCTTGGAAGACTTCACTGAGGATTTCACCTGCTGGCGAGGACAAGGCCCACGCTTCTGGTTCTGTTCCCGCCCTGCCATGCACAGGGGTTCTGTCTTGCATGGCTGGGTCCCTGCCCAGCTCGGTCCCTGTCACTCAGGGCTGCTTCTGAGGGTCTGCATTCCCAGCCAAGGTTCACAAGCTTGGAATTGACCCCAACCGGTCAGCATAATGCACGTGGGCCACCTTGTGCAGCTTCTCTGGATCCTTACTGTTCTTGTTCCTTCGCATATCAGAATGTGGCGCATGTCTCCCCGGCCAGCTCAACAAGGAGAAGGTGACTTCCACTATGACCCTGCTTAACTACGGAGGAAAAATCATGGGGTTTATGTGGGCCAAGGGCTGACAGATACATTTTAGAGCATGCTCTGGGCCCCCCTACTTTGACACCTGTGTCTTCATTGAATAAACATCCACTCACTGCTGTCAGTGAGCAGTGTTCTGTGCCTTCAAGAGGCTCACAGGCTCCAGGGGAGCTGATTCTGCCTCAGCCATCAGCTAAGCGAGGATGAGAACACAGGGAGAAGAGCTGTGAATCCTGTGTTGTGGGGTCAGCAGAGATCTGGTGGGGAATGAACATTTGAACTCCATTCCACAGGGCTGCACTCTACCCAGCAGAATCAAACAGGGACAGGGTTTCCTGCCTGTCCTGGGAGTCTGGGCATCTTTTCTGCATCTGCTGCAGACCAGTTTTAAACCTGAATCACTGAGCCTCATAGCCAGGCTAAAAGCACTGTGGACTCAGCCCTTCACTTAACAATTTTTGTCTTTAACCAGTAGGGTTGCACAGGCAAAAAAGAAAAACATAAGGGATGTCATCGTGGCCCAGTGTCACTCAGACACTGTATGTCCAGTGGCTGCAAGAAGCCTTGTATCTGGGTGGATAATCGCCTTCCTGGGCAGTAGCGTCCAGCACCAGATGGGAGCCCTTTCTTATGCATCTCTGATGGTCATGAATGTGTAGCCCCTTAACTAAATCGAATCCTTCCTGCAATGATTCTCATCACCACCGCCCCCTTGGAAAACAAGTTGCTAAGACACGCTCCTGGGGAGAGTGCACTCCCTTTTGTTTGGCCCGACATTTAAAGGGCTCGAGCTCGAAGACAAACATGAGCACATTTTCCGTCTGTTTACTCCAGGGTGAGAGTGGCTGAACCAGTGCACTGTTGGGTTGGTGGGGGCCCTGCAGCCAGCTGTCCTTGATTTTGCAGCTCACTCTTCCTGGACTGGATTATACAGTGGTTGGCTATGCTCCCTCAGAACCTTGTTTATTGTGACTCTGCCTGGGCTAAACACAAACAAGCCATGAGCACTTCAGGGCTGGCGGGGCCTGTTTCTGCATCAAGTGTTTGAACATCATTCTAATTGTGTGTCCTTTCTCCTTTCTCGCTGGCACTTTGTAAATACTTGGGCACCCTGTGATGCCCTTGCACCAAAAAGATAATAAATTGTGTAAATCCCAGCTTTTCAAACCAACCCAAGACCAGTGTATTGGTCACTTTCCCATTGTTGGGACAAAACATTTGATACCCACAACTTACAGGAGAAGAGGTTTATTCTGGCTCCTGACTTGTAGAGGAATCAGTCCATGGTTGGCTGGCTCCGAGGCAGAAACAGCATGGCGAAGGAGCTCGGCAGAGGAAAGGCCCTTACCCCTGGCAGCCAGGAAGCAGTGCACCCTTCCTGGTCACCGCCAGGGACCCAGCTCCAAACAGGCCCCACCTCCTAACAGCACGCTCAGCTGCCAGACTCATTATACAGCACCCCAGGGGCCAGTCACCTTCCAAACTCGTGAGACTCTGGGGAACATTTCTTATCTAACCTAGAAGTCTTACATGTTTTCCTACCTCCATCTAGTCCGGCATGCATCCTTTTGCAATTTGTCAGTCTTCCAAATGTGTCTTTGTGTTTTCAGACTTCTCCTTTTTAATACTTCTGTTGGGGCTTGTTGGTCAGAGGTCTATGTATCAACCATCTGTCAGAAGTGGGTGGAAATAAAGCTGCAGATACTGCAGACAGAACCAAGATTCAGGAAGTGTAGGACTCAGAGGGAAGAGGTGTGTGTGGATGTGTAGGTGTGTATGCTCCTTTGGCTGCCCTCGCTCAAGGGCTTGTTGACCTCCATGGATTCATGAGTGTGACAGTGACCGCCCAGCCAAGAAAGAAAACTTGCGTGGAACTCTCCCATGCTTCTTTTGGGGTGATCATTCTACCAGAAAAAGTGAATGACTGTGTGTACCCCTGACTTCCCTAGACAGGAGGAAGGGGAAGAACCAGAGGCTGCTGCCCATTCCTAGAGCTCTTTCTAGGTCCTACACCCACTGGGTTTCTTTGTGTCTGACCTCTGATAATAAGACTTCTAAGTTAGGCCCCATTTGGAACTGGGTCCCTGGCTGTGACTGAGAAGGGTCACCACTTCCTGGCTGCCAGGGGTAAGGGCCTTTCCTCTGCCATGCCCTTCTGTTTAGCCATGCTGCTTGCTGCAGCAGGAGAGATGAACTTGGGCTGAGTCTGCGTGGCACAGTGGGGAGGTACAGGGGACTTGAGCTGGATGGACTGCGGGAATGTGTCACTTCTGCTGTGAGTTGTCCAGAGCACAGGGCATTAGTTACGTCAGCTAAGATGGAGGCTTCCTCCCTATGCAGCTGAAGGCTGCAGATCCAGGTCCCGGTACATGGAGATGGCAGGAGGGAGATTCCCATTCTAGAGATAGCAGCATCTTAGGTGATCACCCAGGGATGTCTGAGTCATTTGTACTGTTGGCTCATGTCATAGTAACAATTAAATTCTTTTGTCCTGCAGAGTTTTACTTAGAAGACTTTGAAAAGATACTTGAGATGCATTGTCAGAATCAAAACCAAAACCACCCTCCTGCTTGGTTTTGAAACTTCCTTTTCACCTTGCATCTGAAGGGTGGTGCAGTCCTGAATCATGGAAAGGTTAGAAGCCCATGTGGCTGGGTTTGAATTGGGGGTGTCAGAATGCACTCAGGGAAATAGAAAACTGTGTCTAATCACCAGGACAACAAGCAGTGACACCTGCCTCACAAGTGACAAGTACCCCTAACATTCAGATCTTAGTTTCTAAATCCCATTTTCCACTAAAGGGAACCAAAGCCAATGGCAGGGTTTGAACAGTATAAATGGAGACTGGAGCATCTTGTTTTGCCAGAAGTAAGGAAACACCCAGACACTGATATGGAGGTGTCAGAGGAACACAGGAGACACACACACACTCACACAGACACACACTCACACAGACACACACACACACACACACACACACGGCTCCCTCTGGACAAATTTTGGATATTAAAAGAAATAATGATAAGGGTCTGGGGATTTAGCTCAGTGATGCTGCCACCTGCCTCTCAGTCGCAGGGTCCCAAGTTTGATCCCCAGTACCAGAAAATAATAAAAATAATAATGATGATAAAATGAATTATAATACTTTTAGTAAAAAAGAACCCAGGAGTCCATGGTGACACTTCAGCGTGGAAGGGGGCGCTCTTCTGCACAAAGAATGCCAGGCAATAAATGTAGAAGGAATGGCCGTTTGGGAAAAATCACCGCTTTACAGCCACTGTTGTGGTTTGATTGATTCAGACCACTCAGATCCTGGATGTTACACCCACTGGAAGAAACACAGGAACACCGAATATTCAGTGCCCAAATATCACCTTGCAGCTTGCTTGTGAATCACAAAGGGTAAAATGTGCCTTCCAAAGGAGGGACCTGAGAGGCTGCACCTTAAGGTGTGGCGCCCCCTGGTGGTGTAGGTAGGAACTCGACACGTCTCCAAACAAACCCCGGAAGGAATGCTTAACTTGAATCAACTAAACTTTACCAAACAATTGAGTAAATACATATCATGGGATTTTTCTATAAAGACAGCTGGAGTTACTTGAAAATTGCGATGCCAATGTCAAAACAATTCAAAGGTTTGAGGATCCTTCAAATTGAAGAGAAGTAAAGAAACATGACAACTAAATACAGTGTGTGATTTTTGTCTTGTTTTGATTTGATTTTTTGAGACAGAGTCTCACTTTGTAGTGCAGGCTGGCCTTGAACTCACTATGTAGCCCAGGCTGGCCTCGACCTCACGATAATCCTCCTGCTTCAGCCTCCCATGTGCTGGGATTACAGGTGTGCACCACCACGCCTGGCTTTGCGGTGTGATTCTTGACAGGACCCTGTGTTGTATTAGGACACAGAATAGTTATAAAGGACATTCTGGGTTAGCTGGGAATATTTGTATGTAAACTTTGGACTTGATAACATTGTATTGATGTTGTATATTGAAAATTAGAATCCCGTACAGATAATATTCCCGTTCAGAGGTGTGTACTGAAGTGTCTAGGGGTGGAATGTCATGATGTATCATTTACTTGCAAATAATTCAGCAAAAACAGAAGTGTGTGTGTGTGTGTGTGTGTGTGTGTGTGTGTATGTTGGGAGAGAGGAACAAATAAGTAAATGTGACGTGTATTAAAAATTGATGAATCGGGGTTTTTAAATTTTCAAAGTGATATACTGTGTATACATAACGCACAGAGAGGGAAAAAGAGAAAAGCAAGGGAGGGGAGGAACAGGAGCCGGGGAGGGCACGCCCAGCCCAGCTCCAGGTTTTGGCTGTGGGAGAGATAAAGACAAGGTACACAGCGCCGTCTAGTGGCCAGATGGCGCCCCCCCCCCCCGCCCCCGCCCCCGTAGTTGCTGCCAATTTGGAAGGCCATCTTATCCCACATTATTGGTACCTTTCCCGCAGTCCCTGCGGGTTCTTACATTTTCCCATTTGCAAAGCACTAATTTCTGTTTATATTTCTGCTCCTCTAATTTTCCGTTATGGATTTCCACTTGCTTTGGAGAAACAAGCCAAAAAGCAGATTTCCTCTCCCCAGAAACCTAATTGAGCCCAAATTCTTTGATAATCAAGAAGGAAGAAAAAAGTCCCGCTAGTATGTATTTAGCCAGATCCGTTTAGCTGCTCTACACCAGCGAACCACTGGGCTTCCTGACTTCCTCTTGTGGAAATAAACAGAGACTAACCAAATGAGAAAAGCATTATTCTGGGCTTACCAGGGGAAGAAGAGTCGGCTGCTGTCACCTGCATATGGAGAGACTCAAAGCATCAGAGGAATGGGAAGGCTTTAGAGTGAAGAAAGGGGAGGCTTCGGTAGCCTTATAGCAGGCCGTTGGCCTGGGAAGCTGGAGCACCTAAGGGATTGGCTAAGGGGCACAGTTAGCTTTCCCTGGTTGTTCTCAGTTGGAAGTAGGGTTGACACTTGGGGAAGCTGCCAGTTATGAACAGTCCTGGCTGTATGGGGCTGAATGTCACAGCAGTTATTGTTTAGCTCCCTGAATTGTTAGTACAGCTTACTTTCTTCATGTCTGGCAGCAGGTTGGCTGTCTGGGCTATTTATTATAGCTAAAAGAGTTGGTTTCCTAGTCCTGTTGCTCTAGGCTGTGGGTCAGATGTCTGGTTTTATATATTGTGCTGTTACAGTTGAATGGACCAAAAATAGTCCATGTTCTTGTGCATGACAAGGGATTGTCAAGCGTACACCTCGTAGTAAGTAGCTACATTTATTGAAGATCACGGGACAGTAGCAGCAGGAACAGGCAGAAGGGCAAACAGAAAAAGGACGAGGAAGAGGAACCCTGGATAACTCAGGCTGCCAGTATTGAAAGGGTCAGACGCCCATGACTCCTAATGCCTCCCATTCTGTCTCTTGCTGGTATTGATCTCCTGAGTTTAAACACAGATAATCATTAGGGTGGTGCTGTTTATAGTTGAAGGAAGAGCTCCCTCGACTTCCCTGTTTCTAACTGTGGCCACTCTTCGTTTATATATTCAGTCACTTATTCTGGAAGCAGCCTGTTCACAAGCATGCAGTGTGGCCTGGCACAGTACAGGTGGACATGCCAGCTGCCCTCGTCCTAGAAAAGGGGGCCCTCAAAAGAGGTCACAGACCAAGTTTGCATCCTCAGTCTTCATGTCCGCCTAGGAGAGGCTCCTCCAAGCCTCAGGGAGCCTCCCTTTCTTACATGGGTGATTCCTGCTACCCTGTCCTCCCTTTCGAGGACCAGCATAGGAAGGGTTGGCTCTGAGCCCACCTGTGCTCTCTAGAGGCTGGAGGGTGACTTGCTGGTGCCATGCATGGATCCCTGCAAGACTCGGGAGGAGGTCAGAGTAGGTGGGGGCAGCCTCTGCCCACCGAGGTGGGCACTGGAGAGACAACATGAACTCAGCCCCAGCATTTCACATAGGCTCACCATTCACGTGTATGGTTCCTTTTTCTCTACCATCAGCCACTGCGTGTGAAATGGTCCCATCTCAGGTTGCCCTGGGTGAATCTCGACTGGCTCATAGACATCTCCTGCCAGATCACAGAGCTCGATCTTTCTGCCAACTGCCTGGCTTCCCTCCCCTCCGTCATCCCCTGGGGACTCATCAACCTCCAGAAGCTGAACCTCTCAGACAACCAGCTGGGAGAGCTGCCCAGTGTGCAGTCATCGGACGAGATCATCTGCTCCAGGTGGGCCCCCAGTGCACCCCAGCCACCCCCACTGACCTTCTGCATGGGCTCCTGGGTTTGTGGTTTTGAAACAAAAGTTCTGGCTAAAATGTGAGAAGGAAGTTCTGCCAGCTCCTACACAAGCTCTCGGGAGCAAAGGAGCAAGGCCCTTTGTGGCCCTTTTCAGTGAACTCGGAGAAGTCTAGAGAGATGGTCTGGCCAAGGCTGCACAGCACACGAAGGGCCACAGAACTGCCTGCCCGAGATGCCCACCTTAATCCTGCACAGGAATAGAGGAGGGAGGCGAGAGCGTCCTGGGCTGGTGGAAACCTTTACTCCACCCCAGGAATGGTGGGACGGGCCTGGGAGAAAGGGTCTGCTCTCTGGGACTTGGCAGTGCGGGGACAGCGTGGGCTCTGCCTGCTTTCTCGGGGGCATTCGGAGAGGCCTGAACCTTCTGCCCGAAGCTGCATGGGTAGGGAAAGAACCTACTTAACTTACTCATTCAGTATCCATATCTGCAAAGCCTCTTACCATAAAGGATTTGAGCTGGTTGCACAAGCCAAGCCTCTAAGTGAAGTAAGGGACAAGGATGTTGGAAAGAACTTGGGCTCATAGGCATGTGTTGTGCACCAGAAACTTAAAAGAGCAACGACTATCTGCATAGGTTCTTTAACTTGGGCTGGATAAATGAGCCCACGAGGGTCTGAAAAGCTCGGCCCCTGCTCTGCGGTCTTCCATTAGCTGGCAGGGCACCGTCTTACTTTGCTCCATCGCACATTTTAATCCCTGTTGGTCAGTGGGAACAGGACCGCCAAGGAGAGACTCCATCCTCTGCATACCAGATGTGGCAACCGTTAACCGAGTGAATACATATCACATGTGCCACATTTCTAGTGCACACTCTGACCACGTGTGGGGGAAAAAGTAATACCTCATTTACAGAGAAAATTGTAAAGTGCTGTTTGCCTCTTTCATCTGACGACTTGGCGTCCCTCTTCCCCCACCCCAGGCTGCTTGACATTGATATTTCCAGCAACAAGTTGTCCCACCTCCCGCCTGGATTCTTGCACCTCTCAAAACTTCAAAAACTGACAGCATCTAAAAATTATTTAGAAAAATTGTTCGAAGAAGAAAGTGGTATGTTTCATCATCAGTGACCCGATGTAATTAAGTCATTTTCCTGACAAAAATATTCTCTTTTGACCGACTCATATTTTTTCCTCCCCCTAGCCACCAACTGGATTGGTCTTCGGAAGCTACAGGAACTTGACATATCTGACAATAAACTGACAGAACTCCCTGCTGTTTTCCTGCATTCTTTCAAATCGCTCAGCTGCCTGAATGTCTCCAGAAACAGTCTGAAGGTGTTCCCAGACCCCTGGGCCTGCCCCTTGGTTAGTGTCACACACGGCCACAGTCACCTCTGTTTCCAGGGAACCTGGCACGGCTCTCTCCACGAAGTCTCTCCCTTCGTCTCCTGGAGGCCACGCCGGGAACCAGGGTTGTTGCTCCCATGCAGCTGAGCCCTGTCGCTCGACATTGCAGCAAGGCCAAGTGTCTCGGGCAGGTAGCTCACCTGTAAGCCAGCTCTCCTGGCTCTGGGCCATGAGCCACACAATAACACTGTGGAGCTTTTTGCAGCGGCAGGTTGCACCCTGGCGCAGCATGATGGTTCCACCCACAGAGCAGGGGGCGGGATCAGTTCTTTTAGGAGAACTATAAAATCCAATAAGAATAAGAAACAATCTGCATTGGCACCACTGCCAGCTAAATGATGTTTTTGTTTCTTGGAGACTTGGCTTGTGAAAACAGATGGAGTGTAGAACAGCATAAAGAATACGTGTGCTTTACTGCTGTTGGTTTTCAACCAGGAAATTCTCCCTCGCTCACGTTAGCATCTCTCATTTGACCATGTGTGTGTGGGAAACCAGCTCCAGCATGGCTCTGAATCATTCCATTATTTCCAGCAACAATGGGGCAGATGGGTGTTCTGGGGTGGAAGGGAAGGACTGTGAGCCACCTTTGTCTCCCCAGAAAACGCCATTCCCATCCCTTCCTCGGAGCGGGGCAGGACCATGGGGCCAGCAAGAGCTCATGGCCTCTGAACTCACACTGCTCCTTATTTGTGACAGGGCCCTGTTTACAATGGTCTTATTTTTAACACTAAATTTGCAGTCTGATAGGCATCTTTGCATTGAAAGGGCTAATTAATACTCATTTCTTTCTCCTCAATCTCCTAGAAATGTTGTAAAGCATCCAAAAATGCCCTGGAATCTCTGCCAGACAAAATGTGTATCTTTTGGAAAAGCCACCTTAAGGATGTGGATTTTTCAGAAAACGCACTGAAAGAAGTTCCCATAGGACTTTTCCAGCTTGATGTAAGTCTAACGGCACTTTATTTCTCATGTTCAGCTTCAGTGACAAAAATGACTCCACAACGCAGTGGAATCTGTATGCCTTTCCTGAGCTTCTGAAACAATTAAGGAAAAGGGATGAAGGAAAAGTTCATAAAAAGTACTCGTGGTCATAAGCAAAGATGGGGAGGTGGGAGTGCAGGGGCCTCAGGGTGGTGGAATTATGGGTTTGTTCTGTTCGTCAGCTTTCCATTAATGTCACAAATACCTGAGGCAACCAACTTATATTGAGGAAAAGTTTATTTTGGCTCAGAGTTTTAGAAGTTTCAGTCCACAGTCAGATGCTTTGGGGACTGCAGTGGGCAGAACATCATGGCAGGGAGCGTGGGGCTGGTAGAGCAGAGCTGCCCACCTCATGGCTATACCCAAAAGAAAGAGGAGGAAGGAGCAGATTCCTGCTGTTCCCTTCTGTCCACGACAGCCTAACTTCCTCCTCCCAGAGGTTCCAGTACTTCCCAATGGGACCATGGCCTGGAGTCCAAACTTTGGGGCCTTTGGGGACCATTCCAGATCCAAACTAGAGTAGCCACCCAGGACTTCCTTCCATGTTGAAACATTCATGCACTGCCCAGTGGCCACTCCATCCTGACTGTCTCTGGCACTGTCCCTTCCTTGTTCCTGGGGAGTCCCACTGGGGCAGAAGCACCCTGAACTTGGGGGTGGGCTTTCCCAGAGCCCTTGTGCCTACACCCAGCTCACCCGAGGCTATCTGTGGGCCTTCGGCAGACTGTGGTCAGATGCATCAGACTGAGCCCAGTTCAGCCCCAGAACAGGGACTGCTGAGTGCCTGCCCAAGGCATCAGGGCAGCCCCTGCTCCAGGGCCTGGTGGTGGATGCATAGGCCACACTCTGCAGGCAAAGTGACTGTCTGAGGACACACAGCAGCCGAGACCACCACCATCTCTCCCTGAGGGTCCCCAAAAGGTAGCAAAGGTCCCTTCAACATGCAGTTATCAGAGAGGAGGGACCCTGGAGTCATAAGCCCATGGGCAAACACTGGCCAAAGAAAGGGACCCATGCACTACACAGCTAGAGGAGAAAGGGCCACTCAAGGAGTCGGCGAGGACCCGTGTCCCTCTGGCCTCAGTGCTCTCCTGGCGAGGAGTCCACAGCCATTAGGTCCCTGTTCTGAGTGTTTTCCTTGCTTTGCACCACCTTGCAGTCTTGGATTTCTGACTCCCACATAGTGCAGAAGTAGCCACCAGGAGGGACACAGCCTTTCCCAGAATCTCAGCACTGGGCTGTGAGGAAGTTCACGTTCACTCATGGTCTCCTTTTACAACCAGGGCCTTGGGAGGACCCCCATGTCCCCAGCGCCAGCCCCAAGCCTGAGCCAGCCACAGAGGCCACCACCCTGGTCCTGATGTTGGGTGGTGATGTCCGCCCTTCAACGGGAAGGAATCAGAAACTCAAGGAGCAGGGTTTCGTGGGGGACAGCGGCCTGGCTGTCCTCCTGGGCCACGCAGCTGTGCATGGGACAGGCAGGGTCCTTGTGATGCCGTCAAGAAGGGCGACGGTGTGTCTCTGACGCTCCCACTAAAGAAAAATGTGCCACAAGTCAAGTGTAGTCCCCCTCGGTGACAGGGGCTCCCGTGGACCTGGGAGCAGCGGGCAGAGGACTGAAAGTTGAGCCACCCCCAGGGCACCCCAGGGACCCTGTGCTGACCAGCAGAGGACGTGTTGCCGGGCAGGTCACCTTCAGTGTCACAGCCTTTCTCCCTCTGTCCCTGAGACCTGAGCCGGCCCAGGAGGTCACCAGGATGGGATGGAGAGGAGACTCTGTGTGTACCAGGCCAGGCGCTATTCCCAGGAGAGGCCACCACTAATGGTGACTCTTGGGACTTCAGAACTCTTGGAACTGCTAGGACTCCTTTCATTTCGCAGTTGGTCCTCCTGCATCTGGAGGGACGTTCTTAGGGAGACACTTCGTTCCATCTGCTATGATGAAATCTCCTGTGTGTTTGTTCGTGTTTTGTTTTGCTGCTGTTTTTGTAGTACAGGGGATTGAACCCAGGTCCTAAGTTGTTCAGACCCCACATACTTGGTACCTCTGTAAAGAGGAATCAGCTACAACCCTTTGGCCATGCTCTGTGAGGCAGCTGACTGACTTTTCTCCTCAGTCTCCCCTCCATTTCTGTATGTGATGCCATCTTTGCCTCTCTCTCCCTCCCTCTCTCCAGGCCCTCATGTTCTTGAGGATACAGGGAAACCAGCTGGTGGCCCTGCCTCCTCCAGAGAAGTGGACCTGCAGACAGCTCAAAACCCTGGACCTCTCCAGAAACCAATTTGGCAAGTAAGAAGGGGTTGTGTGTCCCTAAGTGTGTCAGACCACAGTGGACAGGCCCGGGAGATGTTCTAGTGTCCATGCCGGGCCCACAGGACCACGGGCTGGGGGTTCACCCAGCAGAACTAGCTGCTTACAGTGCTGGGGCTGCAAATCCGAGGTCAGGGTGTCAGCAGGCCTGGTTTCTCCTGTGACCTCTCCCTTGGCTTGGAGATATCTTCTCCACATGTCTCTCAGAGTCTCCCTCTGTGTGGGTCAGTGGATGAATTTCCTCTTCGTATAAGGACGCCAGTCACATTGGATTACAGCCCACTCACCTCTTTAAAGACCCTACTTCGGTACATGTTGGGTTTCCTTCATCCGAAATGCTTGGTGCCAGGAGTGTTTGGACTGGGAATATTTTCATTTACATCCTGCGACATCTTGGGGAGGGCACCTGAGTCTAACACAAATGCATTTATGTTTTACATGCACCTTATAGACATAGCCTGAGGGTTGCTTACCTGGTATGTTCAGTGTGCCTGTGCTTTGACTGGGACCCTTCACACGAGGTCAGGTGTGGAACTTTCCACTGTGGTACTTACAGAAGTAGGATTTCGGAGAAGTTTTGGATCTCAGACTTCTGGATTAGAGATGCTCAACTTTCATCTCCAAGTACAGCCTCGTCCTCAGATCCTGAGGGTTAGGACTTCAACAAACGAAATCTGGGGGACACAATTCAGCCCATGACAGTGAGCTTTGGTATCTAATTTTTAAAGGCTGCTGAACACTCTTGCCTCTCACTTTAGCTGAAACTAAAATTCTGTACAAAAGTCTTTGCCAGTCACTAGCTAACGTGGGTGTAGACTGACTGAAAAGAACCCACCCAAAGCCTTCCAGGAAAGGCTGAAAGGGTGGAGAGGAGACAGGCCCAGTGGTCATCCAGCAGGGAGACCCGCCCCAGGTCATTTGCTGAAGGTCGATGCTGCCACGGCATCTCAGCAGAAAGACACCCAGAGGGAGTTTCCTTTGGGGTGGTGCTCGGGGAGCAGCAGCCGCTGGAATGCGCTGGGCACAGAAACCCTGGCACCTGCTGGAGTGGAACAGCCTGAGAATGGGAACCAGCAGTCAAGCCCACGTTAGCTCATCCTTTCTAAAATGCTTTTCCCAAAAGGACCCTGTGCTCTCCCTGCTTCATATAAGCTGCAGAGCCACAAACACCTGCTTCGGGAATTGCCTGCCTTCTCCAAGGCTCCGTGTTATATAGTCTCAGCCCACGTTTTACTGTCTTTGTCATGCTGTTCTCAGATGTTGGCTCTTTTCTCCCTACAGAAGTGAAGATGGACTTAAAACAAAGCGCATTTCCTTTTTCACCACCAGAGGCCGCCAGCGTTCAGGGTCAGAGCCAGGTGTGTGCGGGCGTGGAGTCCCCTTCGGTGCCCTGTTGGAGTGCCAGAGGTGGCCGGGGTTGGCTGAGAAATGCAAAAGTGCACGGTCTATTACTCAGGTCACGCGTGTGTGTGCCGTGCCCATGTCCCAAGGCTCTGGTTTCCAGTTTGGAGTCCGGGGATGCTGGTAGCAGCGGCCACTTCCAAGTTGGAATCTAATCCTCACAGCATGAGGTGTGGACTGCAGCGCCTCATTCTGCTCAGGAGGAAATGGAGGCGTCCAGGGTATGTTAGGCCGTTCAGGCTGCCGTCACAGAAGGCCACGGATGGGGCAGCTTCACAGCTCCCATCGACTGTCTCACTGTGCTGAAGGCGCCAGCATGGCTGGGTTCTGGTAAACCGGGGAGGATGGCTGCCAGCTCAGTGTCCTCACATGCTGGAGAGACAAGAGCTCTGGACTCTTCTGCCTCTGTAAGGATGTCTATCAGCCCGAGGGCCCACCCTCAAGACCTCAAGGGTCTAAACCTAATTGCTTCCCAAAGGCCCAGCCTCCAGATATCACCACGCTGGGGGTTAGGCCCCCACATTTGCATTTGGGGGGACACACTTCTGCCTGTAGCGCAGAGGTTGACTGATTTGTCCTAGGTCGTGTGGCAGAGCTGGGTTTCCACTCAGGACCCTGGGGCTCCAGCCCCATGCTGCTAAGTCCTCCCTGCCATGCTGTAACGTTTTGCAGTGTCCACAAGGGGTCGGAGCCATGCTAGGCCCCATGGGCCGAGGCTGGTCTGAGGTTGCAGAAGGGCCTGCGGTCTCCCTAGTTCGCCAGAAACAGAACTTTTCTAGAGTTTTTGTTCCAATCACACAGCCAGCAGCTCAGCATAGGATATTTCTAGGGAAAGAAGTTCTTTGTCTGTTATCTTTCATGAGGTGCAGGGGAAGGCATGGACCTGTCCCTCACAGCAGACTGCCGGTTCACCTTTTTAACCTCAAAGAACACTTCTTTCTTTGTCTTTTTGATATGTTTTTATCTTTAACTGATACATAGTAATTGTACATACTTACAGGATACAGTTGACGTTTCAATACTGCAATCAGATCCAGGCAGTTGGCATTTCTGTCACCTCATGTATCTGGCAGTTTTGAAATATACATTCAGTTGTTGGCAGCCATAATTCTGCTACTGCAGAATTATGTTGAAGACATCGTTCTTCACATCCAACTGCACCCCTGTTCCCCTAACCATGCTCTGTCCATCCCATGCCCTTCCTGGGCTCTGCTAGCCACTGTTCTCTTCTCTGTTTCTATGGGATTGACATTTTGGTCAAAGCTCAGACTTCTGAACCCAGCTACATTCACAGGATTACCTGTCGGGATACTGTTCCATAAAAATTCAGGTCGTGTTAGGTGAGTCATAGCTTTCTTCTTTGGCACAGTGGATTGATGTTGGAAAATACAGGTGGTGAGAGAGGGATGAGAAATGTAGCGGAGGCCAGGACACGTCTGCAGGAGGAGAACTAGACTGTCCATCCACCTGTCACGCTTTTGGGTGGACTGATGTGTGTGTGCATACAGATTGGTCATACATGACTGTCTGGTTGTACATGACTGGAAAAGTAACAGCCTGTTGGTGGAATAGACAGGAGAATCCAAAACTAAGCCTAAGTAAATACAGCCAGTTGTCTGTGTCTGCAGATTCTATAGCTACAGATTCAGCCAACCTTGGATTGAAAACATTAACAAAAAATTGCATCTGTGCTGAACATGTACAGGCTTTCCCCTTGTCATTGTCCCCTAAGCAAACAGTAGAACAGTTATTTGCATAGCATGTACATTGTATTAGGCATTATAAGTCATCTGAAGTACGTGAGAGGGTGTATATAAGTTCAGTGCAAATACTTTGCCATTTTGTATGGGCCTTGAGCATCCATGGATTTTTATATCTGTGGGGAGCTCTGTGGATACTGAGGGACAGCTGTATAGGAATTTAATACTGTACAACAAAGCTGGCATCGCAGTTTAGTAGGAAAGAATGTTTTATTGTTTTAATGGTATTGGTATAATTGAGTATCTAGCTACCAGAGGAAACATACAATCAGAACATCAACCACAAAAGTTTCTGTGTGAGCCAGGCATGGTGATGAACACCTGTAATCCCAGGACTCTGGGAAGCTGAGACAGGAGGATCTCATTCACACCCAGGATGAGCAACACAAAATAAAAAATTTAAAAGGGTAGAGATGTAGCTTAGTGTAAAGATCCTGGATTTGATTCCTATAGCTTAAAAAAAAGTTTTCATGTAGATAGCAGGTTTAAGTGAAAAGAAAAAATAACACTTAAGAAAATATATGTGTATAGTTTGAGGAAGAGGAAGACCTTTTCAAGCCAGCCAGGAGTAGCACACACCTGTAATCCCAGCACTTGGAAGGCTGAGGCAGGAGGATCTCTGTGAGTTCAAGGCCAGTCTGAACTACATAGCGAGACTCTGTCTCAAATTTTTTTTAAAAAAAAAAGCTAGCTGGGAAATCCAGAAACCATTTTTTAAAAAGAGAAGAATCTTTGACTCTGTCAGAATTGAAAAGTTTTGTTCAATAAAATGAATTATAAACAAAGTCATCAGGCAAAGAAGAAATGTTTGCAGCAAGAATTGCTGCAACACAAATTGGCGCGAGTCCTTAACATGCAAAGAATGCTTACAAATTGATTTTTTTAAAAGAAAAAAGGCAACTCAATAGGTTAAAAAAAATGAGCAACAGGTATAAACAGTTTGCAGGAAAGGAAGTCTGGACAACCAGGAGCTAGAGGAGAAGACCCTTAGCACATTAATAAGGAAATACAAGTGTGATTTTATAACTGGACCTGTCTTAATGAAGGGCCTTAGGGCTGTAGAATCTGAGTGCAGATGTAGGGATTTCTCTTGGAAGAGAGGAGAGACAAGCCCCATCGTCTCACTGGTGCCAAATGGGATGGAAGGCATGAGAGGGGGGTTGGGGTGCATCGTGGTCACACAGAGCCACTTGCGGGTGGGCTGAGCTTTATGCTGGAATATGCCCCCAGTGTAGAAATCAGACCCCTTCCTGGCACCATGGAGGGGCCCTCACTCAGAGGACCAGCCATGGACAAGAGGGTCAAGGTACTCGGTGAAGCACAGCATAGGAACAGGCACCCAGGTGCCGGGCAGTGGCTTTGCTGGTGTCCCGAGGAGCAGGTCTGGAGAGCCAGGGAAGGAGTCCACCCCCTTGGAGGGTTCCCTGGCAGAGGTGTGTGGTGGCTTGGGCTTCTTGATGCTTTCAGTTTCATCTAGAAAGGTGAGAAGAAGGCAGGAGTTGGGGGTGTGAACCTGCAAACTTTACCTAAGTAGGCCCCGAGGCAAAGAATTGTCTGTAACAGACAACTTGTTTGCAGATGGAGAGTAAAATTCTAGAATGATTTATGTAAATTCAGGTGGTCATATTTGTGTCGTGGCCTTGTCCAAAAATAACTTGGATGGCCATTTTTAGGGTAGAATTCAAACCAGCAGAGTCATAAATAACTTAGGAGTAAATAACTACAGTTCATAAATACCTCAAGCTGTGTTCTTCCCGGCCCAGTTTCCGTCATTTTTGACTAGGCTGGGTGTATGTGACAGATGTTGCCTCTCTCTGGAGCAGTAGCTCCTTCTTCACTCACCCATCACTTGAAGAAGCTTCATAAACACCAGGGTGAAACCCTCAGCTTGGAAAACCCTCAGACCAGGTGTTTAGAATGCTCCCTTTCTCTGGGAAGAGAGCAAACTTTTCTGTGATGGATGTTCTTTCATGAAAGATGTGATGTGGGGCAGGCTAACATGGATCATCCCTCTTCACTGAAGGAAGAAAAGAAACCTTTTTGAACTGAATCTGCATCTGTACTGAACACATACAGGGTTTCCCGCCTTGTCATTGTCCCCTAAGCAAATGCTGTAGAACAACTATCTACCTTTTTAGCACAGGGTCTAGTAGCCATCTTTAAAAGTCTGCTGCCTTGGGCCGGGGATTTAGCTTAGTGGTTCCTGTCTCACAAGCACAAGATCCTGAGTTTGATCCCTGGTACCAAAAAAAAGTCCGCTGCTAGTTTACTTCCACAGGAGCCCCTGCAGTGAGTCCCCTTCACACTGCTGCTAGCTGTTTTCTAGGTATCCATCTTGGTATTCCACTGTGGTCTCTCCTAGGATGTTCTCTGAGGCCTGGTTACCCCACTGCTGTTGATACTGTTGCTCCTGTGTGGAGCAAAGGCAGAGATGAGAGGCAGTTCTAATCAAGGGGAACCAAACATGGTTTCAACCCAACAAGAGAATCCTGGCTTTTGTATCTTCCTTCTCTGGCAGGGGACCAGAGAGGACTTTGAGGCATTCCTTTTATCTTGAATTCCCTGAGCTCCAGGGTGTGCCCTCCCATGCACTCTCCCTGCCTCTGAAGGCCCTTCAGAGATTCTGCTGAAATCTAAACCTCTGATTCGATTTAGTGTGCATTTCCAAGCCCTCAGCCACATTCTTTCTCGACACAAATGCCCGTGCCTCGGAAACAGCAGATTTGACAAGCTTTTCATGGTGATCTGATAATTAGCTTAATTAATGAAGTCATTTGAATACTAAATAGTCAGCTGGATTTTCAGTGCTATCTTAGGCACCATAAAGACTTAGCCCACAGTATTGTTTTTCTAATTAACTAGCCTCTTTTCATTGAAGGAAGTAATCCATGTATATATGAAAACAAAACTATCAAACAGCGCTGAAGGCCGTGGGATGAATGTACAATCCTGTAGTTAAGACCCTTCTCCAGAGACCGTGATGGAATTCCTGTGGCTAACAATTGTTTCTTTGTCTAGCACACATCTGTAATGCATACAGGTGCATGTGTACATTGTGTGTGTGTGTGCAGGCATATGACACGTGTGTACATGCAGGTCTGCAGACATTTTCTGTTATGCTAATAAACCTAGAAGCCTGATTCGATACATTGCATTTTCATTTCATCAGTAGCTTTTGAGTGTCCCTTCACACCCATACATGTGACCTACCCCATTGGAAAATGGGATCTGGCCCTTTGAAAAAATTGTGCCTGGCCCCTGGACCTGTGGTTGTCCTCTCTCTTTGCTATTGCAAGCAGTGAGCCTTCGAGCGTCCTCATTATCACATCTTTGCCACACGTGCATGCAAGGATGTCTGTAGAACTGGAATTACTAGGTCGGTGAGATGAGCTTTGAATTCTGATATGACTGCCAGAACACCCTCTGGAGGTTCCACCAGTTTATACAGCCACTTGCTGTCCATGTCTGATGGTCTAGAATCATTTAAAAATATGCAGTGATGTGCTTTGCCATTTATTTCCAGGGTGCGTGCTGGAATTTCCAACCTTCTTGAGTGAGTCTTTAGAAGTCCTGTGTCTGAATGACAATCACCTGGATGCAGTCCCGCCCTCGGTTTGCCTGCTGAAGAGCTTATCGGAGCTCTACTTGGGAAAGTAAGCCATGGCAAGAGCAGGTGCCTGGTCCTGCCTGCCAAGTGAGGCCGGATGACCTCCTTCCTTAGGTCACCTGGGGACACAGAAGGTGGGCAGAAAGAAGCCATCTACTTACCAGAGCCAGTAGTGAGATTTTCAGACTGGGAATGGTCTGAAGCAGGTGGAGGGGAGAGGGGTGATGCTCGCTTTGCTTCTTTGTGCATGCTGTAATGAGAGGACCACTCACTCCTCCACCCTTCCATTTACTGAGCACCCACCACCTGCCAGGTACTTCAGGGCTGGAGGCAGTGTGCAAAACTTGATGAGAATATAAACTATCATGGTAATCCATTTTTATTCTGGTACCAAGGACTGAACACAGGACCTTTGCACTGAGCTACATTTCCAGCCCTTTATTATTTCAAGACAGGATCTGCCTAAATTGCTGAGTTGCCCAGGCTAGTCTCATGCTTGTGATCCTCCTGCTTCAGCCTCCCATGCACCACCAGACCCGACTTTATGTTCATCTTAAAGACACTCTGCCTCTTCATGAGGAGGCCATGGTCATCCTGATGGTAGTGCAGCTGGTAAAAGAGATGAGGAGATTTAGGGAGGGGACTCGGTTCTAAGCCATGGAGACTTGCAAGGCAGAACTGTCATTTGTACCACTGATGATCCAGGGAGAAAGGGAGAAGGTGTTGGGCTTAGTGTTTAAATGGGACATTGAAATCAGGCTCCAAGGTGTGGGGCTGGGGTGGAGGCCAACAGCAGGCCTTGCAGTCCCCAGAGGCTGATGGGAGCTATGTGTGTGTGTGTGTGTACATATGTGTGTGTACGTGTGTGCACCCCAGCAACCCTGGCCTCCGAGAGCTCCCTTCTGAGCTGGGGCAGCTGAGCAACCTCTGGCAGCTGGACGTGGAAGACTTGAGCATCAGCAACGTGCCTGCGGAGATCAGGAAAGAAGGTAGGGCTCTGGACCTGGGCCTCTCCTTGGGAAAGTAACTCAGATCCACCTGCCAGGCTCTAGGGTGACCCATGGGGCCCAGCGTCATGAGGTTGGAAAGTGGCTGTGAAGTTGTCCCCAGAGCAGTAGTTACCAAGGTGGTAAAAGTACCTGTCTTCACTTTCATACTTCACTTCTGGGCCGATTGGGATCTTGGCCTCCCTCCACAGATCAGGCCATCTTCCTTAGCTGTCCACTTAGAACACATAGGAGGCAACCCTTTGCAGCAGGGGTTGGCCTCCTGAGAGACGTGAGCGTGGGCCCCTGTGTCCCTTAGCAGCGGCCTCCACTCCCCCTTTGTGATTCGCACAGGCCCCAAAGCAATGCTGTCTTTCCTGCGGGCTCAGCTGCGGAGAGCAGAGAAGTGCAAGGTGATGAAGATGATCGTCGTGGGTCCCCCGCGCCAGGGCAAGTCCACCCTCCTGGAGATCTTGCAGAGCGGCAGGGCCTCCCAGGTGGCGCACAGCGAGGCCACCATCCGGACGACCAAGTGGGAGCTCCAGAGGCCGGCAGGCTCCAAAGCCAAGGTCAAGGGTGGTCAGCAGGCAGAGCCCCTGGGAGGGAGGAACTTTCCTGGGGGCCTTCTCCTTCTCCCCTGAGAGCCCAGGGTCTTCTCCACCTCTTGTCCAAAGTCCTGGATGTTTGCGGGGGCGGCTGTGTGCTGTGTCTTGTTCCATCCCAGCTCCTGCCAAGGACAGCAGATCTACTCTTTACACGACGTTGTAGTTTTTCTATGGTAATTAAGCTGAGGCTGTGAGCCAGGGGCTCCTAACCCGGGCTTTCTATGAGATTCCCCGGGGGGGGGGGGCTTTAAAAGACAGCAGTGCTTGGACCTCACCACCCCCTGGCCCCAAAGACTCGGACAAATGGTCTGGGGTGCTCCCCCCACCAAGGGCTGAGAACAAAGTACGCCCCAGAATCTGCCTGTCCCCTAGCAAGAAGGCTCAGAAAGCATCGCTGGAATTATTGCTCTGTCCTCCCTGGTTCTGCTTTCACCCCAAGGTCCAAGGACTCCATGCCTCACCCTCTTGTCCATTTAGTACCCAGCAAATGGAAATGGGCATTTTCTTGCTCTGTAAGCAGAGGCGAGTCTGGAGTTCAGGGGCTCTCCACCCCGGATGTGGCATGGGGTGGTTAGGAAGATGCACAGACAGTGCCATCCTTGTCTGCCACATTTGTGTTACTGCTGCCTGTGGTGACTCCAGGGTCCTGGGTCCAAGGAGGAGGTCAGTGTAGGGGCCACCAAGGGGCCTTGTTGACATGCAGCATGATTTTTTCCATAGTCCCCAAGCACAGTGAAAGCTAAGGGGTAGGTTTCTCTGCTGATTTTTCACACAAAACCACTTTCCAAATCAGGAAAATGCAGTTCAAGAAACGAACTGAATTGTATTCTAGTACCAGGGAACTCAGAAACTGGTCCTCTTAAAGTGGAGCACTTGGGGTCGGGGTGCTGCTCAGCAGCAGAGCAGGGCTTAGCATGGGCGAGGCCCTGACCGCTGTCTCCAACATAAAAACAAACAAAATGGAGCCCTGTGTGTTACAGTCAGAACAATTAGATAAGTAGTACCAGGCCCACCCAGAACACCCCGACAGGGAATCTAGCTGACTCACGTCCGAAGGTTCTCTAAATAACCAGAATCTTCTGCACATGCTCTGGCTTCGCTTTTTAACCAGTGACTCAGTCTCATTTTCTTCCAGCTGTTTTTTCACGAATGGTTTTCTGAGGCCTGAGGGGTGAGATCGCATTTCTATTTTTCCTATGCACGTCCTGCCTGCCATTACAAAATCCCCCCTCCCATAACCGAGGGATGGCCAGCCCGTCCTGTGGCTGCTGAGCCCCAAAACTCTCCGTGTGGCTGACCTTTCACCAGTTGAGCACAGCTGTCTGCTTTCATCTTTACACTGAGCCAGGTCAGCTCGCTGTCTGTGTCATGGAGGCCCCAGTGCTGCATCGTGGAAGTGACTCCTCCTTGCTCTGCCAGCTGCGGCCTTAGTGCTCAGGCCAGCTGTGACCTAATAGGATGACAGAGAAACCGCCGTTTACACAGCTTTCCCAGCAGCCCAGCAGTTCCTCTGTTATTTGCTTCCCACATCAGGGGAGTTTCCCATTCTCCTTGGTGGGCGCAGCCCTCTGACCTACATGAGTTCAGAGACAGCCCCTGAGTCCCGCCTTCCCACAGGAGGAGGTTAATGGTGGTGGTGCAGCCATTGTCTCCTGACCGAGCACAGTGCTCTTCAGTACACCCCAGGTCTCCTCTCCAGGAAGCCAGTTAGCAGGAGCTAGACGCCCCCGGAAGTCCACCCTGGTGCCACGGGGCCCCTGCCCCTCTCTGGATTACTGATCTCCAGGAGACACATCGGGCTGTCCCTGACTTCTCCGTGGCCACATCTCCTTCACAGCCCCAAGCACAGCATTTGAAGTTGATCAGTTTTCTCAGCTCGGTCTACTAAAACCTTGATCTCTAAAATGCCTCCCTGTCCTGCCTTGTTGCTCAAGTAGGTTGAGTCCGTGGAATTCAACGTGTGGGACATCGGGGGCCCTGCCAGCATGGCCACCGTCAACCAGTGCTTCTTCACGGACAAGGCCCTGTACGTGGTGGTCTGGAACCTGGCGCTGGGAGAGGAGGCTCTGGCCAGCCTGCAGTTCTGGCTGCTCAGCATCGAGGTGAGAGGCACCGGCTCTTCCCTTCTTTCCTCAGTCCCCAGAGCATCACAGGGGTCCTCACCACTGCTCCAGGAGCCCCCTGTACTGAGAAAAAGGGGATCGTGTCAGGGAGAAATGCTATGCATTTTGAGGGGCTTTCACAGAGCACCTCAGAATCATGGTCTTACCTGACTTTCGCAGTGGAGCTCTCAGACTCCTTTCCAGCCTGAGGATTGGGGTGCCCTTGTAATTTTCTTACTTTAAATTTAGGGACACCCCCCCACACCACACACACACCCTGGGTGCCAAAGGGGGTATCATGGACCCCTGGTCTCAGGTTGGCAGGGAATTTCTGAAAGCTTCAGATACCTTCCCTGTGTCTGAACTAGCACCCCCTGCATGGAGGAAGTTGAGGAGAACCCCCAAACCTCCTAAGTGCATAGCAGGCCCTTGAGATGGCAGGCTGCAGCATGGTGACTGAGCATCCAACCCTGGAATACCTGCACCCCTTGGAAGTGTTTCCTGACCCTTATTCACTGGATGAGGACAGGGCTCAGCTGTGGGGTTTTCTGTCGCAGGCCAAGGCCCCCAATGCAGTGGTGCTGGTGGTCGGAACACACCTGGACTTAATTGAAGCCAAATTCCGAGTAGAGAGAATTGCAACTCTTCGCGCCTATGTGCTGGCCCTGTGCCGCTCACCCTCGGGGTCCAGAGCCACTGGCTTCCCGGACATCACTTTCAAACACTTACAGTGAGTCCTCCTGTTCATGCCAGCCTCTGTGTGCTCGCTGGCCACTGAGTTGTCCATGTTGCCTGGGATCTGCTTGCACAGGGCTCCTGAGGCTGGCTGGGCACCTCTGGGTGGAGAGCGAGGCCCTAGGCAGGGCATGGCCCACCAGGCACCTGCCTCTCTGGGTCCTCTCACCAGCACCGTGGCCAGTGCCATGGGACTAAGAGTTGGGAACTCGGGCACTACCATCCCTCTCACAGGTCAGCAGAGGACAGGGGAGTCATGTTGACCCCAGGGGCCCCCGAGGCTGTTGAATCTGGAAGGAGATGGTCTGGGGAGGGGCCTGTAGAGTGGGGAAGGATGAGCCACCTGGGCTTGTCACTCCACTCACCTTCTGTCTTGGAATCTCACCACAGCATGCAGGTTATAGGGGCTGTTGTACCCACTTTGCAGACAGTGAAACTAAGGCTCCATAAATTAAGCAGGTGGTCTGATGAGAACAGAGAGGGCATTGCTGCCGCTGCACGGTGGCTCTCTGGTTCCTCTCTCTGGACATAGTGCCTTGGATGCCGATTTGGGAGCCAGCCTGAGGCCTGTCACCTGGCTCAGCATGCAGAAGCAGGCTTGGCTGTTCCTGCTATGCCCTGAGGACACCTGAGGGTCTGTGGTAATAGCACTGACTCCAACCCAGAGCCCTGGGTCCAGCCTGAGTTTGCTGCTTCCCAGCTAGTATCCTTGGAGGTTACCTTGTACCTCAGTGCTTCACTTTCCTCCTCCTAAAATGGCCATGTTGGGGAGACAGACCAACGCAAATGTCTTGGGCACCCAGCACCAGCTCTGCACTGAGAAAGGCATCCATAAACCCCTATGCCTTCTCTCCTGAGCCCCCCACATTTCCCAGTGTGGAGGACAAACCTCGGGCAAACAGAGGCCACCGCGGGCCCCTGCAGAGCACATGACTAAGCGCGCATCTTTCTGTACATGCAGTGAGATCTCCTGCAAGAGCCTAGAAGGCCAGGAGGGGCTACGGCAGCTGATCTTCCATGTCACATGCAACATGAAGGACGTGGGCAGCACCATCGGCTGCCAGCGGCTTGCGGGGAGGCTGGTGCGTACGCCGAGGAGTCTGCTTCCCACTGTCGAGAGCTGCGCTCCCCTTTTGCTGTGCTGTGAAACACATGTCTATGTCTAAGGGTCCAAAGTTCCAAGTAGGACTGGGGAAGGATGGATGGATGGTGGGACCGAGGGGCCTCAGTTCAGACCAGGGGCCGGGATGGGGTTGTCTGAGCTGGCTCCATGCCTTGGGCCTGAGGGACCCAGCCAAGGCCACCTGTCCCCAGATCCCCAGGAGCTACCTGAGCCTGCAGGAGGCCGTGCTGGCAGAGCAGCACCGCCGCAGCCAGGGAGACGACGTGCAATACCTGACGGACAGGCAGCTGGAGCAGCTGGTGGGGCAGACGCCCGGCAACGACATCAAAGACTACGAGGACCTGCAGTCTGGTAGGCCTGGGGGTGGCCATGCAATGGGCACTGCGCGGGGGACCCTGGAAGGCTGGGCAGAGCCAGAGTCCCTGGGCAGGGGGCCGTGGGCACCCATGGAAAAGAGCCTTCTACCCTTGAGAGCTGTAGTCTGACTCCGAACACGGGTGACAGGTTCTGAGTGAAGCCCAGAGCCCTGCCTGTGTTCTGCCTTCTTTTCTCCTTTCCTTGGTTTCTCCTGCCTTTGTTCCTGCCTGTCCTTTCCCTGGGCAGAGAGAACACACACAGATCTACAGCAGCCTCTGGGTGGGTACTGAGGGCAGACAGAGGCTAAACAACTACTGCTCACCCGCATTATTCACGGCAGCTGTGGTCACAGCCACTGAGTTAGTGGATGGTAAACCACAGGGAAGTGCAGGGTCAGGTCCCTTTGAACCTCTGGACACAGCAGTTTCATCAGCTGATCAGAACTTAACCTTGTATTATGCATACAGAGAGGCTTCTTCTTCTTTTTCCTCTCCTTCTCCTTTTCTTTTGTAGTACTGAGAGTTGAACCCACAGTCTCTGCCCTGAGCTACATCCCCAGAGCTTTTTGAGACAGAATCTTGCTAAATCACAAAGCTGCCCAAGCTGCTCTCAAACTTGGAATCCTCCTGCCCCAGCCTCCCACAATGCTGAGATTACAGGCGAGAACCACTTATTTAACATATGTGGTTGATTTGTTAACACAGAACTTGCAGCCAACAGCGCCTGTAACCTGTGCCTGAACAGTGTTTATCTAACACAAGTGTTTTCTCAGGAAAGCGCATCACAATCTTCTCAAGCTTAGGAACCCCACACAGTGCTTTGGCACTATGCTGAAGGGTTGTTGGAAACAGGGAAATCACTAAAAGGCTTAACATTTTTTAAAAATATGGCACTAAATGGATCACTAAAGAGACACTCATTCATAGGAAGAGCGCTGTGGCGAGGAGGCGGAACATTGCCTTGTTCACCTCAGTCATAAACGTGCTCACCTGCGAGTTCTTTCACAGCTGTGCACGCATCTGCCAATGACTGACAAAGCACTGCGTATTTTATTTTAGGGCCTCGGGTCCATTTTGGCAGGTAGAACAATTTGCAGAGATGGAATTCTAGAAAAAAAAGGAATGGCCTGTAGTTGCCCATTAGCTCCCAGCGCGGGGTGTTGGTGGGAGTGCAGGGTCCTCTGGGGTACCCGAGCTCCGGCTGCCCACCCACCTGAGGGATCCAGCAGCTCAGGGGAGCCAGTTTCTTCCTGGGAAGAGTGAGCGACCAGACCCCTTGGGAACAGGATCACCGCAGAGTCCCTTTTGCCCTCTCCAGCTAACACTGCTCCCCTCTGGCCCTGGCAGCCATCAACTTCCTCATAGAAACTGGGACGCTCCTGCACTTCCCCGACACCAGCCACGGCCTGCGGAACCTTTACTTCCTCGACCCCATTTGGCTGTCCGAGTGTCTGCAGAGGATCTTCAACATTAAGGGCTCTCGCTCGGTAGCCAAGAACGGGGTGATCCGAGCGGAGGACCTCAGGATGCTGCTGGTGGGGACAGGCTTCACAAAGCAGACTGAGGAGCAGTACTTCCAGTTCCTGGCCAAGTTTGAGATCGCCCTGCCTGTCGCCAATGACAGGTAAAGCCACAGCCCGGCTGTGCTGGTGGCCCCTGGAAGAAGGTTGCAGTCTGGGACCACTGGTGCCCTGAACAAATTTCCAGGGGTCTTGGTGTCCCTCTCACCACCCCAACACCAGGTGCTGTCCTGCTGCCGGCCTGGGGTGGCAGAATGGTCCCTCCGGTGCCCTGGACTTCTCTTTCCAGGCAGTTGGAAGAAATCTATTTTTTGAAAAGGTTTGGGGAAACCTGTAAGAATGGCATTTAAAACATTTCCGGGGGTTCATCTTGGAGAGGGTTGCTGGCTCGGATATACAGTGAATGAAAATAGGGTACGTAGTGAGGGTGCTGAAGGCAGAACCTGGCTTCCAGACGCAGCCCGTGTGGTTACATGACAGGAACAGCACTGTCACCACGTGGAGCGGGTGATTGTGCATGTCCTGGGGGCGGTCAGAGACCTCTGCACAGTGGCGAATCATCACCTCCTTCTGTGGACGCTTCCCGGGCCTGTGATTTTCCAGATCTCCCCAGTCCTGCCCTTCCTTCTCAGCAGTGGGACCCCCGAGAAACCAGGCATGGGGGAGCATGTGGAAGTTAGACCCCTGGGGGCTGCCCAGTGCTGGGAAGTGCTCCCCTAAGCCAGCTCCGTACTCAAGGCCTGCTTGTCCTCCTTTGTTTCATCCGATAGCTGGGTTTGATGCTGGCATTGACCAGGGAGGGAGCAGCTGATACTCCAAGCCCTCAAACCTTTGTTATGCATTTGCCAAAGGCCACCTTGCCTTCCTGCTCCCTGACTGCAGAGCCCCGCAGGGATGAGGGACGCCCACTGGAAAGTGCGAGCACCTGGTCTGGACCTTGTGTTCCCAGCCCAGAGGTTCTGTTGGGTGGACTCAGCCTCCTGGGAGCCAGCGGCAAGACGCTAAGGCCCTTCTGCCTGGGGCCCCACTTGGCCTTGGGGGACCAGGGCGGGGTGGGGGGGCTCGTATCCTTGCTCCCCTGATTTCATGGGAGCCATGAGCAGGGTCCTAAAAAGAGAAGCGTCCTCCACAGAGAAGAATTCATCACCCTTTGGCCCTTCATCCCATGCCCAGGGGCATCCTTGGCTTTGGTTCACAAAAAAGTTCAAGATTCAGGAGCCTAATCTGACAAAGCCAAGATCTACCGATTTTCTGGTTACTTTATCAATGGATTAGAGGAATGAGGAGATGTTGGCATTCAGTAAAGCAAACCAGTTGTCTGTGTGCTAATGCAGAATATTGATACATCGGTACCTATCTCTTTTTGTCTGGGTATTTTGCTGGGTGATAAAGTCAGCCAGCATACTGCCAAGTGCTCAGGGCGGCTCACTGTGCAGTGGGTTAGAACACAGCACCAGACTGCTGGGCATCTTTCTCCTTCTCCATTGTTACCAACTAGTATTATAGTTGTTGTGGGGATGAAATTAGGTAATACATATAAGGTACTTAGAACTGTGTCTCTCACACCTAAGAGCTCCACGGGCATCCAGTGTCTGCAGGCGGCACAGTCGCTGCAGAGTCTGGTTCTACACAAAGCCATGAAGAGCACAGCATTTTCCATCCCAGCCCACGATGGCTCCCTTGTGCCTAGGCGAGTTCCAGCTTCTTGCACCATGAGCTTTTGTAAGGTCCACACTCCCGTCTCTGACTCAAGGCAGACGGACCCGGGGACTGTGCCATTCCGTGGGTGCTGGGTCCTCCACCTGCAGTCTGTAGCCCGCTAGTCCCTGGGGAAACATTCAGGGGGTGATGGCCCTCCTGAAAGCATGTTTGCCTTTGAGGGTTTGCACTTCTAGGCAGAAGTTTTGGACAACCCTGGGAAGGGCACAGTTGCACATTGATTCATCTCAGCAGGGTCGCATGAGCCCGCCCACCTCCTGAGTACAGACTCTGCCCTGCCTTGGGTTTGGTTGATTTACACTCATCAAACATGTGAGGGCCAGGGATTTAGCTCAGTGGTTTTGCTGCCTGCTGCGTAAGCGCAAGGACCAGAGTTCGATCCCCGGTACCAAAAGAAAAAAAAAAAATTAAGGGCCGGGCATTTAGCTCAGTAGTTCTGCCACCTGCCTCGAAAGCACAAGGTCCTGAGTTCAATCCCCAGTACCAAAAAAATATATATGAGAAACATGTGAATAATTCACCTCTGAAGTCCAATCCTGCTGACTGTCAATTCACCCCCGGGACAGCCTTTCCCAAATCTTAAATGCTCCTCAACAAGTAGCGTCTCCCCAGGGACTCTGCTCCCTATGGGATCTGGCTTCTGTGGCCACTCAGACTAGGAATCTTCCTTTTCCAGGTCAGCTTCTAAATCATCTCTGCCTTCAGAAATGTCGTTGGGCGCCGTTCGATGTGCAACGTGCTGTGAGCAGGGCACTGGTATGGGTTCCCTCCCCTTGCCAGGTACACACCTACGAGGAAACCAAGAAGCAGGAAGCCACTTCCACTGGGCACTTAAAGCCAGCGTGACATGGGTGGTCCAAGTAGAAGGACACAGCCGTAGGCAGTGGTGGGGCCTCCTGTTTGGGAGAAGGAGTCTGAACAGACAAATAAACAAGGAATTTTCGGCCTGTGAGGAAATAAGACAGGATGTTAGAGTGGAGAGGCAGGGACTCAGAGCGGGATCCACCCAGGTGGTCGGCAGTGTCCTTTCACCCAAGACCCACAGCGGTGAAAAGGGACCTCAAGCCTGCCCACCTGTGTGTGCTGGGTCACCCCTGTCCATCCTCACCAGCCTGGCCACGTCGGGATCCCATGACTTCCCGTGGGTGCTCAAGACACAGACGGAGCAAGTCAAGGCTGGAATTTACACCTCTGTACTCAGGCCACCAGGCTGTCCTGGGCTTTTCCTTGTATAGTCACCCTCAGTAGCAATGGAAATTGGTTCCAAGACCTCACAGGACACCAGCATCCACCGAAGCTCAAGTCTCATATAAAATGGCATCACATTTGCATATAGAACCATCACAACCCTCCATGTACTAAGCCATCTTTAGATGCCTTAGAACGCCTGATACAGTGTAAGGAACCATTGTTTAGGAAATAACGACAAAGAAAAATCTGTACACATTCAGTACAGACAAGATGTTTTAAAATATCTTCGACCTGAAGTTGTTTGAATCCATAGGTATAGAACTCACAGATATGAAGGGCTAACTGTGTAAGATTTTAGGGAATCTCTTCCAGAAAGTTCTAAAGGCATTTATTGGACTGGAATGGATTTATTTTAAGAGGGTTAGGAGAGCTGAAGGCAAGGCCTTTGATAAGAGTCCAGCTTTGCACACCCATGGGGTTCCCCACGGCTGCCCCTGCCTGTGACCACCCCGTGCCTGCCCGCAAGCTTCACAGCACAGAGGATGCCCGCACATGCTGGGAAGGACCTCCCAGGTTTCAGCTGTTCTCAAAGAACAGCAGACATGAACTCCTCGATCACACATGACACAGTGCTTTTATGATGACCATGAGTGCTCTCATAAAATGTCCCTCTTTTGCACAAAACAGCTGCATTCTAACTTTTAAGGCAGTTGCGTTATCTCATTTAGCCAAGAATAATAAACAACTCCCAGGACACAAAAAACATTACTCTGACCCCAATATCTGCATTGTCCTTAGAACTGTGCAGCTGTATTTGTTTTTGCTCCACCAACCAAAGTCAATGTGACGTGAATCCCCAACCACAGCCAAGCTTGCCCAGAATCAACTCGTTTGGTGTGTCTGACATTTTTATGACCACAGATGTGTTCACGTCTTCCCTTCACATCATTCTAGTCTCTCTTAGAAACCTTGATAAATGTCTTCACAGTGCCCGTCTTCATTTTCTTGTACAGCATTTATTCTCAGCGTATAACTCACCCTCTTGTTTGAAAACTAGGATCCTGAGGCTCTGTTAGGAAGGCACCTGCAGCCTGAGTCGTGTCAGCAGAGATGACCCCACCCCAGGGCAGCTGTCCACAAAGCCTGGGCCACACTGGTCACCAGTCCCCTTGATGTGTTTCAGCTACCTCCTGCCACACCTCCTTCCATCCAAACCCGGCCTGGACATGCACGGCACGCGACATCCTGCAGCCAACACTATCCAGAGGGTGTTCAAGATGAGCTTTGTGCCGGTCGGCTTCTGGCAAAGGTTCATCGCGCGGATGCTGATCAGCTTGGCTGAAATGGATCTGCAGGTAGCTGGGGCCTCTGCACAGGGAGGCTGCGGGCTCCTGCAAACGTACCGTAGGGAGGGATGTGTTGATTTTGTTAATGGGACCTGATTGAAGATCATTCTCCTGCCACCATGCTGGTGATTTGGGGCCCGGAGGCAACTCGGGTCAGAGCCATTGAACCGTCCTGTGAATACCAAATCAGCTCACACTTGGCTTTGGCAGAGCAGGTTTTCTAGAGGGCTGCCTGCTCCAGAACACCTGGAGGGCCCTTTCTAATGAGAATACTCATTGCTGGGCCTGCCCCCAGCAGTTCCAAATCATTGAGTGTGGACTGGGACCAGGGTTGGCGTTTCCAGCCATTCCCCACTGGCCCATGACTTTGGAAGTCTGGTCTTGCTGTCCTGGCTGTACCAGACTCAGGGGACACAGCCTTCTTGAGGCACTCAAATTAGAATCTTGGTGAGGCATCCTCACATTTTGGGGGGGATGATGCTGGGGATTGAACCCAGGGTCTTCACAACTGAGCTACTTCCCCAGCCTTTTTTATTTTTGAGACAGGGTCTCACTAATTTGCTAAGGCTGGACTTGAACTTGCGACCCTCCTACCTCAGCCTTCCAGAGTGCTGAGATTACAAGTGTGTGCCACCATGCCTGGCTGCCATCAGTGTTTTTAAATCTCCCAGGTGATTCTGCTCTGCAGTGGAGCTTGAGAACCACTGGAAATAATGAAGACCTGACCCAAGGTGCTGTCCTGCGGGTTCTTGTGGGTTACAGAGAGGCAGCCTGAGTGTTGGGCCACATTAATTTCATGTAAGACAGTTCATGGGAGTAATAGTTACCAAGGACAGTGGTTCTCAAAGTGGGGTTCCCCGACCAGCAGAATCACATGGGAACATCTGAGATACACAAATCCTCAGGCCCCAGTACAAACCTGCTGCCTCAGAACCTCCAGGGTGGAGCCCTCCATTCTGGTTTTGACAAGCCCTCGGGATTCTGACACACTCTGCTCTGCAGTTTGTGAACCCTTGGCATAAACCCTGACCTTGCCTCCTTTTGACGTTGACCTCTGTGTGAGTTTACTTCTGCCATTCTAATTAGAATCCCCTTATTAAATTATAACTTCTTGGTGCAATAAAGATGCTCTTTGATCTTGCTAATCCATTAAGATGGGGAAAAAATAAATGCAAGAGCCTGAAAATCAATCAGAACTTGCAGCCTTTCTTAGCAGACAGCTTTGTTTAGGAGGCCAGGAGTGTGTACCGGCTGGAAGAGGGGGTGCGGGCTAGGGTCTTAGCAGGCTGTCTGCCCTCTGTGTGAACCCTGTGTCCTGCTGCGTTCTGGATGGGGGGTCAGGAAGCACCAGTACCCTCAGAAGCTGAGCTCTCCAGTGGGGCCTAGCTGGGCACAGGGTCAGCCCTCCTACTCAGCCAATCCCTTGCAAAGAATCCTATTGAAATTCAGACTGGTGACCGAGGAGAAGGGTTCAGTCTCATCAGCAATCAGAGGCATGCAGATTCACACAGCAGAGACGCCACTTGGCGCCTGTGGAATTAGCAAAGAGCTAAACTGCAGTCCCTGGCCCCAGAGAGGGACACAGGTGGTCACAGCATAGGACGGTCGCATTTCAAAAGCCAGTTTCCTCAGTATGCATCCAGAGCCTTAAAGCATTCAGGCCCTTTAACCTGTAATCCCATCCATGGACTGAATATCCCAACGAAGGAAACCTTTTGAAACCAGAGAAATCTCTGTGTTTTTGCATATTCATTATGGCAAGTTTGAAAGAGCAAAAGATTGGAATCAACCTAAATATGCAAGAGAAGGGGATTGTTCAGGAAATTAATGTACTTCCTAGCTTTAGAAAAATGAGTTTTAAGTGAGTGTTTAATGGTGTAAGAAAAGTAATGTATTTTAAAGTATACATTTTTGGTGGTGTTGGAATTGAACCCAATCCCTTGAGCACAGTACTCCATCTGTACCACTGAGCTACCTCCTCAGCCCAGAAAGTACACAAAGACAGGAATATAATCTGGACTCAGCTGCTTTTTAAACATATATGTAGTTAGAAAAAAGCCTGGAATTACAGATACCAAAATCTTAATGATCTCTCTGCTTGCTGTTTAACTGGTATTTTATTTTCTCTCTTATATTTTTCTCTTGCCCACATTACTTACGAAGGCCGGAAGTGAACCATGTTTTTTTTTTTAAGGAAAGCCTATTTCCAATTGCTTGGAAAACTCTGTTTCCAGGGTGCCCTGGAGACCCCTGCAGACGAGGGAGCGTTAATTTGGCAGCGGAGCCATGGGGCAGGCGTGGGAGGAGGCGGTGGGGAGCCCATGGTGATTTATCAAGATGGAGCCCGGCCGGCCGCTCAGAGCTCTGCTCCGGGTCAGCACAGAGCTGGAATGCTCAGGCAGGGTCTTTTCTCTCTGTCTTTCAGCTTTTTGAGAACAAGAAGAATACTAAAAGCAGAAACAGGAAAGTCACCATTTACAGTTTTACAGGGAACCAGAGAAACCGCTGCAGCACATTCAGAGTGAAGAGGAACCAGACCATCTACTGGCAGGAAGGGCTCCTGGTCACTTTCGATGGGGGCTACCTCAGGTGGGAACATCCTGGGTCACCCCATGACGTGGCGAGGACCCCCTGACAGCCCCACAAGATGCCTCACTTACCTGGGTCTGAAATCCTGCTTCTGAGAGGCTCTCATGGTGGCTGCTTGCCAGAAATGCCAGACCCTCCCTGAACATGTCCCTGAGGTCACTCCCTTCACGGGACAGGAAAAGCCAGGGCAGATGTGGCAGCAGGGGGAGCCTGGGGCACCTCGCATGGTCGCTGAGGTGGGGCCGTCCAGTCCACCTCCCTCTCTGAGAGAAGGAGCCAGAACAGTGGGGACAAGGAGGCACTGGGGTCCTCTGTGACCAGCAAGATGCTTTTGGGGTTTTTTAGAAAGAGAGAAAGAAACAAATTCAGCTGAACAGACCTAATGAGTGATCAGCACACAAGATTATTTAATGGTTCCAGTGACCTTTGCAAAGGAATCTTTAGCTCTGTGAGAAGGAGGAGAGGGGAGAAAGTAACTCCCCAGAGGGTCTGATTTGAGCCATTCTTTGTGCCTATAGGTTCCATGTAGATGTTCTCATTTAAAGTTCACACTTCCACCTGATGGATGGACACTGTTCAGAGAGTAAAGAGCTTCCTGGGGTCACAGCTGAGGGTCACACCCGCCCTGAGCATCCTCACTGCAGACTTCTTGCTGTGGGCACGAGGACAAAGCAGGCCCACACACATGGATCATGACTAGCGGAGCCCCCCGACAGCTCTGGCCTCTCTGTGTCCCCCGCCTCTTGGTCCATTCTTCCAGGGAGGGAGCTCACCCCACGGTCTGCTCCACAGGGTCACAGTGGGCCTCTTTTTGTTTCCCATTACAGTGTGGAATCTTCCGATGTGAACTGGAAAAAGAAAAAGAGTGGAGGGATTAAAATCATTTGCCAGTCAGAAATGAGGGACTTCTCAGCGATGGCGTTTATCACGGATCATGTGAATTCTCTGATCGATCAGTGGTTTCCTGGTAAGAGAACATGCTGGAACCAAGCCTCTGATCATGCTTAGGTTTCTTTAGAAGTCAAGGAGGGGCTGCTTCTTTGGGGGAACAAAATCCCACCAGGTGGGGTCCCTGCCCTCTCCTTGCACCTCTTCTGTCAGCCTGCCCGGGGCTGCGGGGCTGTGAGGCCCCTGCGCTGCCTTTGGCCACCAGGGGACTCTGAGGCGCGTCCCCACCCTCTCCATGGGGAATCTTTCAGGATCAACAGTTGCACTCTAAAGGCACTGGTGTGTGACCAGCTTCGGACACCGCCTGAGGTCCAGGCAAGGGCAGATAGACCAGTGCTGTGAAGCCGGCCCCCGGGGGCTGCCGCTCAACCACTCTGCATGACCTGGCTCCTGCTCTGTCCCCATCTAGCCCTGACGGCCACGGAAAGTGACGGGACCCCACTCATGGAGCAGTACGTGCCCTGCCCTGTGTGCGAGACATCCTGGGTGCAGCACGCTGACCCCAGTGAGAAGTCGGAGGGCGTGCAGTACTTCGACATGGAAGACTGCGTGCTGACAGCCATCGAGCGGGACTTCATCTCCTGCCCCAGACACCCGGACCTCCCAGTCCCGCTCCAGGAGCTGGTCCCCGAGCTGTTCATGACCGACTTTCCGGCCAGGTATGCTGCCATGGCCCCTCCTCGGACACAGTGCAGGTCCCAGGACTGTGCTCTTTGCTGTCGGGTGCCAGTAGGTCCCAGGGCAGACCCAGGGTCACTGCAGTGGCTGCCCCACTGCCCGGTGGCAGCAGTCACTCCAGCCACTGCCTCCCACCACATCGCAGGTGACTTAGGTTGCATCCCAGGCTGCCAGGAGCAAACAGGGTCCTTAGCTTTCCACTTTGGAGGCGCGGCAGGTGCCTCTGGGCACTTTGCAGGTGCAGCCGTCTGTGGCCCTGCTTTTTCTCCCCTCCCAGAAGTTAGTGCCCCTTCTGCTGACTCCTGCCGCACTGCAGGCTGGAGGAATGGAAGGTAACTATAGGCCTGTTCCCTGGCCCTTGAGGACAGTGCTCCCAAACCTACAGCTTCCTTGTCCTTTTTGGGCAAATGCTGACTCCTATCTGCCGCCCTCAGGCCGACCATTTGGATCCTCTAACTCTGTTCTTAGAGTTGGTTCTGCCTGTACTCATCTCTGTCGTAACTGGGGAGAGAATTCTGGAGAAAACATCTCGTGGGCCCAACCCAGTAGGAAATGGCCATGAAATCCAAGTCGATGGTAAAAGATGCCATCGTCTTTGGTCAATGGGAACCCGAACCTATGATTTGGTGTTCTCAAAGACAATCTGATGTCAACTTTTTTGGAGTTCTAAGTTTCTGTAGCCTTGTCCCTCAGAGGCATGCTATCAACCAGGCATGGTGGCCCACACTTGTAATCCTGGCACTCTGGGAAGCAGGCAGGAGGATCACAAGCCCAGCCTGGGCAACTTAGTGACTCACCAAGACCCCGCATAAGAAAGGACTGGAGATGTAGCCTAGTGCTAAGGCCCTGAGTTCAACCCCTGGTACCATGCAGAGGGGGAAAAGGCATGCTATATTGCCTATAAATTTTATTTAAAGAAAATTAGACTTTTTTGATAAGAATATTTGTATTCTTATATTTCCACATTGCTCCAAGCACAAGTGGAATGTACTGTAATTTTAGAGAATTGGGATTCCAAAGAATGCTTCTGGGTGAATCTGTCAAAGAAAGAGGGGTCTGGAGGTGGAGCTTAGTGGTGGAGCATGTGCTTACTGTGCACGAAGCCCTGGGCTCAGCCCCAGCACCAAACATGGTGACAAATAAATAAAGGAAATGCTTCCTGCGTTAGATGATTCCTCCCCTGGTTCTTTTCAGTATCTCCTGGGTGGGCATGACGAACACCACTCTGTAAAATGACTCCCCCTTCGCAGAGTTTTGATAGGAGTGGTCTGTTCTCAGAGCCCACCTGCGGTTTCGTGTAAACACAAATCCAGTTTATTTAGGGAGATGCCCTATGGGGGTCCCCCAAAGCTTTAGAATGTTTATTTATTTGCTGAATCTTGTTATGTTTATGACTCAGTTTAGAGACCCCAACTGAGGGTGGAATTTATTGGACTGTCCCTGGTGACTTGGATCTGATCTCGGGCTGTTGCATGAAATGAAGTTTCTTGGCAGGAAGTTGAAAAGCACAGCATTCCCAGTCCAACAGAGGCACTCTGGACTTCAGCTGGGGCCCATCCATCTCGTAGTTTGGCAGGCAGAGCTCCTACAGACTTCTGAGTCTGCACAAGTCCAAACAGGGACCCCCAGCCTGGGTCCCCGTGCCCATCTTGGGGAGTTCCCAAACACCTACTCTTCCCAAGCAGGCAGTTTTGGTGGGCCTCAGACTGTTTTCTGCCAAGCCCCCGAGGGCTGCAGTGGGTGTAGAGGTGACGAAGTTGAGTCCGAGTGTCTGCAAAGCCTGCTCCTGAAGGCACAGGAAACAGCTGCACCTGCAGGACTGGGTGGCCTGTGGGATCCACCTTGCCTGGTTGGCAAGGCGCCCAGTAGGGTTGCTGTGAGGCACTGAGGTGGACCTCAGCAGAGCAGGTGGCCTTTTCCCCTTATTCTTTCCCTTCCCTCCCACCAATTTCCCTTGCTTTCTTTGCACCCCACGTTCCTGAAGAAAAAGAAGAGTCGCAAGGAGCAGGAGGCAGAGGCAGGGCATCCGGGTGAGAGCCCGGAGGTGGTCAGGAAGTACAGGGTGCCCACAAAGGCCCAAGCCTTGCATGCTGGCCCCGGAGCCCAGAGAATCTGAGCCCATGGAGGGCCTACCACCCTGATCCTCTGCCCTGGTCCCATCTGGGATGCCCAGAAGGCTCGAGGCCTCTACCCACGCAGGCCTGGCCTTCTTCGTTGAGAGCCTGCAGATGCACAGGGGTCTGCAGAGAAGGGCGAGGGGTCCAAGAACAACTGGCAACATTGCCAAAAGGCCAACAGAAACTGTCTCTTCCTGGGATTAGAGCACATAGACCAGGCGGCTGAAACTCCCAGAGGGTGGGACACAGTCATGCGGATCAGAAGCTCTGCCTGGCAGTGTTTTTACAGCCTTTACCTAACACAGAGTGGAGAAATGACTAACCTGCAGTGAGTCAGTGCAGTTTGGCTGAGGGAGGCCGCTCTCAAAGCACAAAATCTTTCAGAGTAAAACATGCAAGGACACCCTTGTTGCCCACTGTATTTAGAGGCTTCACCCAGAACCAGGCAGCATGGCATCTCTTGGGCAGCTCCTGATGTGAGTCTGCTTTACCAAGGAAGTGACCGAGGCCTGGCAAGGCTGCATAGGCTGCCCAGCTTTGCCGTAGGCATGTGGTGGGATCAGCCCAGATCAGTCCAACCTTACAGACGGCTTTGAACTGCGACTGTCCCCCAGGAAGAAATGTCCCAGCCCAGGACCCAGCTCAGCCCACCCAAGTCAGGTCACCCGGGCTGACCCCTGAGCTGTGTGTGCACAGGCTTTTCCTGGAGAACAGCAAGCTGGAGCACAGCGAGGATGAGAGCAGCATCCTGGGCCAGGGTGGCAGCGGCACCGTCATCTACCGCGCCCGGTACCAGGGCCAGCCCGTGGCTGTGAAGCGATTCCACATCAAGAAATTCAAGAATTTCGCTAATGCACCCGCAGGTAACATGGCCCCAGCCCAGCACTGTTTTTGCATGTGTGCTTCCTCCATCCAAGCTCCGAGCCACCTTAGGGGGCCCTGAGGTCACCCACTCAGGAGGCAGGAAGGGAGAAGGGTGGGTAAGGCAGCGTGGGCTCAGGGCTTTCTGCCTGGCAGGTTGGGGACAGGCTGGAGGGCCAGGCCAAGCGAGGTCTGGAAGTCATTCTTGGAGATGTGAGTCCCCAAGAGCAGGGCCACCCTTGCTATTTCTGTCTGCCCTGTGCCCAGTACATGCTGGCACATGGTAGGCAGACAGTGAGGCCTAAGTGGGTCCTCCCCTGCAGGACCCCTCATTGTGGTCTCCTGAGCTGGGATCAGCTGGGTACTCCAGATGGGTGGAGTGGGACGCTCCCCCCACCCTCCCACCCCCAGAAGGAAAGGAGCTCCCTCTTGCCCACACCAGAGATGGCACCCTCAGCCCCACTCAACTGCATAGTTCAGGGATGTTCTCCACCAAGAAGGGCCCATCAGCACCTGTCTAGACTCTTCCTGCTGCTTTAACAGAGTACTCCACGCTGCATAACCTGTAAGCAAGGGAAGTGTATTTAGCTTAGGGTTCTTGAGATTGGGAGGCCAGAGAAGATGGGCTGGCTGCTGGTGAGGGGCGTCACACTGCATCACCCCAAGGTGGAAGGTGGGAAAGGAAGAGAGCATGCCAGACAGAGAGCAAGGGTGGGCTGACCTTGGGTTTGTAACAAGCCCACTCCTGAGGCATCCAGTTCACCTTGCCATAGCCCCACGAATCCATTATGGGATCAGAGCCTTGATGACCCAGTCACCTCTTACCAGGCGCCACCTCCCAACACTTCCTTCACTGGGCATAAGTGCGTGCCCTTCGGAGGACACAGTCAGACTATGGCACTGTGTGATGCCAGCCACTGCAGGTGCTGGGGAGGCCTCAGCACCCCTGCCAGCTACGACCTCATCTCTCACTCCTCCTGGCTCAGGACAGGTTACTTTTGTAATAATAAGGTGATTCATACTCTCAGTAGAAAAATTAGAATCACAGAAAAATATAAAGAACACAGATCACAAAGGAAGAGACAAAATAATAATTGTCTGATGAGAATGTGACTTTCTGCACAGGAAATCTTAGCAGATTTGTTGAGAAGTGTCAGACAATAAGAGTTCCCTAAAATTGCTAGATGTGAGCCAAATACGGGAATGCAGCCGCCTTCCCATACACAGCAAATTTCCTCTGTAGCAGCAATAAAAACCTTAAGGTTTTGAGAAATAACCACTGTATCATTCAGCTTAGTTCTTATCTGGGCTCCAACAGGGTGTACATTCGTGTAATTTGACAGACTGTAAAATGCAGGTGCAATAAGACAAGTCCAGAAACTAAGACTATCGTACAGTGAAAGCCAAAGGAAAAAGGACTCCTCCCACATGTATGACTTACAATCCACAGGCTTTGGGGCCATGTTCTCCCGGGGTAAGCCCAGGCCTTTCTGGGGACGGAGACAGGCTGTGCAGTACAGGAAGCCAGCACGTAGCAGAGGTGGCATCGCAGGTCACCATCTTGGCTAAATTAGGTGCAAATTTGGACCTGATCTCTCACCACCCTAAAAAGTACATTCTCAATGGGTTAAAGACCCATAGTGGAAAACAAAACCTGTGTGCTTAAAAACCAAATGGCCCCCACATGCATAGATCTGGCACAGCTGGTGGTCTTTCCTCACCGAGGTTTTCATGTTGTTTGAACTTTCACATCTCACAATCTCAATTTTAAAATCTAACGGGTCGGGGGAGGGATGACACAGGACACAGAAGATAACCAGGATCTGGACGCGCCCTGGTGGCCTCAGCCAGCTGTTGCTGTGTGAGCCACTCAGCCTGGCGGATGTCTCCTGACCTCTCCAGGGTCTCCTGCCGGTCGTCACGTGGGGGTGAATTTCAAGGGCATCGGAAGAGGGTTACAGCATGGTGTTGGAATTGTCTGTCACCACCTGCAGGCCTTTTCCCCGGGTCTGAGGAGACTGTCACAGGCCAGTGGCGATGAGAGAGTGGTGATGCTGTCCACCTTTAGTGGCCCTGGCTACTGTTGGGGCCCCCAGTTACTGAAGACCCTTGCGAAAGTTTCAGTCTCCTACTCAGTGATGTGGCACACAGCTGAAAATGAAACCAAGAGAAAACTGCAGTTGTAAAAGGGCTGTGGGGTGGCCAATTGCTCCGAGAAACAGAGGGCAGTTATCCACTGCAGCTCTCAGCTTTTATTGAATGTACAAGGAACAGAGGCATAAGTGGAATATGGGCAGAGGGTCGTGGTTGAATGCACGGGAACAGTCAATTCTGCAGGGTAGCTACCAAGAGAGGAACAAGGCATTCATGCATCAAACACAAAACCATCACATTTCCGTAACAGCTTAATGGGTAACTTAGTATGTTGCTATAAGCAACTTCATACTGCTGAGAAGAAGACTTTGTTCTAATAAGTCTCGATGCTTCAGTGCTGACATGGCCCATATCTTAGCTTCTTCCCCTCATCGGTCACTTTTTGGGCCTCAGGGGCACTGTTACCGGGGGCAGTGCTGGCCCTACATTACCGCTCTTCCATCAGCACCTTGGCTGAACTCCAGTTACATCGTTTAAAGCCAATTAGAAAGAAATTATCTTTGTGCAACTGGCACTGCCTTCACTTCTATAATTATCACGCCAGGGCTAGTGAGGAGAAGGAAAAGGGCTGTAGCAGGCTGTAGCCAGGGGTCTTCAACGCGGTGGTTCTCCACAGGCTACTTGGTAAGGAATCAGGTGACCGGCAGTGGCCGAATGCTCAATGTCTGTGATGGTGGAGAGGAAGGGACCTTATTACACTCCAGAATCTCCTGGGCCAGGCTCTGAGTGAGACCCAGGGGTGCAGAAGGAGTAAGATACAGTTGGGGCCCACAGATGGCTGGCAGCTAGGTGTGAATTTAGGGCTACAAGATCTCTCTCTCGGTGACAGGGGTGGGCATGTGGCAGTCCTCCATCAAGGGGCCAAGTAGGCCTTAGTAGATGGTCGCACAGGAGCTGCCAAATGATGGCCATGTTAGCACCCGAGAGGGAAGGAGCTTGGTGTCAGCCCACAGTGTTGCCTTTTGGGACCAAATTCTGGGCAGTATCGCTGCAGTCCGTCAGATAACATGTGCCTGGAGTGTAATCCCTGCACCCCCATCTTGGTCACTGTGGGTGGCTCTCAGTGCCACAGGCCCCTAACTCGTGCCCTGGGCTGGCTGCCTAGTGAGTCTAGGCTGGGTCCCACTAGCCCCAGGTCCAGTGGGGCAGCTCATGCCCTGCACTGTTGTCCTCCCTGGTGCCTGATGGCTGTACTCACATCTCACCCCTGCAGACACCATGCTGAGGCACCTGCGGGCCACGGACGCCATGAAGAACTTCTCGGAGTTCCGGCAAGAGGCCAGCATGCTGCATGCCCTGCACCACCCATGCATCGTGGCACTCGTCGGCATTAGCATCCACCCACTCTGTTTTGCCCTGGAGCTTGCCCCGCTCAGCAGCCTCAACACCGTGCTGTCTGAGAATGCCAGAGGTACCCACCTGCCCTCAGAGAACATTCCACTGGGGGCTACCTGGGCCCTGCCACTAGGGGCCACAGGAAGTTCTACAAAAGTAGAACTAGAGGTCCTTATTAAGCCCAGAGTGTGCCCTGTCCCATAGCAAGTCATCTTACCCAGTATAAGCACTGATGGTAGCATTGGCCAAGCCTGAGGAGTTCATACTTTGGAGACAGGAGAACCAGGTTTCAAGTCTTGGTTCCCTGCCATAATCTATGAGACTGCTTCATTTGTGAATTAGTCAGCTTTCCTGACACTGGGACACAACTCCTGGCATCTGCAATTTAGAGAAGATTAATTTGGCTCACTATTTCAGGGTATTAGTCCATGGTCTGCTGGCTCCAAGGCAGAAATATGGTGGAAGGGTGTGGCAGAGCCAAGCTGCTGAATTCATGGTGGCCAGGAAGCAGAGCAGGGGAACAGCACTAGAGAAGAAGGGACAGAGGACCCAAATATAGCACCCAAGGTCACACCTCGATGGTCTACCCAGAAGTGTGCTTTGCTAATATACTAGGCATTTCTTTATTAAATCAAGTTGCTGTACAATTGGCGTTGCCTATGAAAGAAGGATAATAATAGTCCGCACTGGGAGGGCACCAGGCCTCAAATGAGGGAGTTGCCGGAGATGGAGCTCAGTGGTTCCAGGCCCACCTCACAAGTGCAAGGTCCCGAGTTCGATCCCCGGTACCAAAAAAAAAAAAAACAATGAAGGAGCCTTCGGTAGACCTAGGCAACTACAGCTGGCACCTCAATCCCACCAGGTGTGTAAATAAATCCCTTCTCTAACCCTAATGCACCTCACTCCCTGCCATTGATAAGGCTGAGAACTGGCATCAATTATATCATATCTTACTTTTTAAAGAAATGTAAAGAGACCTTACCTTGAGAAATGGGTAACCAAATTCTAAACTGCTGCCAAAATACGGGAGGTAGCTGTCTCTTTACTGGGGAAGAAATGCTATGTAAATCAATCACTAAATACTCAAAAATAAATTTTTTAGTGACATCCTACACCTGCAGCTCACCTCTTGCCAGCAATACAATGATGGCCTGAGATCAACTCTGGGGCTTTGAATCCTTGCTTGTTTAGTAAAAATGCCAGGAATTCCAGGCCTGAGATGCTGTGAAAGGAGCACTGATGAGTAGCACTTCTGTCTTAAATCCCATTTCACCTAAGAAGGCCCTGGAGAGTACTGAAGATGTGTTCATGGAATACAAAACATTAGGGGATATGTTTGTCAGCTTTCCATCGTTGTGATAAAAATACTTGAGCTAAACAACTTGTAAGGAATAAAGGTTTATTTTGGCTCATAGTTTCAGAGGTTTCAGTCCATGGTGGCTTGGCCCTGTTGCGTTGGGCCTGTGGCAGCACAGCACATCGTGGCAGGAGTATGTGGCAGAAAAGACAGCTTAGTTCATGTTAGCCAGGAAGCAAAAGGAAAGGAGGGACTGGGTCCCAGTGTCCCCTTCAGGGCCACAACCCTCATGACCTAACTTCTTCTCACTTAGCTCCACCTCCTAAAAGTTCCCCCACTTCCCAGTAGAACCACAGGCTTGAGACCAAGCGTTTAACACATGGGGCCTTGGAAGACAAACTAGCAAGGAAATAGAAGAGAAGACTGGAAAACAGTTGCTATCATGCTGATTTGATTCTATCAAAGATTAAAATTGTCATTTTAGATTCTTCCTTCATGCCCCTGGGACACATGCTAACCCAAAAAATAGCCTACCAGATTGCCTCAGGCTTGGCTTATCTGCACAAGAAGAACATCATCTTTTGTGACCTGAAGTCGGACAACATTCTCGTGTGGTCCCTGGATGTCAAGGAGCACATCAACATCAAGCTGTCAGACTACGGGATCTCGAGGCAGTCCTTTCATGAGGGCGCCCTGGGTGTGGAGGGCACGCCCGGCTACCAGGCCCCGGAGATCAGGCCTCGGATTGTGTATGATGAGAAGGTACCAGCCCAGCCCACTGCCCTCCCCAGCCTGCCCTGCCGGGCTGATGCTGAGGTCCCATCTGGAGCCAGCCAGGCAGACCTGGAGCACCTGGCCCTTCCAAGCTCAGTCCCCTCGGCACACTTGTCTCTGACTCCTCTGCTCAACACAGGAGGCTCTGGCTCGAGCCAGAAGGGCTTCAGAAAAGCAGAAAGAATACAGTAGTAAAGGGGCCTGGCCATCGGTCAGGCCACCACAAGGTACTAGCCAAGGCACATGCCAAGCCAGGAGAGAGTACTTTCTTGCCGGCAGACCTACCTGCACAAGGCCCCCACAGGCAGCTGCACAGCCGGCCTCGGTTCAGACAACAGCTAAATGCCTGTCTTCTCACATTTTAAGTGCTAACCTGTTAGTGAGTTGGCAAATGCACACAGACACCTCAAAATCATCTCATATTGCATATTTTACAACTACCGCCAGCCCTGTTAATTAGTCACCCAGGATTGAAACACCCCTCATTTGTAATTTCTTGTTCCTAGGTGATTTTCAGATGTGTCACTGACTGATTGCTTTGAGAATGACCTAAGCACCTGTGGGTTAACTTGGCACCTGTAGCTGTATGTTCCCCAACATAGAAAAGGTGCAGCACAGCAACAGAAATAAGAGCTTCTTCGTAGCAAGTGACTCAGACGTGGTGTTCTCCTAGAAACTAAGATTGTAACAAAAATATTCACCTTAATATTTTTCAAGTCTATCTCAGCCATTTTTCTGCTAAAAAGCTATTTCTTGATGCTTACAGGAGCCTGCATAACTTTCTTTGCTGGGTCTTTTTTATGCAATTAAAATGAAAGGAGACTACAGGCTGAGATGTAGGAGACACTCTGCTTTTTAGGAGTTGTGTTCGTGGTCCATCCAGTGCCAAGCCTGTTAAACCAAGGGTCTTGGCACCCTTGGAGCCCTTAATCAGCACCTGATGGTTAGCAAGCTCTTAGTAGGTATTTATTGGATTGATGAATGGATGGATGGATGGACAGACAGACAGGATAGGCAGTCGGATGGATGGGGGGATGGGTGGAAAAAATATAGAGGATGGATGGATAAGAGTATAGGACAAGTGGGCGTATAGATGGATGGATGGATGAAAAATAGATGGATGAATAGAAGAACGTGTGCTCAAAAGGATGGATGGATGGCCAGATGGGGGAATTAATAGCTAGAGGACAGAAAGACAGGTGGCCAGGATGGTTGGTTGGCTGATTGAACAGATGAAAATAGCAAAGCTGGTGGATGGATCGATGCTGGTCTCCCTTTCGTCTGGGCCCATGTTTTCTTTGTCTAATTGTGTCTCTCCTCTCTCTCCACCTCAGGGCCAGCTTGCAAAGCAAGCTGCCCAGGCAGGGGACCTGACTTGACTTGCCTTTCCGGCCAGGTAGACATGTTCTCCTATGGAATGGTGCTCTACGAGTTGCTGTCAGGACAGCGCCCTGCGCTGGGTCACCACCAGCTTCAGATTGCCAAGAAGCTGTCCAAAGGCATCCGCCCCCTTCTGGGGCAGCCAGAGGAGGTGCAGTTCCACCGACTCCAGGTGCTCATGACGGAGTGCTGGGACACGAAGCCCGAGAAGGTACCTGGGAGCAGAGCCTGGGGCTGGGGCCTCCTGCCCCTGTGGGTGGGAGGCTGTGTGGTGACCACCATCCTTCTTACCAAGAGCAGTCCTGCCACGTTCTCTATTTGCCTCTCGTAGGAAGAGACAGTTTCTGCTAACCTGCTCAGTTTTGTGTTCTATGTGTGTCACTCTCAGGAAAAACTAATTTTCTTTTCCTCCCCAATTTTTGTCATTTCACCATGTGAAAAAGTAAAGGTTGAATATTCCTCATCTGCAATGCTTGGGACCAGAAATATTTCAGATTTCAAAATATTTGTGTAGACTTTACTGTTTGATTATCTCTAATCCAAAATCCAAAATGCCCTGAAATCCGGAACCTTTTGCAGGCCCATTCACTGTGTATTGTAGCAATATAATCCCTATACAAGAGCAGAGGGGATGTAAATACCTCTTTGTAAGGTAGTGGGGAACAACTTTGCTCATGAAAAGGCGGTTAAAGCTGGTTTATTGTGTGATTTGGAGAAGGCCCTAGTTTCAAGGTTAAAGCTCATTTATCAAATCAAGCAGAGCTAGTTTCATGCACTGGGGGCATGGTGTGGAATACTTGGGATTAAGGGGAGCCTAACTGGCTGAGCTCAAGTTACTGGGGCTGGCAGTGACCGGGCTGCCCAGAGGAGTTTGCTCCTGGTGTCCCAAGTCCCTTCAGCTTCCTGTTAGGGCTTGGCCCTGAATGAGCAGATTCCCCTCACCCCCAGGCCGAGAGCTGACACCGTGGGTACAGGCCCAGCACGCTCATGCCCGTGGCTCTCTCTGCAGCGCCCGCTGGCCCTGTCCGTGGTGAGCCAGATGAAGGACCCAACCTTCGCCACCTTCATGTACCTGCTGCCCTGTGGGAGGCAGACAGCCTTCTTCTCCTCCCAGGGCCAAGCCTACACGGTGGTGTTTTGGGACGGGAAAGAGGAATCCAGGTAACCTCCTGCCGCCCGCCCTGCCCTGCCCTGCCCTGCCCAGCTTGTAGTCAGGGTGGAATTTGAGAATGACCATGGTGATTATTGTTCAGTGGTCCAGAGCCTGCTTAGAGTCCATTCAGAACAGCAGGAAGAGAGAAACTGAGTCAGCACGTACAGTTTTGTGGTTAAGAGAAGCCAAGAAACGATGGTCTCTGCCAGGTGTGTGGGGAACACGAGTCCAGAGAGCTGTGCTTTGAGATGAAGCTGTTCACAGCCTGATTGTGCAGGATGTTCAGTGATGCCTTAGCGGGCAGCGGGCAGCATCCAGAGTAAAGCGGCTGCACAGTGAGAGGGAGGGGACCCGGAGCCAGCCAGAGGGCCCCTCTGAAGTAAGGGCCACAGACATTCCCTTCTAGGGGCCGCTCTTTCTCAGTGGAGCGGGAGGAAAAGGTTTGCAGAAGGAAAGAGACTATATGGATGGGCGTGTGGCGTGAGGAAATCCAGGGTGCCTGCAGGGCACTGAGGCGCTAGAGCCACCAGCCTGGTTACACGGCTTTCTCCAGCACGTCCTGCTCCCCCAGGCTGCAGGCAGGCAATTAAGTGATCTTAAAAGTGGTGGATTTGCCCACAGGGAGGGCCGACAGGAGCTGAGGATGTCTTTGAGGAGGCAGTTATAGAAAAGGACCCTGAAGCCTAAGTAAGGTCATGAACTGGGGAGGAAGGGGGCCCAGTCTTGTGGTGTCAGATGGATCCTTGGGGAGGCACTGTGCGAGGCGGAGTGCGCTGAAAAGCTGGGTGGTCGTGGTCAGGCAGGATGCTTGGCATGGTGTGGATAGGAAGGGTGCAGTCAGTAGCAAAGGCAGGACCTGGGTGCAGCCTTGGGTGGGGGTGGCTGGGGTGAGATTGGGAAAGGACCTTTGAGGGACAAAGAGGAGGTCCCAAGATGCAGGGGCCAGGGCATGGGAAAGAGACTGAAGTCCCCAGGAAGTCACCATCATGAGAGAACCTTCCACTGTGGCCAAGTCTGCTGCCCCTTCTATCTGCCTGCTGAGAAATCCTCAGGCAAGAATCATCTTCCCATGAGCCCGAGGGCAAACACTGGAAAGTGCTGGAACCAGGCAAGGCTTAGATAGAGCTGAGCTTGTGTAGGAATGAGGTCAACAGGAGGAACTTTGCAATTTCCCTTACGTCATTCCGGGCAAGGTTGGCATCAGATTTTGTGCCTCTAGGACCGAGGGATATGACACAGACACTCACTAAGAAGTGATGCACTAAAAGTCCCTAAGATATGGCCAGTGACTGTCCCTTTCTGTCAGGATACATTCTAAAGATCAAACCAAAAGCAAACCTATACTACTGGCCTCTATCCACCCAGTCTGCATCCACAGATTCAACCTCCTGCTGATTGAAAATATTCAATACAATTGCATCTTTACTGAACATGTGTGACTTTCTGGTGTCTCGCTAGACCCTAAACAATACAGCTATTTACATAAGTTTAATTGCATTAAGTATTTTAAGTCATCTAGAGCTGGTTTAAAGTATGCAGGAGGATGTGCCCAGGATCTAAGCAAACACTGTGCATTTTATGTAAGAGACCTTAGTACCTATAGATTTGAATATTTAAGGGGGATGAGGGGGCCCTGCCAATACCAAGGGAGGACTGTATGTTAAAACCATTTCCAGTAATTATATTGGTTTTATTATTCCTATTCTTAAGATAGTATTTGTGGCTGTGGGGGAAAGTTAATGAATAATTGTGTGGCTGTCATTGGAAAGTGATTTTCAACATGAGCTAAAGGGGAAGTAGATGTAAAGTAAATGTAAGGTAGAGTGTGTAGAAAGTAAGTGAAGTTCTGAATTGAAGTTGGATGGCCTCATGATCGAGCTGAAGAGGCCTAGAAACAAGAAGGGGTATCTGCCTAGATACCCATGAGCATCCTAGGACCCAGGAAACCAGGGCTCATCAGAGGAATGGCTGATCCCAGGTCTGGGCCAGACCCGGACTTTGAACATTTGACACACAGGGAGCAAGGAGGCTCTTTCGGGTGGTGTATCAGAGGGACTCAGGGCCAAACCGGTCCCACTAACGACAGGAAGGGCCCTGATCGACCCGCTCACCTTGTCTTTAGCCTCGGCCTGGTCTCCTTGGCCTGGAGGGGCTTCCCACACTCATGGGGGGCAGGGAGTAGTCTTTGTGGAAATGCCCCTCCTTAAGCTGGGACAGCTGTTCCAACCCCCAGAGGTAGCAGAAAGAAAAGAGGCTTTCCTCACTTTGGGGATGTCCGTGCTCTGCCTGCGATGTCCAGGCCCTGCACAGCAGGCACAGCCCAGCTCACCCCAGGGCGTGGAAGTCACTTCCTGAGCCTCTCAGAGCACAGCAAGATGAGACCTTGGTTTCCAGGGCTGAAGGAGGCACATGGGTCGAGGCCCTCTTCTGAGGCCATCGTGGCAGCTGAGGGGCCACCGAGAACTGACCACCTGCCTGTTGCCGACCGTAGGAATTACACGGTGGTGAACACGGAGAAGGGGCTTCTGGAAGTGCAGAGGATGGCCTGTGCCGGCATGAAGCTGAGCTGCCAGATCAAGGTCCAGAGCTCGCTGTGGACGGCCACCGAGGTAGCGGCCCACATGCAGGCCCCCATGGGGCAGGCTCCACCACTGTGCCACCCCCAGGGGGACCAGGTCAACTTGGCTTTCTGGTAACCCGAAGCTCATCCCGGGACAACCCCAGAGCAATGCCATCCGCCCTGTGAGGCAGCAGCATGTCCCCGGGGGCTCAGCCCTGCCTGCCCTGGCTCCTTCCTGCCGCTGCTGCTGGCTGAGGTTCTGGATGATGAGTGTTGGGCATAGACTCAGCTGGAGAAGACAGGTTTGACATGCCTGGGCTTCCCATGACGCTGCTGTGTCCACGCCGCACATCCTCTCTGCTCTGAAGGCCTTTGCCTTCTCATCGGGGAAGTCCCTGGAAAGCCCCAGGTCTCCTGAGAAACGCAGAGAGGAATGTCCAAATCCAGATGTTCTGAAGTTATGCAGAGGGGAGAGGTTGGTGCGGTCTAGAAAGACGTGACATTTGGAAGTATGGCTCAGTATGTGTCAGAAATCTCAAAACTACGCATGCCATGTAAGCCTTGCTAATTTCAATTCGAAGAATTTATTCCCAGAAAATAGCTAAGAGACACAAACACATGATGGGGGGATACTGATACTAATTCAGTATAACTCACAGTAGTGAAAACTTGGAGACAAACAGCCTCTGTCAGTAGATTGCCCGAGTTGCGGTCCTTCTGAGAGGAGTGCAGTGGTGCCCTGTGCCACCCCCGTTTAGCAAGCAGGAAGAAAAGTGAAAGGGCAGGGAATGCAGCTCAAGGTACAGCGCTTGCCTCGCTACCGCACCTGAGGCCCTGGGTTTGACTCCTAGTACTGTGAAAACAAGCAACAAATCCCAAAAGTGAGAAGGCAGCATTGTATTAAAATCCTACCTGCTGAGGATTTAGCTCAGTGGTTCCACCGCCTGCCTCGAAAGCACAAGGTCCTGAGTTCGATCCTTAGTACCAAAAAAGTCCTGCCTTTGCAGGTACCGTGTGCATGTGCGCACGTGTGCACACACACACACACACACACACACACACACAACTTCAGAGAGGTTCTGCCCCCAAATCCCAGGGCTGGTTTTCTCTGGGAAATGAAATATGGGCAATTTAATTTTTCTTCTCTAGGCTAGTCTGTGTTTTCCAAAATTTCTACAAAGAACAGAACTACATTAACAAGCAGGCAGCCTCCACCCACTTCGCTTAAGGCACCAAGAGGAGCCCCCAGGCTGGGCGCACCGTATTGGGAAATGCCAGGTGCTCCCTCCCACCCTGGGTCTCACGGTGGGCCCGTCTGCCTCTGCAGGACCAGAAGATCTACATCTACAGCCTCAAGGGCATGTGCCCCCTGAACGCGCCCCAGCAGGCCTTGGACACTCCAGCTGTCGTCACCTGCTTCTTGGCGGTTCCTGTTATTAAGAAGGTGAGGCGGGGGGAGTGGGCGTGCGGGTCTCTGACCGCCCTCTGTCAGGTTTGGGTGGATCTCCCAGGTGTGTCTGGCTGGGAAGCAGGACAGCCACACCCTCGGGGGCCGCCAGCCCGGTCACAGGCTGCCCTAGAGACTTAGGAGGCCTCCATTAGCACGGACATCTCCTGTCCACAAGCGGAGACCACAGCCCGGCTCAGCTGCAATGCGTGTTGGCGCAAGTGTGCCGCTGTGTGAGGCCCCGCCTCCCCCTGGTAGCAGTGACACCAAGAGGCTCTTCCCCGGCTGCCCAAGCCAGTGCCTTCCCACGGCCATCAGTCGCCAGGCCCTGGCAGGCCCCGCTTCTGATCTGTGGGGAGCCTGCTCTCTTGCCCTCCCCGCCTCCTCCCCGGGGCTCACTGTCCATCCCAGACCAGTGTTTCCTTCCCAGCAGACCAGGCCGACTTCCCCTCTTAGTCCCCCAAGCCTGGCCACCCAGCGCTCTCCCCGGCCCTGGCAGAGCGGGTTAGGTGGCCCCCTGCTGGCGCCTGCTCCCCGGGCTCAGGCCCCTCCATCCAGCCAAGAACAGCCCCGCCCACACCCCTTCTCTGCCCCTGCCTGTTCAGTTCTCAGAGTTGAGGCTGTGACCTGTCCTCCGCGGGGCAGGCAGTTACCTGTCTTTCCCAGACTCTGCTGCCCTCCCAGGGTCCCAGCATTGCTCAGGCAATGCCGGCGTGGTCCGTCCCTGCCAGGCCTGTTTAAACCACAGGTGCCCTCAGTCAGCACACAGGGAGCAGTTGCCGGTGCTGCTGCTCAAAACGTGTGGACTGTCGTCAGTCCATCCCAGTAACGGGGGAATGCGGGATGGAAAGATGCCCGGAGCGCCGGGCCAGTGCCCTTGGAAATGGAGAGCATTACTAAGACCTCCTGACAGTCACGAAACACATCAGCTCTTCTCTCCACCCTGTTCTAGTTTCATTTCTTTAAAAAGAAACACCAGTGTGAAGTGAACCTTAGCTTCATTTAGGGTCGTGGCCCCATAGATGGGGATGGCGAGCTCAGGACACAAAGCGTCATTGAAGGCCATCAGCAGCCAGAGCCCTGAGCCAGGGCGCCACCTCCTGTACGACTGGGGGGAATAAAGCCTGCTCTGTGCAGAGCCTCCTGCTTGGGGTGCCTGCCCCCTTGGAGGCCTGGCTGCCCGCGGCCGTGCAGGGCAGACCCCTGCATTGTTGCACGCACACGTTCACACCCAGCCTGGACGTGGCGCTCAGCACGCTGGCGAGGCCGAGGTGGGACTCGGGACAGAGACTCTGAGCCTGTTTGCCTTGGCTGCTTTCTTTCCCTAAAATCGCAAATGTGCATTTTGATAAACTTTCTGAGAGCTTATTGGCCTGATGTTGAGCGGGAGACTGTCACTCTGGTACCTGGGACAGCCCAACCTCCTGACTTCCCTGACTGCCAACAAGGCAGCTTTCTGCAGCTCACCTCGCTGGTACCAGGCCCAGCCCCTGCACTGTCCTGACTCCCGCTTTGCCCTGCAGAGCTCTTCTGCCTCCCACCGTGCCCTGTTCCCACTCTGCCCTGAGAGACGCCCTGGTGGCCCACAGGGGCCCCATCATTCAGTCCCTAGAACTTTGCCCTCTGCCCAGCGGCCTCTACCCAGTGACTGCCAAAGAAGTTACGCTTTATTGCAGACGTAGGGGTGCCCTGAGGACCCTGTAAGTATCAGCTGTACTGTGGGCATCTCGGGGGGTTCCTGAGCTGAGAATGTGGGTACATTGGACCAGACGTGCCTCCAGGAGAAAGATGAGTTGGAAGTGATTTCTTTCGGAATTAGTTCAGCAAACATGCATTCATTGCCCACTTGAAGCAGAAAACCAAGTGGCGTCCCAGGGCCACAGAAATGAATGAGACTTAGCTGTTCCTGAACCCAGCCAACACCAGGGGACAGTGGTGGGCATGGGGACCCTCCCCAGGTTTCATGGAGCATTCTGCCTAGAGTGGCAGTGAGCAGACCCCCACAATGCCCATAGCTGTTGTCACAGGAACAAGCAGTGTTCTCATGAGGGAGGGCACCATGAGGCTTTGGTGGCCTTGAGGAAAAGACAGAGCCCCCTGCTGCTCCTGCTGCAAGAAGTCAGCCCCTCGGAGGTGGCATTGTGGGCCTGGTGACCTGGTTAGTGCCATGGGCACTGTTCCTCCATGGCACATCTCTGGCCTTGGAGCAGGTGGGCTGAGTGTGGCTGCACCAGGCTGGGCCTCCGGCACCTCTGGGTCCTGGGCCCAGGGCTGCTGCTGGCCGACCCAGCCTTTCTGAGAACTTTGCTCCTTGGGGACATTCACAGACGTCGCATGCCTGTCCGGGATATGTAGAGAGATGGACCACTGCCCCTCTGTTTCTCTGCTACAGTGGGGCTTCATGCACCCCTCTCTCCTCCCACAGAACTCCTTCCTGGTGCTGGCAGGCCTGGCTGATGGGCTCGTGGCCGTGTTCCCGGTGGTGCGGGGCGTCCCGAGGGAGAGTTGCTCCTACCTGTGCTCACACACAGCCAATAGGTCCAAGTTCGGCATCCCAGACGACGATGCGCGGCAGAACCCCTACGCGGTGAAGGCCATGGAGGTGGTCAACAGCGGGTCAGAGGTCTGGTACAGCAACGGGCCAGGCCTCCTCGTCATCGACTGCGCAGCCCTGGACATCAGCAGGCGGCTGGAGCCCTACACCACCCCCTCGGCCATCACATCGGTCGTGTGCAGCTCGGACTGCAGAGGGGAGGAAGTCGTCTGGTGCTTGGATGACAAGACCAACTCCCTGGTGATGTACCATTCGGCTACCTACCAGCTGTGTGCCCGGTACTCCTGCGGGGACCCCAGCCCCCTCAGGGACATGTTCCCCGTGCGGCCCTCAGGTCCAGAAGCGCTGCATAGCCACACAGCCAGCCCACAGGAGCCCGAGGGAGACTGCATCGCAGATGTGAGCATCATGTACAGTGAGGAGCTGGGCACACAGATCTTGACCCACCAGGACTCACTGACTGACTATTGCTCCATGTCCTCCTACTCCTCGTCCCCACCCTCCAGCCTGCTCAGCCCACCAGCCAGCAGTCCCAGCATGCCTTTCTCCACAGACTGCGAGGACCCGGAGCGGCTGCAGGAGCCCAGCGCCACCTCGGGCAGGTCTGAGCATGACCTGACCCCCATGGATGGGGAGCCGCTCAGCCAGCACCTGCAGGCCGTGAAGGTCCTCGCCGTCAGAGACCTCATCTGGGTTCCCAGGTAAGCGTCCTGGACTGGGCGGACATCCAGGTTGCCTGCTGCTTTGGCCTCAGGAGCAGGGTGGGCAGAAACCAAGCAAGTCCATCGGGCTGCTTCTGCGGAAGGATTTGCTCCTTCCTTCTGCAGTCAGCAGGGAGCTCTTCAGCAAATCTAAGCGTGGGCCCCAAAAGCTCATCTGCCCACCAGAGAGCTGCAGATGCCATAAAAGGAGAGCCACGCAGTCCCCTGCTACTAGGTTTCTGACCTGGAAAGTGCTCATCTGCCTCGAAGGCTGTGCCCTCCCTGTAACTCAGTCCCATGGCAGAGACCGCATGTTTCTTACCTCCTGACAGTGCCATTCCCCCTGGAGAGTATGGCTGGCCGTGGACAAACCACTTCCCTTCCTTGGTTTCGGTTTCCTAGGCATGGCGGAGATATTATCGTCATTGGCCTGGAGAAGGATTCGGGTGCCCAGCGGGGCCGAGTCATCGCTGTCTTAAAAGCCCGAGAACTGACTCCACATGGGTAAGACAGAAGGAGGCTGCTAGGGGACCCAGGGGAGCAGCATGGGGAATCCAGGGTCCCTGGTGATAGCCCAGCAGCCCTGCGGGGGCAAAGCAGGGACCAGCTGGGGTCCTTTGGGCAGATGAAGTCCTTCCGGGTCCTTCTGGGGGACTCAGCAAACACCGGCTAAGTTGAGCTTCAGCCTGTAGCCAAGGCCGCCTTCCTCTGGGTGCCTGGTGTCCCTGTACACCAGGTCTGCCTCCAGGGCTGCGTGCAGGAGAAACAGGGGTCCCTGCCAGTGACTCACCACCCTTCCTGCCAGGGTGACCCACCTGCACACCAGCACTGTCGAGCCAGGTGACATGCCACAGTCACTCCTCACGTGGCCAAGCCTGGGGCGGGTACCACCAGGAGGCGTGGCGGTGCCCAACCTTCGCATATCTGTAAGGACAGCTTGGCTAAGTTACCATCTACGTGGCCGAGATGTGGGCCTGGCCCTGGGCCACAGTTCCCAACAATATCGCCGTGTACGCTGACTCTGGGGCCGAGGCAGTAAATCTCCCCTTGAAAAGCCCTTGATTCAATGAATTCAAATTGAGTACATACGCCTGAGTGTGCCTGTGTGTGCACATGTGCTTGCACGTGTACTTTGGAGCCTTTCCACTTCACACTAGGCCTGTTTCTCTGCAGCATGAGCTACTGCTCATCTGTAGACAAAGGTCTTTATTTTATATGGAGCATGCAAAGGTGGAGAAATCCCATTTGGCCTGTTTCCCCCACAGCAAGACAGTGACCAAGGAGACTTCCTGGCAGTTTTACTCCCTGGCCTGCCACACTTGAGCTTTCTCAGTGACTCCCGGGGCTCTGAGAATGGTTCTAGAAACTAGATTATGGTCTGCTCCTAAGCCCTGGCTGAGTGTCTGTGGCAGACTTGAGCCAAAGTAGTCCCCAGCTAGCAGATTGGGTTTCGGGGATCAAGTGGGTGTGCCAAACCCAGGTTGGTTGACCTTACTGTGCTTGCTGTGAGTGTCCCTTAATTTTTACCTAGTGGTCTTTTTCCTGTTCATCCCCCAAAGCCAAGTTTTGCCCAGGCAGCCCCCTGAAAGGCAGGACCTGGCAAGGCCATGGGGGAGTCAGAGGCCTCTGGGCACCCTGGTTGCAGGAAGCCTCGGTGCCCAGCAGGATGCATGCAGATGGCACGTGCCCAGAGGTGACCCGCCAGCCCTACAGCATCCCACAGGCAGGGAGGCTGCAGGAGCTGCCCACTGAGGCCCTGAGGAAACTGGTACTCACGGATCACGCACATCAGTCCACAGCTTTGTGTTTCCTAAGCATGTAGGAGTGGAACAGACAATCCCATAGAGCTGTAGCAAAGAAACTGACTGACTTCAGCTCAGTCACGGGCCGTGCCATGGTGGGAATTCAGGCTGATGGCATTTTCTGGGCACTTCGAGTTCTGAAGGCAAGGATGGAAGCATGCGTTACCTTCCAGAGTCAGTCCCTCACTGACAGAGCCCATGAGCGTGAATTGATGCCCTCGGCCTTTGTGAGGTTTATGATGCCTCAGCCCCCCTGTGGGCCCAGACTGGAGGGCACTGGAACACATCCCAGAGCCAGGCTGGCACGGTCTCCTTAGCCAGCTCTGAGGATGTGCAGGGGAAGGGTCCCAGCCCGACCAAGTGGGGACCCCATGAGTTTCCTCAGACCCCTCTCTCTGCAGGCTGCTGGTGGATGCAGCTGTGGTGGCAAAGGACACCGTGGTGTGTGGCTTTGAGAACGAAAACACAGAGTGGTGCCTGGCTGTCTGGAGGGGCTGGGGCGCCAGGGACTTTGACATTTTCTACCATTCCTGCGAAGAGCTCGGCCGGCTGGAGGCCTGCGCGCGCAAGAGAAGGTAATTCCTGCCGAAGAAGCCTGGTGTGGCCCGGCTGGCCGGGACTGCAGCCTCCCGGCCCGCTGCAGTCTCCGGGGACCCAGAAGTCTAGGGGTTTTCCTCCTAACCCCGACCTGCTAAGAAGTGCCGAGAAGTTACCTGCCTGGTGGCGCGGGTGTGGAGTTCTCAGGTTCTGCAGGGCACTCACCCAAGCACTCCGCCTTCCTGTTGCTGGTTTACAGCCTAAGGGAACGCAGTGGGGTCCTCGAGAGGCACCTCCCCGCCTTCCATGGGCTCTAGGAGCAAGGGAGGGGGACCCCATTGTGGGCTGGGTCCCCCAAAAGGAGGCAGGTCCTCCTTGGCATAGTGGAGCTGCCCGTGGGGTTTTCAGCCCCCGTCTCAGATGGAATTACACTAGAGACTCAGGTGAGGAGCAGTTTGGGCAGGGCAGGAGGAGGGCTGGACCCCTGCCCCTTCCCCAACACCCCAGCCTCTCAGCCCATTTCACAAGCTCCAGAGTCCCCAGAGTGGGGCCCGGGTCGGGCAAGCCGAGATCAGGTATCTCCGCTCAGCGAAGTCTGTGTGGGAAACCCCACTCAGGATGCTGGGCGAGGACTGTCACCCAACCCGGGGAATGAATGAGCTCCTTCAAGTGCCACAGCCGGGAAGCCCAGTATGAGAGGGCCACTCACCTTCATTTTTCTCCCACCAACAAAGGGAAAGGGAAACCCCATCTGCGGGCCTAGAGAAAGGGCCATGTGTTTATAGCCTGGTAAAATAACTTGGACGCAGCTGGAGCACAATCCCTATTTGTTTGAACATCATAATCTTGTTTATCACTTTAACAGAATAAGTAATATCTCAGCGGTCACCTCTGGTTGTGAAATCACATTGTAGGGGGCTTATACCAAATCATGGATTTGCTAAACATTTACTGCACATGTGGATGGCAGACTGTGAAAAATGAAGTTGTTCACAGGGGACGGATGGGCACAACAGCAACATTTGTATAAATGGTGTGCATGCACACACACACATGCACAGGCAGCCACATCTTCGCCCAGAGTGATTATTTAAGGCTGCTTGATCCAGGACGGGGAGTTTGGATGTAAGAGCAAACTCTGCCTCAAGTTCTTGAAACTGCTAAAATTAAATTATAAAGATCAAACGTGGGATTTGCTGGGGTGTGCAGGCAGATGTGAGTCCTTGTATCTGAAAATAAACAGACTCTCAAGAATGCAGCTGTGGACTCAGTCTCTTGAGTGCTGTGACAGCAGTGCAGGCTCAGGCCTTCTCGGGCAGGAGTGGGCGCCCCTTCTCAGCCCACTGCTGACAGCCTGCAGCTGCCCCTGGCAGTTCGTTTGCCACAGGCTTGGGGTCCCCACTTCCTTTTCTGAGCCTGGGCCCCAAGTCCTGGGGGTGGAAAGTCTGTGCCTCTCACCCACCTCACCACCTTCTCCCACGCTGCTCCCCAGCAGGGCCTTGGGGATCTCTGCTCTCTACCTATGCCCATACCCCAAGCTGTCCACTTGCCCCCCAAAGGCAGTCCAGGTCCTGTCCGACCCTCAGTCATCTATGCCCTGTGTCACAGACCTGCAGCCTGGCAGCTTTGCAGACACTGAGGCTCTCCCACAGCCTAGCCCTCTTGCTCCTGCCCATGGGCTCAGCTCTGCCCTGGCCTGGGCCCCTGGGATGAGAGCCCTACAGAGCCGGAGGAGCAGACTTCTTCACACCATGCTTCAAAACCATCCAGGAAATGGCCAGTGAACTTGGCTGCATGAAAATTAGGAACTTAATTGGAAAACTTACTACATAGTCCAAAGGTGGGCAACCAACTAGGAAAAATATTTGCAACAAAACAGAGACATAGCTCACTTATATTGCACGCAAAGAGTCTGTACTTCTTAATTAAAAAGAGAAAACCCTATAGGAAAGTGGGAAAGGGCTGAACAGGCAACTGTCACAAAGAAATGCAGCTCCACCCAGCAGTCACAAGACTGCAATCAAATGCCATCTGCTGCCCTCACACTGCAAAGGCTCAAGGGTCAGCAGTTACTTCTTGCACACCTCCTACATGTCAGACATCATGACTAGGACACAGGTTATCATACAGATGAGAACCTCAGCTTCTGGGAGCTTACTTGTGCTGTGTGGGGTGACAATGAACACAAAAAGAAATGGTTCGCTAGTGACGGAGGGGCTGCATTTCACTGAGGCTGTGGGATCCCTGCGTGGGGAAGCACCATCTGAGAAGGGCATTTGTGTGGGGCTCTCAAGGCCCCAGGTGGAAAGGCTTGTACATGCAAAGGCCCTGTGGTGGGGCTGAGCAGATTCTTTGGAGAGACCCGTGAAAGCGACAGGAGAGCTCAGGGACTCATCAAACCCAGAGCTATAACTGTGAGTCTCTGGTGCAGCTTCTGGCAGTTTTAAGCAGGACTCAGACAGTCTCCTAAAGAACCACTTTGACTGCTTGAGTGCAGGAGGAGAGACCAAAGGGAAGTGATCTACATGAGGTCACTTCACAGAGGGCATTTGGCAGAATATGCTACTGTTTCCGATCCACACATACACTGTGACCTGAAGTTCCACTCACCTGTTTAATCCTAAAATATTTTTGACAGTCCTCACAATTGCAGAGCAGGGGTGTTTATTGCAGCATCTCTCATAATGGCTGAAACAAGAAACCTCCCAACCTCTCAGGGGAGAAGTCAAATTTCTGTATGAGTGACAGTCTGATGCGCTGCAGCCTGATGAGAAAGAGGCAGTGCTGAATGTGCTGCTCTGAAACGCTCTCTGTGGTATAGTATGCGTATTTTGTCTTTAAAAAGAACCTTGCTGTGCAGTGTGTATTTAGTTACCATTCGCATAAAAAATATCCCAGAGCTACGCCTATGCACGTGAAAACTATCCCAGAGGATGCTGAGAACCTTGTAGACTTACAGTGCCTCTGGGGAAGAGAATTAAGGTCTGGCATGGAGGGAAAGGCCCTTTATTTTTACTTTATACCTTTTTCCCTGCACTCTGAATTGCATGCACACCTTTTTATGGTGGTGATCCAAGCTGAAAGGGACTTCTCCCCTGGACCCAGGAAGGAAGCGCCTCACCCTGAGTCCGTCGGAACCTGTGGGGGGTGTCAGGTCCATCCCAGGCAAGGCCAGCCCCGCAGCAACCCTGTCCTGTCCGCCTCGCCTCCAAGGTCAGGCTGACCTGTAACCACCCTGGCTGTCTTTGAGATGCAGGAACAGCCCCAGGCAAGGTGGATGTGCACAGGACCGGACGGGTGTGAGGGGCTAGGGTCAGCCAGCCAAGATCAGTGAGTTCTGACCCTGGTGTCCCCTCGTCCTGCCATCAGGAGAGCACACAGCCCAGGAACAGGGTCAATGCCTTCCCTGCCTAGCAGACAACACTCAGGCCTCCCATCCACTGTGCTGCATGCCAGAAAGCAGCAACCTGTTGGATGCACTGCTTGCTGGCTGGGCTGGCACCACCTTCCCTGACTACAGATGCTGGAACCTGCAGGATTTTGGCAATGACCCTACCTGGAGGCGTAGCAGACCCTACTTCTCTGTCCTCCAGGGCCAGAGTGCATGCTGCTATGCAGGTCATTCCTCACGCAGGAAGCATTTGGGCAGCCTCAGAGGCAATGTCATGAAACAGACTCCCCCAAGGCTCAGGAAAACCTGCAAGCATGAACTCCCAGATGTGAGCGTGCTGCAGCCCTGGAAGGAGCACATCTTCCAGCATGCCAGGGCCTGGGCCTGACACTCCCTGCACCTCTAAACGCCTAATGATAGTTCCCATCCAAAGCCAAGTCAAGCCAAATCTAGGGGGACGTGGGGGAGTGCATTAGCGATAGTAGCACTTTGACAAGCACTGTGGCAGAATTTGTAGCTGCACCACTTCTGCTCAATGGCAGACCTTGACTGTTCTGGCACTTAGTTTCCCAGGCACCTTTGCAGGCAGAACTGGCCCTGGGCTGAGCTCCATCCAGGGCAATGTGGACATGATGGTGAGGGGCTGAATCGAGAAGAGCCCTTTCGGCCCCACCGGTGCCTCCCTGTACCTTGTAAGAACAACAAGACGGGGCTCCTCCTTGGGGTGCTGGGAGGCCCCTGGGATGGTGATGGGAGGCAGCTCTCTGCCCCAGCCCTGGCTGCAGACCAACGGCTTCTCATGACATCATGAGATTTTAAAAAAACACTTCCTCGTTATGCCTGCATCTTTCAGTTCCCAATGGCTACAGGCAAATCCAATTCCTCAGTGTTCAGATACATTTTCCATTGGCCCTCCCGGAAGACTGCAAGTTCGCAGGTAGGCCGGCGCTCACACACACCTGTGCGTGTTCAGGCAGGGCTACGCAGTGTGGCTGCACAGGCCCCAGCACTGACTTCTGCAGTCACGAGAGCAGGGTGTGATCTGTGAGCGTTCCCCGGGGCAGTAAGCAGTCATTTTGTACCAAAACACGGCTGCAAAGGGGCCTGGGACTCAGCCTCAGCCCCCAAAGGCCCAAATTTAGGGTTTGATGGCTTTGATGTGGAGTTGAAGCCTCACCTTTCGTAAGTTGCCCGCCTCTGTGGCCCTGGTTTCTTCTCAGTGAAACAGCCATGACTGTTCCTCCATCAGGATGGGCTGGGGACCAGGGGAGACCATGTGCTACTGCCCTGGCCCAGCTCCCCACCAGCCCAAGACCTTCTGTGAAATCTTCCCTGAGAAGCAGGCCTGGTTCTGTGGCTGTGAAATAGCCCGCCTGTCAGAATAAATTTGTGCTTTCTGAAATATTGGCCAAACTTTTACTAACACCTTTGTTTGATGATTGAGTTAAGGTGCACACACAAAAATAGACTGATTCATGTATAAGATGATAGCAATATTTAGGAGCCTCATTTTGGGGAACATGTTTGGAAAAATGAAATAAGAATAAAATAAGATAAATTTCCGCCTGGCCGCTGGCAGGCTGTCACCAAGGCTCATCAGGCTGCATTTCGTAGTCCACAGCGGTCGGTTAGTGGGTAGGGAGAGGCCCTGTGACTAGGGATGGCAAGCCAGTGCTGAGAAGGGACATCTGTCACCTGCACTGTTTATGCGAGCTTCCCACGTGCCCCATTCCACTGCCCTGAAATCCAAAGCATGAGCTGAGGAGCTCTCAATCTGCCTTCGTTCTAAGGAAATGCAGCTTCATCCCGCAGCTCTCAGACGACCCACATGGATGCAAAGGGTAAAGCTGGGAACTGGGAACCGGGACCTGGGGGCTCTGTTAACACAGCTCACTCAGCCTGTCCTGATGGGTTTGTGGCTCTAATGCCCCCAGCCTTCCGTACCAGCACCACTGGCTCCGGCTCCCCGAGACAGGCAGCACCTGAAGGGAAGGGGCAGAGAGGTGAAGTCTCCACTGGCAGAGAAGTTCCACCGTAAAAGAAAGGTGTGGGCAGGTGGAAACATCACAGGAGCTTCAAGAAGACCAGACCCAGGCGGGGAGGGACTCGGACCTCTGGGATGGACTCTTGTTGTCAAGCGCACAGCTTATTTAAAAAGGAAGTAGATGCCTATGGTCATCAAAGATATTTTCTAGCTCCATCATTAAGAGTGACCTAAAGAGTAGCACTTTCGTACATCACCAAAACTTGTACACTCTTCTAGGTCTGGAACCTGCGACTGTGGAGCAAGACCACACACACACACGTAGCACAGCATACACAGAGGTACAGAGACCCACTGCACACACAAGGCATGCATATATACACATATGCACATATACAGATACATTCAGCACATGTATGCACTACACACATATACACATCGCACAAATACATATGCACACACCATACCATACCCACACACCTGTACTATACATGCGTATGTACACACAAAAAATTTACAACGGGCCTGGAACAGCCCAGATATTCAAAGGCTTTTAGGGCAGTAGTCAAAAGCCAAAGGAGTTGTCTGAAAAGGAGCTCACTCTGGCCCAGCTGTGACGACTGTTAACTCATTATTGAAATAACACAATGCAATGATATCCAATGAAAGGCAGTGGCGCACAAAAGACAAGTTATTACAAAGCACATAAATGATAGTTGTAATGTATAAGGAAGTTAGATCTCTCAGCACAAGTGTGCTCTGCGATGGCTCTGAAGGCTAGAGGCGTGTGCCTATAAACAAGTGGTGTCTCCTTCCAGCCCATGTGTAAGGTTACCTTGTAAAACATGGCTCCTGTGTGGGTAAGAAGAAAAAGTGAACCTGAGGAACATGCTCTTGGAAGGAGCAGGTCTCGCTGCTCAGTGGCCACCCTGACCACTAGCTAGAAAGGGGGTGGCCAGCAGTGATGGCCGGAGGATGCAGAGAGCCGGCTGTCCCCAGACAGTCCTGAGAATGAGATCCCCACCCCCTCTCAGCACACGCCTGAGGAAGGAACCTGGACTTGGCCTATTCAGATGCTAGCAAGATGTGTTTTCCATGAAGCTAGCGAAGCAGATCAATGTGTCTTTGAGACGTTTTACCCGGGGGATATCAGCCTGCAAACACACAAAGGTTTGGGAAATGCCAGAGTTTCTGGCAGTCCACAGCTGAGACCACTGAGCTCTTTGTGAGGAAAAGACACTCAGGCTGATGCCTGGGCTCGGGTTCCAGCCCCTGCCCAGAGAGAACTGTGTCCGCATCCTTATCCAGCCACACTGAGGCCTGGCCTCTCCTCCTGGGCTCGGCAGAGGTTACTGCAGGCCTAGGAAGGCTTGGACACCCTGGGAAGAGCTATGAACACCAGTGAGAAGTTGGTATGGGGTAAGGAGGAAAGAAGGAACTTACGACCTCAGCATGGGTAGCTTTAGAGCACAGTGGTCTCTCCGCATCTGTGGGGCCTGAAACTCTGTGGGGCCTAAAACTCTGAGGGATAAACATTTCATCTTGGAATAAAAACAAACAGGTGTCTGTACCAAACATACATCGGCTCTTGGCATTCTTCCCTAAATGATGCTGTATTCCAGCTATGTACGTAGCATTTGCTTTGTATGGGGTATTATAAGCAATCTAGAGGTGATTTAAAGTATTTGGGAAGACTGTGTATGTTCTATGCAAATACTGCACCATTTTATTTCAGGGACTTAGCATCTGCAGCCTTTGATGCCCACAGGTGGTCCTAGAACCACTTCTCTGTGGATACCAAGAGACAATTGCATTTGCTGTGTGACCAATATAATATTTTAGATGTTTGTCTCTTTCTTAAGGTGTGAAGTTGGCCTGATATTTTAGACTTTGATTTTAATTAAATGTTTACAAGTGGGATTTAGTAAGAATTTAAAATCAGTGTTTAATTGGAGAAATTATCAGGACTCGAGTGTTATGTATTCAAGTCAGGCACAGTGGCTCATCATGCCTGTAACCCCACCTACTGGGGAGACTGAGGCAGGAAGGTCACAAGTTCAAGGTGAGTCTAGGCAATAGAGCAAGGCCTTGACTCAAAACAAAAATTAATAAGTAGAAAGGGCCGAGGATGTTAGCTCACTGATAAAGCCCTGCATAGCCCTGCATCCAATCCCCCTTAGCGCCCCAAACCAAAGTGACGTGTTCAATGTAGAAGCAGCGTGTTAGCATTTAGACGGGTTAGCTCATGTTTAGTACAGACAGTCGGGAGGCTCACAGCATGCAGACAGTGACACGATCCAGCAGCACCCAGCGGGCATCCAGGTGTGCTCACATCTGTCAGTCAGAAGTAGACAGGACGGAGTCGCTTCGGCTTTGCTGGAATGCCCTCACCTCAGAGCTAGAGGCCGGAAGATCCAGAGGATGAGGCGTCCTGTACCACCCTCCCCACAAAGCACAGTCACCTCTCTCCCAGGCTGGACGGCCCCCTCCCCTGCACCCTAGGAGCCCAGAGGTCCCCGAAGAGATGTGAGTGATGAAAGACAGACAGACAGGTGCCGTGCCAGGCACGTACCTGTGCGACTCTGCAGAGTGAGGCTACAAGGTGTGGGACGAATCAGCCACCTCTGAGAGGCTGGGACAGCCCGCCACTACCCCGCCTGGACACCTAGGCCTCTTCTCCCTACCTAGTGACTGGAGAATGCAGACCCAATCAGGAGCCCACAGTTGGGCACCGTGGCCCCTGAGGTCTTGAGCCTTTCTGGGGGGAAAGGCAGGGTGCAGGAAAGCTGTTTCTGACATCATTGCTCAGATGTCCTCTCTTACCTACAGGAAGTAGTGAAGTCACATTCTGAAGAACAAGGGGTCGGGAGTTTAGGATATGCATTTTCAAGGGTCACAGTTCAGTCCAAAATACCCTCCTCATTCCAAAGGCGCTATGGTGGCACCTATGCAATATAACAACCAGCCGTTTAAAGAAAAGAAAATGCGCTTGCAATATAGTAAGTGAAGCAGGGAAGCCTTGGGATTCATGTTAATAAGAAATTGTTCAGAATATTTTTTATTTATCAACGTATAGATATAGATGAAAAGGCAAGAAAGACATAGACCAGACTGTTACTAATGGTAATTTCTGACGTGAGATTAGTGCTCATTTTTATTCTTTTTCTTCTGGCTTGTCCCAATTATTTATTTTGTAAAAAGAAAAAAAATCAGCTGTAAAAATATTCACTTTTCATAACTATAGAGTTACTACTGGACCAACGAGTGCACAATCTTGCTGCGATTAGTCCGCTTTGGGACTCTGAGCATTCTAGCAGACAAAAGAGTACTTTTGTTGGAGATCCAGCTTCCAGAATCCAGAAATAATCCACTATTCAAGTGATAGCCAGTCATCTTGTTCCTGTAAGGCTGAACAGGAATCTTATTTCTCCCAGGAGAGGCTGTATGAGGCACATTCTGCGGTGCAGAGGATGAAACCCTCATGGTGAGACACAGAAGCCATTTCCTGGAGCCAACACTTCTGCCTTGGGTGGGGGCTGCTGCTGGCCCATCCAATCCCAGCCCTCGTGAATGTTGACCCTTGAATGCCAGTGGCATAGGTGCCAGGCCTCAGGAGAGTCTGGTCAGACCCAGGGGCACTGGGATACCTGGAAGGGGATTTGCACACCCTCCAAACCCACCTCCTGGGTCCAAGTTTCCGAATGAGAGAGAGGGCAGCTGCCACAGACACCACACCTCCCACAAGCATGGATGGCATGCACCGGGCAGTGCCCACCCAGCATAGACCCCACAGAGCTGGCAGCGGCTTCTGTCAGCCTCCAGGGCCAGGCTTCCAGCTGCGCGCTGCATATTGGAGGACTTTCAGATCGCCGCCATCCAGACCCCACTTCCCTGCCTGCCATTTACAAGGACTAAGGCCCAGGGCCCAGACTCACATGACCACCTCTCCCTCTCTTGTGGGTGGCCTCCTTCTCCGTGGAGCTCTCTCAGGAGGTGCTTGGTAAATGCTGGTGGCCCAGTGTGTTCTGCTATTTCCACTGCCTGGATTTATGGCTGTCATCCAGCTCCCTCTGGACACCTGTCCCCACATGCTCCTCAGATCCCTACTTCCGCGTCTAGGCTAGCTCAGACCCTTGGCCCAAGGCTCCATTGGTTCTGGGATACACTAGCCCTCCATGGGCTGCTCCCAAGAGCCGTGGTCCCTCAGAGCGCTCGGTGGGACCAGGGCGCTCCCAGCCCATGCCACCAATGTTCCATCAGTGCCCCTCTCTGTGCCCCTCACTGGTGATGGCCAGGTTCTTTCTTCAGCTAGATCAATGCATGCCCACGGTGGCCAAGGCCTGGGGCCTCATGGCCACTCTCCTCTAGGGGAGTCGCCATATTCTCCACCCCAGTGGCCACGGCCCACCACTTGGTAGCTCCCTGGCCTGCATTAATCAGCTTCCCATCACTAGAAATGAAATGCCTGAGATAACTACCCTACAAGACAAAAGGCTGACTTAGCTCACTGTTCCAGGGGTTGCAGCCCCAGACTGGGGAGAGGGTGGGGGTGCCCGATGACAGTGGTGGTGAGCACACAGTGGGGCAGAAATTCACCTCAGACCCAGGAAGCAAAGAAAAAGACTGGAAGTACCAGGGTCCCTAAGGCCCCTCAAGGGCACATCTCCTGTGACCCAAGCACTTCCCACCAGCTCCACCTCCCAGCAGCCCCACCTTAACACAGGGACCTTGAGAGACACCAAAGCACAGCAGGGCCTTGGCGTCCTGGCCTACACGTGGGAGGCTTCCAGGGACAGAACTCCATGTGACTCGGCGCAGTGGGGCACAGCAAGAGCAACAAATGTGCAGCTCATCCAGCCCTCAACATCAGTGATCCATTTCCTTGGTTTCATGAGCCTCGGATGCATGTTCCTGGGCTCGCAAGCACCACATTACCTGGCTCCACTCAGCTCTTCACCACATTCCTAAGGAAACCAAAGCCCAAAGCCAGCAAGAAGGTCTGGCGTTTCTCAGCTGGGGCCAGCACGAAATTTGTATCTTTGAACTCTGGCTGCAGATGGGATTTGGGACTCCCAGTGTGTCCCTCCTGGACTCAGGTTCAGCGCCCTCTCTGGCGTCATCTGGAACTTCACAGTGCTTCTCCTAGTCCTGGCAGGCCGGGTATGATTGACTTTCCAGGAGGCACTTTCTGCTATGTCTGACCCCTGCCTTCCAAGCCCACACCAGTCCCAGAAGAGGACCCTAGACAGCGCTGCATGTGGCCCTGGTGTCCACAGCACAGGGCAGAGCCAGCCTCTGCACGTCCTCCTCTGAGAAGTGGTGTGTACCTTGCAGGGTGAAGCGACACCCATCCCACTGGCCGGAATGGCCCTCCGCCAAGTGCAGCCAAGGCCTGCTCTGACACCCTTCTGCTTGCACAGCGCAGCCTCCGCCCGGGGGCTGCAGAGGAGACTAGAGGAGGAGACAAGAGGTGGGATGGTTGGAACCAGAAACCACCCCCACCTCTGCAAGAGCCGCCTCGGGCCCGAACGCCTCAACTCAGAGGTGGCTGGAGAAGTGAAAGCAAATGGACTCACTGTCTAGATTTTATTTATAAAAATCATTTACATTTGATCTAAAGTACACTGAGGTGTGTGCTGCCCTCACGGAAATGTATCTGCTCCTCGGTGGACCTGGGGAGCGCATGAAAGACTGGAGCAGCCTTCACATTGCTGGTGACATGTGCAGAGTTGTCCCCGTGAAAGGGGAACCAGTAGCATGCACTTGGCAAACTGCCACCCTCCATCACAAGAGAGGAGCCCGGGACCCCTGAGCACAGGGAGGGACAGCTGAGCACAGGGGCCTCTGCTTGGCCCTGTCACCCCAAAGCCCAGCGCCCCGTTTATCCCAAACCTCCCCCTTGGGGTTGCACCAAGGACCAAAGGATTTGCTGGAACCCAGCCCAAAGGCTGTTCCTCAATATGGTGGACGGGCAGGGTTTGGAGACACAGACCCAGGTTCCAATCTTGCCTCTGCCATTGCCCACCCAAACCCAGGACAAATGTCTCGGCCTCTGACACCCCTGTTCCCTGCTTGACAAAGCAGGAAAGTGACAGGGCTGAGCTAGCTATTGCACACAGTGGGGCACACAGTGAGGACTCGGCAGTAAGGGTGTGGGCACCAGAGACCTCCACTGAGAGGGTCCTGTGGGCGTCACGTCCCTCGGGGGCAGTGTCTCTTGGCTGACCAGGGGATCACCAGCTGCCACCCTGGTGCAGGAAGGAGGCCCCTGAGCCTTTCCCGTCAGCACTTCCTGGGAACATCCACAGACTGCAGCCGAAGACCCGTGTCACTCACACTCATGCGCACACTCTCTCACCCTGGCAGCCTTTGCGTATCCAGAGCAAGCATTGTCTCCGCCTCCTGTCCACTGCTCAAGTCATGGAGGACACCCAGAGTCAGCGCTTGGCCATGACCATTCCCGTCCTCAGCCACTGCCCAAGGCTGTCCCTGCCACCCGTACTCAGGCAGCAAGCCCCTTCAGAGAGACTCCCACCCTGGCCAGACAAAACCGCGCCACCGCCTCCTCCCCCTCCCCGGAAGGAGCTGCATGAAGGTCAGGCCCGGACTGTGAGGACTTTCGGGGAGACAGGAGGGTTGATTCAGAGTGGCGCCTGGGGGCTGGGTGCAGAGACTTCCGTGGGGTCTCCGCGCAGGTGACACGTTTTGCTCCCCAGAGCCTGTGATGGCAGGACCCTGCCTCTCCAACTGCCATGGAAGAGCTCAGCCAACCATGGTAACCAGCAGCTGGGGGCCTGGCCAAGAAGAGCCGCTGTTTGCCAAAATATAAGAACTCCTGTCCCTTCGCCGGCGCCCCAGGAAGAGGGAAGTCTTTCAGCTTCTGCACCCCTTACCAACATTCCACTCTCGGGTGCAGTTCTCACCGTCGCCGCCAGGGGGCGCCCCGTGCAGAGCAGCGCTGTCCTGAGTTCCCACCAGCCCTGGGCTGGGCTGGCAGAGAAATGGATGCCCCTGGGCTCCTGGGCCTTCTGAGAAGAGTTTGTGGGCGTGATGAGCTTACTTTACCAAGTGTTCCCGAGTATGACCCCACCTGGGAGAGAAGGAACCCTTGTGGCCGCGTGTGGACATGAGCAAACACCAACCCCCGCGGCAGCACAGCCGCGGCCGGAGGCCCACAGGAGCCCTGTGTGCCTGGGGGCGGGAAAGGGGCTCTTCTGGAAACTTTCTCATGGACGGCTTGCATTCCTTGTGCAAGAAAGTTGTAAAACTGTAACTTGGCTTCTCTGCACTTCTATCACAAGCTTGTTAAATCTGCTCTCTGTGACAAGCATGTGATGTGTGCGCATGTGTGTGCTTTCCAGTGTGCACGTCGTATGCTGTGCACACACACGATTCAGTCCCTCTCACATGCAGCCTAATGGCCAGGCACATGGCCAGGCAGGGCCCTGGGTCCACTCTGGGGGCCTTTGGTGACCTGAGTGTCATGACACAAAGGAACAGAGGAGATAATGGAGGAGGAGTCAGGAAGCTGGAGGAAAAAAATAATTGTTCCTGTAACAGCCTCTGGACAAAAATAGCTTCTAGAACTACAAAGACCCCGGATGTTCACAGCTGGGACCTACCAATCCTTGCCCTGACCTCAGTACTCCTCAGAACTCCGCTACCATCACAGAAATTATTCTGCAAAGCAGAGCCTGTCCCTTACACAGCCAGGGCAAGGGATGGAAAAAGGTGCAGTCCCAAGGCCCCTCACCCTCAGCTACAGAGGGAGGCTGTCGGCAGGAAGCTCTGGGTCTCTGGGGGACCCTCCAGCCCCCACCCTGGTTGGCTCCAGGGTGAGGCTCTGCTGGGCAGCCCTCCTTCCAGCACCACAAATCGAGAGCCAAGAAACACAAGACCCAAAGCCACAGGAGCAGCCACAGATTTTGAGGGAGGCTGGCCAGGCCCAGGCAGGCCAGGATAATTCACTAAATCCAGTGGCCCTTGGGCTCCTGTTAACCCTGAACTTGCCCAGCTGTGAGGAAAGAGAAAGAGGTCCCCCCATGCTCTGGGGCCCAGCTCCCTCCTGGGCCTGTGAGGAACTGCCCAGCAGCTGTTACGCCTGTCTGTGCAGCTGGATTGTGGGTGGGCTGAGCAGAAAGGCAAGCCAGGGGGACTGTGTCAGATGACCACAGCAGATCTCACATCCCTCATCTGTCCCATTCAGAGGTGGCATCTTTGTCCTTCCCTCCTTGAATCATGAGGGTCTATGACTTTTTCTAAACAATAGAACGGGGTAGAGATGAAGCGGCCTGACTTCCAAAACTCAGTCAAAAAAGGTAGTGAGTGTGGGCACTCACTTCTGAAGCCCTGAGCCACCAGATGAGGCCGCCATGCTGTGAGGGAGCCCAAGCTGCACAAAGGTCATCACTGGAGAAGACACCTTCAGATGGTTCTAGACGTTTCATCCTCCTCAACCATGGAATCTTTGAAGTTGAGGCCTCAGACATTACAGGGTAAAGACAAATGTCCCTGCTGTGCTCTCTCCAAATTCCAGACCCACAGGACCATATTGTGGGAAGACACTGTCATATACTACTAAGTTTTGGGATGGTTTATTACCACACAGCAGTGACTGGAACAAGTGGCCAAGAAAGAGGGTCAGAAAGCTGCAGCAATCAACCTTCTTACTCCAAATGCTGTTGGGACCCAAGAGGCCAAGGGTGATTGGAGAGCCGACCCTTCCTCGGCAGATTAATGACCCTTCCTCAGGGACCTGAGTGCTGTCTCTCAGGGCACAGCTTCACCATGAGCTGCCATGGCTCCAGGCCCAGGGAACCAGTCAGCAGCCCTTCAGGCCTGAGAAAGAGGCTGGTGACCAAGGACTGGCCGCTCACGCTGGCTCAATGTTTCTGGGCCAGATGGTTGAATGAGGGCTCAAGAGTCATGGGCTACGATAGCAACCAATGCCTCCAGAGTGCCAAAAGCAAACTACTGCGGCTGTGGGGTGGCAAACTTGGACAGGAAACACACCTTGTATTTGCCATTTGTTTCTGGCCCAGACTGCTGCTGGGATCCTTCTGTCATTGGCCACTGTGAACCCTCAGGAGCAGAAAGGACAGAAGTTTGTAGGAAAGGAGAAAGGACGGCAAGCAGGTGGCTGTGGCTATTAGGTGGGTTTGCCAGGGGGCTGGGAGCCTGACCAAAGCTCCCAGCTCCAGGGCCCAACTGACCAACAGCAGCCGGGGCCACAGGAAGTCAGCAGCTGCCTTTGCTGGCCACCAGACTGTCTGCAGGCAGGAGCCCCGAGAAGCTGCCACACAGATGCTGTTATTCTCCCTGCTGAGAGGCCAGCCGGGACTCGAGCGGGAGAGAGCTCCGAGGTGCGGGTTTGGCCTCACAGGATGTGGAGCCGGAAACACCCTTGACCTTCTCCCATCCCCGCAATGCACCTGGGAAACAAAGGCCCAGCGAAGCTGCCCCCCCAAAATGTGTTGTTGCCGGAGCAACCTGGCCACAGTGCTGACCAGCCTGGGAAAAAGTTGTTGTTCACTGTGGGGGGTGGGTGTTTGTTTTCTTTTGATTTTCTTTTTTAAAGCCTAGACCAAATCAGCTTTTTAAAATGCTGCTCCAGGGCACTGTGCCTTTCGCAGATGGCCTGAAGGGAGAGATCTTGGGAGAGTGCAGTGGACAGCATTCAAAGAGAAATGCTCACAGATTTCAAAATAGCTGTGCACTGCTCCTGCCTCCCGACACGCACTTTGTCCTGTGTGTGCCTGAGACCACAGGGCCAGCCTTGCATGTGCCCATCTTGTTCCAGTGGAAGCTTTCATGTAGGAATGAAGTCAGAAGACCACAGATTTTGCCCGAGATCTGGTGCAGGGGCCATATTTCTCTTCTGAGAGAAGGTAGGAAATTTAACACGAAGGAGGTTATTTGTCATTATTTCACGTTGCCACACAAGTTCAGTTCATTGTCACATCGGACCAAACAGCAGCACTAATCCAGGCCTGTTGGTGAGAAGAGATCAAGATAGAATGAAAATCATTATTACAGAGTTAGGGTTTCCCTTCTTTCACAGAAAGCAAATCCATCTTTAGGAGGTGCCTTCTCTGCCTGGGCTCTGGACTGGAGGCTCCTTCCATCATTTAGACAAGCTCAGAGCCCTGCTGAGCTGAGCAGGGTGACACCTTCTCAATTCTGAGCTGCCACCATGGTGCCCAGCATAGGCCGTTAGCTCCCAGACCCTAATTCTAGCCTGATGGGGCTTCAGTACCCTCCTCAGGCCCACCATGCTGCCCCTCCCCTGAGGCGCCCCTATGGCTGAGTGGTGATGTGGCAGCTCGCCAGCCTCCATCTGCAGGACTGAGCCAGAGAAGGGAGAGAGAGCAGCCAAGCGTGGGGGTGTACTTCCAGGTGCCCTTTCTGCTTACTGGACGCATCAAGAGCAAGACACAAGAGAAAGAATTCAAAGTGGGTCAAGCCATTCCTACCAGAAATACTGTCCATCAGCTCCTAGGTGGCTGTGGCTCTCCTGTATGGATGACCACAAGTGAGAATGCCCCAGAGCAACCCCAACTGGGAGATCATGGTGGTCTAGAAGAGATCTGAGGTGGTGGGGGTCAGCAGAGCTGGTGACGAGCTCTGAGATTTGTGGCTTGTCCCTGGGACTGGGCCCACTTCTGGTTCCTGCTGGATGAGGTCAGGAGAACAGAACAAGCCTCCACCTCAAGCCTGTACAACCAACTGTCCCAGGGGTTGGGTGTAGGTAGCACCAAGAAGATGAGATGCTATAAACAATAAGTTAGAACAGTAGCCAGAAAACCCAGGAATGAATGAATGATGTGGGGAGATTGCATCAAGGTGACTGATGAACAATATTTGTCCTCCTGCTTCTCCCCTAAATTCTAAAACATACAAAAAAGGTGTTTAGGAGAATAAATTAATTCCTGGCACTGCTAGGGAAAAGGGAGTTGTAACTGGCTGTATTTTCCAAGATGGCTATAAGAATATGTTTCATTACACATGCTTTTCTTACAAGAGACTCTGACACTTCCCATCCATCACTGGGGTCTCTGTTTCTTCTCCTGGAGCCTTAGTGGAACTGTGACATGACTGCAGCGGAAGTGAAGCCATGGTTCATAAAATCTGATTCCATTTCTGCCTGGACTTCTGACCGTGCTTGTGAGACTCCATGCTGTGAGAAAGCTCAAGACTCATGGAGATGATGTTCCTTCTCACACCCTAGAGGAGTTGGGCCCCAGCCACCAACTCACTGCGATCCTATGGAAGCCTCTGAGCAAGAGCTACCTAGATGAACCTAATCAACTCGCATGGCCATGAGAGAACAATACAAATGACTGTTACCACAGCCACTGTAATTTAGAATGATCTGCTGCTCAGCAATAATAATATAGCAATAGCAATAGTCAACCAGAGCACAGATGCAAAGTGGACCAGAGGTCTAAAAACTTGGGATCAGACTGAAGAGGAAAACAAAGCCTCAAATTCTAGAAATTGAGGGAACAGCTTTAGAGTGCTTCTAGTTTATCCAGGACAGGTACAGGGGACAGACAGAGCCCCAACTCTGTCTTAGGGTGTCTCCATTCAGAAGACCATTCAGTGGCCCTCCTCACCAGGCAACACATTCCTGCTTCTCACCCACAATAGCTGCAGGAAATGGATAAACCACTTAACAAAGGCACCAACAGGAAATCCCAGAGTCTAAGATGGGCACTTCATGAAAACATTCTAAATAACTGAGAAAAACCCACTACAACATAGAGGTAAGAATCCCAACCAAGAAAATACTTTTTAAAAGTAAGGTATTGAGACAAAGAGATGAAGGTTTTAAAGCATAATAAATATATTTAGAAAAAGATCAGGCTGCTATAAAAAAGAGAGCCAATGAAAGCTCTTCAAAACTAGACATTTGATTATCAAAATAGAGATGGACAACCCTGAAGAATAGTTCTTAAAATTAAGGACAAAGCAGCCTTCAGAATATCATACAAAAAGACAAAGACATGAGATGTATGAAGGAAATGTGGAGAGGGATGGAGGATAGATAGATGCAGGAGTTAAAAACTATCTAATACAAGGTCCCTAAGAAGAGTGAGTCAGAAAAACACAAAAAGAAACAGTAGAAGAAAAATTTATTGAAACTTGTTCCCAAAAGGCTTAAGAAGATACTGAAAACATGGATAGATCAATAGAAACAGTTTTGGGTAGAAATGAATGATTCACCTATTTTTAATAAAGTACCCAGACCCACTCATTTTTATATGCACTCTCTACCTAACCTTTAGGAAGCAATTACCATCTGAGGTAAACTATTTCAGAGCATACAACAAAATATAAAATAAGCCAACACATTTTCCAAGAAGAACAGAACTTAATACCAAAACTGGAAGACTACACATGGTCATGGATGCAAAGATTCTAAGGTACAGTTTGCCCTCTGTGCCTGTGAATCAAAAGTATTGGGGGGAAATGCATCTATACTGAATATGTATACTTTTTCATTTTTGTTATTCCCTAAACAATATAATATGACTATTTACATAGCATTTACATTGAGATATTGTGGGAATGTGACTAAATTCATTTATGTTTCATGTATGCTTTATATGTATAGCCTAAAGATAATTCTATAAAATATTGTAAGTAATTCTCTCCATGAAATAAGAGTCATGCTGTGGAACTGTCCAGTTGTGATACTGTGGCAGTGCTCAGAAAGTTTCAGATTTGGGGCTTTTCAGCTATTCTCAAACTCTGTCTTACAGGACTGCTGTGAAGATCCAATAAGAAAATGTGTGTAAATCACCTGGCCCAAGGAAGTTTTCAATAAAATGTTAGTTATTTCCTCTCGTTGGTTGCAGAAGTTCATGCAAATTCAATTTCAGATGTAAAATCCAGGAGTGAACTCTCCTCCGATTACATCTATCTGTGCCACATCTAATCAAGAACCTGCCACAGAGCCAAACCCCAAGAAGGCAGGAGAGGAGCCATGTATGCAGCCGAGGGCCTGGGGGTTTTGCAGCCAACTAAAAACTCACTCATGGGGCTGGCCAGTGGCCCTGGCATAGTCACCATGGGTGTGGCGGTGACAGTGCTCAGGACAGTCAAATGCCAGAGGTAGGAGGCTGCAGAAATGGTGCCAATCGAGAAGCTGCTGAGTACGCATTATTTACCTGTTGCCTATTTTGCCAATAAAACACCTGATGCTCAGAGCAGTGGGGTGACTGGGATCACACAATGGGTGGCAGGCTCCAAGGGCCCAGGCCTCTCTCCAAATGCCACTGGAAGAGAATCCACACCAGATCAGGAACCCATATTCCCAGCTGAAGGCAAAGGGTCTCTCTGTTGGGATTCAGCGAGGCGCTTTGACAGCCTGATTTGGCTGGAAGACCCCAGAAGACAACTGGCCTCTCCTGCTTGTGCCAGTCCCTGGTTATATACTCACCCTTTCTAAGTATGGCAGGGGACACTGCAGGCTGTCTGCAGATGAGCCCTGGCATGGCTTTCCCTGCTGGGCAGAGTGGGCAGCTGGGGAATTGGAAGCCTGCTTAGCCACTGCTAGGGAAACTGAGATGCCACTGTCCCCTCAGACCAAATGGTCATGCTTCTCAGGAGGATAGCCAGAGTCTACTTGCCTTCAGCAAGGACAACACTGGCTCCCAGAATGTTGGTGGCTGTCACAGCTGCTCCTCACCATCAGAAGCCATCTGTCATGGGCACTGTAGCTCCTTCCTTGGCCAGGTCCCACAAACAAGGCTGGCTCTGGAGGTCTGCTCCATGGTGACAGCTGGGGTCCCCGGTGCCAGGGGAAGTGGGACAGATGCAAACCCTCTGGTTCTCAGGCCTGAGGCCAGAGACAAGCATGAGCTGAAGGCAGGACAGGAGCTCATTCATTCTGGGCCTGCTCTGAGACGTGGAGGCTGCAGGTCCTGCCAAGGGGCCAGGGCAAAAGGGAGGACAGGAAGGGCTCCTGCCCAGCCTGCCTGGAACTGACCTGCTCAGGACAGAACAGCCTGTGGTGGAGAGGTCAAGAGCCCAGCACATGAATCACTGCAGAAGTCTCCTCCATAGAGCAGCACAAGCAGTTCCCCACGCCAAATGAGGACCCTGGAGTCCCACACTGAGGCTCTGCAGCTCCAGGGGCTTTGGAGGTGAGAACTGGAATTAAGCGAGAAGTTATGGTATGAGTCCCACCTTCACCCTGCAAAGCGGAGGAGAATAGAGAATGTGTTCCTTTTCGCCTTCAATCACATGACCAGGGCTCAAAAGGAACCCACAGACTCCTGCTATGTTTTCTGTGCAGAGTTGGACATACGGTGGGTGGAGGACCCCATAACCCAGGAAATCTAAGAACATACACTGGGCCGGCACCCTACTCTGACAGCAGGGCAGGGGCCAAGTCAGACTGCACCTCCAGGGTCAGACCAGAAGAGATGGGCCCACTGGGGCTGGGGATTTAGCCCAGTGGTTTCCCTGCCTGCTGCACAACCACAAGGACCGGAGTTCTATCCCTGGTACCAAAAAAAAAAAAAGAGAGATGGGGCCATAGTGCTGGGCAGCTGGTGAGGCCAGAGGTGCCAGCCCACGGGGAAATGAGTCCACCCAGTTAGGGCACTCAGCACGGCCTGCCCTGGGGACAGTGGCATGAGGCATCCCCAGGGGAACTCGTGCCCGGAAAAGAAGGCTGCCCACACCAGGCCACAAGGACAATGGTGATTAGATGACAGCTGCCCTGCCATCTTCCCCTCTTCTCCCGGTGAGGATGGGGTCAGAACTGGAGTGAGAGGAGGAGGTGGAGGTGGAGGTGGAGGCGGAGGCGGAAGAAGAAGAGAAGATGCTTCCATCTCCCCTTCCCCGCCCACGGTTCCTGCGGACGCCACTGAAAGCCGCCACAGGGAAACAGGCGCGTGCATCTTCAATGTCGCAGGGAGGACACCCACACCCTGGGCGGCCACGGGTCCCACCGAACAGGGCAGAAGACTCTGAGGGCTTGGCTCACACGAGTGCCTTTGGGGAAGGCAGGACGCAGGGAGGGAGAGCGCTGTGAGTGGTGTCCCCACATACCTCCTCTGCAGGGAGGCAGCCGGGGGGAGGTAAGGATGCCACCTCGCTCATTCCACCTGGAAGGCGATGACTGCCGGCCTCTGGGTTGTGCAGTGACCTGGTTCCTGTCAGTGCTTAGGCACAGTCTTGAGAGGCCTCGCCCTGTCATACTCACGTCGAGGAGGACCTCGCCCGGGTTGGTTCTCTGTGAGACTGTTAGTGCCCACAGGACACCAGGTGCGGGGGGAGCGCCAGGCAGCCCCAACAGTACTAGGCCCAGCTCGAGGCCCAGGGGCTGCTTTCCTTTTCCTCAGTGATGACAGCAGTCCTCAGTGTGGCCTGCAAGGCCCTGTCTGGTCTCTCCTCTTGCTTGTCCAGACTCACCGCCCTGCCCCATGAAGTGCACAGGAGCCCGTTGTTCTGAACCAACCCTCTGTACTAGGCCTCAGTGGACCAAGCCAGAATGGAGTCCCTCATGCTAAGTGCCATGTAACCAAACTGAACTCCAAACCAGGCTGACTTCCAAACAAAACCAGGAGATTGGCAGCAACTAATCAAAAGGGCCCCAGTGGATCTGGGCCGGCAGGCTGAGGACTTTTCTGTTTTTACCCTATGAGGAAGCAGCTTGAAAGCAGCCAATCCGCTTTGGGTTTTGTTTCTGCTTTCTGGAGCCCATTTGTCTACACAGACAGACTTCCCTGCTCGGTCATCCATGGGAGCACTCATTCTATTTTAGAACCACAAATAAAAGCCAGTTAAGATCTCTAAGCTGAATTTGTTGTCATTCTGTCTTGTGATTCGCTGATGCTACACTGCCAAACTGGTCTTCCATGCCCTCAACACGCCCTTTCCCAGGTCCTGCATCCCCCACCTGCCCTCCAGGTCCCAAATGCCACTTTTCTAAACATCCCCAGGACAAAGCCTCCTGGCTCCAGCCTCTGTCCACCACTGGCGAAATGGTGCATTTGTTCCCGTGGGCCCTTCCTGTGCAGCCCCACTGAAATAGCAAACGGCACCAAAGCAGAGATGTTTTCTCTTGTGTTCACCATCGATTCCCAGCATCTACTTCAGTGCCTGGCACTCACTCAATAATTGTTGGATACTATTTATACTTCAAGAGGAAAACAGGCCAAGAGGTTCACTGAAAACACTGTCCGCAGCCAGCTATTGGGAAGGTTTGTGAACCAGGGTAGACATACTGTGATGGATTGGTGATGTCTGACACAGGCATGGCGCTGGAAGGAAGCACACAGATTCCCACACCTAGAACCATGATCTGTGAACCAGAAAACCCAGAATATTCTCCCTCATAGGTTGCAGAGCAACCAGACCCCAGAGCAATATTCATCATCCCCACAGATTGTGTTTGACGTATTTGAAAGATCCTCTGATAAATCTGAAGCATGTATTGTTAATACTCACTAAAAATAGCATTAAAATAGAAAATCCAGGCCAAGCCAGGCATAGTGCCCCATCCCTGTGATCACAGTACTCTGAGATGCTGAGGAAGGAGGATGGAAAGTTCTAACCCAGTCAGGGCAACTGAGCAACTTGTGGGGACTCTGTTAAAATTAAAATTAAATGAATAAATAGAGAGCTGGGATGTAACTCAGTGCTAAGGCCCTGGGCTCAATCCTCCATACTGACAGGAAGAAAAAGAAGGAAGGAGGGGAAGGAGGGAAGAAAAGAAAAAGAAACGAAAAGGCGAGGGAAGGGAAAGGAAGGGAAGGGAGGGAAATCTAGGCTCATTACACCAAGACAGAAAGTTTTGCCTTGGAAATGGCTACTGACTTTGAATACTAAATAGAATCTTGATTTCCTGCCGTGTTACGGAGTGCTTTAGTTTTCTGTAAGGCTCCGTGAGTGAATGGGAACTGAGTAGGCACCATGCAGCACTTCTAAATTAAAAGCACCGTCCCTCTCAGACACATTTTGGAGTTGACAATGAACTCAAAACCAAATGAGCAAGCAGCAACATGGTGGTTGCCCTGCCCCATGGAACACCCAGGGCTGCCACACTCATGGGGCTAACGCTGCTTCCAGGGTTTGGGCAGTAAACACTGCACTTTCCATAGAAATAGACGAGAATGTGCAGATATTCCAGTCTCTCTGAAGCACATTTTCTGGGTCATGTTTGGGAAGCTGGGGGGCTCTGAGTCGCCATCTGTACTCTGCTTCATTTGCAAAATTGCTGCCTGCAGAACAGCCTTGTATGTTATCATAGGACTCATTCCCTTGACCACCCCAAACCGAGGGACGCACACTCTCCAGAGTGGAACGGAACGTGCTCCATAGCAGAGCCAGGCTAGAGATGAGAGTACCCAGGGTCAGCTGCAACAGGACCCCTCCTCAGACATCTGGACAGGCAAACCACTTCGAGGTCCAGCTGCTCCAGAAAGAACCCTTCACATCAAATGGACATCCCAAGGGGGCAGCCAAGCATCCAGGAAGGAGCCCTGGCATTCAGACCTAGTCATGAGGGACGTTTCCCTGTACGCGGAGTTCCTCATGTCTGGTGTCTGGCACCACATGAGCCCTTGAAGTCCAATGCGTCCACCATCAGTCCTCACTAGAGAAGCTCTTTCCGGATGTGAACTGGCTACTCTCACCCTCCACGGGCACACCCTGGTGGTGAAGCTGAATGCCTTGGGCCAGGGACTCCCACTCGTCACAAGTGAATGATGGTTCAGGCATTGTCCTTATCTGATTCCACTGTGAAGAAAGTGGACAAGGAGATGATCTGGGTTTTCACCTGGAAGCCCCAGGGTGTCATTCCATCAGCAACATCTGTGGTTCCTGGCTAGCCTTGGGTCCTGTCCCCGAGTCACAAGAGGAGGATGGTGAGGGAGGGGAAACTGAGTCGGGCAATTAAACTCACAGCAGACTCAGATTTTAAAACAGAACTTACAGTTCATTCATTGACCTTTAGGGTGCTCTTCTCAAGGGGCTGAGACATTGATTCCTCAGGAGGATTGTGGCTGGAATTTCCAGAAAGCCAAGTCATCGGGATGGCACCAGGTGAGTATCATATGGGAACTCAGAGGGTGGGAAATCGGAGGGGGTCTGCTCTGGACCAGGGTGGAGCCCCACGAAGTTTGGAGCCCCAGTTGGACATCGTCTTCCTGGATTGAGGGACAAATCCAGACAACCACTCCCTCCCTGGGCTTCTTCCTTCCATGCTTTACTCCTTTAATTGTGTGTTTAAAAATGAAACAGAATACAGATTGGTAACATATAAGCAGAAAGAAGCAGAAGTTTACAGGTATACGTGGATTTTATGTGTTCAACTGTGTAACCGTAATGGAACAGCATACAAATCATTAACTTGGGAGGTTGCTCATCCTTCACTCACCTTAGCTCTCAGTCAGAGAACAAAGGTCAAGGGAGGGGATTATCAGAAAAGAAAAATTGAACAGTGAGGATGGAGAACAAGTAGCAAATCCAGGGAGGAGGAGCCAGTGAGGGAGGCACTGAGATGGGGAATAATAAGCTAGGAATGTGGGCATTTCCCTGGGATTTCAGAGGATTAAAAAATGAGGATGTGCATGGAGATTTTAGTAAAACCTTCGATAGGCCAAATACTTAAATGTTTCAAGAAGATGTAAATAAATGTGAAAATTTTTACCTGGTTAGTGTTTCTTTAAGATTGAGATGTATTTGAGCCTGGACCAGACCAGGGATGCAATTAAAAATTTGAGTTTGGTTCATGGATTTATATTGGCCTTGTTTTCCTATTTACTTTTGTATTTTTTCTAGTTAGAGCATATTAAGGAAACTCTGACTCACACAGATGATTAGTTGCAAATGGTTAACAGTTAAGAACTTTGAGCTAGAGCTGGCAAAGGCTTTGCTCCTAAGACTTGCACTAAATTAAGGTAACTAGCAACATGAGTCAACATGATGTGGGCTCCGATGTAGAAGCACAAGCAGTCGGCTCTAAACCACAGAATAAGTTGTAAGAAGTGCATTGTTAGACAATTTCATCATTGTGCTACCAACACAGAGCAGACTCAGGCCAAACGCCATGGTCTAGGTCAGTGGTGGCAAACCTTTTAGGGCTTTCAGTGATAACAAACAGCCGGCTGTGGCACGCATGCTGTAGGTTCACCACCACTGGTCTAGGTCAGTCACTCCTCTTGGGCTCTGGATGCCAGCACAGGACTTGAAACACAAACTGGAGGAAGCTGCTGTCGGCATAACACAGCACTATTCACAGTCCGCTCTTGTTTAATATTAGTTGGAGGATACTTTTAAGTAACATTAAAAGTGTATGCCAGGCATGTGGTGCACATCTGTATTCCCAGCACTCGGGAGGCACTAGGATCGCCCTGAGTTCGAGGCCAGCCTGAACTACAAAGCGAGACCTTGAATTTAAAGAAAAAAAGGTATAGTATAGTTGATATACAAATCAGCAACAGTTGTTTATTGTCATTATCAAGCATTAGACCCTGTGCGTAATTGTGTGAGCTATACTTTCACCACCACAAACTATGACTAGTACTTTGCAGAAAGATGTAATGACATCACAAAGAAATTGGAATTTCTCAGTTCCATTATAATTTTACTGGACCCCTGTCTCACATGTGGTCTGTCAGTCACTCATGTTATCTGCAGCACATGACATAATTGGTCACACTGAACACATGTAAGTGTGTGTGTGTATGTGTGTGTGTGTGTGCCTCAGTCACCTTTCTTGTCACTGAGACATGTCTGAAACCCACAATGTAAAGGAGGGGCTAAGGCGCCAGTTGCCACAATCCAGAAAACAGTACTGATGTCAACAAGGACCCAGATGGCTCACTGATGTCCCAGGAAGAGCCAGCTCAGTGAAAACACACCAGGAGACGCCAGGCCCGGAGAGAGGGCCTGTCTTTATCTGCTGATTTATTTATGCCCTGAAATTTTCAAACTCCTTTCACAAACACCACCCATCATATCACTGAGAATCTTGGAAAGTGAGGCTGGGTGTGAGGGCCTTATCTCTAGCCAGAGCAGCAACCGCATGGTCCCTCTCTGAATGACCTCGTGCACAATTCATGAAGCAGCCCTTTCAGCCCGGCCCAGCGGGCCCGACTTTGAGGCGCTGGCTTCTCCTTGGCCAGGCGCAGAGTCTGAACAAAGACCCGAGAGCCATGGCCTTGTCCCCCAGGCTGGCCAGGTGCTGGGGCCCCGGGGAATCTTATTTGGTGGCCAGTTTAGCTTCTGCCCTGGCGGAGTTCACTGGGCAACAGCCAGGCTCCAGTAGCAGCTTGGAAACGCCCAGGGCTGCAAGGGACGCACCAGGGCTCAGCAGCGGCTGCTCTTGGGGCCTGTCGCTCCCATGGGCACTGGCGGAGGGCAGCCAGCACCTAGCCCACAGGACTCAGAGGAAGGTGACCTGTGGACAAAAGTTGCTCCTGGTGTCCTTTACCTGCAGCCTGAAATTCCAGCTCCCTAAGGTGTGCCTTCTGTCAGCATGTCAGCTCAACTGGCCTCCCCTGGTGTTTGTCTGGGGACTCGCCAGCGGCCTGGGACCCCTTCCCTGCAGCCCTCTCCTCTTCCCTTCCAGAGTCTGCTCACTGCCAGCTCAGTCAAACCCATCCCCGCTTCCTGAGCACCCACATCCAGCTGGGCCCCCTCGTAGGACCCTCCGACCCTACTCATAGCCTTCACTGTTATCAGGGGCCACCAGACACCTTGACCTTCCTGGGGCCATCGGCACCTTAAAACCTCCATCCTGGTGTCCCTCCATGTCATCAAACTGCCCTTTCTGACCCTTAACAAAAAGCAGCCAGAAGCTCAATCCAGCATCTCAGTGGTGGGGCCACCCCACAGTATGGGGTGGATTGGTGGGGGCCTGGGCACTGGGGCTGTGAACAGCTCAGGGAGGACCTCGTGCAAGTTTGGGGACTCCTGGGAGGCCCGAGCTCCGGAGGCCTCTTGCCCAGCCAGCCCTGTACCTGCCTGGAGCCTGAGACGGGAGGCGTTTAGTGGCAGCCTCGGGCTTCAGAGGGAGGAGCGAGCTCAGTTACCCATCGCAGGCAGGCAGGCAGCTCCCCCTCGGAGGTGGCTGCCCCCTCAGAATGGAGGTGTGCAGCTGCTGGGCAGGAAAGCAGGGTTACAGGGGCACCCGCAGGGCAGGATTTGCAAATCCTGCAAACTGTTCGCATTGGGTGGTTTCTGCTTCTCCACCGAGGAGGAGTGCACCAAAGGCTTAACCCGCCCTCGGGCAGTTTAGGGGACAAGTTGCTCAATGTTTCCCAGATCTCTGGATCCCCGGGCTAGTCCTGGCTGACCTGGGCACTAGTTTGGGACTGCTGCCCCTCCCATTCCCAGGGAGGCTGGAAGGAGGGCTTTTATCAATTGAGAAAGGACATCTCTACGCTGATGATGGGTCCCCCTGTTCATTCGCTTGCTCTACCCTCTTGGATGATGAGCCTCCCGGTGCCGTCCTAGACTCACCAAGGGACACCACCGTGCCACAGATGGTTCCTCCCCACAGAGAGCTCCTCAGGGGGGATGATTAACGGGGTTAAATGAGCAAGGCTGTGCCAGACCACGACAGGCAGAGGCAGCTCCTTGGGCCCACAGGGACGAGTCATCCCCTGTCAGACTGGGGGGTCAGGAAGCTGGAGGGGGTGTTTGCCAAGCTCCCTCCTCGCTGACCCTGCATGGCACAGGAGGAGGAGGTGGATGGGGCTCCTCTTTGAGCTGTGATTTTCAACCAGGCTGCTGAGAAAGCCCTGGGGACCTCTGAGCAGCCCTGATGCCCCGTCACCCACTGCACTCCAGCTAGTGGATCTGGGTCCAGTCCTGAGCCTTTTCTTAAACTCCCCAGGGGCTGCCTCTGGGCAGCCAGGCAAAGTAGTAGGGGAAGCTGTGCAGGAAGGCAGCAGAGCCCACAGGATGGGCTCTTGGGGTGAAGCAGGCCTGAGTTGTGACCCTTGCTTAGGAGTTTCTTAGCCTCTCTGGGCTGCGACCTCCATCCTGCAAAATGGGCTGCTACTCACTGGCTGGACTTGGCACCATGGGAACCCAGGGAAAGTGGGTAGCTCGCAGCCTGCTCCCTATGACTCAGTTAAATGTGAGTCCTCCCCTCGCCAGCACCGTGTAGTAAAGAGAGTCCAGGCAGAGAGGCAGGGACCCTGGCATGATCAGCAGCCCTGATCCTAACCTTGGTTTTCCTGGGGGTAAAACAGGGAGCACTGCAAGCTGTCCTCGGGCAGTGGACAACCGCAGCTGCTCGGGGCCCCCAGGTGAACCAGGGGCCTCAGGCCTCCCACGGGGCACTGCAGTGGGGATGGACAGCCCGGGCTCTCAGAGATGACCTGCACCCCATGGTGGCCTTTCTGGGTGGGGAAGCCGTTACTGTCGAAATAGCTGCTTTCACAGAAACGGTGTGAGCGGACGGGCCACCCCTGAGCTGTGGTTTTCCTACAGTGTCCCTTGCCCACACTGAACTGCTCCAGGGCCCTGTGTCTCAACTCCCGGAGCCGATATTTATCAGAGGTCTCAACGGCCAGCAACTGTTGGGAGGCCAGCAAGAAAGGCAAGGTCTGGGTCCCCAGGACTCGATGCAGTCTGGCAGTCACAGGAAGTCCATGCCTGAGAAGCCCGGCTGGGGCCTCACTGTCAGCCTCCCTCTGGGGCGGGCTCCGGCTCTGCAGGCCGAGCTCAATGCTCCAGGAAGAGCTGGGCCCTGGGCCTAGTGGGGAGGACCTCACAGATGCTCCCGCTTGGGCTTCCAGCAGCTCACGTGGGAGCCACCTCCCCCCCCCCTGCCCCCCGCTCCCTCCCACCAGGGCCCTCACCAGGAAGAGCTGTATCTCCGGGGCAGGTACTGGGACAGGGAAGGTTTGGTTTTCCTGCAGCACCTCCCACTCCCACTCTCAGCCTTCTCCCGCACCATCCTGGACCCGGAGAAACGCCTCTCTGCCCTCCCACAGGGAAGGACAGGCACCCCACACTCTCGCTAGCAGCCTGCTGTGCATGGATGAACAAGAGCCACAAAGGCAGGACAGGTGGTGGAGACTCCAGGTGCCTTGGGAAGGAGCCGACCTGAACGCTGAGAGCTCATGGGCCCTGGGCCTAGTGGCCAGGCCTGCAGGGGCTGCACCCAGGGACAGGAGAGCCCAGGACGCCCCCATCCAGGCCTGGATCCTGCCAGGGATAGCTGTGTGGCCAAGGAAGCTGGGTGTCCTCACCGAGGGTCCCGGCGGGTCTGCTGTGTCCTGGACCTCCCAGATGAGGCTCGCAACTGACATCACCACGGGTTCTCCCAGCTCAGGGCCACCATGGAGACCAGAGACCACACTTGACTGAGGCCAAAGGCGCTGCCTGCTCCATTTCCTCTGGGATGCTGGAGTGCCCCGTGCTGAGTTCCTGACATACCTCCTCAGGGGACAGGGACCAAGAGCTCCAGGTCTAACAGGCAAACGTCCCCCTGTCCAAGCTCTGCTGGCTCCACCAGGCAGGGGCTGACCCCCTCTGCACCTCTGGGCACTACAGTCCCCGCCTGGGCATGGCTCCTATCGGGCAGCCAGGACTGCAGGTTCCAGAAGGACAGGGGAGCCCCAGGCAGCCAGGGACCTGCTAAAGGCTGCACAGGCTCCCAGGCCCTGAGTCTCTGACCCTCCCACTACCCCGGACCCTGCATCTCCCAGGACCTCACCGTGATCTGGGCCTGCTCTTTGCAAACTTTTATTTAAAGTAAGTTTGCCTGAAACAAAATCTGACCTGCACACTCAACCCCTCAAGCCTTCAGAAGGGCAGAAGAGGGCAGGGTACCCCCGAGCCCACCTGTTTCTAAGACGACCCCAGGCGCCCCATGGAACCCTCTGATGGAGTCCAGCGTACACACGCTCGGTTCTGCTGATGAGGAAACCGAAGCCATGGAGGCGAGGTGTGCCAAGGCGGATTCAGGCTGCTCCCCCTGCCCCAGCCTGGCCCCTCAGCCCAGGTCACACTGGAAACCATTCAGGCGGCTCCTGCAGCGTGCAAACTGCCGGAACCCTGACTCGGACCGTATTTCTGCTCTGACAGCCAGCCGTTGGAACAGCAGCCTCCCGTGTGATCGCCCAGAAGTCTCCCCTTGGAGGAGCTGGCTTTGAACTTGTGGAGAACAAAGGCCCTTTTGTGACTTGCTTTTGGGAAGAGAGATGGGGGGGCAAATGCATAAATAATATGAAAAGCAGCGACCCTGAGTCTCTTTTGCAACCTCTCTCGTGAATATGAAATAAAAACCACTTTATTTTGAAAAGCTCAACAGAGCCAAGTTTCTCCCGCCTGGACACCAAAGCCCAGGGCTGGACTGAGCAGGACAGTGGCTGTGGTATCCTGGCACCGGGCAGCTGTGAGCACATCTGCCTGCTCCAGGCCCTGCTCAGCCCAGGAGAGCACCCTAAGACACAGCGTGCATCAGTCTTGAGCTCAGTTGCCAGAAGTCCAACTGCGTAAGAAAAGGGACACAGTTTTACCATTTGGGGCTATAAAATGGACTTTCTCCCTCCTTCTCTGCTGTTCGCAGCCGCGCGTGTCCTCCTGAGTTTCCCTCCACCCTCTTCCTGCCAGCGCTCCCTGCAGAAGGGCCAGCCCTGGGGCCCTGCCAGAGCCCTGGGGACTGCAGCTATCTGCCCACTGCCCTGCCCAGCCCCAGCATAGCGAAACTGGCCACCCAACTCACTGATGGCCGTGCCCACTCTCTCTCTCCTGCGACAAGCTCTGTGTCGCCTCCTCTGGGAAGCCCTTCCCCCGACACTCAGCACAGGGCAGTGTCTTGGTCTCATGTTTACCCTCACAGCAACATCTGTGACAGAGGACATAATTCGCCCTTGTCCCCCAGCACTGGACCCAGGGCCCGCACAGCAGCAGCCTGGGGCAGACAGATGAGCAGGTTCACATGCTCCTTATTTCTCTACCTCTTAGGTAATGATCCCTGTGGCGTTCAAGACTCTTACAACCGCAATCCATCTGCTGTAAGAAAAATGAGGGAATGTACTGGGGCTTACAGGTTCGTATTTCTGAGATACCTGAATTGATGGCTTCAGCTATGGCTTGATCCAGGCATGCTCTCTCTCTCTCTCCCTCCCTCTCTCTCTCCCTCTCGCCTTTCCCCTTCTCCTTCTTCTCCCCCTCTTCTCCTCTCTCCCCTCCCCTCTCCCTCCCTCCCCTCCCTTTCTCTGTCTCTCTCAGCCTTATCACAGGCAGGCCTCCCACAAGAGAAGCTAAAGAGATACCTCCTACCAGCTTAGCAATCCTGTTGAACAGCCCCTCTGCCCCCACAGCTTGGCAAGGCAAATTCTTGGGCCCCCACCCAGTCTGGGGGTCTGAATGCAGGATCTTTCGTGGGGAAGTAAACCCTTTGGCAACTCTTATGCAGCAGAGACCTGAAGGGGAGGTCACAGTGCTTCCCAGCATGGTTCTGGCATGAACATCCTGATAGAATATTTCACATCTCCTTTATTAATACCATACATCATCCACTTCCAGGGAGCTTTCACAGAGCTTGGCTTCCACAGTGTGCTCACAGTGGGGGTTGGGGCCAGGGGACCTCGTGACTGGGGAAGCCCCCCCAGCAAGCAAGGCCTCCTGACCGTGCTGTACCATCAACACCTGAACCAAGACTCACCGCCTGAAGCTGGATTTCTTGCTGTTTCAGGTGAGGGTCAGAACCATCAGGATGCAAGTGCTGCTGGGAGCACATCTTCTGCCCCAGGCGTCATGTGGGCACAGCCTTGCAGTGAGGCAGGCAAATCAGGTGCCCCAGCCCCAGGGAGAGGCTCATGGTGCCATGTTGCTGTTGTTCTAGCTTGCTAATAAAACTTTATAGGTAGCTGTACACACAGACATAGATCTACACACACAGACCTGAATTTACCTATGATCACACTTACTTAGCTAGAACCAAATGCAGAAGATCCATATGACCTCATGGAATCCACAACAGACCCATCTTCTAGACAGGAAACCCCAGTCCAGACAATGTCTCAGTCCCTTTAGATCGCTGGAAAAAAATACCTTAAGCTGGTTACTTTAAAAAGAAGGGAAATTTGTTTCCTCACAGCTCTGGAGGCAGGAAGTACAAGACCAAGATGACTCCAGTCTGCTGAGGGCCCAGTCTCTGCCTCCTCCGGAGAGGACAAACTGTGTCCTCACATGCCAGAAGAGAAGCAAGGGGCACTGCCCCTCCCTCGAGCCCATTGTAAGGGCACTAATCTCTTCCGTGAGACCTCTGCCCTGTGACCTGACGGCCTCCCGAGGGCTGCCCCTCCTGACACCATCACCTCGGCCTTCAGCTTCAACTTAGAGGTTTGGGGGACTCTGACCATAGCAGGGGGCAAAACCAAGGTCAGTCGGCCAGTGGGTGGAGAGGCTCTGAACGGGAGGCCTGAGACCCCGAGCTGCACACTGCACTTCAGGGCCCCATTCACTGTGCTGGACCCGAGTCTGGGCTGGATGGGGGGACGGAGTCGGATCCATCAGTCAGCCCGGGGGGCGGGGCCACCCCATCCTGTCAGTCATGGAGCGGGCAGGCTGCCCTTCGGTGAGAAATACCTGAGATACACAACTGAATGAGGAAAGGTTTGTTTGGTCTCAGTCTCAGAGATTTCAGTCTACAGGTAGCTGGCTCCATTACTCTTTGGCCCATGGTAAGGCAGAAGCGTCATGGTGGAAGGGCAAGGAGACAGAAAGCTGCTCCTGTCATGGTAGCCAGGAATGAGGGTGGGGGGAAAAGTGGAGAAAGAGAGGGAGGAGAGGGAGAGGGGGAGGGAGAGGGGGAGGGAGAGAGAAAGAGAGATGATTAAGAACAGAGATGAGAGGGCCAGGGCCAAAATCCACTCTCAAAGCCGTGGCCCCCATGACCAGTTTCATCCAATTAGATCCCACCTCCTAATTAGCCCACTAACCCACTTGAGGAAGTTAGAGCCCTCATGATCCAATTACCACCAAATACCTATCAGTGGCACCCAAGCCTTCAACACAATGAGCCTTTGAGGGGCATTTCAGGTCACAACCATAACAGATGTGGCCCTTCCTGTGTGGCCACCCTGGCTTGGAACAGGCCCAGCTGCCCTATCCCTTCACTCTTAGGGGACCAAGGGGGGTCAGGAACAGCGAAGGCCGCAGGACCCCCAGGCCTGGAGCAGCCAGTGGCACATCTGGTCCAGGCTTTGAGGGGCCCGGCCAGGCAGCAGGCTGTAGTAGGACCTGGGGCGGGGGGTGGGGGCTGCCCTTCCCAGGGCAAACGTCCACTCTTGGGATGGAGGACTAGAATGTCATTCTGATTTCCCAGCTTGTATGTGGCCCCAGGTTAGAGGCTACAGGTTTTCCTGTCACATTCACCCTGGGCAAAAATGGTTTCCTCACCTGTGCCTCTGGGCCTCTCCCTGCTCTAAGCCCATAACTCCCCAGTCCCTGCTGTCCCGAGGTCCCTCACCCCAGTCCCACCCCTCCCTTTCCTTCCCTGGCCAGGGCCCATGTCTGGAGCTCTGCCGAGGTCCCCATCCTGTGGCTCAGGTCCGAGTGGGTACGTAGGCTGGTACCCTATGCAAGCTCTGTGCAGACAGTCCTGAGTCCAAGCACCGACAATGCAGGGGACACTGCAGGTGCAGAGGCCTGAGTCCAGGGAGTGCACCGAGGCGGAAATCGTCCTGCAGCAAACCACATCACCTGGGGTGTGAACTTGCCCTTCGCTTGAATTTCATTCCTCTTTCCACTTTGTTTGCATTTAGATTGCAAATGGGTCCTGGTGGCCTGGGTCTGTGGAAGCCGTGAGCGTGGGGGTTGGGCCTGATTTCAGTTTCATGTATCTAAGTAACAATATAAGAAAGGTGATTTAAGTGGGCACCAAGGGAATCTCTCCCTCTAAAATGGGAGCGGAGAGGCCATTCTGCCATCTGGGTTTGCGGGACACTAGGATGATAAGTAATCAGCGCTTTGGAGGTGTCAGTAGCCAATCATAAGCACCTTAACAAGAAGATGGCCAAGAGGTCTGAACAGGCAGACAGCTCTGTGCTGGGTATGGGTCCAGGGCCTCACACGTGCCAGGCAAATGCTCTGCCACTGAGCTGGGCCTCCAATCCTTCCATTTCTTTTTCTTTTCTTCCCCCAGTACTGAGGCTTGAACCCAAGACCTTCACATCCAAGTCCTTTTTATAAATTTTTTCTTTTGAAACAGGAGTTTGCTAAGTTGCCCAGGCTGGTGTTGAACTGGGGATACTCCTGCCTCAGCCTCCAGAGAGGCTGAGGTTACAGACATGTGCCACTGTGCCCAGCACAACTCCAAGTTTGAGCCATGTCCCTTTGTGACCTCTGAGCTGGGAAAGGATTTGGTTTTCAAATCTGAAAAGGAAGGGAGCTGTGGTCCCCCCTCGGGGGCCACTGTCACTCTGAAGGTTGTTGGTATGGCACAAGGCTGCAGCCCAGGAGGCACCGGGTGGCCTCTGCCCTCCAGGCGCCCCACCCCAAGCCAGGCCTGCTTCACTCAGTGGGGATGCCAGGCCCTGTGCCAGCTGGAGAGAAGTCCTGGTTTGGGTCACTGCACCTCAAGACCCTCCAGGGCCAGCTGTCCATGCTGCTGCAGGGAAAGGAGCCCCCAAAGGGTGGACTCAGACCACTCACCCTCCAACGTCAGCACAAAGGGAGCCACTAGCTCCTCACTTCCGGGGCCAGGCTCTGGCTGGGGCAAGCAGAAGGGTGACCTCCAAGTGTGGACCTGGGGCTGGCAGGAAGTACAGACAGAATGCAAAGCACCCAGCTGGAGGGTTCTGTGCTCCTCACTGAGGCCAGCGCCTGCTGACCTGCGCTGAGGTCAGGGTGGCCAGTGAGCACCCACAGGAGTCAAGGTCCTCCAGTCCCTGCCAGCTGGAGGAGCCCAGTGGGAGGTGGGTGAGCTGCCAAGGGCAGACTTCGAGGCCGGAGGGCAGGGCTGTGGGCTTCTCAGAGAGCAGCTGTGAGCACCAGCAGCCTGGCCCCCGGTGTGGCCCCTCCAACCATGGCCCACCGTTCACCCGCGACATGGGGGCACTGGGCCCAGAGTCCACACAGCAGGGTCTGGTAGGATTAACTGACAAGGCGAAGATCTGATTTATTTTTACTTTTCAGGACTGCCTCCACCAAAGTGAAGGCTGCTATTTAACCAGCAGCCACTAAAAATAAACATTTAAATACCACATTTGTGCAGCTGAGCCAGGCTGGGCTGCACCTTAGAGGTCTGCTGTCTTCCTCAGCTGGCAGGGACAATGACACTTTCAAGGCCCCAGCGCTAGGGGACACAGCCTTGGCCCAGTAAGAGGACAACCCTCATGTCCATGCACACCCCTTTCCCAGAGTCTGTAGAAAAGGGCAACTGGCTAGTGATGAAGAACAGAAGGCCAAGAAAGAAAACGCTTCTCCAGAGAGGGTTCCCCATGGGAGGGTGAGCAGACCTGGAAGAGAACCCTTGACCGTCCAGTGTATGGCTGGCTCCAGCAGGACACCAGAAACCACCAACATGGCCAGGCCCAAGGTCAGACCACATGTGGCAGCTGGGAGAGAGCCAGACTGCAGTGAAGAGTCCTCACTCGGCAAGCGCCTCTCTGCTATTCCCCAACCTGGAGATTTCCAAACACAGCCTTTATCCTTAGGAAGCTGAGTACAGGGAAGGCTCTATCCTGGGCATCTGGGGAGAGAAAGAGAAAGAGAAAGAGAAGAGAGAGAGACAGAGATATGTGAGAGAGAGAGAGACAGAGAGAGAGAGACAGAGAGAGACAGAAGAATCAGTCACAGAGGAGAGACAGAAAGAAAAAACAAGAGATAGAAAGGGTGAGGGGGAGAGGAGCGGGAAAAAGAAGAGAGACTGTGCTTGGGGAGAGAAAAGGAAGAGTGGGCCCAGCTTTGGTAGGTGACTGGATCGCGGGGTCACTGTAGTCATCAGTGGATTGATCCACTGATCAGGTCCCAGCTGAAGGTGCTGTGAGGAGGCGGGGCCTGGCCGGGAGAAGTGAGTCGCTGTGCACATGACCCACCTTGAGCCAGCTGATCACGGACTGGACCCTCTGAAACTGTGAGCCAAATAAACTTCTTCACTTTGAGAGTGTCAGGTATTTTGTCTCAGAGACAAGAAAGCTGACCAATACACAATGTTTTCCTAAATATGATAGCATAAGCAAAATAAAACATCAATAGATATCATCAAAATTAAACACCTATGCAAATTAAAACTGCTGAGATTCCAGCTCACTCCAGGAAGAATGGCTGCTATCAAGAAATCAACCAATAACAAATGCTGGTGGGGCTGTGGGGAGAAAGGATCCCTTCTCCATTGTTGGTGGGAGTGTAGATTTGGTGCAACCACTGTGGAAATCAGTATGGAGATACCTCAAAGAACTAGGACTAGAGGTCCCATTTGACCCAGCTATTCCCCTACTGGGAATCTTCTCCAAAGAATTAAAAGCATCATATGCCACAGCGATATATGTGCACCCATGTTTATAGTAACACAATTTGTAATAGCTAAAGCTTGGAAACAGCCCAAATGGGTATCAACTGATGAGTGGATAAAGAAGATGTGGGGTTTTTTATACAATGGAGTACTACTCTGCCATAAAGAAGGATGAGCTTCAGACATTGATAGCTAAATGGATGGACTTTGAGGCCATACTCTTAAGTGAAATAAATCAGACACACATGTTTAAATAACAACAAAAAAAAAACCACTCTTGTGCTTTAAGGACATCACCAAGAATGTGAATGGATAATTCAAAATGGGATAAAAATACTTCCAAATCTGACAAGAAATTTGTTTCTAGAATATATAAAGAATTCTCAAAACTGAATAATAAAAAAACTCCATTTAAAAATGGCCAAAGGCCTGAATAAATATTGTTATGGTTTATACCTGGATGCCCCTGCAAAGCCCCATGCTCACTGGTGAGGGCTGGTGGAAAGTAACTGGGTTATCAGGGCTTGATACAGGGAGGTGAGGCCTCATCAGCAAAGGTGGCCACTGGGACATGGCCTGGAAGGCGCGTCTCTCTCCTTGACTCTTTCCTAAGCTCTCTCTGCTTTCCTGTCACTACAGTGTGAGCAGCGTTCTCCTGTCCTCCTCCCTGCCATGCCATTCCTGGCCTGGAGCCAGCCAACCATAGGCTAAGTATGAGGCCAAAATAAACCTCTCCTCCTTTAAATTGTGGATGCTGAGCATTTTGTCTCAGAAATGAGAAAAGTGACTATGACAGGTATTCAAAGAAAATTACAAATGGCCAAATACCACATGACAGACCATCAGGGAAAGGTAAAGCAAAACCACAATAAGGAATCACTCTGCAGCTACTCAAATGGCTTTTTTAAAGGCAACTAATAAGTACTGGTGAAAATGTAGAGAAACTGAAATCCTCACCCACTGGTGTTGGGATATTAAGTGGTACAGCCACTTAGAAAAATAGTTTGGTGATACTTCAAAAAGTTACACAGAGTTCCCATAAAACCAGAAATTCTGTTTCTAGGTATATAACCCAGAAAAAGGAAAATATTTATTTTACACAAAATCTTATACATGAATCTCCACAGAAGCAGTATTCACAATAGATAAAAATGGGAAATAACCAAATAAATGCCTATCAGCTTATGATCGGGTAAACAAAATGTGATGTATTCACATAGAGGAACATTGTCCAGTCATAAAAATGAATTCTGACATGACACAATATGGCAGAACCCTGAAAACATTATGTTAAAGAAACTAGATACAAAACAATCTCACATTGCATGATTCCATTTATATTAAATTCCTGGAATAAGCAAACACATAGTTTAGTGGGTGGCTGGAGCTAGAGGGTGTGGGAAATGACTACTAATGGTATGAGATTCATTTTTCAGGTGATAAAAATGTTCTAGAATTACTTCTAGTGGTTGTGTTTGAAAATGATTAATTTAATGGAATATGGATTATATTTCAGTAAAAAATTAAAACATCTGCAAAAGGTAAAGATTAAGCAGTTATTATAATTTCTGTAATATTTGCCTTTCTTGATACATTCTTTAGCTTTTAATTAATAATTTAAGGGGCCAGGGATGTAGCTCAGTGGCACTGTACCTGTCCGGCAAGCTCAAAAACAAAAAAAGTTTTAAAAGAACGCATTTCATTTTTAAGGACATTGTTCCAACTTAATAAAATATTTCCTATATGAACTAAAATTTGCACTCATCTTGTAGTTTGCACTCTTATCCTGTTTTAAATTTTAAACACAAAAATTCCCGTGGTCACACAGAATGACCGAACTGAAGTGACTTGAAGCTTCTCCTCTGCAGTCCCTGTGCTACTGTTGTTCTGTCATGAAACACACCCTCAATGGCTTCGGATCTCTCACAACATGCTTTGGAAGAGCACATTTCTGGACTAACTGTATATCCAGAAGTTCTCCAAATTAAATTTCATGTAGAAGACAGAGTTTGCTAAGGGATAAAATAAAATTATATGAATTTGTGGTTTCGATATACTCGCGGTAACCCTGGCAATTGCTTGAAATGGAGACCAGCAGTCTATTTTCTATGGGAGGAGTTTCATCATGCCTGGTAACAAAAAACAAAACAAAACGAAAATCCCCGGTGGTCCGTCTTGGTCACTGCACTATTGTTGGATTCCTACCCAGGGCATCTCCTTATTGCCTGAACCTGAGAGACGACTCCTATCCCATTCCCTTTACTCTGTTTCCCTCGTGCCTGCCCGCCTAACACTGTTCATCGTATCCCTTCCTCAGGAGAGCCTTACTGAGGTCAAGCAGTACCAGCTTCGTTTCACAAACAGGACAGAGGCCCTGAGAGGAGAGAGGTTGGTTCAAGGGTTAGCAGGAAGGGACAGAGCTGCCCAGAGCCACTCTGGCCAAACCTCAGTTCTCAGCACTGTGTCCCAGAGCCCAGGCTCCACCTCTGGGGGTCCCATGCAAACCAACCCTTTTCCCAGTACCTGCTGGTTGCTGTTGGCTGTCAGACTCACTTTGGCTGTGCCTGATTTCCGGGCAACTGAGCCCTCCACCCAGTACCTGCTCCCACCTTGGGAAGAACCTGGAAATTCATTCACACTAAGGTGCTGAGAGCCGCTAACAGCCTCCTCCTCCTCCCAGAGGTATCTGCATGTAACAAAGGGGCGCTCCTTAACCATCTAAAAGAATGCCTCTGTGGGTGCAGTGTCAGGGTTGCTGGGATCATAGGACCCACAGCCCTTCTGGAGCATTTTGCTGCCCAAAAATGAGGCCTACCAGAGTCAGTGCAGCTTCCAAATGTACTTGGAGTCATCAATGAAGTGGCACAGTCTCATAACTTGTGCCTGGTTGTGTGGGACTAAGAAAATCCAGCTTCTCACCGGTACTAGTATCCTAGAATTTAGCCTCTGCTGTGTGAAGGCAGACAGCCTTCCACAGCCTGGGAGAAGGAACCCTGAGAAGCCATAATGTCCCGGCAGCAGGCTTGTCCTTCTCAGCCCCTGCTGACGCTGTCTCTAGAGTCCTGGGAGTCACCAAGCTCAGTAGGTGCCAATGTTCTCATCATTGGCCTTGCAGACCTCACAAGTCATTAAAATCCTCTGCACAGACAGGTTGGAGGTCTGGCCGGAGCTGCTTTAACAACAACAAAGATGTGGTTTCAGGTTCCACTTTATATCAGTCAGGATTTAGTTACAGGAAACAGAAACCACTCTAACCATTTTAAGCAAGCAGGGGTTTTGACAGGAAATGAGGGGCTTACCATTTTATTGAGCAGGCTGGAGGAGTAGACAAAGGCAGGGCCTATTGGCATGATGCCTAGAACAAGGCCTGGGGACCAGCTGGCCGGGTGCTGTTACCTGAGCCCTGGTCTCCCAGCCCAGCCCTGAGGGTCTAGAGGAGACCAGAGCTGCCTCCCCTCCTGGCTCCTGACCCCACGAACTGACTGAGTGGACACTGGAATGCTGCCACAGGAAAAACAACCTCAAAACTGCACTTACCAGCAGCAATAGCCAAAAGCAGCAGGAGGAGACTCTTGTCCTTGAACTGAAGTTGGCAAGCAATGAATTGGCAGAACCAAGGCTGGGCTGCAGCCAGCTCAGCCCAGCAAGAGCCAGTGTGCAAGACAGTTCTGACTCCATATCGTGATATACATACGACATGACCAGCACCATTGAAACTGCCCGTGGTGGAAGTATTTCCATCAAAGAAATCAGCAAGCACTGCATGCAAGGGCACTTTCCTTTTTCATTTCATTTGCCAGAGCTGGTTGTTAAGCGCACCACTGGGCAGAACTCAGTTCCCATCTAGAACTCTAGCAGCAAGGGAGGCAGGAAATGTAATTGCTCACCTTCCGGATTTTTGAAGAAACACAAAAAGGAGGGCGGGAAGAGTGCTCACTGCCAAGCCATCCTCACTGTGCACACTTCCAGGAATGCATCCTCCAGGCAGCTGCTCTCATGTGAAATGATGGCTGCCTGAAGACGCTGCAGACTGTGAGTAATTGCGTGGAAGGAACATTGCTTAACGGCAGTTACTCTTGAACACATGTCAAAAATTATTAACCTTCTAGTCAGGGAACTGGCGAGGTGACAAAATAGGAGATTGGCTAAAAAAACTGGGCTGGAGATTATTGATTGGTATCTACAGGGGTGGGGGGAGGGATGCTTGCATAAGCAGCTAATTAAGAAAAGAGGCAGCTAATAAAGTGAAGATAACGGTCACACTGAGCATGACCACTAACGCATCATTTCTCCGCCGGCTGGAATGAGACAGCAGTCTTGGAGACGGTTTCTGGAAAGGCCAGCCATTCTCCAGAAATAATAAGAAACATATCCAAGACATGCTACATCTGTGACTGTTAATTAGACAGACAAAGCTACACAGTTTCATGCCCCAGCAGAGCTGGATGAGAGCCCAGTGGCTCGGAGGCAGCCAGCAAGTCAAGTGAAGGTCATAGCAGTGCATCACAAATCCAGAGCCTCGTCAGCCCTCTCATGTGCTCAAGCTTCTGGCTCAAAGCCACTGAGCCTGAGGGTCACTTAACCTATCTATGTCTTGTTTAGCTGACAGTAACTCAATATGAAAACAAGCTGCTGTACACTGTACTGTGTCCCTTCTCCCAAGTCCATATGTTGAAGCGCCACCCCCAGAGTCACTGCATTTGAAGGTAGGGCCTTCAGGGGGTAAATTAAGATCAGATGAAGACGTTAAGGTAGAGTCCAGGTCCCGTGGTGCTGGTGTCCTTATGGAAGAGGAAGAGATGCCAGAGGTTTCTCTCTCTGCCTTGTGAGGACACAGGGATAAGGCAGCCATCCATAAAGAAGCGAACTCTCACCAGCAACCAGCCCTGCCACCAGCTTGGTCTTGAACAGCTAACTCGAGAATTGTGAGATGATAAAGTCTGTGTTTAAGCCACCAAGTCTGTGGTATTTGTTATGACAGCTGGGGCTGACTAATACACACACTAAGGATTCATCAGTGGGGACGTGGTTGGGGTAGAGGCAGCCCACAGAATGGGAGGCAGTATTTGTAAATTACATATCTGATAAAGGATTAATATACAGAATCTGTGGGGAACTTCTAAAACTCAATAACAACAAAGAACTAACAACCTCGTTCAAAACCACTGGGGAGTAAGGGGGCCAGGGTACCAAGTGGTGTAAGAGTGGTGGCAGACACGCCTGGCTTGCATCTGGTCTAACTCTGGCTTAGAGGACAAGCCCAGTCCACTTAGCAAGGCCATGGAGACCGCTGTGGCCTATGGACTAGCTGCTTGGGGCCACGCAGACAGACTTGTAAGCTGAACACTGTTTAGGGCATGGGATGACTGAAATGTCCTTCCTAAAGGCTTCTTCAGAGGAGCATGGGGCCTCGCAGCCAAAAGTGAGCAGGGACCCGTCGGAGAAGGTATACGGATGCCCTCCGGCTCTGCTGGGCCCTGAGATGGAGCCTCCCCCAGCCAAAGCTCCTCTTCCCTCCCTGCACTCCAACCCCTGCGGAGGGAAGGGGCTGAGAGTCCCAGGAGCAGGAGGGATGGGACTTCCAGCACTGGCACTGCCGGCTGGGCCTTTCCTGCCTTCACTGGGCCGTATGGCCTGCCACACGTCTTAGGGGGCACTCGTGCTGTCCATTGCCCGGCAAGGAAACAGGTCTGAGAAGCTGGGCCCAGGAACCCCAGCCTCTGTCCTCTGAGCAGCCCTCGCCCTGAGATGGGAGCAGGGGCATGGGGCACAGCTCCCGGTCTGGCTGGGGTGGGCCTCCCCACCCCATCAGCAGGAGTCGGGGGAGTCCCTTCCTTCCTCCCAACCTGTGTCAGCCCCTGCCTCAGCTTACCTCTCTGTACTCACAGCATCCCTGAGCTGAAGGATAAGGAAAGTGAGGCTCAAGGGCCAGTGTCAGCCCCACAGACTCTGACCATCCACATCCCGGCGAGGCCCAACCTAGTCGCTCTCACCCAGAGAAAGGCTCTGGCCAGCCCCATGGGCCCCATCCTGCTGGGCCAGCCCTACAGTGCTGAGTGAGGTGGCCATCCAGTCCCTGACTCTGTCCCCAGCACCAGGGAGGGCCTGGTTGGCAGCAACAGTGTTTCACTGATGCATGAAATGAGTTCCGTTTGCTCTTGAAAATGTTTCCTTCCTTACCAACCTTTCCCCTCCCACATTAATCACTTTTCTATCACTGAAACAAAACACCTGCAAATTAAAGGAGGAGGGATTTATTTTGGCTTACAGTTTTAGTGGATCCAGTCCATAGTATTCCGGCTGCAAAGCATAAACAGCATTGTAGAAGACAAATGCTCATCCTGTGGTAGCCAGGAAGCAGAAGGGGGGGGGGGCGGACAGAGACAGAGACACACAGAGAGAGAGACAGAGACGCGGAGAGAGAGACACAAGCACACAGCACACATCCTAGTAACCCACTTCCTCCAACCAGGCCCCGCCTCCAAATACATGAGACTTTAGGGGACATTTCCGATCTAAACCACAACACTTCCTGGTCTCTGAGCCTCATCCACCCCAACCACAAGGTCCCACATCAGGACCCAAGTGTTCCAGGATCTGGGTCTGACCCAGCCTGGGCAGTCTCTTATCCTTTTGTGAACTGATGGGCATCTGGGTTGTTTTCGTTTCTCAGCTATGGTGAATAGTGCTCCTATGAACATTTGCGTACAAGTTTCCGCGTGGATATATATTTTCATTGCTCTCGGGTAAATCCCTAGGAATGGGATCAGCGTGTGTATTTAACTTACAGAAACAGCCGCAAAGTTTCCTGAAGTGGTTGTACCATTTTTCATTCCCATTGCCATAGACAGGACTTCCATTTCTTCCACATCCTTGCCAGCATTTAGTGTCATTGGTCTTTTTTAATTGTCACCATTCTAATAAGTATATGGGGCACCTTTTCATAGATTTGATTCACCTTTCCCTAAAGATTGTTGATGCTGAGCATCTTTTTCAGGATCTCATTCCTTTGATGAACGGTCTGCTCATATTTTTTGCCCTGTCCCTTTTTCTAAACGGCTTGGGGTTGCTTGGAAAGGGCATCCTAGCACCGGGGGAGGTGGCACTCATGTCCCACACGCAGATCTGAGCCCTGGCCAGGGAAGGTATTTATTCAGCAGAGGGCCCTCAGTTCTCGGCTATGATGCCCACAGGCACTGTTCTCTTCTGACCCCCAGCCTCAGTGCACAGGCTGCATTGATATGAGACACACAGGGCAGCCAAGGGAGGCACTGCCTTGGGCCATAGCCAGCCCATGCCCTGCCCCGCCCTGCCCTTCTGGTGGGCCACTCCCATGGGGACCTGGGGGAGAAGACAGCTGAGCACATGGTGGATGCCCTTGGGTAGAATAATGGCACAGTACCTGTAAAGGGAAAGGGTCAACGGACAGCACCTGTAAGCTAATTAGGGGATGTATGTAGAAGAGCCAGTGCCCAGCACACAGTAAGTGCTCATACGCATCAGCTGTTATCACTCTACTATAATCTAGTAATTCAGAAGTGGAAACAACGCTCTTCAATCAGGAACTTGCTGTCAAGGCCAGGAAACAGCCCGCAAGCTAGAGATGCAGGCAAGGCAGGCAATGCAACCTGGCCCCGTGCCTCCTGTCTCTCCACCACGATCACTTCTCCTCAGGGCCACTTCCTCCAGGGAGAGGTCACCGTCACTCTAATTCCTCTGAGCCCCAGTGGCCAGCGTCCTCAGTGGTGACTGTGGGCACTGACAGTGGGAGCAGAGCCCAAAGTCGGCATCCAGGGAGCTGGCACCAGGCAGTGCCACGGGAATGCACTGGGAAGAGAGGAGCCAGCCCAGTGGAAAGGGCTGGGCTGCCACACAGGGGACTTGGGTTCATCTGGGTCCATGGGGAGGCACCGAAGGCTAAGAATAAGAGGCGATGTGGTCAGGGAGCTGGGAGCCCTGCAGGGGCTGAGTAGGGGCGGCCGGGACCTGGAAAAATCGTGGGTTCCAGGGAGGGGACTCTGAGCCATGTGACTTTGGACAGGTCTCGGAGCTCTCTGGGGTGGTTCTTTGCCCTGAAATGGCCCAGCCTGCCTCCTGGTCCCCCGAGGGGGGGACCTGCTGCCCACACCAGGAACACAGTGTCTCTGCATTTGCACAGCGGGGGGGGGGGCGGGATGGGAGGGAACTCGGTGGCACTGACGGGACAGTGCGACTCACTGAGCAGGATGTGAGGGGCATTGCAGGCAGGGGTAGCTAACATTCCCGTGGCTTCTTCATGCATCTGTGTTCGGGGGCACCTCCCCTACACACACACACACGCACACACACACACACACACACGCACACACACACCGCTGACTGCCAGACTCTCCAGTGCGAGGACAGACCAAGCCTTGCGCACACCCCCACTCTGTTCCCATCCCACTCCCAGGAGCTGAGCGGGTTCGGCCCTCCCTGCCATTCCCCATGCTTAGAACACATGTGCTCAGCACCCTGCCTGGGCTGTGTCGTGCATGTGTGTGCCTGTCCGCATTGTGTGTGTGTGTGCATGTTGTGTGCATGTGTGAGTGGTTTCGACTTGCTTTTCCCCTTAGCAGCAGGACTTTCGGGTCTGGCTCCTATCAGCTGCCTGGATGTCACCGGTGGGCGGTGCCAAATTGCAGAGCCACTCGGTTGTCAAGAGCTGCTCGGGTCTTCTCAGACTTGATTCAAGGCAGAGAGGCTGAGGAGCAACAGTAGCAAGACCTGTGCAGTGTGGTTATTTCCTAAACTGTGCAGGGCTGTCCCCCGATTTTCCAGGTGAGGCGCCTGAGAGGTGGGAAGTAGGCTGAGGCCACCGATGGGAGGGAAGCCTCCTTTGCAGCAGAACGTCTGCTCATGGCACCTCGAACTTCGGCCCGAGCCCTGCCTGCTGCCCTGGAAGGAATCCTCTTGCTCAGAGGAAGGGGGCCCTCAGCGCCTGGGCTGCTCCTGCTCCCTGGCTGCCTGGGTAACCTGATCTTCTGCCTTCTGCTCTAGGGACCAGCAGAGATGCCCAGAAGCTGGGCCCTCTCCAGGCGGCTCTTCATGGGAAGGGAAGGTGGTGGGGAGCTGCCTGCCAGGGAGACTCGGGCCCTGAAGTGGTGAGGGGTCCACCCCGCGAACAGTAAGTAGGTCTCCTCCACACAGGGCGATTCCACTTTGCAGGCACTCCCGACCTCCTGCTCGGTGGCCCAGCCTCCCTGAATCAGCTGTTCCCAGAAGGCTGCAGGCCATGTCCGCTGCTCCGCTGCCTTCTGCATTAGCTGACATTCTTCTGTAAAGAGCTGCCCCGCTCCTGGGGTGGACAAGTGCTCCCCCTGACAAGATGGCACACTCGGGCTTCTCTCTCTGTTTCTTTCTTTGACTTTTCTTTCTTATCACAATAGGTTCATCCACATACCCTAACTCAGTAAAAGCCATGGTGTATCTTTTTTCCCTCGGTATTGTGAATTGATCCCAGGCTCTTCTTACTTCCTGCTGGGCTATATCCCCAGCCACTACCACCCCTTTGTGAGACAAAGTGGTCACTAAATTGTCCAGGTAGGCTCAAACTTGCAATCCTCCTGCCTCAGCCTACCAAGTAGCTGGGATTACAGGTGTGGTCCAATTGCTCTAGAAATCTCTGAGCACTTTGTCTTCCAGCACAAACAGTCTCAGGCCCACCTTGAACTGTCACTGCTGTCCACACCCAGAACCAGCCAGTGCTCCAAGGAGCCCTGTGTCCTCCACGCGCTCGCCTGATAGAGAAAGACGCAATGCCCAGGCAGAGTCTAGGGCTGGTGGTGTGGCTCCTGCCTCTGCTCCGGCTGTCAGAGTCGGGAGCATCTCTAAGTTGATCCCCTCTAGCCAAGGGGAGGCTGCACCAGTGCTCCTTTCATACACTTGGCCCAACCCCACGGTCCTGGTCTTAAACCCAGAGGATGAGTAACGTGGGGTTCTGGGAGAAGCAGGTGCAGACACAGAACTGCCCACCCACTAGCTGATGCCTAAAATCCCACCACTCCTTCCTAAGCACACAGAGTTAGGTCCCAGTTCAAATACAACTTCTCTGAAGATCCCACTTCACAAGTTCACCGGTGTTCCCCAGAACAGCCACCACTGATGTCAAGGACAGAAGCCCAGGAGGTCCCTGGGCCTTATGAGCAGAGGGAGGGACCACCTTGAATTAAGGAAGAGCCTAGGGACATGGACAGGCTTTGCCCACCCACCACTCCAGGAAAAATTACATCACCCCCTGTGCCTCCAGACCCCTGGGACTCCTGCTTCTGGAGGGACACAGAGGCCTTCTATGACTGAAATATGGCAGCCCTCGTGATAGTCAGTGAGGAAAAGCATGTGTTCCCTTTTCCCCTTTAGCCCCATGGTCTCCAGACCCCAAAAGGCACAAATGAAAATGCTATGCTTTTACAGAGTTGAGAGGTATGGATGGAAAATGTCAAACCAGCCAAAAGTGGTAGGAGGCAGAGTGTGTTGGTATTTTGGGGGGCCTGACTTGAGCTGGCATCTGCCTTGATGGGTGGACCCCAAAAGTTTTCAGTAGGGGTTTCAGACTGGCTCATCACATCGTTCTATTCCGTCCTTCCCTCCTGTCTCCATGGAATCCAGTGCCTTTCAGGCCAAGAACCTATCAACCCACAGGGAGCTTTTCTGTTTGAACCCCCTCCTCATCCAAGGTTTCACTTTCTGAGGATTCAGTTACCTGTGATTCATCTCAGTCTGAAAATATGAAATGGAAAATTCTGGAAATAAACAATTCATATGTTTTAAATTTGCATGTCATTCTCAATTAGCATGATAAAATCTCACACTGCCCCACTCTGTCCCTTCTGGAATATGAATCACCCTTGTTCAGAGTTTCCATGCTGTATACATTACCCACCTGTTAGGGACCTTGTGGCCACCTCAACCACCAGCTTAACTGTTGCAGCAGCTGAGTGTTTGTGTTGAAGTGACCTTTATTTTACTTAATAACATCCCCCAAGTGAGAAAGTAGTGATGCTAGCAATTTCACTACAGTGTATCATTTAAAATTGTCCCATTTTATCAGTAGTTATTTTTGTTAATCTCTTGCTTCTTCTGATTTATAAATTAAGCTTTATCACAGGTATATATATATATAGAAAGTGCAGTATATATAAGCTTTGATGCTAGATGTGGCTTCAGAACCACAGGGGCCCGTGGAACGTATCACTCGGAGATAAGAGGGGACTACTGTACTTTGACATATTAAAAAGTGCTTTGCTTTCAGTTTGAGAGATTTTTTCATACTTTATGCTACCCCATCAGTTAAGCCACTCAGGTGGGGCAGTTTTTTAGATTTGCTGTCCTGCTGGTGGGGACAATACAGTGGCAAACAGAGCATGCACTTGTACACTTGGACTTTCACAAGAGGACACTGAGACTCTGGGAAGAGAAATGACATTAAGATCCAAGGCTTAACTGAAAAAGCCTGGCTTTGTGAGAGATCAAAGTCCTTGACTTTAGAGTGACATTGGCCTCTATGATAGCTGACTGGGCAACTGGAGGCAAATCTCTTCCCTCCCTTCAATTTCCTCATCCACTCACCCATCCACCAGCCCTCTCATCTGTTTATTCACCCATGCATCAACGCACCCATCTATCCATCCATGCATTCACTTGTGCATCCATTCATCCACACACTGATCCATCCACTCATCTATCCACACACCCATGTACCACCTCCCCAACCCATCTTTCTATCCATCCACCCTTCTACCCTCCCATCTAGCTATCTAAGGGCTGGGGATTTAGCTCAGTGGTTCTGCTGCCTGCCTAGCCATCCACTCATACATCATTCCACTCACCTATCCATCGACCCTTCTACCTATGTACTCAGGCACCCATCCATCTCCCCACCACCCATCACCCATCTATCCATCCACCCTTCTATCCAACTACCCAGTCACCCATCTACCCATCTACTTATCTATCCATGGACCCAAGCTTCCGTTCACCCATCTGTCTATCCACCCATCTATCAGTGTACCCATACATCCATGCATCCTTCCTTCCTTCCTTCCTTCCTTCCTTCCTTCCTTCCTCCATCCACCCTCTATCCATCTACACATCAATACACCGACCCATCCATCCACTCACTGATCTACCCATCTACTCATCTACCTATGTACCCATCCTCCCATCCACCAACCCATCCTTCCATCTTCCTACCTACTTACCTATCCATCCATTCATCTACCTAATCATCTGCTCCATGCCTCTGTCTTGCAAGCATTGCAGATTAAAAAAAAACAAAAAATAAAACCAAATGAGCCACAGTCCTGACAGATGTGGAGTGACTGCCTCTCAGAGACAGAGTAAATGGTAAATACTGGCAAGTGCTGAGGAGTCCTTCCAGGTCCCCCCTTCTCTAAGAGTCTTTGCTACCCAAGGTGGGCTGCGACTGTCAATCCAAATCTTGGGTGTGGCTCAGCTCTCCTGAGGGAAACTTGTGGGAGGCCCAGAGATGCCCCAGGACCTGCGCTGGCTCAATCACTCAGGCATCCACCTCCCTGTGGTCCCAGTTTCCAGGGTGCCAGTTCTCCATCTCTATAACACAGACAAACTCAGGAACCCTCAAGGCATGAGCTCACCTGTAGAGGACCCTGGCAAAGGCTGCCTTCCCAGGCCCAGCTTCTTTCTAGTTGAGGTGGAAGGATGCTGCAGGAGCAGGGGGCTTGGCTACAGGCCCAGGGTTTTCCACTCTGAGCTACAGAGGGCCTCACTTGTCAAACCCAGACCCATTCACTTGGAGAGTTGTGTGGATTGAAGACTGTATCAATAAATACCTGGGAGATGGCACTGGCACACAGCTGGTGCCTAATAAATGCTCCACATAGTTACAATGTGTGAAGGGCTCCTTTCTCACTATAAACTAGCCATTTGAGGTGCAAAGGATCCTTCTCATAACTTGACAAGCCTGAACAAAATCATTATGTACATGGGCTCCAGCTTGTACTCAAAGGGAAAGGGCAACACATCATAAATCAAACTACCTTTGACCTGCCTGGGAGACCCACTCCCCACACACTTCACCTGGCTCTTTGGAGAGTTTTATGACACAGATCACCATGCCAGACAGCCGGAGGTCTGGGGCCTGGGGGGAGCTGTCTTACAAGCACATGAGCGGCCATAGAGCACGGACTCGCTGCGTGGTAGGCAGGGCTGTGCACACCTAACGGCAAGCTGGTTGGCTGCGTTTCACTGCTAGTTATGAAAAGATTTAAGACCAGATCAGTTAACTGTAAATGCAGCCTGAGAGCAGAGTGGGCCATGGGGTTTGCACAACCAACTCTCCTCTATAAAAAACATCCTACAGGCAACAGTTGCTCAAGTATTCAGGCCAGGTAAGGCAACAAAGATGTTTTGGAGCACCAGGTGCTAGGATATGTTTAAGGGACAAAGAGTCAAATCATGGAAACAGCATTTCTTTAAGGAGTGTCTACTTTTTCTAGTCAGTGAATGAGACAGGGGGCTCCCTGCCCTCATGCGTCTGGTGCTGAAGTCGGGGAGCAGATAAGGAAACAGACAAGTGATTGTGAATCGGGTAATGTTAAATGTTATAAAGAAAATAAGCAAGGGACTGAGAGGGTAAGAACATGGGTGATCCAAGACCTCTTTGACAATGTGACGTTAAAATTGATATTCAGAAATGGAGAATGAGCCAGTAATTAAAAGGGAAAAAAGAAGGAAAAATATTACACATAGGAAAGTAGTATGTGCAAATGGCCTGAAGCAAGAGAGAAGTGTTGAGCTCAGTCCTCTGCAAGATTAAACCAGCTGGAGCACAGTGAGAGAACTGGGAGCAGATAGTGTGGGCCAAGTGAGCTCCAATAGAGGGTATAGATTTTATTTTTCATTAAATGGGAGGCCCTGGGAAGAGCTGAAGCAAAGGAGCCATGTGCCCCATTGTATACTTGAGGAGTAGCATTCTCCTGTGGCTGTTTGGAGAACAGGGAGAAGGAACAAAAGACGAAAGTGGAGTCCTGGGAGGAGTCCTTGGGAACAACTGTAGTGCAAACTGATGGCTACTTGAATGGCAGTGGTGGTAGAAGAAGGAGAGAGAAGTGGGGAGAGCTGAGATATGGCATTGTCCCCTTATCAGCAGAGGTTATATTACAAGACCCCAAGTGGATACCTGAAACTGCAGACAATATAGAGCCCTAATATACTATGTAATAATAATATAATAATAATATACTCTATTTTTACCTAGATTTACAGACCCATGATGAACTTTCACCTTTTTACTTAAAGGAAATAAACACTTTATGGCTTTCCTTTGGCATATCCAAATTGCTAGCATCACTACTTTAGCAGTTTGGGGCCACTATTAAGTAAAGTAAAGATTATTTAAACACAAGCATTGTAATGTGGTACTAGTTGGCCTGATAACTCAGTGCCTAACAAGTGGGTAGCATATACAGCACAGGTACGCAGGATAAAAGGATGAATCACATCTTGGGCAGGACAGAGTGGGGTAGCAAAAGATTTCATCACACTACTAGGACTGGCACATAATTTAAAACTTTGAATTATTTACTTTGAAAATTTCCTTAATATTTTTAGACCACATTTGACTGCAGGTAATTCAAAGTACAAAAAGTGAAACTGTGAATAAGAGGGAACCATCTACATTTAGGAGACAGAATGCAATGTAACTTGTTGCTTATAGCTGGGAAGGAAAGGAAAATTAAGGGTAACTTGTATACTGATAGGTTGAAAATGGAAGCAGCATTTGCAGAAATGGGGTACACTGAAGGTAGACAGATTAAGAAGGGAAATTGGGACTTCTGCACTGGACATGTGAAGTGGGAGATGCCTGTGGAGCAATCAAATGTCAAATGACCTGAGAGCATCAGGAACTCAGAAGAGAACTCTGCCCTGGAACTGGAAATGAGGTCATTCATTTGGGTTTAGGAGGAAGACAAAGAGTGACCTAAAAGCATGGAGAAGGAACAGCAAGAAGTGGGAGGAAAATTGAGAGTGGTACAGAGGAAGGCAAGAGAGAAGTGCCTCCAGGAGGCTGGCAAGGCACATATGCTGAGGTTAGATGGGCACAGAGACCTGCCAAGGATTTGGCAGTCTGGTGACTAACTAGAGCTGTGCCACTAAGGCTGTGGGATAGAAGGCAAATAGGAGTAATGTGCAGAGTGAAGAAGTGAGAAAGTAGAAGCAGAAAGAAGCTCCCCCGCCTCCATCCCAGGCTCCTAGGGCAGAGAAGCTCAGCTGGTCCCAGCACCCAGAAGGAAGCTCCCTGCCTGCATCCCAGGCTCCTAGGGCAGAGAAGGTGAGCTGCGTGGATGCCAGAAGCAACCCCTCCCGTGGAAATGAGAAGACACGTAAACAAGTCTCAAAAACAGACTTCTGGATCACCAACATCAACCCCAAAGGGAAATGAGATGGAACAATCTGATACTCAACCACCTGGACTCTCTGAACTGGCAACAAAAGAGGATCTGGGAAAAATGAAATCAGAAATAATTACTCAGATAACAGCAAAGATTTTGCTCATGGTGCAAGACATGATTAATAAATCTAGAGGGGACACAGATAAAAAAATAGAGGATCTGAGGAACATGATGGAATCCCAACATAAGAAACAAATGGAATCCATAAAACAGATACAAAGAGATTTCCAAGAGATTAAAAACTCCATCGAAAGTCTGCACAGCAGAATGAACCAATGTGAGGATAGAATTTCACATATAGAAGATAAGATTGCAATTAGTGACCAGAAAAAGAAAAATTGCTTTAAAATTGTAAGGGAACAGGAGAAATCAATCCAGCAGCTGCTTGACAATGCAAAGAAGAATAACATAAGACTGATTGGACTCAATGAAGAAAGAGGAGAGAGTGCAGATGACATAAAAAACTGTTCACAGAAGTGATGGCAGAAAACTTCCCAAGGAGGGGAAAAGAACTTGACATACAGATAAGCAAGGCTTATAGGACTCCAGCTAGCCTTAATCAAAAATAATCTACACATAGGCATATAATAGTTAGGATTCCAGAAATCCAACAGAAGAACAAAATTCTACAAGCAGTGAGAGAAAAGAAACAAATCACATACAAAGGAAAGCCCATCAGAATCACAGCAGACTTCTCAATGCAAACCCTCAAGGCAAGAAGAGCTTGGAGTGATGTATTTCAAGCCCTAAAGGAAAACAGCCTCCAACCCAGATTGATGTACCCTACAAAAATATCTTTCCAAATTGATGGAGAAATAAGATACTTTCATGACAAAGAGCACCTCAGGAACTTCATGAATATCAAACCGGCACTCCAAAAAATTTTAGACAATACCCTAGGAAAAGACAATGAGGATCACAACCCCAGGAATCCCAGCAGAATGAATCCATTGGGCATGACAAATTAAATGCAAAGGGGGAGAATCCAACAAAAAGAAAAAGTCATGACAAGGCTTTTAAAACTTTTAACTTCATCTCCCTGAGTGTATAATTCAATCTTATTATTGTACTGATTAGTATTTTTCTGATTCTAGAGTTGCACACCATTCCTTGTGCTATACTGGCTATGTATCATCTTCTTACATCTACCTTTTAATTGGGTTGTCTATTAATGAGCCCTAAGAATTCTTTATATATTCTGGTCATAGGTTATATGTATTGTAAATATGGTCTGTTTAAGGACTACTTTTCATTTTATTGATGTCATTTAAAGTTCTAAATTTTGATGGAATCTCATTTATCAATTTTTTTCTTTTATACATCATGTCTTTTGTATCCTAGGTAGTTCTTGCCTACCCTGAATTCATAAACATTTTCCCTTATAATTTCTTCTTAAAGTTTTATACTTTTAGGCTTTCTTATTTAGGTTCATAGATCCCTTCAAGTTATTTTCATGTATGGAAATAAAGGGTTGAGGTTAATTTTTTATATACGGATACCAGGTGATCTAGTGCCATTTGCTGAAAACACTATCTCTTCCTCGGCTCTTGAATTGAGTTTATATTCTATAAAATGCTAATGTTAAATAATCTTTCAAAACTCAGTGGACCATATGTGTGGTTCTATTTCTAGATTCTGTTTTATTCAAATGATCTATATGTCTTTCCTTACACCAACACTGCCTTGATTACTGTAGCTTTAGAAGAAGTCTTAAAATTAGGTACTAAACGTCTTCCAACACTGTTTTTGTTTTTGTTTTTAACTTTTCTAGGTCCTTTGTACTCCTACATAACTTTTAAATTTCAATATCCAATTCCTCATTTATAGCAAGTATACACAGACCTGAATTTTTATATATACCTTGTGTTTTCTAATCTTGCTAAATTCAAGTACAAGTTCTAGGGGCTCCTAGAGATTTCTTAGTATTTTCTCTGTAGATGATCATTTCATCTACATATAAAGATTTTGCTTCTGCCATGCCAATCCTATCCTAGTTGTGTCATTTTATTACCAGATTATTTTGGTGGGGACTAGGTTTCAAAGTTTAATGGACAGATAAAGAGTAAGCATATCTGCCCTTGTTCCCCACCTTAAGGAGAAAGCATTGTATCTTCTCCATTTATATAAGGCATTCTCCCTGGAAGTATGGAGTACATGTCTTTAATCTGTTGAGAAGGTTCTGTTCTACTTCTAGGCTCCTGATAGCTTTTACCATGAACAGCTGTGGAATTTAGTCCAATACTTTTTCTCCAACTACTCACAGGATCATATGGCTTTTTCCTTTCCTCTGTTAAAATGATGACTTTTGGGGGTGGATCTTCCAATGCTGAACCAACACTGCCATCCCTATAACAAAACCACTTTCTACATCCTGCCAGATCTGACTTCCAGATTTTCAATAGAAATTTGTTAAACAAATTTCTATGTTTATACTTTTTTCTTTATTATCTTTATCCAGTTTTAGGATTAGCACAATGTTGAGTTCCTAAAATGAGGGGAGAAGTGTTCCTTCTTTTTTCTGCTTTAATTGTTTGATATAATTTATCAGTTAAAATGTTTGTGAGCCTACTGTTGTCATATAGGTAGGTTTTCAAGCTAGGAATATACTTTCTTTAATAGGTGCTATTCAAATTTTATATTTCCTCCAGAGTTAGTTTCATTAATTTATCTTCCAAGGTACTTCTTAGAAGTTGTCAAATTTATTTCAAAAAAGATTTTTATAATATGCTTTCTATATCCTTTTAAATTCTGTCAAATCTGTGGTAATGTCTCCTAGATCTTAATATTGTAATTTTAAAAATGTATAACTGATATTGTGTAACAGGAAGAAAAGGTCTAAAAGAGCAGGGGAATTGTGAGGGGTAGGGGAAGGGAAAAAAGGGAAAGGAAAAAATATGAGAAGAGGGGAAACAATGGAAACAAGGTCTTTGCAAATAGAGAAGGGTGGAGGGGGTGAATGGAGGGCAAGGGAAGGGGGAAAAAATAAGAACCAAGATACTCATGTAAAGGTACAAGATCCCAATGATGAATGTAACTGTATTTTATACTGAAAATGTAACAATAAACTTAATGGGAAAAAAAAAAAAAAGAAAGTAGAAGCAGCATGTGGGGTGACCCTGCCATGTTTTCTGGATGCCCCATATCTTTCAAACACTCTGGCTCTGTTGGGGGCCATTTCTCATCTTCACAATCCTGTGAAGTTCCTGAGGTAGAACTGAGAAAACTTCTTTCCCAGACTCCTTTGCAACTAGGCACAAGCATGTGACCTGGCTCCACCAATCAGATTCAGTCTCATGAAATGTTAATCTGGAATAAGGCTCCAGAGGGTAGAAGTGGTCACAAGTTGACCTCCAACCACCAAAATGATGCTAGTGCTGGCAGTGGTGTTAATGTCTAGCTCCAGGCAGCAGACACCCTGTGGCACATGATGATCTCTAGGGTGACAGTGACTCTCTATGTACCTCTTTATGCAGTTTGTAGTTCAGGGCATTGGTCCTTGGGGCTTATTTTGGTCTACCACCTTAGCCTTCTCCAAACTTATTTTTAATAAATTTCTGCTTTAATTATCCTGACTCAGCATCCACTGCACCAACTAAGAATCATCCCCAACTTGGAAGAACAGCAGAGCAGAAAGAAAGGAAGGACATGAATTCCCTAGTACTAGTACCTCTGTGTTGCTGGGCGGGCCCTAGACTTCCTGTGCACACACACTGCTTCTAAACTCCAGCTTTATGCAAATTCTCGCCCACATATCAGAGCCATAGTAGGAGACACAGCTGGGTGTAGGCATTTCTCTAGAACTTTCTCTTAGGGATTGCATCTAACAGAGGGGCCCCCTAGAACAGGGCAGGAAAAGGGGTTGTCTCCCATCAAGGCCATTGTTTTTGAACTACTGCCCTAATGTAGTAAACATTAAACGCAAAACCAGGCCAAAGGCAGCGAGCCCAGTAGATTTAAATATATATATATATATATATATATATATATATATATATATATATATATGGTCATGTGTAATGCTTAGGCTAGAAGAGACCTTTACCTTTGGTTACTCTTAAGAAATAAAACATAAAAATGAAAGACTGGAAGCCAACCATGTTTTTGAGCAGATGTATTAACCAAAATAACCCAATTTAGGTGATTAACAAACAGCTAATTCTCCAAGCAACCTCCAGGAAGCCAGACTCACTTCAACAAGGTGTGTGACCCATACTTCATGTGGGCCCTGGGAGGACCCCCCAGAGGGCGAACCAAGTCCCCAGAGGGCAATGGCTGCGCAGACCCTCCCAAGAGCAGAGCAGGTGCCAGACGGGATCCCTGTTGCCAGCCTTCAGCGTGGTGCCTGCAGGGGCCACCCTCACCCTGTCCTTTCTCTCTGATCAGAGGCTGTTGCTGCAGTTTCCCATTTCTGACCAGCCACTGGCGTGTGCTAAACAGATCACTGGTCATTCAGCCCCAAGGGCAAGGTGGCAGGAGCTCAGGATGCCCCACCTGGGCCTGATGTAGAGTCTGACTCACAGGGAGCAGGAGGGGACTTTGGCTGCCTGCCTGGGGAGACATTAGTGTTTGCTTTTTCTTTTCTTTTTTTTTCAGTTCTGGGGATTGAACCCAGGACTTTTTCACTGAGCTACGTCCCCTCCCCCACCCTCTGTCCTTCCCTCCCTCCATTCCTCTTTCTTCTCTCTCCGCCCCCTTCCTTAACTTTCTTTCTTTTTGAGACAGAGTCTTGCTAAGTCACTCAACTGTATCAGCTGAGTTTGAACTTCGGTCCTCCTGCCTCAGCCTCTCTGACTGCTGGTATTCCTCTAGGCCCGGCTGAGACACTTGTGATCCATGAGAGGGAGGTGTGAGTGCCATCTGGCAGTGCCTGCTAGCTGTCTTCCTTCTCTCTTCCTGTGATGGCCGTGTCTAGACGTCCCCCCAAAGCCTCATGGCTTCTTCAGAGGAGGCTGGATCTAGGGTGTGTGATGCTGGGATTGATCCGTGGTGCAGTGCCGGGATAAGATAAAAGCAGCAGAAAGCCACTGTTAAGGTCCTTTGTTGCCTTTTCTGTCTCCTGCATGCAATGAACTGTTTCTCCTCTGCAAAGCCCCTCTGCCATGTGCTGCTCGGAGCCAGCTGATTATGGACTGAAACTCCTACAGACTGTGAGCTCAATAAACTTTTCCTCTTTTAACTTTGCGTGTTGGGTATTTTGTCTCAGCAACGAGAGAAAAGTAAGGAAGTAAGACACTTCCTTACTAATATCCCTGATGTGGGTGGGAGTGAAATCGCATACCACTGTGAAATATTCGTTTTCTCAGGTAGAGGTGGCCTTATGGCCCTAGTCTGGCAAATGAAGCATTAAGTGCAGGCTCTGTGGAAAATAATCTTATCTAAGTAAAAAGTCAAAGCTTTACTGGAAGAAAGACTGCCTTTGTTTGCCTATCTCTTTTCTCTTCTTCCTGTTTGGAAAGGAGACGTGATGCTGAAGATGGAGCAGCCATCTTGTGACTGAGGGGTGTGACCGAGGGGTGTGAAGGAGGGAGCTGGAAGGAGGTGGGCGGTTAGACACAGGAAGAGAGGTGTGAGACACTGGGCAAGGAGAGCGAGTGCACCAGAGACTCAGCCAAGGCCCTGCATTCAGGGAACTAAGGCAAGACAATCAGAGAAAGGGACATGCAGCACTAGGGGAACAAGGAAGGATGGTGGAGAAGGCAGAAGGAAATTCCTTTTCTGGAGAGCACATCCCAGTGAGCTGACAGCCTTCCCAGGCATTTTCTGATGCCATCCATTACTGAAACAGGAAAACCATCAACACTGGTCGTCATGGTGCCACACACCAGCAATTCTCCCAATCATCTAAGTGGGGCCAAAACCTAACCCTGAAATCGAAATCGGCATTATGTCTGTATGCACAGTAAACACAGCACCATTGCTCTGGCCGGGTGGCTGTTTTCCCCGGGGCACAAGGACATCACAAAGACAACACAGGTCCCAGACACCTCCTCAGGGAACCCACAGCTGAGTCCAGAGGGGGAAGCTGATTACAGTAGCTCGCTCACTTTCATGCTTTCAGTTTCCCTCCATCAACTGCAGCCAGAAAATATTAAATGGGAAATTTCAGAAATCAACAATTCATATACTGCAAATAACTTTTATCACCATATATGGTTAGGATTGCTCTGTCAGTATGGCTGTTACCCTCTTACTGTCCCTAACATATATTTTAGACTTTATCATAGGAAATGTAAGTATTATAGACAGCTGAGGCAGGTAGGAGTGTAGGCATCAGATAAGGCTAGGTCCTCGGGAGAGACAGGACAAAGGTGAAGCACTCCACACCTGCGGCCAGAGACACATCTGTTGGAGGCCGGCCTCGAGATAAAGACCAGCTGACCAGGCCTGCACACTTCCTCAGAGGACAGCACCGGGCCTAATGAAGTCTAGGTAGACATCAGCCACCTTGGTGGGGGAGCAGGACCTCTGGACCCACCATTTCCTAGGAGAAGTCTTTGATCTTTCCATGCACACTTGTTACGTGACTTGTTTCCCAACTGGACACTATTGTACCTGTAACCTTATTGGTTGATTGTGGCTTTGGCCCATGTTGTACCCACGTGGTTTCGCTCTATAAAACTCCCCTGTAGAGTGGGGTCCCTGGCTACCCCTCCAGGACCCCTCCTGCCTCTCAGGACCTGTCAGTATCAATAATATCTTCCTACTCTTTACCTTCATTGATCCTAGAATTCATTCCTCAATTTTTAAGAACACAAGCTGGGTGTATGAGATATCTAAAAAGCTGGGAGATACAATATTTCATATTTTGTGTCTGGTATCATTATCTGTATCATAAGGACAGGAAAAACATAGTAGTCCACACATGGGGCTCAGCAGTATCTGTGGTTTCAGGCATCTACTGCAGGTCCTGAAATGTACTTCCCCTGAATAAATGGGAACCACAACATGGAACCGGGACAGTATTGGGGTCAACTGACAAAATTACCGAAGCAAGATCAGAGCACCAGGCAGCGCAATCACAGAGCCCTGCGGGCTGGAGTGGGCTGGAAAGGCACTGTTCTCCACCCCCAGCTTCATCCCCAAGAGCTCCTGCACAGAGTGCGGGCCTCATGTGGCGGAGTGAAGACTTCAGGATCCACGTGTGGCTTCCAAGAGCCTGTGAGGCAGGATGCGTAGTCATCGCTGGGTTGCAATGCCCGGGGTGTTATGGCCCTTGCTGAGCCCGTGAGAGGACAGGGGACTGGGGATGGGCACTCCCATTCCCGTCTGGCCAGCAAGGAGGCCCAGGAGCTAGCGGTGGGCGGCACACTCCCGAGTGTGACTGTGACCCTCAGTCCCACAGGGTCTACACTCCCATTTCACAGATGAAGTATTGGAGGCTGACAGCAGCAGCGTGACTGACCAAGGTGCCTGGCTGGGAAGCGACAGTGCAGGGATGCACTTCCAGGCTGGTGGCTTCAGAGGCCCTGCTCCAGGTGCTGGCCCCTGTGAGCGCCTTCAGGCGGGTACATGTGTGGCCATCTGTCACTGTGCCACGCCGAAAGTCCATGCCCTGTGGTGACTCAGCTCCTGCGCCCTGGAGCCAGACTGCCTTGGTTTGATTCCCAATCGCCATACTCACTGGCTCTGTGGCCTGGGGTGAGTTTCCTCACCTGTACAGTGAGCAGGATCTGTAATGAGAGCAGTGTCTACCACACAGTCCTGAAAAGTCCTATGTAAGTGTTATGTCTGGGATCAAGGATGCATCCCAAGGGCTGGCTGTAGTGAAGGTTTGATTGCCAGCCAATGGTCACCAGGGTTCTGCCTTCATCCATGGATTAATGCGCTTAGTGGCAGGTGGGGCCTGATTGGCTGAGGCAGATTACCGGGCGTGGCTTCGAAGGGTAGATTTGGTGCCCGGCCCTTCCTGTCTGGCTCTATCAGCTTCCTGGCTGTCATGAGATGCGTAGCTCTCCTCCTCCTCATGTCCCCTGTGCCATGATGTCTCTGCCTCACCTCAGGCCTAAAGCCATGGAGCAGCCAACCATTTGGTTCTGAAACCAGGAACCAAAATAAACCTTTCCTCCTTCAGGGTGACCTTCCCGGGTATTTTGTCCCGGTGATATAAACCGACTAACCAGTGAGCATGAGCTGTTGCTATGCCATTTGTGTGTCCTGGATGATGTTGATAGGGAGCTGTGGGTGCAGTCCTGGCACAGGGCCGGCGCTCTGCTCACCAGAGAAGCCACCAGCCCCCTTAGCATTGCTGGATAGCGAGCTGCTCTCTGACGTCCTGGGCACCACCTCGGGAAGTGGTTTTGGTTTGGCCTGACGTGGTTCCCAGCAATTTCACACAGGCCTCTCAGGCTCTTTCTTGTCCCCACATAGCCTCCCACCCTGCCCCTGAGGGGAAGCAAAACTGTGCCCTGGGCCTCCCTCTGAGGGGTCAGAGGAAGAGGCCAGGGTCCAGGCCAAGTCCACAGGAAGGCTGGCTTCTCTGTGGGACAGCATGGGCTTCTGGGCCTGCCGTGCTGGGAACACCCCCCACCCCAACAACCAATCCTGGGCCCATCTGTCCCTGAAAGAGGGCAGAAAAAGTTCTGGGGACAAAGCCCACCTAAGGTTCCCAGAGGGCCCCACACAGCTCTCCCCCAGGGCCTTCTGGCTGGGCTGCTAGCCTGCTTGGAGACCCCCACCTCCTTGGGGCTTCCTCAGCCTGACCACAGCCTGCACCTCCTAAGAGGCCACAGCAAGGTCCCTGGAGACTTGAGGCCCCTGACCCTGGGGAGCCACCACAGCAGTTGATCTCCACTGAAGTGCAAGCTCTGAGCCGGCAGACACACATGCACACGCACACATGAACACACACACACTTCTGCCACATCCTCAGACTGAGCTGCACCACAGCACTTCCGCCAGCAGACAGGTCCCCTGATAACCTATCAGTTACACAATCACTGGGTCTTCCTGTGGCTCCAGCCTGGCCCCATGGACACAGAGCTGCTGATTAGAGCTTTCCAGAAACAGTAAGGCTGGCGCCTTCCAAGGACTGGAAGATTCTCTTGCCCCCTCGACCTTTAAAGGTCACAAGAAATTTTTTCTGGGTTTTGCAAATGAGCACAGTTTCTCTGAAAACAAATTTGCCAACTATCTTTTTAAACACCACACAGATACCTTATCTGGTTTTCAGAGTCCCCATTTCTGATAGTGTAGCTGAAATGATTAAAAGGCAAGAAAGAAGTAATAGTCAAAGCTACTCCAGCCAGATTTTTATAGAACATCTAACCTGACCCTGGGTTTGATCCCACGTCAACAAACAGAAAGATGGGGCCAGGGATTTAGCTCAATGGTTCCGCCGCTGCCTACCTCACAAGTGGAAGGTCCCGAGTTTGATCCCCAGTACCAAAAACACCCACAAAAACCAGAAGGATGGCCCCATTAGTACATGGCTGTCCCCTCGATGGGGTCCAGTACAGGTTTTAAAAATGTAAGTAACAAAGGGAAACGAAGTGGCCTGTGCCCTGACATGAAATGTGCCTGCATGTGACCAGAAGGAGGCCATGCACGGGCCTGGCCTGTTGGGAGTACAGATGGCCTTCTCTCCTTCTGGCCCTATTTTCCCCCTCTCTCACTCTCTCTTTTTAAATTCTTCCTTCCCTCTTGCTTTTCTTCCTTTTCCTTCTCTCGCTTCCTTCCTTAACCCGAGGCTATTGGGAACTTTGCCTGTCCTTAGACACAGGGCAGAGAGTCACAGATGGGCACCAGAGAGTGGGGAAATGCACTGCACCCTCTCCTAGGCCTCCTCATCTCCAAAGCCTCTCTCTTCTCTCGGGTCTGTGGACCACAAAATACCACCACCATTATCTTTGTCATCCAACCCAGAGCCAAGCTAAACAGCTCCTTGGGACTCTGACCTCATGAATGAGTAAAGAAATGAGTGCCCATAAAGATGAGTCTGGCTCTCTCTCTCTCTCTCTCTCTCCCTCCCTCCCTACCTCCCTTGCTGTCCCACTTTCTGTCACAGAAGGTGCAGCACAAAGGCCTGTGGCAGATGTGGCCCTTGATCTCGGACCTCCCCCCCCACCTGGGGAACTATAAGCCACATAAATCTCAGCTCATTATAAACTGCCCATCCCTTGTATTCTGTTCTAGCAACGTAAAATGAACGAAGACAGAAAATCACTCTGAGAATGTAAAGCTTTAAACTGAAAATGCACTCAATGACTACACTTTTGATGTAGGCTCCAGATCTAATGTTTAAGAGCCACTGAGTGGGATTCCAGATCAGCCCCTTTTTGCATAAATCATATCCATGTTGCATAGCTAGGATTTCCAACTTGTTTCCCTTTAAATTGGAGCCAGAAGTTCAAGATTTGGGTGAAGCAAGAGACCGAAGGTCCTAGGGGACCGGGTTTCGGCAGACACTCACAGCTGTCCTGCCCGAGTCCGATCCCACAGTGACTTTTGTAAGAGGACTCACCTTCATCAGCTATTTCCAAAGCATCCAACTCACACATAGCAGAAACAACTGCTGGTTCTTGTTACCCTCGCCTCTCGTGGGTTTGTAGCGCATTTACTTAGATTACCTCATCATTATGACAGGAGCCGCCGGCAGGGACAAGGTGGGGGTAAATCCACAGCCTGGGGGGTGCGGCTCAGCATGCTGTGCAGGGCAAGACAAATAAGGGCCCACAGCCTCTGCTGGGGTAACAAAATTGGGATCATTCTCAATATTAAGTTTTTATTTCTGTTTCTCTTTTTGCAGTACTGGGGATTGAAACCAGGGCCTTTGCACTGAGCTACATCCTCAGGGTGTTTTGGTTTTTGTTTTTCAGACAGTGTCTCTAAGTTGCTAACTTGTCCCAGCTGGGCTTGAACTGGCAATCCTCCTATCTCTGCCTCCCAGGGTGCTGGGATTACCATAGGCAAGCACCACTATGCCCAACTTCAATATTAACTTTTGAAAAGATTAAATCTTACCACCACTGGCTTAAAAAAAAAAAAAAAGCAAACCGTATAGTGGCTATTCCCTGAAAAGCAAGCCTCCTTCTTGCTTCCTATGGGCTCCGCCTTAGCCCCAGCTTTGAGCACTGTGTGTAGCATCAGAGACCTCCAAAGACGGTGCTGATGCTGATTCAACCTCAGCACTGTCATGAACATCTTCCCTGCAGCCCATCTCTTAGCTCAGAGGAGGGGCGGAGGGGCATTCTATGTCCTCTCTGCTGTGATTCCCCAGCGCCTGGGCACCTCCACGTTGTGTGGCCTCTGACTGTGTATCCTGGGGTCTCCATGAGCCTGAGGACAGCAGCTGGGCCTTCTCCCTCGATGTTCCCCAGTGCTGTGCTTGGGGCAGGGGTGGGACTGGAGGGAGCTGGCTATGCTGGTGACAGCAGCATGGATGGGGACCCTGGCCCCAGGTCCCCGAGGCATGGGCAATCTCCAGTGTCATGCACAGCCCAGTCTCGCACACAGCAAGGGCTGAGGCCGAGGGCCCCAGGCCTTCTGATCTTATTCCCCACCAGCGAGGCAGAGGAAGGCTCTGACCTGGCCCAGACTGAAGATGTGACATTGATCTGGCCCCAGATGTGAGGCTCTCTCCCCTAAAGACCTCAACCATTCCTCTCAGCTGTGAAGTATAAGTCTTTCCACTTCACAGATGGGGAAACTGAGGCTCGGAGGAACGACACACATGCAGGCGAAGACAAGTGACACAATAATTACTGTGTACCACACAACTTCCTTGATACCTCAGTGCAAGAAACACTTCTTTGTTTTGCAAATAACAATTTCTAAACTTCCAAAGCATTGTCTTTGGCTTAGCAGTAAGGCTGGAATGCATCCCCACCCTGCAACCCAGCTCTGCACAAGTGTGGGAACTTGCGGCCCTCCCCGAGACCCCACTGCAAGGGAGGTCAATGCTGGTGGGTCAGGTTTAGGGTCATCCAGGAGCCAGGGGCTGATTCCTTTTGTACACTTCAGACAGGGTCTAGGTCTCTATCCATTGTGGTCCCCACCCCCGGGATTCAGCCTCCATATCATGTACACCCACTTGCTATCCCCAAACTGCAGGGGCTGCACTCCCCCACTGACCTCCCGAGCAAGACTCCAAAACTGCTCCCCTCTATCCTCCCCCAGAACACCTCCATCCGCTGCTGCACCAGGGACTGACTCACCAGGGGCTCCCATGGGATGGCTCAGCCCTTTCTGACACCCGGAGGCAGCTTCCCCTTCCTGGCCCGGGGGTGGAAACTCTAGGGAGAACACAGCTGCACAAGAAAACAGCCACACACCCAAAACCAGCCACAGACACCAGACCATTTGTTCCAGACTCACTCACCTTAGGGCCCCTGGGTACTCCCAAGCTCCTGCTCCAGGCTGGGCCCCTGCCCAAGGCTACCCCAGAGGTGTGGCAGAGGATGTTCTGTCAGGTACCCCAGGGGCCTTGGTGAGGGATGTGGGATGTCTCCCTGGTCAGTTCATGCCAGCTGCTGCAGTGTAATTTTTCTCTTAGGGATACCCCGCCATTCAAGATAGCAAGTGGTTAAGGGGCAAGGTGAGCAGGGGTTGGGAATTGGAAGACGGGGGAGCTGTCTCCCCACCCCATTGCTACTGGAGATCCCTAGAGACAGCAGCTCTTCAGGCCTGACATGCAAGAAAAGAGGGGAGCTCTGAGCTGGGTGGGGATGCAGTGCGGAAGGGCAGACAGGTGGACATGTGGAAGGACGGATGAAAGCATAGCAAGCGGGATCTATATTAGGAATTTTCTTTGTTACCAATGACATAAACCCAATTCAAACCAGTATAAGGGGGTTAGGAATCTATTAGCTTATTCGCCTGAAATATCCGGGGGTGGGCTGGTTTCAGGTACAGCTGGATGCAGGCACACAAGCAATGATACATGGGTTCACATCCTTTCTTCTCTTTCCTTGACTTACTTTTCATTTGTGTGTGAACCTTTTATTTCCTCTTGCAGAGGGGTTATGCTGTCCAGAAGAGGCTACCAGGAGCCCAGGATTACATCATCCTCGCTTGTGAAGCCAAGCAGAGATCTTTCTCTAACAGTCCCTTAAAGCCCTGATAGGTTTGGATCACAGGCCCGGTCCTGAGGCCAACCCCTGATTCCAGGGTGTTGGAAGCACTAACACTGGGCAGGCCTGGGTCACGTGCTATTAATGCACCCAGAACAGGGAGGGATGCCATACCCCAGAGGCCCATCACACTATTTCTGGAGACAGTGGAGGCTGGTCTTGGGCAAAGAACAAGCCGTCTTTCTACTGCAGCAGTCCAGGCTTGGTATGGTACAAACAAAGGGCGAGGAGGGGGAAGCAGCCAGCTACAGCCAAACACCCACTGGGAAAGCAGGAAATGAGAAGGCCCACCGAGGGCCCTGGATACCCCACAGAGGGCATCTCCTCGATCCAATAGTCTTTCATTTTGCTTTCCATCAAAATCACCTGCACATCAGCTCAACAACAAAAACCAAGCATCTCAGTTCAAACATGGGCAAAGTACTGGAAGAGACATTTCTCAAAAAAAGATATATTTGCCTCTTTGTATATGAAAGATAGTTACCTGTTTCTGTTTCAAAAGAGCAAAATTGGGGGGAAAAGTCATCTAGAGGTCTGATCAATCAAGTATTTGTTACTCAAGCAGAAATTTGCTAATCATGTGGTGTGTACAGCAAGTACTTGCCTTGTCAATGAAAAAGTGCACCAATCCAACAGCTAGAATAGAAATGTGGTTCTTAAAGTTTGACAGAATAGTCCTCATCTGCTGGTTTTTATCATCATGGATTTTGTCAGTTGCCTTTCTGTCTTAGGACATTTTGAGAATATATGTTAATTGCTATTTATCATTTTTAAAAAATTACTGAAATCAGCCTATAACACTAAGAAGAGCCTTAGTACATAACATTTTCTTCTGAAGTCAATTGAGAAGTGTAAACTTTATAACAGCATTAGTTATCCTGGTTCACGTCTAATAGGACTGTACGTCAGATTCATGCTGTGATTAATAAAAGCATTTTCTTCTCTCAAACAAAAACCCCAAGATTTATAAATGGGCAAGAAACAATGCTCAAAATCATTAATCATTAAGGAAGTGGAAATTGAAGGCACCTGAGATACCACTGCACACCCATTACAATGACTGAGATTTTAAGAAAAAACAGTATAACAAGTGTTGACATGGATGTGGAACAACTGGAACGCTCTGCACTGTTGGTGGGAATGTAAAGCATGCAGCCACTGTGGAAACAGTTTGGTGTGTCCATAGAAACACCTTACAGTGCAGCGATTCCACCAAAAAATTGAAAGCAGGGACTCAAAGAGATGCTTGCTCACTCATTCATAGCAGCATCATTCACTCCAGCCAACAGGTGAGAGCAACCCAAGTGCCCATCATGGATGAATGGACAATCAAACATTCAGGCAGTGGAATATTATCCAGTCTTTAACTACAAGGAAGGGAATTTTGACACATATTATCACATGGGTGGACTGTGAGTGCCTACCCTCTTTCTCCTCAGTGCTCAGAGGAGGCCAATTAGGCCTCATTCTTCCCATCTGATCTAAACATCTCCCCCTTTTTGTTTTATAATAACAGCAGTCTGAACATTAATCGCTGCTGTTTTATCCCTAGGTGAAGTATATAAGTGTCAATAAGGACTGTACCTCCACCCACATTCCTAATGAATCTGCACTGGCTCTTTTCAAGGACCTAGCCTTATCTGACACATACTATGACTAACTTAGCTGTCCCCTTCTCTGGAGAGGTACCCCTTAACTGCCGAGAGGGTAACGGGTGCAGACCACTCTACTTCCTGCTGAAGAGGGGCGTAGTTGAGATATGATCAGATCTGAGTACGACTTACTCCCAGCAGCATTTCTTCCGTAATCTCCAGTGCCTGCCCGATTCTGTCGAGCTTGCTCAGCTGCTAACTCTTGACAGTTAACATGAAAAGTTAAGCATTGCCCTGCAGAGAGGCAGGTCTTAGCGAAATGCTTAATATCTAAAGGAGGTGAGCGAACAGCTCCTAGTCCAGACTCCATATGCCTATCGTGAAAGGTCCTTGAACCCCATTGTTCATGTCTCTGGATTTTAATTCTTTAAGCCACTTATACTGTAAAAGTCTGTGCTTGTGAACACTTTGTTGTGGATTGTCAGGGTCAGGATGAATAGTAATTGGAAATGCGTGTGTCCCAAAAGGCTCTCCGTTAAGCCCAGCCTGTCTAAGCAATCTTTGATAAGGAGACACCACGAGCACTCATGTTCCTTTTCTCTCATTTTTTATTAACTTTATTGGTGCATTTTAGGTACATTATGATCACATTCATCATTGGGAATTTGTATATGAGATGTATACGATATGATTGAATCTGTATATGCTCTATCTTGGTTCTTGTTTTTTCCCCTTTCCCCTGCCCTCCCTCCCATCCCTCCACCCCTCCCTATTTACAAAAGCTTTGTTTCCATTTTTTCCTTCTTTTCTCATATTTTTTCTTTCCCTTCTTTCCTTTCCCCCACCGCCTCCCCACTTCCCCTTCCCCTTTGGACCTTTTCTTCCTGTTTCACATTATCTATTATACCTTTCACTCTCTTTGTGCCGTTTGTCGGCTGCGGCAGTCCCCGGCACTGATTCTCCAGGCTTCCCTCCTCGGGGGGACTTCCTTGACCAGGGCCCTGTTCGGACGCCCCTGTAGGAACCAGCCTAGGTGTTGAGCTTGAACCTGACCGAGGTGTGACAAAGATGAAAAATAGACACAGAAACAAGGTAAAATCTGGGTGGCCAGGGGCTCACGTCTCCCTTCGACATCGAGCCCCGAGTGATTGGTGGACCTTGGCTTTCTTCACTCAGACAGGGGCTCGGGCAATTAGAGCTCCACAGGACTCCTCTGTCTCCCACCCCCATGCTACTTCTCTGGGTAAACAACTTAACCCCAGGCATTTTAACTTTTCCCGGCAGCGTGTCAGCACGCTTGCAGGCCCTCTTCCTCCTCAGTGTCACCAAGGAGGCCAGTTAGGCCTCATTCTTCCCATCTGACCTCACACTGAGGACATGATGCTGAGTGTCACAAGCCAGTAAGAAAAAGACGAACACCAATTAATTCCACTTACGCAAGGCACCAAGAGTTGTCAGGTCTGTAGAGAAAGCAGAATGGTGGTTTCGAGGGGCTGGGAGGAGGGCAAATGAAGAGCTATGATTTGATGAGCGCACAGTGTCCATTCTGCAAACTGAACAGTTTCTGTGGGCGGATGGTGGCAGTGGCAGCACGGCCATGGGAACAGAGCTGAGTCAGTTCTGCTGCTGGAACCAGATCCCTTAGACGACACGGCCCCTAAAACCTCTATTTTCTCATAGTTCTGGGGGCTGGAAGTCCAAATCTGGTGCGGCTCTGGCAAGAGCTCTTTCCCTGACTTGCAAGGGCCTTTCTTGTGTGTTCCCGAGACCTTTCCTTAGTGCCTGCCCAAGGAAGGAAAGAGACCTCTCACTTCCTCTCCTTGAGGGGCTCTAATTCACTGGGCTTCATCCCTACCACCTTGTCAAACCCTGATCACTTCCCAAAGCTCCCCCCACCTCCTCCTGATAGCATCGCACCAGGAGTGTGGATTTTAGAGGAACACAAACACTCAGCCTGTGGCAACCCTTAATGTCCGTGACCTGTACACTGAAAAATTAGTTAAGCCCAGCATGGTGGCACACGCCTTTAATCCCAGGGCTCTGGGAGAGACTGAGGCAGGAGGATCATGACTTTGAGCCTACCCTGGGCAACTTAGCTACTTAATAAGACACTGTTGCAAAGTAAAAAAATAAGCGCCGGGGATTTAGCTCAGTGGCACCACACCTACCTTAAAGGCACAAGGTCCTCAGTTGGATCCCCGGTATAAAAAGCAAATATAAAAAAATAAAAAGGGGACTGGGGATATAGCTCAATGGGAAGGCCCCGAATTCAATCCCTAATAAAAAAGGTTAAGATGGTATATTTTAAATTATGTATACTTTACTACAATTATATATGGGATGGATCACACGCACATGCACACGCCCGCACACACGTAAAAACAAGATCCCCTGCAGGGTAAGATTCAGGTCCATGCATTCCAGCACCATGATCTGATTTCTGCCCTTGTGGTGGAACCAGGAAGGTCCCAATCACTCTTGACTGCAGGCAGGCTTGAGCACCATGGTTGGAGAAGCACCCTTGGCATTAGGAACCCAGGGGAGGTTTTGAGCAGAGTATGGCAGGATGCAAGGGAAGGTTAAGCAGCAGTGTAGAGAAAGGGTTCCAGAGCCATCTTGTCCTCACATCGCTTTGAGGAGGAAAGGAAAGAAGAAAGAGGAACAAATGATGAAAGAGATGGTGAAGGATCTCCACCACAGGGGACAGTCTCCAGTGTGGAGCTGAAACACGGTGACCTCAAGGCCATTTCTATCCAGCCACTGTCCTGCTCTGGGAAGGGGAACTCTCCTGCCAGCTCACTCTCCCCATGACGGAGGTGTCCTGCAGCGGGACCATCTGCACATGAAAAGAGCAGCTTCTTCTGCCAGAGGAAAGCAGCCGGCATCTCTGGGACCTGGCCAGCCACAGAATCCAAGCTCTGGAATGACCAGCGGGGACAAAGGCTTCTTCATTATCCCTGCCAACACCTGCCTGGAGGGAAACCAGAAACCCTCCCTGGGAACCATGTGGCTCTGCTCCCAGACGCCTGGCCAGGGATGACTGCTTATCATTCACAGGGACAGTCCCAGCAGGGAGAAGCAGGGCCGGGTCCTCCTGAGGCTGGCCTCTTCAGAGCCATTTCCTGTGTGGCGAGGCCCCATTCTTGTCTGGGGATACCGCCGCATCTGTGGGAGGAAGACAGACATGTGTCCCAGCTCTGAGGCCAACCCTTTACTGGTCAAGATAAAGAGATCAGTTTCCCTTGGGGCCTCTCTGCTGTCCGAATGCTTTCCAAGGCTCAAACCAGCTCTATCCACAATGATAAAGAGGCACGGGAACCCCCAGCCCCAGGGACCAGCTCCTGCCAAGTGGCAGCTGGACTCAGCAAAAGAAGGGTAACAGGGGAGGGGACAGCGCAGGGGGCCTGCCTCTGCCCCATAGAAGAGTCCCTGGTGGCAGGGTTGGGGAGAGGAAAGGGTTTTATGTGGGCTGCGGAGCCTGCTGTCAACAAAGGGATCGCTTGCGAGAATATTCTCAGAACCGGTCTGTGACAGTTTACCCACATCCTGTGTGTCCCTGCCTCCCGAGGGCCAACACAGCAGCCCCCAAGGTCTCTGTAACTTATCTGCAGGGAATCTCAGATCTCCCCCTCCCCCTCATTATAGACACACTTTTTGGAAAACCCTAAACAACACAGTTAAGAATTAAATTGTGCCTGCCTCCCTTCCAAATTCCCATGTTGGAAGCCTTAACTGTTAGTCCTTTAGAATGTGACCTTATTTAGAGCCAGGGACACGACAGATGTAATTAGCCGATCTGAAGCCATGCTGGAGTAGAGTGGGCTCTGATGCAATATGGCAGGATTCCTAATAAAAGGAGAGATATGGACACAGAGACACGGAGAGGAGACAGCCGCGCACAAGCCGAGGAGCGAGGCCCAGAACCACTCTCCCCTCCTATCCTCAGAAGGAACAACCCTGCTGACACTCTCAGACTTCCAGCCTCCAGAGCTGTGAGACACTAACTCTGTGCTGCTCAAGTCGCTCGGTTCACAGTACTTTTTGTTCAGCACCCCCAGCTTCTCTATTAAATGCCTTAATGCTGGAAATGCTGGAGTGGTTTCCATTTCCCACTTGGAATTCTAATTGATGGAAATAAGTTGGTAAGCCTTATTTCAGACTTATGCACATAGAATTTAAATAACATTTACTCCCTCCCTATTTAGAACAACAAAATTAACATCTGTTTAATGCAGAAAATTTGGAGAGTACACAAAAGGAAAGTATAACCCTTCACATTTTTGAGGTCTTTCCACTTAGACATTTTCTGTGGATATGCACGTTCTCTTTCTTCTACACTGAGGTCACACTGTGTATAATTTTATAGCTTGCTTTTTATTCTCAGTTCTAAGTGAACATTTTCCCATAGTGTAGAGTTGTCTTCAGGAGGTCAGTTTTGAAGTCAATTTTTTATTTGTTTCTTTCATTACTGGAGATCAAACCCAGCTAGGTAAGCTCTCTATTACTGAGCTACTTACTGAGGCCCATTTTTTGTTTTAATTCATTGCTTTTGTGAGACAGTTATTGAATATAAAAGAGGTCATTAACATATACCCAGTTTAAATAATGTGAACATCAGATAAAGAAATATTTGCTGCACCCCAATAGCCTGCCCTTCAGGATTCAATCACTGTACTAATGTGATGCCATTCTTTCTTTGCTTTTCTTAGTCTCACTATCCTCTCATTCATCTCTAGATGATATGTAGTTGGACTGTTCTTTGGATCTTACGTAAATGAAAGCAGACAGTAACTTTCTTATGCTGGCTTCCTTTGCTCATTTGTCTGCGGGATTCATCTATTGCTAAGTGCAGCAAGTTTGTTAGTTTTCATTGCTAAATAGCATTTCTTTGCGTAAATATATAAATGTATAAGTATATGTGTTATATACAACATATAATATACCTTAATTTATTCATCCACTTTTACTGTTTGTGTACCTTTGGGGGGGGAGTGCTGGGGATTGAACCCAGGGCTTTTTAAGCCCTACCACTGAGCTACATGCTCAGCCCTGTTATGAATATTCTTGCATGTGAAGCTAAGTGCACGTGCCCTGCATTGCTGTTGGGTAAAAGCTTCAGAGTGGAATTGCTAAATTGTGGAGTGTATGTGCTGTCACTTGATCAGACAGTGCCAAACTGGTTTCTCAAGTATTTATACCAGCACACACTTCTGCCAGGACTAAATGAGTTCCCTTTCCTCTACATCCTCAGTAACACCACCAGGGATCATCATACTTTATTTATTTATTTATTTTGGTACCAGGGATCAAACTCAAGTCCTTGCGGTTGCAAGGCAGGCAGCGGAAGCACTGAGCTAAATCCCCAACCCAATCATACTTTAAATCTGTACCAGTTCTATGATGTATAATGCATCTAACTGTGGCTTTAATTTGTACAGTCCTGCTTACTAATGAAATTGGGTATCTTTTCACATTTATTAGCCATGTAGGCTTCTGTTGTGACCGAATACTTGTTCAAAACTTTGGCCCATTCCCATGGGCCGGTAGTAGTTTTCTTATTGACAAGTAGGTAAGTGGCTTTATTACTAGTATTGAGACCTCTTGAGGAAATGATAACTTTTTCAGAGATGTCTTCTAGGTGTAGCTGGCTTTTGGCTTTTGGCTTTTGAGTCTGTCCCAATTTATTAGGGGTGAAAGGTTGCCGTCTGTTTGGCCTAGCATCCAGTTCTTTGGCACTGGACTATAGTACTGTTTATGACCCTGAGACAATCTAGGTATAGGCATGCAAGGAAGATCAATTGATTACAACTATGTCACCTTTGCTAAAATAGTACAATCAGTACTAACAATAGCATCAAGCACAGACTAGAAAATGACAAACTGTGATAACTAATAATTTGCCAACTTTAACCATAGGTATAAGATTTATAGTTATATAACAAGATCTAAGACAAATCAGACAATTATATACAGTAAATATCCACTCAATAGAACAATTCTACCCTAAGAGAAGATTTTGAAGGAATAAGAGGAAAAATATTGAGAAATAAAAGAAGAGAAAGAGATTAGAATCAAAGCTGAAGGATAAAGGAAGATTACTCAAGCCTCAGGAAACTGGTAAAGGAGACAAGAGGGAAAGAAAAATGGAAAAACAAAAACAAGAACAAAACAAAAAAACTAAAAAACAATGTTGACACTCATGGAAAAACAAAAACAATCAAAAACTAAGAAAACCAAATGAATAACAACAAAATCAAAAGCAAAGGAAAAAAAAAAGAGAAATGCCTCTGATTTCAAGCCTTTGGTTATCTTCTGGGTCCATAGTTTTGTGGTAGTGTCCAGGTCAGGGTGTGACTCTGCTCTTGCTGACAGACAAAGGAAGCCAGATCTACGCTGGATAATCCCAGCATGCCTGCAGCAGGATTAGGGCAGAGTGCCGATTCTGGTACTTTCAAATCTACAAAAGTTCAGCCTGATCCTGTCCTCTGGTTGTGGGGTTGAGGCCTGAGTTACTCAGCCTACAACACTCTGGGTGTCTCTTGCTGGCCTGACCTTGATTCCCTGACCCTGGGCATCTCCTGCAGTTGTCCTTCACCCAGTCACTACGGGAGTTCAACACTGGGAGCTCTGAGATGAAGCCAACCCATGGCTGCTCTGAGTTCTGGGGTCAGGTGGCCTCTTCCTAAACTGACATCAGACCAAGCATGTTCTCCAGGGGACATGGAAGTCTCTTGGACTGGAGTCACTCACCAGCTGTGGTACTGTACAGCATCTATTGCTCTGTTCTACTGGTACATTTCTCCCTGGAGGCCTCTGGAATTACCCTATTCACTGTGTCTCTGTAGATTTGATTCTCTCTCATGACACAAGCTAGGAGTCAGGGAGAAAGTGCAGATTGCCCCTCCTCTTTCTGCATTGAGGTCTGTCTCTTCACTTGCCCTGTGGGCTCCACTTTTCCTTTCAGATCCTTCCTGGGTCCCAGGGATCCCCCTCCTTCTTTCTTTTCTTTCCCAAGTTCTTAAGTATCTGGATTCCACATCTTGGAGAGTTTAATTTGTTGCTGCTTACCATTCTGCTATCTTCTCAGAAGTCTTCTCTATTTTTTAAAAAATTATTTTACTAGGTTGGAAAATTAATTCACAAATTCATATATTGATGCTATTTGAAAGTAAAGTCTTTGGGCTCCAATTAGATGAGGTCACAAGAATAAATCCCCACGATGGCATTACTGGCTTTCTAAGAGAAGGGAGACCAGAGATAGCGTGCTGCTCTGGCTCACCCTCTGCGGTGCTCTCCGTCATGTTTTGATGGAGTGGGAAACCCTCACCAGATTGTGTCGCCTTGGTCTTGGACTTCTGGTTTCCAGAACTGTAAGCCAAATAAACTTCTATTCTTTGTAAGTTACCTGGCCTCAGGTGCTTTGTTACGGCAATGCCAAATAGATCAAGACATAGTTTTTAAAATTCAGCTCTTTACAAGGAGAAGAAGATACAGGTAAACAGACCTGTGCCAGCTGCACAGCATCCCCCCAGTGCAAGGTGCCACCGAAAATAAACTGGCTCTACATTTTGCTTCCCCTTGGCACAGGGCAGAAGAGGCATGGACTAACCAACTAACCTGATCCTGAATGAAGACAATGCCCAGGGAGAGAAGGTAAGCCCAGAAAGCCAGAAGACCCTGGGAGAAAGTATGGACCTGGCCAGCAACTTCAGGAACTTCAGTGTTATCCTCCCAAAGTGACTGGGTGAGAGAGAACTACAGGAGACTACCACAGGGAAAGAATGCACCAGACACAAACTCCCTGAGAAGTGTAAGTTCAGGCCAGGAAGGACACAGGCCCTGCTCTCTGTGGAGAGCAAGCAGACCCTGTGAGTGTCAACATTAAGTCCAACAGTCCACTTGAACCCCTGCCCCATGTAGACCTTACAGGAGAAACCACAGGCCTGACAAAGAGACAATGAAGCTAACAATGACAAAAGGCCTAGTAAAATGAATATACCAGGTGGGGTGAGCAGTTAATAGAATGGAAAGATAGGAAATCAGCAAGAGGAAAAGAAGGCAATGATAGGAATAAGCCAGTACCTATCAGTGATAACTCTCAAGATGAGTGGTCTTGATTCCCCAATCAGAAGACAGATTGGCAGAATGGATCAAGAAATAAAATCTAGCAGTATGCTGCATACAAGAAACACATTTAACCCAAAAAGAAACTCATAGGCTAAAAATTAGAGGATGAAAAACAATATTCCACACAATGGGAATCCAGAAAAAAAATAGTGCAGCTATCCTATATTCAGTCAAAATGAACTTCAAGCCAAAACTGATCAAAGCAGGCAAAGAAGGTCACTACATATTGGTTAAGGGAACAATCCAATGGGCAGAGATAACAATTATTAACATTTATGCTCCGAACAACAGCGCATCAACTTCATAAAACAAGTACTATTGGGCATAAAAGATCAGATAAACAACACAATTACAGTGAAGGACCTCAATACCCCACTATCACGAATAGATTAAATAGACCAAAAAAATCAACAAAGAAATATTAGAGTTGGACAAAACCTTCAAATGAGTGGATTTAATAGATATCTACAGCGTTCCATCCAACAACAACAGAATGCACATTTTTCTCAGCAGGACATGGAACTTTCTCCAAAACAGACCACATACTAGCCAATAAAGCAAGCTTAAGTAAATGTAAAAGAACTGAAATTATACCATGCATGTTATCAGATCATAGTGCAATGAAACTAGAAATTAATGACAAAAGAAAATACAGAAATTATGCAAATGCATGGAAACTAAACAATTCAGTCTTTCTTATTTTGATTTTTTGAGACAGAGTCTCACTTTGTAGTGCAGGCTGGACTTGACCTCACTATGTAGGCCAGGATGGCCTCAACTGATGGCAATCATCCTACTTAAGTCTCCCAAGTATTGGGATTACAGGAAAGCGGTTCTATGCTTGGCAATACACTCTTAAATTAACAATGAATTACAGAAAAAAATCAAAGAAATAAGACAGTTTCTAGAACCAAATGATGATACCAGTACAACACAGTAGAGCTTATGGAACACAACAGAAACAGTCCTATGAGGGAAGTTGATAGTTGTGAATGCACACATCACAAAAAGAGAATGAGCTCAAATAAATAACCTAATGATATACGTCAAGGTCCTAGAAAAACAAGAACAATTCAAACCCAAAGCTAGTACAAGGAAGGCAATTATAAAGATCAGAGCAAAATTCAATGAAATTGAGAACCCCTTCGAAAATACAAAGAATCGCCCAATAGAAGAGTTAGTTCTTTGAAAGAATAACAAAATAGACAAGCTGTCAGCCAATTTAACCAAAAAAGGAGGAGAAAGGCCCAAATCAATGCAATTAGAAATGAAAAAGATGAAATCACAATAGATATTGCTGAAATAAAAAAGGTTATTAGGAATTACAGTATTTCACAAACCTGTATGTCAATAAATTGGAGAATTCAGAAGAAATGGATAGATTCCAAGGTACCTATGAATTACAAACCAGAACCAAGAAGATTTAAAAACTCTGAATAATCCAATAACAGGCAATGAAATTGAAGCAGTAATTAAAGAAGAAAAACCTACCAACTAAGAAAAACCCCGTCCAGATGGATTCACTGCCAAATTCTACAACAACTTTAGGGAAGATCTAACACCAATACCCCTCAAGCTCTTTAATGAAACTGAAAGGGAAGGAGTATTCCCAAGTCATTCCTGGAAGCTACCATTATTCTGATTCTAAAACCAGAGAAGGATCCAGCCAAAAAAGAAAACTATCAACCAATCGCTTTCATGAACATAGATGCAAAAATCCTCAACAAGATACTGGCAAATAGAATGCAACAAATCATCAAAAAGATCATACATCATGACCTAGTAGGCTTCATCCCAGGGGTGCAAGTATGGTTCAACACACACAAATCAATGAACATAATACATAGAAGCAAGGACCAAAAACACATGATCATCTCAATAGATGCTGAAAAATCCTCTGATGAAATGCAATGTCCATTCATAATAAAAATGTTGAAGAAGACAGGCATGGAAGGATCTTATCTCAATCATATAAAAGCCATTTATGACAAACCAATGGCTGACATCATATTAAATGAGGAAAAACTGAAAGATTTCCCTCTAAAATCTGGAACAAGACAAGGATGTCCACTGTCACCACTCCTGTTCAACATAGTCCTTGAAACATTACCCAGAGCAATCAGTCAAGGAAAAGAAACAAGAGGGATATGGAAGAAGTCCAATTATCATTATTTGCAGATGACATGATCCTCTACATAGAAGACCCCGAAAAATTCACCAAAAGACACCTAGAATTAATAACCAAATTCAGCAGGATACAAAAGCAACACACAAAAATCAATAGCATTCCTGTACATCAACAATGAACCCACTGAGAAAGAAATTAGAAAAAATACCATTCACAATAGCACTAAGAAAAATTAAATACTTAGGAATTAACTTAAGAAAATAAAAGACCTCTTCAAAGAAAATGATAGCACTCTGAAAAAGGAAGTTAAAGAATACATCAGAAAATGGAAAGATATCCCCTGTTCCTGAGTAGGCAGAACCAACATAGTTAAAATGGCCATACTTTCCAAAACTGATATACAGATTTAACACAATTCCAGTCAAAATACCAAAAGCATTCTTCACAGAACTGGAGAAAATAATCCTAACATTTATACGGAACCAGAAGAGACTCAGAATAACAAAAGCAATCCTGAGTAACAAGAGTAAAGCAAGTGGGCTGGGGATTTAGCTCAGTGGCATAGCGCCTGCCTGACAGGCATGAGGTTCTGAGTTCCATCCTTGGTACCAAAAAAAAAAAAAGCAAAGCAAGAGGCATCACTATACTGAATTTGAAATTATATTGCAAAGCTACAGTGATACAAAACAACACGGTATTGACACAAACACAGAAATGAAGATCAATGAAACAGAATAGAGAATGCAAAAACAACCTTAAGCACATTCAACCACTGGATCTTTGACAAAGGGACCAAAAATATACACTGCTGGAAAGCTAGCATCTTTAATAAATGTGGTGGGGAAATCTGGCTATCCACATTTAGAAGATAGAATCTAGACCCAGATCTCTCACAATGTACTAAACTAAAATCAAAATGGTTCAAAGAACTAAATGTTAAAACAAAAACACTTAACCTGCTGAAAGTTTAAATAGTAAAACTGTTGAAGTCATAGGTGTAGGCAGACTTTTTGAACAGAACCTCAGTCACACAGGAAATGGTACCAAGAATCAACACATGGGATCATATCAAATTCAAAAGCTTCTGTACAGCAAAAGAGCCAATAGAATGAAAAAACCTACAGAATCAGAAGTAAATTTTGCCAGCTATTCCTCAGACAGAGAACTAATATCTAGGATAAGAAGCTCAAAAAATGAGACCCACCGCCACCTGCCTCACAAGTGCAAGGTCCCGAGTTTGATCCCCAGTACCAAAAAAAAAAAAATGAGACCCTACAAAATAAAAGACCCAATCAAAAAATGTGGAAGTAAAATGAAAAGACACTTCAAAGAAGAAGTACAAATGCCCAAGAAATACACAAAGAAATGTTCAGCATTGCTGGCCATTAAAGAAATGCAAATTAAAACAACACTGAGATCCTATCTTACCCCAGAAAGAATGGCCACATCAGGAAGTTGAATAATAACAAATGCTGGAGAGGCTTCAGGGAAAAAAGAATGCTTCCAGGGCTGGGGATTTAGCTCAGTGGTTTCACTGCCTGCTGCGCAAGTTCAAGGACCCAAGTTCGATCCCCGGTACCAAAAAAAAAAAAAGAATGCTTCCACATTGTTGGTAGGAATATAAACCAGTGCAACTACTATGGAAATCAGTGTGGAGATTCCTTACAAAACTGAAAATAGAAATTTGATTTGACCCAAATATTTCCCTGCCAGGATCTTCCCCAAAGAGTTAAGACATTATATTACAGTGATACATGCAAACTCATGTTTATAGCAACACAACTCATAACAGCTAAATCTTGGAAGCAGTCTATATGTCCATCAACAGATGAATGGATCAAAAAAAAGTGGTGTTTACACACCACTACTACTCTGCCGTAAGGAAAGAGAAACTTGAGTCATTTGTAGGAAAACTGATGCACCTTGAGACCATAATGTTAAGTGAAAGAAATCAATCAGATAGACAAGCTTAAATATCATATGCTTTCTCCTATATGAGAAACCCAAATTATAAAGAGCTAAATAAAAATAGATAACAGGAAGTAGGGACATAGACCTTTCTCACATGGGCAGAGAACCAAGAATGGAGGGAGAGGGGCCGGGGATTTAGCTCAGTGGTTCTGGTGCTGCCGCACAAGTGCAAGGTCCCAAGTTCGATCCCCAGTACCAAAAAAAAAAAAAAGAAAAGAATGGAGGGAGAGAGAGGGAGAGACAGGAAAGAGGAAGAAAAAAGGAATTAAGATATATTAGGTACATGTACCAGCTCCACCCAAGGAATATAAACATTATGCATTATAAAATGTATTAATAAAAATAATTAAAAAGGCAAAGAAAAATAAACAAGATAAACTATTTGTAACAAGATGGGGTGTCGACACTGCATCTGCCATGTATTAGCCCTGTGACCTTGGCCATGTTGCCTAAACTCTTTGGGATTTCAGTCTTCAACTGCAACTGAGAAAAAAATAGTGATCTCACAGGGATCGAGAGAGTGGTAAATGAGGTGACATCTATCAAGTGCCTCACACTTAGTAACTGTTCCATAAAAACGCTGACTTTAGGGTTCCAGGGGGAAAGCATTCCCTGTCTATGAAGTAAAGTCCTTTTTCTGCTTGCTTTAGGAAACAGGGTCTCACTAAGTAGCTCATGCTGTCCCCGAATTCACAGTCCTCCTGCCTAAGCCCTCCCAGTTCTGGAATCACAGACACGTGACACCACACCTGGCTAGGTTCTGGGAATCTGAGGATTGAACCAGGGCTTTCTCACTGAACTGATTCCCAGCCCTTTCTGTTTTTTGAGACAGGCTTTTCTAAATCACTAAGCTGCCCAGGCTGGGCTCAAACTTGTGACTCTCCTGCCCCAGACCCCCTGAGTAGCTGGGACCACCAGCGAGGTTCTTGTTCTTTGCTGAGATCTGTTTGATTGCTTTTACCTAAAAACTGTAAGTCCTAGCTGTTGGAGAAATATTTAATTTTAGGTCGTATGATCCTCTGGAAAATATCCCATGCAGTGTAAAGATAACACTGGCTGCCAACCATGACCTACCAGATCCCTGGTGGATCCCAAAGATGAGAGAGCCTTGGTCTTGACCAGTGGGGTGTGGCAACCAGGCAACTAGCCGACGGAGATGTAAAGTCCCTAGCTAAAGACTAGAACCTACTACAGCAGGTGGGAAGGGGCCCTGAGGTATCATAGGAAGAGGCACAACCAAAACCGCCTGAGCGTCCCAGAAAGTCAGGACTGAGAGAGTGGGATTTCCCAGAACCTGGAAGGTCTCAGGATTGAGGAGATGGGCATTCCACGCAAGGATGCCAGGCAGGCCAAACTCAGGTCCTGAGCATGCCCTGGTTTCCGCTTCAGCAGGGGAGGGTGGCGGGGTATGGTGATGGGGTGGAGGTGTGGCTGGCACAGAGTGGTTGGCAATGTCGGGAGAACCACTGCAGCAGAGCTCCAGGCAGTCAGGCCAAGAAGTCTGGGCAGGGAGTGTCTGAGCAGGTCAATCAGGTAGGATCTGATTTTTTTGCCCTATTAAGGAAAATGCTGGACTCGATAAAAGAAAATGGGCCTGGCATGTCTGTTGGTGCAGCTTTGTCAGGCGATGATAGGCTCAGAGAGGCGCCACTCTGGTGACGTTACCCAGGAGGGATTCATGAGATTTGATGAGTCACTCGATGTGGGTCTGGACAGAGTCTCAAGCATCTGACTTTCAGGGGGTGGGGAGACAGTGCAGAGAGCAGTGCTGTACCCGACACGAAGTCACAGGAGGACAGCCAGGTCCCATCAGTCCTCTGCAGGCTCCGGGGATGATGGATAACTGTGTCCATTTTACAGAGGAGGAAACCGAGCTCTGGCACATGAAATCTGTCTGATGTCACACAGCTGTGAGCAGGCAGATCAGCAGAGGACCTGGCCCAGCATCTGGGGAGCTGATCCAAACCAATACTGTGTGGTAAATCCAATTTTAAAAAAAGAAAAACTTGCTTTGAAGCTTGAAGCATTTGCCATTTCCTGCAGCGTAAATAAAAGTACTCCGCCCCAGCTCCTTTCGGGCTCCAGAGTGATGTCACTGAGGGCCGAGTGGGGAATCAGCTTCGGTCCAGTCCCAGCCAGCTCCGGCCTGCCACTGATTCAAACCCAGGCTGGGCTGGTTCCGAGGCTCTGCCTCCTTCTCCAGAGCCAACTCAAACAACATCCTATCGACCCAGTGTCTTTATTCACCACCTTCTCCCCAAAACCTCACAGGCCTATAGAATGAGAAACAGGGAAACGCCTCACAGTACTGCAGTCTCCAGCCGCATTCTGTCAAACCTGGGCCCTGCTATTCTGGAATTTCCCACACAGCTAATGCATCTGGAGCCATGTTGAAGCCCACAGCCCGTACAGAGCGATGTTGAACTGAGTGCTGCAGGAACACTGCAGCATGCAGACTGGCAAAATTCCTAGATTAGCAGTAACAGATACCTGCTCACATTCAGAGTCGGAACAATGACTTCTTGTCCCGAGCAGGAATTGTGTTTCTGATGTCACTATCTGCACACAGATGCAATTTGCACAGCACCCATCTTCAGAGCTGGTGCCTCATGTTTTCTCGGTCAGTTCCTTTTAAGACAACCTGCAGTGTTTCAGTACCAGACCTGTGAAAATATGTGTGCCACAATTTCTCCCAAGTCTGGCAGCTTGTGGGTATGTCCCTCCTAATTTGGAATGGCCGGGGAAGGCAGAGGAAAGGGGACACACAGAGCTGGAAAATGAGAGCACCCCTGTGGCACGAAATGGAGCAACCTGTGACAAACCCATCTGCCCCCGAACTAGGCCACAGTTGGCTGAGGCCAGGGGGACTTGGAGGGAAAGGCCACAGCACCCAGCCCTGGGCTAGAGGGTAGTGGGGTGAGATGGCTCTGCAAGCCATTAACCCAGGGCCACGGGCTAATGGGAGGGCCCCTGAATCAGCTGGGAAGCGGAGCCAAGCATCCTCTTTGCTCCAGGGGAGACCTGGCAGCAGAGACCCAACTTCTGGCCAGACAGAGAGGCCAAGGCTGCCCAGCAACTGCTGGCGGACCTACAGGAAACCAGCTGGGGCTGGACAGGGCCTTCTGATCCTGCCACACTGGTGGAACATACAAGTCACATCCTCCTGAGGACGTGGCCCGGTCACTGCACTGGCAACCCACCTCCGAGCAACTGGGCCTGCGGGTGTTTGTTGGAAGGCACCTCCTCTTGGGAGAAAGGCTCGTCCCCAATCTAATTTTAAAGAAGGGCTGTGAATCATAATGCAAACCGGTCATTACCAAGTGACTTCAGACCTTCGGGCTCCTCTAGGCCTTGGAAAGTGGCTAAGGTGCGGTTATTAACAGTGGCTTCCCGGGAACCAGGGCCTGTCTCAGATCCCCAGCTCACTGGTGCTGGGGGGCATTGTCCTTTTCAGGCATGGGTGTGCTTTATCTTCCCTTCATCACCTGCCTCTCCTATAGAAGTGATCATGGTGGAACTGCCAATGCCTGTGACTCCTAACCTATGCAGGGCCAAAACACTCCTTAGCTATCTTAGAACATCCTATGCCTTAGCACAAAGCCAAATATAGTGACTTTCTATAAAATACATCAACAATCTTCAAAACTGGCAGGGAACACGGGTTAGCAGTTTCATCTTTGAGTATCAAAGTCCTCTGCCATCTGTTTGCAAATGTACTTTTCCCACCAGAAATTACTTCTGGTTTCCCGGGGGAATCGAGTGACTCTAGTCACCCCTACGCCTTGCCCAGCCTCCCTGCCCCTGTGCCGTTTGGAAAGAGCCACCCTTATCTTCAGCTAGCCACTTCTGTCCTGCACCTCTTCCCATCATCTCCCAGGAGGTGTCAGTGGCCTGGAACCGGATGCTCTTCATTCCCAGAGGCCTTATGTCAGAACTTGCCTTTTCTCACTCCTTGAATCATTGCTGTATGTCTGCCTTCTTTCTCACTTTGTCATGACTCAAGTTTTGCAGCCACAGAGCTGGGTTTGTGGCGTGGCCTTGACATTTCCCCAGGGCAATGTCACCAGGGTATTGTGTGCAATATTCTCATAGTATTTCTTCAAGGTCATCTCATTGTTCGAGTTTACTTTTAAAAGGTTTTATTAGAAATGCAAGAAGGGATGAATGTCAACAATGACCAAATAAAACACTGGATGACTTAGGGTTCTGTCAGTAATAGACAGTACAACTGGGGCTATGAGACCACTCCCCTCCACTCAGCACCCCAGGCCAGCCGACCCCACTGGGTCCTAAGGCCTGGTACCCAGAGGCAGAGATAAGAAAATCAAACACCCCTGAGCCCACCTGGAAAGTTCCCAAGTCCCAAAGCAGGACCCATGTGCACCTAATCTTCTTTCTTCCCTCAGAGCTCACTGAAGGTTCGTGCACATAGACTGTGCCTCACACACCCAAGTATCACAGTGAACTATGGGAAAGACGCCATTTTCCAAGGCCAGCTATCCAGGCAGTAGGCCTTAGGACGGCGGGTGGTGGTGGGGGGGTGCCCCTTGGCCCTGGGGTGTCGAGTGGCATCACAGCCCCAACTGTATTATCTTACTGACATAGACATAGCTGACACGATTCAGCACCCTGTCAAGCACCCTGTCAGTCACATTCTGGAAGGCCCAACGGGAGGCACCCTAGACCCACCCCAACATTTTAAATTCTTTTTTTTTTTTTTGGTACCGAGGATCAAACTTAGGTTCGTGTGCTTGCAAGGCAGGCGCTGGAACCACTGAGCTAAATCCCCGGCCCAACATTTTAAATCCTTAAACCCAATACCCTCAAGCACTTGTGTCATTTTCCTTCCCACTGCACAAGCCCGCTCACTCTCAGCACCACGCCACGTCCGATTCTTTATTGTCCATGAGAAACTGGAAACCCATCCAGGGCCCCATTACCCATCGGGTCCCGACACCAAGTCACTCAGCCCTGGTAGCTGATGAACCACGTCTGGAAATCTATCAGTGACCCGAAATATGAAAAGGGCTGTGTACAAAAGATACTCTGAGGGGCTATTCAAGATGAGAAAACAGAGTACTGGAGAGGCCACATTGTAGGGGAACCCTCACTCTAGGAAGAAGGCAGCCTTTAGACATTGTGTATTGTGGAGGGAAAAAGAACAGGGTGCTACATTGTGTACTATTACACTATGTACATACAAAATCCCCCCAAAGAATGTGCCAGAGTGGGAATGGGCTTGTTAGAGACTATGGTCCCTTCCTTCCCCATGTATACTGCTGTCCCTCAAAATCCACGGGAGAGAGCCAGGTGTGGTGACACATGCCTGTGAGTCCAGCACTCAGGAGGCTGAGGCAGGAGAATTGCCACGAGTTCAAGGCCTGCCTGAACTACACGGTGAGACCCTGTCTCAAAAAAAAAAAAAAAAAATCATGGGAGATTGCTTCCAGGACCCCAATATCAAAATCCATGGTTGCTCAAGTCCCTTAACTAAAATGGTGCAGCATTTGTGTACAGCCTACGCACATCCTCCCTTATGTTCTAAATCATCTCTAGATGACATACAACTGATATGATGTAAATGCTCTGTGAGTAGTTGTTACATTGTATCCTTCAGGGAATAATAAGGAAAAGGGCCAGTACATAGTACAGATGCAACTTTCCCCCTAAACACTTTCAATCAAGATTGGTTGAATTTGTGGATGCAGAACTCTTAGATACGGGCCAGCTATATACACTTTCCCATATATTGTGGTTACATTGTTACTTATAATGGAGAAAACAATTCATTTAAACATCCAAAATGCTTCCTTCTCAATACCAATGGGATCAATCAAGGTGCATTTTCAGAAAGAGTTCATTTCTAGCTTCAGACTGCAGGGTAGCAGACGGCTTTTGGAGCACACGAACAAGACTCCTCTTTACTTGCATGACGAGAAGTAAGCTTTTGCCTCAAGAAAGACCTAAATTTAATTCAGAATTAATGTCTCCAATGGTCACTTTGAAGGCAGGCTAGAAGGGGTTTTTTCTCTCCACGGGAATGTACATAGAGCAGCAAGCCAGCTTGCCCAGAGCAGTGGCTTCAGTGTGAGGGCTTGGGATGAATCACTGAGTGGAGCGAGGAGGAGGCAGCCCAGGGGCCTTAACTTCGCCCTTGTCGCACGGAAACTCCTCGCAGGTAACACCACCCTCATTGAAGCAGATTCCATAGCTTCCCTAACTGGCACTATTAAATGATTTGATCAATTTCCTATTACATTTTCTCATTAAAAAGCAGTCAGGCATAACTGACCACTTACTACTTTAAAGAATGTGTAAGTAGAATTTTTTTAAAGTGTTTTTTAAACGACAAAACTTGTCTGGATCAGTAAGACACGAAGACACTCAAGAGTGTAATTAATGGTAAACTAAATGCACTTAAGAATACCTGACAACAGATACTGACGTGGCTTAACTGCATCAGTGACAAGCCAGCCCCTAGTCTGACTGACCCACCTGCTCACCTACTTCCCTATAAAAGCCTAAACAAAACTTGAAGCATGGGAAAACTAATGCAAGAATTTTCTCTTTCTCTTTTGTTCGGTACTGGGCATTATACACTGAACTGTATCCCCAGCCACCTCCTCGCTTTTTAAAATTTTGAGGCAGGGTCTTGCTAAATTGCCTGGGTTTGAACTTGTAATCCTCCTGCTTCAGCCTACCAGAGTGCCGGGTGCCACCACCAAGTACTTTTCTTCCCACTGGAAGTCCTAACAGAATAAATTGCTGTCACTTGATCCATTACAAGCTTTTGCCTTTCAAGCGACACAGAAGAAACATCTGTTTCAAGGGCTCTCGAAGTAACGTGGGGCCTACCTAGGTGAGTGGAGGCGGGGTGCAGTCATTGAGAGACACCTACCCGGTCCCCTGGTCGTGTGGCACTTAAGCTCCTTTGCAGCAGATTACAGTACTTTGTACAGCAGTGATTCGGCCTAATCCCCAGGGCAGGCGTTTGTGCGGCCCAGGAGGCCAGTACCGTGGTTCCCACACTGACAACAAACACAGAGATCTTAGTTATTGGGTGTTTAGGCAGAGCCCCTTAGCTACAGCTAAGTGTCCAGTGCACAGGAGCCCTGCAGTGTCCCCTTCCTGGAGAAAGGGTCTGGAAAGGAAGACCCCAGCAACATGCGTGATGCCTCTGAAAGCACGCTGGCTCCCTTAGTGTAAGAGACAGGGTACGGCGACTGCGACTCACTCGCACACGTTTGACTCCATGAACACACTGAGATTACTCAGTGGAGATAGTTCCAAAGAAAATCCAGCCCTCTGAGTTATCCCTCAAGGGCACAGAAAGGAGACAAAACGTGACTGTCATTTACCTTGCGTCAAACATGGTGACAAATGGTGGGTGAGTAAAGTGTGTACCAAGCGTGGCCCTTACACCTGCAGTCTGGAGAAAACACACATGTACCCTTGAATGAGTCAGGCCCAGACTTGGAGACCTCTGTAAAGCAGGATGTGGCAGAGGGCTGGGCAGGAAGGAGGTCCAGACACACTGTGCCCACAGGGCTCCGGGACTTGATCGGTGGCCCATGAAGGGGCTTCCACTTCCCCTTCCTGTTCGAAAACCCAGCAAAGGGGACACCCCGCCCTCACTGTCAGGGTCAGCACTGAGGTTGCCTCATGACCTGTGCTGTTTGATGCCTGGCCCTCGGCTACAAACATGAGGGTCTTGGGGTGCTAAGGCCCATGTCCTTGCTCTGGTTTCATCCTGGCGCAGAACACCAGTGCCGGCCAGGTGTAGGCTAGCAGTGTCTGCCAGCACCGTCGGCCCCACAAGACAAGGCTGTCCTGGCTCCCCCGGGCAAGGTTCCTGCATCTAGTAATGCTCAGGAAGCTGGCTGGCCCTGCCCTCCCCACACACCTCCTCAGAGCCAACAGAGCCGCAGCTCCTTCTGCCTTGCAGCTGAAGAGGCTGTCAGGGGCTCCGCCAGGGAGTGCACACCTAAGCCTGAAGAGTTCCCTCATTTGTGTCCATAAATTTAAAAAATGCTATCTATACACAATTCGTACCGACACACATCTACTTCCCTGCAAGGTCACAAATAAACCTGAGGCTCTATGTGTGTGCTAAGACAAAGCAGGAAGAAACAGATGAGACAGGGATATAAACAGAAAGCTTTCAAGGCGGGGAGGGCTGATTTCTGGGCCCATGGTGAGGGCCCCAGGTCCCAGCCCATTGGTTGATGGCAGACTACGGGGAGGCCGGATGGGAGCACTCAGTGGGAGGCTGAGCAGGTGGGGAAGGGAGAAGAGGTGCCACAATGCCCAAGCTCAGAGGGGACTACCAGAACAAGAGACCCAGGCCTGCCCTCCAGGGGTCTAGTGAGCGAGAAGTCACTGTACAAGCACAGGACTCCGTCCAATAATCACAGCAGGGGTCCAAGGTGGCATCAGAGTAGACGATGGGAGTTCTGGCTCCGGAGTTACAGCACTGCGGTAAAGCAGGTGCTTGAGCAGCAGAGACAAAAGCCCCACAATGGGGAGCGAGTCTGGCTGGAGCAAGGGTCCTGCGGAGCAGGGGGAAGGACACAGGGGTGGTGGCCAGGCTGAGGAGGGCCTGGGTGCCAGGAGAACTAGAGTCCACACTCCGGCAGGACGGCTCTGGAGTGATGGGAGGCCAGCGGGCAGCGTCTAAGCAATGCTGGGGAGGAGCTGGGAGAGGAGCCCAAGAGCTCCAGGGGAGGCAGCATTCAATGCACAGACATCAGCACCGACATCCGGAAGAGGATTAGGGAAGGAAATGGTGAGTTTAAGCAAGAGTTGCCAACATGCTGGATGGACATTCAGCTCAGTAGGGCTGCTGTATGCAACCTGTCCTTGCAAATCCCTACAGTCCACTGTTAGGATAAATAAGAGAATTTACATGACACTGTCATCCGATGTGGATTATGCTCTTCCTTACTAGAGAATAAAATGTCTGCTTTTTTCCAAGAAAACTAAACAATCCCGCAGAGTATATGGCAGTTAGGCAGAATTACAGCAATTCTTTCTGTGAGCACGATGTTATTATGCTTGGACCTAACTGTCATTACACTGTAAATACCTCTCCCAGGAGTGTAATTCTCATTCACAAAGGCTTGCTGCCCTTGGCATCAGAGATCACACTACTTTTAAAAAATTAATTAAAAAAAATTTTTTTTTTTTTTTTTTTTTGCTTTTGGATCGTGTAGTGAAACCCTGAGAACGTTTTTACACAGAGCATCACATGGGACACGAGCCAAGTACAGATCTCAGGCCAGGAAGGAGAATTTGTACCGAGAAGCCAGAGAAGGGCCTGGACTGGCTTGGAGACCTGTTTTCAAGAACTGGAGTCTGCAAGCTGATGGAGAACAAACAAAAGACAACTTTACTCAAGGAAAACATAGAGGAAGAGGCATTTCAAAGTCAGTTTTGTTTCACTCTCAAACTGCAGTCCACAAAAATGTTTCACCCAAAGAACTTGAAAAACTTTGAGTCTAAGTTTTACTCTGTAAAGGTAACATAATTCTCCTGATAAAATAGGAATAATGAGACAAAATGGTTCTGCAAAGTACAATAGAAAAATATTGTCCACTGGTTTATTTTTCCAAATGAGCAACAGGCTATTTACAAATAAGTTGATCTCCAATGATGTGTATTAAAATGGCAAGTCTATCAACTGTTTGAAATCTAAACAAAAACAAATTTTATTAAGGCACATTTGATCTGTGAGTTGAAAACAAACATTCTGGTGTAATGACAGATTCATTTTTGTCCCCAAAACACATGAGCACCAAAACTGTGGAAGAACACTGAATATTTTAGTAAAACAGGAATGTGAAAATTAAGGAGGGGAAAGGTATTTTCAAAAGGAAATCTTTGGAGACTGGTGTACTGCAAGTAAAATATACTAACCACACTCCTGGTGCACAAAAATACCAGTAACAGGTACTCGGCAATGGCAGCGCTCTAAACCCAGGATATTCAATAAATTAAAGGGATTTCAGATACAAAGGATAAAACAACAGCAACTAAAGGATGAAGTAACTATCTCCACCAGCTCAGCACAGACAGGACGAAGGCAGCAAACCAACGGTTTCTCCCTAGTGTTTTCAGGAGGGTGTTTTCATTTGTGTAGCTTGCATACATTAGGATTATTACAATAACTCTTCTTTGCCATTCTAAATATTAATATTTGCCCTCTAAAGAGAAGGGTCAGGAAGAGAGGGAGAAGCCCATCCCTTCTTGGAATTCACACCAGGTCCATCTGGGCCAAAGGAACTGCAGGAAGAGCCACCACTGAGCCTGCTGTGGCTTCCTCCAGCCCTCGCTTACAGGCGCCTACTTGGCCTTGACCCGTCGAGTGCGGTTTAGGGGAAAGAATCAGAGGACAATGATACAACTCTTATCATGTTTCCTTTTTTACAAGTGGAACACATATTGGCTTTTTAAAGAAAAAGTTGTTGTTAAAACCAAACCAAACCAAATCAAAGGTAGAATCTGCAAGGCTAACCGGCACAAAAGAGCATTTACCAGAGTTACAGTGTTTCCATCACAATGATGCTTCGTAGGAATGTTGTTTACGTTTTCTGCATAGGACTGCAGAGAAGGGGTCTGGAAAAAATGTAAAAAACATAAAAGTTCTGTTCATCAGGTACGTTTCAAGTCAGGCTTTAACAGATCTGCTACATAATGTTCAGCAAGAAGATGTGTTCAAAGGCAAACACTGATCACATTTTTTGTTCAAAAAGCTCAATCTTAAAGGAGTCTTATGTAAGAAAACCACTTGGAAAATATATCCTTGTATGGACTTCAAAAACTGATCATACAAAAAATTTTTGAAAAATAAATTAGATAATTAAAAATGTCTTTTCCAGCAGAGCTGGACATCAGGCTGTCCTCATGGAGCCATTATTATTGCTGCTTTTACTGTAACCTGGATTGTTTTTTTCTAGCCACATTTCAGCCAACTGCTGCGTAGACCCATATGTTGATGCTTTGGAACCCAAGCACATTTTGTACTGTTTGGGGTCCAGATTGGGGTCACAGAACACCGGGTGATGGACGTGGACTACTCCCACTTCTTGGCTCCTGAACGTCTTCAGACCCGCCTGGACAACCTTGTTGAAGAGGTCCACGTCCTCCAGCCCCCACCCCTGGATGGAAACATCAAAGCCACCCACGCGGACAAGGTCTCCTTTATAAATACAAGTGATGCCGAACCCATAGTTTCTCCAGAAGCCAGTTTTCTGAGTAAAGGCAAAATGGTTGTCACTGGGAACTTTCCCGCTATAGACAATCTTTGGATCATACTGGCTAAAGATGATGGGGAAATATATCTGTTGGCCCAGAACTGTATTTGCTCGACATCGTTGCAGGAATTCCGTAGTAAACACCAGGTCAACATCACAGAAGAAGAGTAGAGACTCATTATTAAACTGAGAAGATCCTACTTCAAGGGCCAGAGCTCTTGAAAACTCTCCAGACACAGGCAAAATCTGCATGTCCGCTTTTGGATACTTGACACGGTAATCTCTCATCAGTTCAACTTGCTTGGCCTTGTCAGGGTTGGAGTCGGAATTGAAAAGTAGAACGACTAGCTTGACATTCTGACTAGGAATGAGACACGTCTTCTCAAAGTTTCCCATAAATCTCACAAACATGTCAAAACGTCCAGACAAAGGAATCAGGATGTTTATCTTCTTATCTTTGGGCTCTTTGCGCTCGTTCTTGGACCCGGGGAGCTGGAAGGGAACAAGCTTCTTCAGGGAATTGGAGAGGAAGGACAGGGAGCCCGAGTCCTGATTGATCCTGTCGGCCAGCTCCTGCGCATCCAGCTCCTCGTGTTCCCTGAACTGTATCTTGCTGAAGGTCTGCTGCAGGTATGCGTGCCTCCTCACGGGCACCGTCATCTTCTTCCCTTTGTGCTTCTTGTACAGGAGCAGCAGGTCCAGGATGTACTCCGCCCCGTACAGGGGGTTCACGCGCCGGTAGCCATACTGGATCTCCTTGAAGTCGATGATGCGGCCTCGGGTCTTGGCATTGGCATTGATCATCTCCATCACCTGCATGACGATGTCGTCCAAGGCTTCCCTCTGCGCAGAGTCCATTCCTCTTCGGGGGGGCTGGCCGTCGGCAGCCGAATACAAGTACTTTCCAGTCAGAAACTCCCACTCCAGAATCTCCTCCCGCTGGCGGGCCTGAAAGCGCATAAAGGAAGGGGGGATGCCCAACTGGAGGTCTTCCTTGTGGATCTCTGTGCTGCTATATTTGCTCATCAGGACGATTTCTCGGTGGAGCTGGATTGTGCGATGCCTCAGCTCAGCGATTTTGCGACTGAGCATGTAGCTGTGCAGTCTGTATTGGTAGGGAGGGTTTTTGTTGGGATGTAATGTGATAGCTCGGTGAATTTTACTGTTGTGGAGATCTCTAATGTACCCCTTCTTGTTCTGTTCATAATTCTCATAAAAAAGCTGCTGCATCTGTAAAGGAAAAATATTACTAACATTACTATTTAAATACCATGTGACTGAGTGTTCCCCCATTCTTACTGTTCCTTATACATCTACTAACTCTAAAGACAAAATCTAAATATTAGAAATCTTTCTAGATGGGCCACAGCACACAAAAGCTCTAGATAAAGCACAACCAACAGTGGCCCAATGGGATTAAAAGTTAACAGACCTAAACCTCTTAAAGAAACCCGACTCCATCAAGCACCAGAGTTGGCCAATAAAATTCTGTAAGCAAAACTATGAAAAAGTTTTCCTAAAAACAAGAGGCATAAACTTGAGATCACAGTGTACCAGGTGAGCATGCTGAAAAACAATAACACTTCCGGGCTCTATGAATGGCCTGAGCATCAAGGGTCCAACACCAGAGTCCACAGGAATGAACTTCCTCAGGTTGCCCAAGTCTCCCAGAGCTCAGAAAATGCCTGTCGGAGGCCAGGGTCTGGGGTCTGGGGTCTGGGGTGTGCGGGTGTTGCCTTCGAAGTGAAACGAAGTGTGAGGGCCTCTGGAAGTGAGCGCAACTCGAACACTCGCTCTATCTGTGCCTGCTTGCTCAGCAGGGGCGCTCCAGGACCCAGATGGGGCCTGGGGCCTGCAGGCTCACAAAATGCTAGCGAACTGGAAGGGCACTGACACAGGGGACCCGTGACCCTACCCAACTCTTTCCTCAGTCCTCATTCACAGATTTGAGGGAGTGTAAGCATCTGTGTCCCTTCAGTTAGGAAGGGAAGAGGTTTAATTCTTCGTGACACTCAGTTAAGGAGATGAATATTTACACTGCTTTCTGGAATGGAGAATACAATTTTGAAAAAAATCCACTGAAAATAACAATTGAGGTTGGTATCAGGTAAGTTAGTCCTTTTTTTCTTTTTTCTTTGTGGTTCACAGTTTCATTTTTTACTCATATTGTTAAATACTCTGAATAAGAGTCATATGGATTGGGGGACTCGTTTATTTGCCTCTGAAGAGCCATCTGTTTACTTCTTCCCCCCGAGGCACTGCTATTATCATAATTACAAAAATATAGATTATTATATCCTATTTTCTTTTTTTGGGTACCAGGGATCAAACTCAGGACCTTGCACTTGTGCAAGGCAGGCAGCAGAACCACTGAGCTAAATCCCCGGCCCTATTATATCTCATTTTCATTTTCTATGCAATACTGTAAACTACCAATAGATAAAAAACAGTACACGAAGGAAAAGGAATTCTTCCAAAGAATGGCTTAAAAGAAAGAAGAGCATGAATGCTGTCCAGTTGTGTGCTGGCTCCAGGCACCTTTGCTGACCTCCAGTGCCCATCAAGCCGGGTGCGCACGCAGTAAGACTGCACTGCAATGCCCTCCAAAGTGCGCCATCATTTCTGGCTTGGCTTCCCACATCATTTACAATCCTTATGTGAGTACACACTTGCACTAATCCACTGAAATCATGTCAAATTTTACACTTAATCACAAAAGGTGGTGTCTTTTTTTTTTTTTTTTTAAAGGAAATCATGGAATATAGCTCACAGTGGGCCATTGTTATGAGAAATTCCTTGTACGCCTTCGCTACCTACTGTTGACTACAGAGAAGCAAAACTTCGGACTTTGCTTTCAAGACTAAAGCTAAGCAGCCACCAGGGCCTGCCGGGGGAGGGAGGCACTGCTGGGGCAGGGCTCCTTCAGGCCCTGGGAGGTTGGTGCCTGAAGGTAACTGACAAAAACACCAAGATAAATGTCCTGCCGTAGTTTAGATGGCCATCACACTCTGAACTTTGTTCCTAATGGATCACAGGAAAGGTGCTGAATGAACTACTTGCCCCAAGCATGTTTTCTGCTCCTTTCCAACTGGGCTGGCTGATGGGTACATGTCCAAGTGGCAACTGATTCAAAAAACACGAAGAATGGCTTTAAAAAGTTCTCTGCAGATGTTAAAGCTATGAAACAAGTACAGACCTTTCACATCCTGTGAATACAGATATTAACAAGGAGCTTATAAACTCACTCCCAGACTCTGGGAAGCCAGTCTTCTGTTTCTCAGGAAACACTTGTGGGAGCCACTGGAAGCTGTGCTGCCTCCAGCAGAGGCACTACCTGCACGAGGCAGCTCCGTGCAGAGGTCAGCACTACCCTACATGTCCACGCCTGGGGCCTAGTAACTAGGCCATGTGTAGTCTTATGATGGGAAACTGGAGATGGGTATGTGCGCATAATTTTATTTCCATTTCATCTGCTTCTAATTTCCAATTTTTGACAATGAATGTGAAGAACTATAAAATTTTTTAAAGCCCCTCACCCACTTTCCAAGAATGGTTTTCCAAATGACCGCAGGCAGGTCAAGCAGGTGCCATTTCCCACCCTGCCCCACGTATGGCTCATGCTGCCAATCCCATCTGGTTATGAATCCTAGACTCCTCTTCCCTCTGGGCCCACTCAAGTCTTCATTCTTGAAGCAGTAGCAAAAAATGGCATCCTGAGAATATAAACTGGAGACTTATGGCTAAGCTAGGGGTGAGCAGAAGTCACATGATTTTCTCTTCCCAAATTATCTCTAAACAATGACAAAATATAATGACAGCAATAAACCCACAAAGGCCAAGAGAATGGACCAAGAAGAGACAGCACATAGGAGATGCCCCCAAATCCCGGTGAGGAGAGTGAAGGAAGAAAGGTGGAGAGAGAGGAAAGCCAATGGGCTGTGAGGGCCCAAGACAGATGACCGCGTGTGAAATGTGAGAACCAGAGGAAGGCCCACTGCTGAATACAGACACTGGAGGAGCTGGAAGTAGGGGCAGTAAGCAGAGCCCCAAGGTCCTCTCCCCACAGCCACAGCCATCACAGGGATGGCGACACTCAGCATCTTAAAGGCAAGTTGCGAGTTATTCTGCCACGGAGACGGTGGAGCCTTTGTCAAATGCACGGGGGACTGTCCACTAACTGTAACTAAATCAGAAACTGGCGAGTAAGAAAAATGAAAGGTTTCATCATTTACAGTAGTTATTTCTGAATACAACTGTCTACGAGTTATTTCCCCCACTCCTCTGTAGTTAGCACATAACACTGAAGGTCAGTTCTCCAGAAATTAAACACAAGTACCTAAGTAGGAATGGAACAAGAATGACAACTGAAGGAAGGAAAATCTCTGCAGACTTTAGCAGGACCCCGGGCCTCATCTCCCCGCTGCCGCCAGCACACATATTGTCACTCCTCCTCCAGAACAGGAACCTGGAAGGGTCTTTTCTGGATCAATCAGACCCGTAGACCCAGAGTCCTCCACAAAAAGTCAACCAAAATGTTGGACACTCTCGAATATACTTGTTTTTAAAAACTCAGGTACAGAACCCCCAGGCAGCTTTTCAATGCTTCACCCATAAGAGGATCAAGGGTCAGGCAGCTGAAAATGGGTTCCAATGGGAAAGATGGAGACAAAACAAAGAAACACAGAGCTTGTCACCAACAAAAACAATGCTGGACTTTTTCATTAGAAAGATTTTTTTTTTTTTTGGTACCGGGGATCGAACTTGGGGCTTGGGCTTGTAAGCCAGGCACAGGGCCACTGAGCTAAATCCCGGGCTAGAAAGGTATTTTTAAAAAATATTTTGCAGAGTATCAAATTTAGAATTGAAGATAATTTTATCATAGACACTTCAATGATCTATACTTTGGCGTATTATTTAGAAGAATATTATGAAAGTTAACAGAAGACACAACATAGTGCAAATAGGCTATTTACTAATAACAAGGTTATTCCTTGTTTAAAAAAAAAACCAATTGAAGAAACCCTTCTAAGTTGCATATAGTAACACTGATGGTTTAATTTCCAATTATAGGCCCCAAACAGCCTTTAATCTTTGTTCCAAAAAAGCACCTTCATAATCTGTGATTCTAGCAAAGCCATCTCTCCCACTGTGAGATGTTTCAGGACAGTGTCCTTCCATGGTAAATCTGAGGGGGACTATTTCCCTAGGTCATGCTATTCCCAGGACTTCTAGGCCAGCTGGGAATAGCCTTCAATGACCTACAGTTCATCTTCCTTAACAAATACCTTCCACAGTCTCTATCAGCAAATGTCCTTTTTATCCTCTGCAGTGAATGCCAACATTCTCATTAGGCCCTGGTTCCTCCCATTAACTGTTCACATTCCTGCCCTTCATTTAATACACAGCTCGGCCACATCAACAGACTATCACTGCTCTAGATGAACAAGTTCTTATTGTATGTATGCAATGCTTCATTCACTACAGAGAATTTGTTTTCCTTATCCTTTTGTCTTGGAAACTGGTTCAAAGAATATGTGGGTTGCCTAAATGTTGAGAGATCATAACTTGTGGTAGTTTCAATAGCCAGAGCCACAAATTTTTAAATATTTAAGTTAACATTTTCATATGCCTACAAGGTAGGGGTTCCAGATAATTTACTGTCAAAGCATGAACTTAAGATGAAAGAAGGAGTCTTTAATAACTGGGCCAAGACCACCAGCTTAAACAGGGCTGTCCCAGGCTCTTGGGACATACGGTTACTCTACACACCCCTATTAGGTCTTGCTTAGTTTTTCATAGGATTTGCCAATTTTCATCCAATTAAGTTCAAGGAGGAAGCACTTTGTATTTTAAAGACACCATTCAGAAAACTGAATTTTTCATGGGAATTAAACTGGGAGACTAGTGGCAAAAAAATGATAACTATATGAATGAGACTTGAACAATTAGTGCCCAATTCCGAAATCTAAACACCTGTCAGAGAAGCCAGGCCCATTACAAAGTAATTGAAAATTGAGCTTGGGAATGTTAAATAAGAACTGCAAGCAGTAATTTAACGCTTCTGCATAAGACAATAAATACAGTGATGAAACAGAAGATTTTTTAAATGGACACTTTGAGGTTTGAATAATCAATAGCAACAAGCGTAGAACCCTTATCTGCAGTCAGAAAACTGCAAAGAAAGTTTCCATCTCTGCTCCTTAGAAATGCCTCACCTCTGAGCAGTCACTTGAGCTCTCATAAACACTTTATACAAAATACACAAAGAACTTTAAAAACTCAATGAGAAAACAACTCAATTAAAAAGTGGCAAAGTCCTTAGCAGACCTACCACCAAAGAAGATATATGGATGACAAACAATGAAAAGACATCCTCTATCACCAAGGAAATGCAAACCAAAATAATGAGGTACCGTGACACACACATAAAATGATCTACATCCAGAACATGAGTCCCTAAATGCTAGACAGGATGTGAGGCAACAGGGACTCTCATTTGCTGCTGGTGCGAATGCAAAATGACAGACACTTTGAAAGACTTTGGCAGTTTCTTACAAAACTAAACATACTCTGCACTATGTAGTCCACAAACTGGCTTGGCTCCTTACTATGTACTCAAAGGAGCTGTGGGGCCGGGGATTTAGCTCAGTGACCTTGCAAGCGCAAGGTCCTGAGTTTGATCCCGGTACCAAAAAAACCCAAAAAACTTATGACCATACAAAAACCTGCATAGAGATATGTACAGCAGCTTTATTTGTAACTGCCAAAACTCAGAAGCAACTCTCCGAGGCAAACGGATAAACTGTGGTGCATCTCCTTTGACCCTAGCTTTCACAGGCTGGGGCAAAGGAAGACGGTGAGGCCAGAGGCCAGCATGAGCCACACAGTGAGATGCTGTCTCAAAACAAAACAACAACAACACCAAAAGAAACAAGAATGTGTTCATTCAGATGATGGAGTATTATTAAGCATTAAAAAGAAATGAGTTATCAAACCACAAAAAAAAATGGAGGGAACCTAAGTGCATACATTACTAAGTGTAAGAAGCAATCTGAAAAGGCTACGTACTATATAATTCCCACTGTATGATGTTACAGGAAAGGTCAAACCTTGGAGACAATAAAAAGATCAGTATCTTGCAAGGATTAAAAAGGGAAGAGAAGAAAAGGCAGAGCACAGAGATGTTCTGCATGACATGACACCGGAAATTTTTCTAAATTCAAAGGATGTGTAAGACCATGAGTGAACGCCCATGTAAACTACGAACTCAGGGTGATAATGATGTACCAGGGTAGGTTCAGTGCTTGTAAGAAACATCCCACTGGGGTTCAGTGTTGCCTATACTGGGGAAGACTGTGCATGTGGGGATGGGGTATTTGGGAACTTTCTGTACATTTTGCTTACTTTTGTTGTGAATTTAAAACTGCTCCAAAAATTAAAGTTTTTTAATTTAAATAAGGAAACCAATTAGAAAGAAAAAAACCTGTCAAATTATTCATGTTAAGTAGACTCTAGAGGAAAAATTATTAAGCCTTTTGCTGTGGTCCATCCATCCACTCACTGCTTTAAGCAAAACAAAACCTTTATAAAAATACAAATACGTGGGCCGGGGATTTAGCTCATGGCGCTGCGCCTGCCTCGCAAGCACAAGGGCCTGACTTCGATCTAACAAACACGTGCTTGCTTCTGTGTAACACACACTAAAACTGTAATGATACAGAGAAGATTACATGGCCCTGTACAAGGAGGACATGTAAATTCGGGAGGCTTCTGTGTTTCATTACCATCAAAGGCAACCTGAAGGTCCACTACATGACACACGGGACCAACAGTAACTTGGGTCACCATGGGAGGAAGCTGGCCATTGAGAACACAGTGGCTCTCTGGTACCTATGGATAGAAAGAGTCTCAGGAATGCTTCCAAGGAAATCCTGTGCCCCTCGGTCCGCATGGACCCGGTGGTGTGAAGCAGTCAGCATGCTCTATGGCGGCCTGACCATGCAGACCAGTGACGCCTGGGAGACCCAGAGCGGCAGCATTACCACTCTTCCTGTGTCCCTGAGGACTAGCTCCGTGGTGAGTGACACCACTGTCTCCACGATGGATGACTCCAGGCAGGTGTCAGGGCTGATGCAAAAAAAACCCAGGTGTTACTGACAGTGTTGCCAAGAACCAACTGCCTCACTTGCTGGAAGAAAACAAGATTGCTGTCAGCTAAGTTCAAGAAGTCTTGTGGAAGGAGAATGAAGATGGAGCGAGGCCTCTAGAATCTGTGCTTTATTTTGGTTTGCTTAAAGAATCCATCTCCTCCGGTTTTCTTTTTCTTATTAATATGCAAATGATGTTCAAGGTTGTGACCCAACCTTGGGCATTCAATTCAGACCAAAACAGATTTAAATTTAGAAAGAAGCACGTCTTAGAAGTAGCTTTATTACTTGCAACAAACTATACGTAGCAGCTTCCTATAACCTAAAGTGACTCTTTCCAAAGACTCACCTGTGTCAAGGTGACCCACAGTGGAAAAGACAACTACTTAGCCTAATTGTGACAGTGAGGTATTGTGTACTTGCAAGGCAACTATATATGGGTAAGTGGACAAAGGGCTGTCATCTATTTAGGGACCCGTTTGATATGGCTCCCCCGATCCTATACCCATCTTTTGTTTTGTTTCAATGTACCTAAAAGGAAAAAACAAAATAAAAGAAAACAACAACAACAACAACAACAACAAAACATCAGAAAACCAAGGTTGCAGAATTAACAAAATTCCTTCAAATCTTAGGACCACAAGTAGATGCCCTCGCATGGATTTACTTGGTTCTTAGGGAGCCAGTGTGTGTGCTGCTGTCTGGAGCCCGAGTGCCAGCTGCTCCCCACAACTGCCAGATCCTTCATCCTCCTAGGCACAGGAGAGGTGCGCACCCGAGCGGGAATTCACAGGTGACTTGGAGTGTGCCAGGGCCTGCACTATTGAAGAACTGTGGAAGAGGACACAACTTCACATGCTCTTTTTCTCTTTTTAATTTTCTTGGTGCAACTTAAGCCAAGTAATAATGATCACTGCCCGAGTACTGCAAGGAGGGAACAGGCAATATGAAGTTGGAACAGGAAAGCCCTGGGTGTGAAAGCTTTACTTTAACTACCTCATTTAGTTTTTCTTTTTGTAGCCATAGTCCCTATTTTCCAACCACTGAAGTATTCCTAGGCCCCATCTTAAACCTAAGAGTTGAAATACTGGTGAGAAAAGCTACATGTTCAAAACGTCTTCATGATTTCTTTTTTTAAATCCCCCTTTGTACACGTAATCATACTGAGTAATGATGATAAAACGTTGCTCTGGCAGTATGAGGAAAGAGATAGAAAGATGCGATTTCTGGGTAGAGAAGTCTTTTCCACTGTGAAGACCCTGACTGAAATGAGGATCAAGATTGATACTGGAAGTTTTCCTCTTAGTTATTGCACCTGACTTTACAAACTAAAAAAGTCTTTTTGCCAAGTTGTACCTTTCCTTCTAGAATTATAAGAGAACACAATAATGGTGCATGTTTACACTGTGGAGTGGTTATTGTTATGTGGACACACCAGTGGCTTTCTCGCTGTTAAGCTAAGAACACCTTGTGAATGTGTGAGCTATAGAGAAACCCCTTCCTGTAACTGCACTTGCTGAAAATAAATTTTGGAAATGTATCTGTCTGCTGGAAAATAAATTTGGAATGCATATATAATTCCTTCGTGGAAAGAGGTAAGTGGAAACAAAATGCAAGTAAGAATTCACAATGGGTAATATATTGTTTTCTAAGATAGTAATCTAAACTAACAAGCCCTATATTAAAAAAAAAGGAAAGCCACGTGTAAGTTGTGCACCCCCATAGTCCCAGCTACTCAGGGGATTTAGGTGGGAAGATCACTCGAGTCCAGAAGTTCAAGGCCAGGCTGGGCAATACAGTGAGACCTTGCCTCAAACAAGGAGAGGAGAGGAGGGCAGGGGAGGGAGAGTGTGGGGGGAGGGGGGAAGCAAAAAATACTTCTTGTAATTTTTGAGCCTTCCCATAAGTACCATAAGATACCTTGCCTCTCTCTCCCTTTCAACACACACATTTAGCCCTTACAATGTTAACTCTTTATAGGCAAACCACCTTTTGTTCCAAGTGCTTAGCACACTAACTGCCCAACAAGTACCTGCTAAATAAATGGATATCCCTTTACTGAAGAGGACAGAAAGACTCATCACAGATAACAAAAAGTGTCTCCCATCAAAATTTAATGTCCCGATAAAAGCAAAGCACTGCACCCAACAGAGAGGTTACCACAGCACACCACCCAGATTCCCCGTTGCCCTACAGGGGCCCAGGAGACAGACCAGCCAAAGGCAACAGAGATGCACCCTGCCAACCCTGGTCCTATCCCCTCACTCACAAATGTGGGAACAAGAACTAAGAGAACAGGATGTTCAAATATGGAGAAGCAATATCCTCAGAGAGAGGGGAAAAACATCCTTGAAAGAGGATCCTCTAAATTCTCAGAAATTATATCAACTACCCCTCTCCATCTGCTCCACTAAGCTGAGGTTTCCTGAAGGTTTTTAGGTCTCACATAGGGTGTAGCCACAGCATGGAGCAGAACCTGGCGTGTAATAGGCTCCCTTTATAAATATTTAGCAAAGGAGAAATGTTAATAACTGAGAATTTTAGTATACTAAATAATCATCCTATCCAAAATAACCTATTTTTCCTGCACCATCATTCAACATAACCACTCCATTAGGTACACATTAGTCAACTTCTTTGACCTGACAGCTGGCCCTTTAACCCTTTAGAAGTATCAGATTTTAAAAAAGAAAGAAAATAAAGCTTATTACCACCCCTCCATCCCTAGCTGATATTAAACAATTTACATGATTTAACATCTCTTGGAAGCTGCATGAACTTACCATGCATGCGCTAAGAAAATCATATGAAGTATTTCAATGATGGTCCTAGTTTACACACAGGGCCAGAGTCTGCACTGTTTATAGCCATCTGCCCATGCCCTGAGGTCACTGGATGTCTGAGTCCTACTGGCCCTCAGTTCTGTCTTGGGCTAGGTTCTTGACAACCAGAGGTGCCTGCCTGGCTGGCCCAGCCCCAGCCTTGGGTCTACCCAGAAGACAGGAACAAGCAGCTGCCTGCTCTCCTGGAACTCAGACCATAAGGAACGTGTCCGATGGTCACTAGAGCTTTGGGCAAACACAAAATAGGTAGGACAGCAGCTAGATCAGGGTTGGAGGTAAGAGGGGATCACACCCATGGGTCAGGGGAGGACTCTCTGGGAGGGGGAAATCTGAGCAGAGAGCGGCAGTCAGTCAGAGGATAAAGGGGGTGTCCCAGAGGAAGCTAAAGAATATGCTGCATTCTCTCTAGAACATTCATACCTGTACCAGATAGGACCACCTTTCTCTGCACAAGGAGCACTCCCAGGAGCAGGCAGCAGGCACAACGGTCAGGCTATTACAGATAGCTAAGTTAGGTACAAATATTACAGGCAGTCAGGACTGGGCTCTTGCAGGAGTCAGTGCAAAAGATAAAAACATTACAACTGTGGCTGGAGACACATCTGTTGGAGACCACGCCTCAAGATAAAGGTGAAATGACCAGGCCTACATGCTTCCCCAAGGGGTAAGATGAGTGGTAACACCAGGCCCGATAAAATAAAGTCTGGACAGTTATCAGTCACCCCAGTGGGTGACCAAGACCTCTGGATCCATCCTTTCCTAAAAAAGTTCTTTGTTCTTTCCATGTATACTTGCTACGTGGCTTGCTTCCCCATTGTCACAATATTACCTAAGCAGCAATACTTGTAATCTTACTGGTTGATCATAGTTTTGTCTCACATTGTACTCGCCTTGTGATTTTGCTCTATAAAACTTCCCCTGTGAAGTGGGGTCTGCAGTAATCTCTTCAGGTCCTCTCCTGTCTCTGTGTCTTTCCCCTCAATAAATATTTCCTACTCTTAACCTCTGTTGTTCCTCAGAATTCATTCTTTGTTCTGGGAACATGAACTTGGCGTATGGGATGTCTAGCAGGTTGGGAGTTGTATTATTTCCCCTGTATCATCTGGAGGTCCTATAGGAAGGCCACCAGTCTGACCATGTCTGTACCTGGGAGTAGGTGGAAACTCCTTACTCTCCAATGGCACTGGATCCTACTTCTGAAATCCCAGCCCTGTAGTAATCTCTCTACACGGGCTCATGAAGAGGCTCTAGGGTGTATTTTTGTGGTATAACCTGGAAAAGAGGTTTAAATGCTAGAAATGACTACTCAAAACTTTCTAAACAAGTATGTGAACTCGATGGAACCAAAATTGCATCAGATAAAGCATAAGAGCAAAGAGAAGAGGTGAAAAAGTCCTCTGATGGCCTCGCCTCCCTCATGGGTTCCTTCCAGGAACTTTCTTTTCCTAAGAAAACCCTCTCTGGTGGTGGAGACCTCACTGCATCATTTCTGCTTTGTGAGCAGGCAGGCATGGAGGCTCCGCAGTGGAAGGTGCCAGGAAAGGAAGGACCACCCTAAAGCATTCCCACACCTCCCTGGCTTCCCATTTCCTTCCTCCTCATGCTTACGGGCAGTCAGCTGCCCTGCCTTGGCCCAGCACCAGAACCGAGAGGGATCCAGAGGCCGCCCAGTGTCTTGTTAAAGTGGGAGTGAACACTGAGCAACTTTCCCAGTGCTCTCTGCATGTGGTCACTGAGTCTTCCACAGGGGAAGTCATTACCAGATGTATAGTTAAGGAATCTTTGAGTTAGAAAAATAATGGGCAACTTACATATTATTGTTGATATTAATAATCTAATTACTCTAAACTGAAAGGAAACAATAAAATAGTTCATTTGAGGTAAACACATCTCAACAAATTAAATGTAGCTATTCCTCTGATTCTAATCTTGTCCACATGTACCCACAATTTTTTCTACATGGGTGCCTCAGCTAAGAAACAGCACAGCATGCTAGGCAACACTTTAACGAATCTCAAAATGATAGCTTACTACTCCAATTTAAACTCGAACTTTTAAATTAATTTTAGCTCTGAACTATGTAGCCATAAGAACTAGTTATCCACCAATTTTGCCCTTATATTGCTTGTTTCCCATTTGCTTGTCTGCATTATTAAAGTTATATAATAATCCAGTGCTGAAAGGAAGCGAATGGGAGAGCTGCTTCTAAACATCAAAAGCAGGGTACTTAATCCACCACAGCCACTCCACTTCCTGCTCCTCCCTGGAGGAGACCCAAGGACATACTCATCACCTCCAAGTCCCTGCATAATCCCACGTTCTAACCTTGGCTCCAATTCTAACTTAAATCACAAATCCTGACTGTGCGTAGCAGGGGTGACAGAGCCGTGGAGGGTGGGAGCTCAGACACTGGTGTCTTAAAAAGTCCAAATTCTATTTTCAAGAATACACTTCAGGAAAGAAGGCCAAAAAGATAAGATCTCAGTACTTCTTTACAAGTTTCAACAGCTTCCCCTAGATGATCTAAGAAAGACTGGTTACAAGGAAATAAAAGGGGATTTCATGAACAAAGTACAGTCTTTCCTAAGCCTCCACCTATAAACCATGTGATTCTTAAACTGCCATCTCACAGAAAGAGTTACATCAATTATGAGAACTCTTTTTAAATCTTTTTATCATCACAAAGCGATATACACTGCTACGATTTGGATCTGGAATATCCCCCAGCCCAAGGCTTGAGCCCAGCCCATGAACTACAGGGAGGCAGTGGAATTTTAAGAAGGTGGCCCCACTGGGCCGCCTCCTTGAGGAGAAATTGGGACCGTGGGCTGAACAGGCCTCCTTCCTCACAAGCTGCCTACCATGCTGCTGCCACAGGCCCAAACTAACAGCGACCATGGACTGAAAACTCTGAATCTATGCACCAAAATAAACCTTTTCCCGTATTGAGTTGATTATCTCAGGTATTTTGTTTCAGTAACAGAAAGCTAATATAGTCATTATAAATATGCAAAGGGGAAGAACCACTCAAAATCCTGACATTTAAAAAATATTCATTCTAATACACATATAAGAAAACTAATTATATTCTGTGAACTATACAAAGCATATACACTTATAAATACACTTATAAATCGTATCAAGGTAATAATTCTACTTCTCAACAAGGCCCTACTTTGAATGTGAATGTCTTTGTCTCTTTTCGAATGCCTTTGTCAAACACACAATACACCACACTGGCTGTATGTGAACCAGCAATTCACAATAAACTATAGACATATTCCTAGGATAAAAGTGCACAAAGAATGTTTAGTTGTCATTATTTCAATCTTTTGTTTTACATCACACAAGTATGCACATATTCAAACATTCACTAGTCACACATTTTGCTCCATTTTTCCCAAAGGTGGCATTATATGATTTGAGATTTTCCCTCAAATTATTAATGCAAGCTCATTAACTATGTTCCTATTTTAGAGGTTAATTTTTGATAACTAACAGTAAGTACTTTCCATGCCCCCAAATACAAGTTTAGTCACGAATGCATTCCTCAAATCAGTGTTTTTGCAGAGTAAAGCTTAAAGCCAATGTAAAGGGAGATACTCTAAAAGCAACTTTCCCATCTAGCCGGATCTGCTAGTTTACACTTTGAGAGCACTGTAATTCGAGAGTATTGCCAAGTTGCTATGCATATTCTTACAGCCAGAATTATTTTCCAAGAGAGAAAAATTTAGGTCAAGTATCTGAGGATATGCCAAATTATGGCATTTACATGAGGTTAAGTTATAATACCACAAACATAAAACTACAACTACAAATAGAATATACTGATGACCAGTTTCTAACAATCAAGGACTCTTGCCAATGTAAATATTCGTTAAAAGTCTATTCTGATCTCAAATTAGGAGCTTTTTAACTAAAAATCAATTAGATTATACTGTACAACTCATCTCATCTTGGTACACTGCCATGAGTACCAAAGTGATACTCAGATGATTTACACTTGCAAACCGACAACAACTCAAACTACAAAGGAGAGGAAAAGCTGTTCGAGATTCGCCAGGGGACATACACAGACTGGGACCTCAGAGCCCACATCTGTTCTCCTTCCCCTGTGGTGACAGACTCCAGCCACTTGGTCTTCTGTCCAGGGAGGAGTGAAACATGCCCAGGTCCTCCCCAGGAGAGTGTGGGAAATGATGTGTCCCCCGCCTGTCTGGTTTCCCCAGACCCTCACCCACTCCAGTGCTATAGTCAGAGCACAGTGACCATGAAAGCAGAGAAGCAAAGAGGAGCTCAGATTCCCCCAATAACTGTGAGGAACACTTCCCACTGCCCGGAGTACCTGTCATGAAACAGAGAAATTACATCTAGCTCCACCAGACTTGTCAGGTGTCTGTTGTTGTGGTTCAGCCCTTTTGTGAGTCATATAAGGTATAAATTTGTCACTGTATTAAACACAGGAATCTATGAACCATCTATGATTCTAATACCACTTCACAAAAATGCATTAGTGGTAACTTCTACATTCTGAGCAGCATCATTTTACATATTTCATGTAAACCTGTGCTAGCTCAAGGTACTACAGTTATTGTTTCCATTTTACAGAAATAAAAAGCTCTGAGAAACTGCGAAACTTGACAGTAGCTGCAGACAGATCAAAAACAGCATGTCACCTACAGTAGGGGACATACTAAGTACCAACCATCTCCTGGATCATCATGCTCATTCAGTTATTGCCAAATAGCTGCTTCTGCACTATCAGGCTGAGCTAGGTAGCTGGGACTGGGACATCATGATTTATAGAATCATGGTCCTTCACAGAAAAGGCTTGCTGCTGGATGTGTTGGCACATGCTTGTAATCCCAGCACTCAGGAGGCTGAGGCAGGAGGATTACTGGGAGTTCCAGGCCAGCCTAAACCACACAATGAGTTTGAGGCCAACCTGGAATAGTGAGACCCTGTCTAAACCAAAAGGGAGGGGGCAAATCAAGACAAAAGAAAGGCAAAGAAAGCATCCGCTCATCCCGGATCTAGAGCCTTTGGGCAGACCTAGACTTTGGTTCCTGAATGTGGTTCTCCCCTCACAGTTCACCTTCCCACCAGGGTGAGCTGCTGCTTCTCTCTCCCCGGTGCCAGGCACCATACGGCTGGCAGTGTCTCCCTGAAGCCAACACACCTTGCTGGCTGTGTGGATGTTACACCTTTGTTTCTTGGCTTTTCAATTCACACAATGTCTTCTACAACTATTTTTTCCAGGAAAAAGAAAGTTTGGAAATTAATTACAAAATAATATGAATATACTTAACAATACTGAACGATACACTTAAAGATGGTTACAATAATAAATGCTATGTATATTTTATCACAATTAAAATTTTTAAAAGGTAATTTCAAAATTTAAAATTTTACATAAATTCTCTAAAGAATATATTTGATTCTAGTTAAATAAAAAGCCTGAGAGTAGCAACACTAGAAGCAAAACATGGTACACTGAGTTAGTTCCACATGGCCTTACTTTGTGGCATACACATTCATTTTACTTCAATTTTGTGCACAAAAGTCAATTTCGAGAGACTAAAAACAGGCACAGTGCTCCTTAAAATAGAACCCTCAAAGACCACGAACAGCTGGATGTGTTCACCTTCTATCTGTTCCTAACCAGCATTACAGCTGCCTCAGCAACTGCTTGTGAGTGTGAGTCACAAAGCTCCTGGAGGCATCATTCCGCATAAGGCATAAGAAAAAGTGACTTCTTTCCTGCAATACACTTCCACAGCAAACGCTCTGGGGACAGCCACCTCAGGCCAGGCGAGGCCTCAGTTAAGCAACGCTCCGCACATGAAGTCAGTATTTCTAAAATTCCAAATGCTCACAATCAATCCGGCACCGAAGTGACAATCTACGTTGAAGATAATGACAAAATGTCACTGTATGCCAGTTTACTTCTAGAAGCATTCTTTCTTTTCATTTTTATGAGTATCAAGAAAAAAAATGAGAAGTCTTTACACAAAAATTCAAAGCGTAACAAAAGCAGTTGGGTTTGCAATGCTGTGGCTCCTGACAGGACCGGTGAACAGCACAGACCCAGGAGCCGCAGCCAGCTCTGCCCCTCACGCACTGTGCTCCTGAGCAGCTCTGCTGAGTGGTCGGGCCTCAGTTCTCTTCCAGTTATAATTCTGGGCGTTATTAATATCCACAAGATTAGGAGGTCTGTGTGAAGACTGCTCTGGAGTGCAGGAAACAGGCTTTGACAGGAGACCTGGCTGGTCCTGCCACCAACCTTACCCCTAGAGCAGTTAGGGACCACACTTTTACAAATGCAGCTGCTGAGTCTTCTCCATGGACCCCTTCTCCTGCAGGCCCAGCAAGGCTCTTAGCTTGACCTTCCTCGTTTCTCACCTGGCTGCTGCAAGAATCCAATCCGTCTTCCCTGTCCGACCCTTGGCCTTCTCTGAACCTGGTAAGGGTGGTCCTTCAATGCAGAACTCCGGCCAGGCTGTTTGCCTGCTGGGAGTAATTTAACCTATCCAATTGCTGGGTACAAGCTCTGGGTTTCCTTCCTTTCTAGCCACTTCGAATCTCTCCACCAGGCCCAATACTGTGGCAGCTCTGGGGCTGGGCCAGCAGGTTCTCCCAGTGGCTTCCCTGTCTCAGCCGGGGTCTGGACACCTCTGTCACACCATAGCCCAGTGTGCCCACGAGGATGTGGAGGGAAGGGGGGGTGACCAGAGGTAGCTCGATTGCCTCTAATTCTTCTTGCAGGTTCTCTATGAGGGGCATGATGGCAAAAATCACCTGTGATTCTGATGCAAATCCCTGACAAAACCCACTATATAAAGAATACAAGGCTGGTGGTTAGAAAATGGGTTGTCTATTACTCCCTCGCTCTCCAGCCTTCTGTGAATATCAACGTGAAGGCACTCTGCCAGGAGGAATTATCTCAAACCCTGTAGATCAAGGCGGAGGTCAAAGGAGAGCATAAAGAATGCACGAGCTGGGGACAGTGGCACATGTCTGGAGTCCGAGCTCCTCAGGAGGCTGAGGCAGAATGATCACAGGAACCCAGGTGTTGGAGGCCAGTCTGGGCAACACAGAAAAACTTCGTCTCAAAAAATAAAAAAATGCCTAAGATGCCTTAGGAGGTAGGAGGTTGATGGGCAGCCCAGGCCTCTTTCGTGCCTTTTCGGGGCTAATCTGACCCACATGATGGGTAGACAGGCTCGGCTCCTTTTCCAGCACCGCTGCAGGGCAAGTGGGGAGGGCAGGCAAGAAGGTGCTAAGCCAGAGGAGCTCTCTTAGTGAGGGGTGCAGCTGTCTGAGTCAGTGGATGGAGAGATGACAAGAAGGTAGCGGAGCCAGCAGCAGCAAAAAAATACAGACAGGCGTTCCCTGGCAGCCTTGGTGGGCCCGGCTGGCAGGGGCTGCCCCTCTCTTTCTACTCCAGCTGATGCATTCTTAGAGGCCAGGCAAACTAGATGGGAAGGAAGACTGTCCATCGCCTGCCATCTTTCCTGAATGTGCCCCAGAGGGGACAGGAGGCTGCTCCCTGCCCTCGAACTAGGGGAAAAATCAGCCCGGGAAAGGCCTGGTGCCCAACTGGAGAGCACCGCAGGCCTCTGGACACACATCAGCTTTTGATCTGAGCTCAGGCAGAGGCAGAGGCACACTGCGAGCCTCAGCAATCGAGAGGCTGGGGTGCCCAGTGCTGCAGGCAGAGAGGAAGCGGCAGGCCTGGAAGGTGTGGTGGGACAGGAAGCAAGGCTGATGCGGGGCCCAGGCTATTCTCAATCCCTGGAAGCACACATGGAGTAGTGAGTGAGTCCAACTTAGGGTTTAAACACTGCAAAAGTTAACATAAATAGCAGTTTATATGTCTAGGGATTTTGGAGGGGTGGTTAAGACTAACTGATAAAAACTATAAAAATCAAAACCAGTAATTTTAAAGGCCCTGTTAAATGGAAGTCAAGCAAGGAAAAACAGTATTGAAGACATACATTGTTTCTGTATTTTAGAAAGCTTTAAAAAAAACTATCATGAAGCAGCCATAATTTGGAGGGAAATGCTATAATATGTGACTATGCATACATATAAATAAATTGATAGGTAAAAACTACATCTTTATGGCATACTATATGATGTTTTGATACATACACTGTATAATACTTAAATCAGGTTAAACATATCTCTATCACTTTTCATTTCTTCATGGTGAAAACATTAAAAATCCTCTCTTCTAGCTTTTTTTTTAGTGGGGGACAGGGTCTCATTATGCAGTTCAGACTGGCCTTGAATTCTCTGTGCAGCCTAGGCTGGCCTCGAACTCACAGTGATCCTCCTGCCTCAGCCTACCAAGTACTGGGATTACAGGCATGGGCCACCAAGCACAGATCAGTTTTAGTAACCAATGTTTATACCTAAAAACCAAGCTTTAAAGTAGAAATATGCTAGGTTCCAGAAGTCACCAGCCCAAAAGTAGGGTGTAAGAGCTGCAGAGTGTGTAACGGTAGAGCAGGCACCCAGGGCGCACTTGGCAGGCCCTGTCTCCTGCTATACCTTCTCCTTCTGGGTTGCCCTTTCCACAAGCTGAGGCCATATGTCCATGTGTACAGATGATGAAGGACAAGAGAGACACAGCTCAACTTTAGTGCAAGGGCTTTGCAGGTTTACAATCATTTATGCTACTTGTAAGAAAGTAAACAATTACCAAAAGCTGCCAAGTATAAAAATCACCATTAGTAGAGTTAAGAATTCACCATTTGGCAAACATCATCATATTCAGGTACAGATTATCCATGTAGAGGATGATGGTTAAAGGAGGAATAAGATATCCAATGGACTCAAAGTGTCTTCCTATAAGATATTTATTAATTACAAAGGGAAAAACAATCATCTTATAATGTACAGCCCTGGCAAGGGGTCAGAGCTAACAGATAATACTGAAACCACATTCTCTTGCTGTGCTGTGCTAAGAGGGACATAACATCACTCAGCCTGGGCAAACACGAGACAAACTCAAGTCGAGGGTCATTCTGCAAGGTAACTTTTTAACAACACCAGGTCACTGCAAAAACAAGGTCAAAATTTAGAATACTTAAGAGACACACAAAGCTGGGTACTGGTGATGCACACCTACAATCCCACACCCTGGGAGTCTGAGCCAGGAGAATCACAAGTTTGAGTCCTGCCTAGGTGATTTAGCAGGACCCTGTCTTGAAATTTAAAAAAAAAAAAAAATTTAAGGGCTGGGAATGTAGCTCAGTGTAAAGGCACTGGAGGGGGTGGGGAGAGGGAGAGAGAGAGAGACAGAGAGAGAGAGAGAGACAGAGAGAGAGAGAGACAGAGAGAGAGACAGACAGACAGAGAGAGACAGAGAAAGAGACACACACACACACAGACACCAACTAATTATTGTATGGGATCCTGGAGGCACCCTAGAAATCTTTTGTTTTTGGCTTTTTACTATAAAGACATTCGTGGGATAACAGATGAAATATAACTGATATTACATTTTGGACCTAGAATGTCCCCCAAAAGCTCATGTGTTGAAGGCTTGGCCTCCAGCAGCAGTGTTGAGAGGTAGGAGGAGGTGACTGGATCAAGAAGACTCTGATCCTGTCAATGGATTACCTCACCAATGGGTCTGTGGCTAAATGTTCTATGGGGAGGTGATGGAAACTTCAGGAGGCGGAGCCTTGGAAGGAAGTGAGGTCCCTGGTTGAAGTTTGTGAAGGGTATATTTTCTCCCTCAACCTTCTCTCCTCTCCTCTCTGCTTCTGGGCATTGTAAGCAGCTTTGGTCCACTACACCCTTCTGCCATGATGTTTTACTTCACCATGGGCCCAGAAACCACAGAGCCAGCAGACCATGGACTGAACCCTAAGCAACCGTGAGCTGAGACACATCTTTCAGTTATTTTTCTCAGATACTGTATTTTGTCACAGTGATGAAAAGCTAACTAGCACGGTGACTAAAGTTTGTAATTAGATAACAGTATTATATCAATGTCAATTCCTTGATTTTAATTACTGTATGGTGTTTATATGTGAATGCCTTTGTTCTTATGAAAAAACATATTAATAATTAGGGGCATTGTATCTGTAACTTACTCTCATGTGGTTCAGGAAAATATAAAGAGACAGAATAAAGCTGACGTGGTCAAGTGTCAACAGCCTGGGTGTGACAGTTAATCTTAAATGTCAACCTGACTGGACTGAGAGACTCCCGGAGATCTGACTGGATCATAGGGGTAATGTAGCTGACAGTGGATTAATCCAGCTGAGTGTGCTATTTGGGAGTTGCAGCCCAGTTGGGAGGTGGTGGGTCCTTGGGGGCGAGCCTTTCTTTGGAGGGCAAATCTCTTGCTGGCACTCTTCCCCTGTTCTCTGCTCCACTATGCCCCTCTGCCGTGATGCTGTATTGGAGCCAGCCAAAGATGAAATGAAAATGCGAAACTGCGCCAGAAATAAACCCCTCCCCCTTTACGTTGAGGGTGTCAAGTATTTTGTCCCAGCAACAGCAAAGCTGAGTGAAGCACTGAGGAGTTATTTTTTGCTAAGTTTAAAATGATTTCAAGATTTTTAAAAAATTTACAAAAGAGGAAAAGGAGGAGAAGGCAGCAGCACCACCAGGTATAGAAGTACACACTGGGAAGCTGAGGCGGGAGGACTGAAAGTTTGAGCCCAACCTGGGCAAATTACCAATTTAAGGCTCTGTCTCAAAAAAAAAAAAAAATTAAAGATGGGTTGGGGATATAGCTCAGTGTGAAGGGCCTAAACTCAATCCCCAGTACTGAGGAGAAAAGAGTTGTTAAAAATGACCATCTGGAGAAGTTACAAATACCACATTTGGAAAACATCATAGTAATTACATACTTCATTCATCAACAAATAAATCATGAAATTATGCTAAGAGACTTCTTAAAGATAGCTTCAGGAGTACAAAGTAAGAAGGTTTTGATCTATAATCTGTTTTATCACGCCCAAAGTTTCTATATTTTGTCTTCTGAATCTTGTTTCAACCTAACATGGCAATACTTCATTATATGCTGTGAGTTTTTCTGGACAGAAAACTATTACTATTTCTGTACCTAATTCATTCTCTTTGGTTGCTGTACTATGGGCATGACATCAATTTATTATAACCAATAATTTACAGTACTTCCTAGTTGCTAAATTACCACCATTACATGCTGATGACTCAGAGGAAAAAATAGGATACGGTAACACCAGTAAACTCAGCTGTTGACGAAAAATCTGGTGCTTTCACTTCCCCTTTAATATAAACATACCAGATTGTAGTTAGCAGTCTACATCAACTGTGCAGAGCTTCCTGACAATTAGAGAAAACATACAGCTCTCATGGATTTTTACAGCTACTTGTTGGAAGACTCATACTGGAAAGTGAAGGGTACTGTAGTAACAAAACTGTAGCAAGTCTGACATTTCTGTTAATGACTATTAGCATTCCGACATTTAAGTACACAAACCCATCAATGTTTCTTCTGCTCAAAGTAAAAAACTTTAATTTTGGAGATGGTTCAGTAAACTTGCTTTACCTGCCATGCTCTTAATATGGTACTGTTCTCTATTTCCAGCACAGTACCCATGACTAGTAATATGCTCCATCCTTAATAGTTATTTTTGATGTATATCACATTATGTTTGCATTATTGAGACGTTTCATTTCAAATCCAAATCCAAATCTAATCCCCTCTCTCTCCCTTTGGAGCAAGCTCTGAACCCCCAGGGAAGATTTAGGAAATCAAACTGAGGCCATACAGGCAGAGATGGCCTAAGGCCCAAAGTGTGAGATCAGACAGACAAGGAAAACCAAACAGGTGTCCAATCAGCAGGAGCACAAATTGCCATGTTCTTCTCTCCCAAGATGCACATGACCCACTAACAGCGGCAGCTAAGGCAGTGGTTCACTCAGCTTCACCCTTGATGGCAGAGAGGAGGGAGTAAATGTTCCCACAACTTAAGGACAGGTCTCAAGTGCTCCTCCAATAAACACAAAGTCCTTTTCACATTTCTACTCATAAAGATTCACACAACTCTCCGTGACACTCTGTGCCAGTGATGGTGAACCTTTAGAGCTTTCAGTAACAACTGGCTGTGGCACACGTGCCATGGTTCGCCACTACTGGTCTATGCTATCCATATGTATCTCACTACAAAAATATCTGTTCCTCTCCCAAACATCGGGTAAAATTAACATTCTAGGAATGCAGGCCATGCTTATCTGCCAGCCACTTAGCTACACCATGGCAGAGCCGCACATACTCTGGAGAAACTTGGTTCTAAACTAAAATTTCATTTGAGAAACAAGATCAAACCAAACAAAAAAGAAACAGCATCTAAGGGGTGTGGATCTTAATCAGACAGTTTAAATTTTCTCAGAAAGACAAAGTTTCTAAGAGTCCACTCCTGACAAATGTTTTCTGTATTAACACAGTGCTTAGAGTAAAAAAGAAAAAAGAATTACTCATTACCTAAAATGGGAGTGAAAGGCTTCTTTTTTCTATGCTTCATTTTTAGAAATAAAATCTTTGGCTGAAAGAAAAGGAAAGAGTTACACCCATATGAATCTTTAGAATGGGAGAAATTAGTACTGCCACGACCGTCTCAACTTAGCCAGCTAACAAGGGTAGTATTTTAAAAACTGTTCATTCGGAATAATCGATAATGTAAAATAGGAAGAAAAGGTCCAAAGGGGTAGGGGTAGTGGGAGGGGCAGGGGAAAGGAAAGAAGGGAAAGGAAAAATGATGAGAAATGGAAAAAATGGAAATAAAGTCTTTGTAAATAGGGAAGGGTGGAGGGTGTGAAGGGAGGGCTAGGAATGGGGAAAAAATAAGAACCAAGATGCATTATGTAAAGGTACAATTCCTAATGAGAAATGTAATTGTGTTGTATACCTACAATGTACCAATAAAAGAATTTAATACAAAAAAACAAAAAAACAAAAAAACTGTTCATTTGAATGTTCAGAGAACAGTTCATCCTGCTGCTAGCTTTCAACAATAACACTAGTACTTTATATAGCATTTCATTTCAACATTAGCAGAACATTCTCCTTAAAAATCAGGTGTACTGTATCACATCCTCTACCTTGTTAACTTAGCAAACATCAAGTGCCTACTATATTAACCTCAAAGAGGAACACCAAAATGATCCAGACAAGATGCAACCTACTAGGAAAAAGACAAAGTTGAATGTCTGACACAAAGAACTGCCCAAAGGAAAAAGGTCTTCAAAGAATATATCATCAAGGGCAGGGGAGGTAGCTCAGTGGCACAATGCCTGCCTTCCAAGCAAGAGGCCCTGAGTTTGATTTCCAGTATCAAAAAAGAAAAAAGAATGTATTATCAAAATAGGGACAAGCTATTTTGTGAAATTTACCAAGAAGTTTTCAAAAAATACTTAAAATAAGGGCTATATCAACATATGACACAGACAGGTATTACTTGGGAGCACATAACTAAAATTAAAAGGCCACTTTACAAGGCTGGGAATGTGGCTTACGAGGCGGAGTGCATGCTTAGTATTGAGGAAGCCCTCTGTCTGGGTCTTGGTCACTTTCTCATCACTGAGACACAATACCCAATGCCTACAACTGAAAGGAGGAGAGGTTTACTTCGGCTCACATTTCAGTCCACAGCAGGATGGCATGGCACCAGACAGAGCAGCTGCTCGCCTCATGGCAAACAGGAAGCAGAGAGTCAAGGGAGGACAGGGGTGGGGTATCTTCCCTGTCACCCACAGTGACCAGACCCCACTTCCTAGCAGCCAGTTAGCCACAAACCCCTACAACTCAATCACTTTCCAAATGTCCTGGCTACGATCACATAAGGCCTCAGGGGGACATCAGGATACAAACCATAAGAGTTTGAAACCTTTGACTAAAAGCCTATTTCAAAATGGATTTAGGCTTCTTGCCTACCTACCCCAACCTTCCTAAAGTAAAAAGGCACTAGTGGCATCAAACAAGGTTGGGGGAGACGCACAACAGCCTCATGGGGCCAGGTAGTGGTGTGTCAGATCCTGAACAGCCTGAAAAAGGCTGCATACGTGCTCCTTCAAGTGGCAGTGAGGAGTGGCAGTGGGAGTGGCCCAGCGTAGGCCATTAACAGCCACGTGGAGTCAGCAGGAAAGTGCCCACTGTGGGGAATCTGGTAGCAACAGGAGATGCTCACATACCACAGAAATTGATGCAACAGGAAGCTATCTGAGGAAAACGGAAGCTGGGTTTCTCAACTGTCAGAGAAAAGAGTTACAAACATGGAGAGATAAGAAAAAAGCTCATGAGTGATGAAATGGAATTTAGGCTATCAGTGTGAACCTATGGACACAAACCACATACACACTCGCACACGTGTGCACTCACACTCTGCCTCATTCTGTCCACTGAACAGGTCTGCCAACAGTAACACCCCAATGGCAATGAGCACACCTAGAGCCCAGACCTCGGCTTCTAAATATTTTCTAGTAAAAGGAACAAGGGTCTCTTAAGAGAAATGGCAATTGTGGGGCTAGGGCAGGAAAAACACACCAGTCTGGCATATCTTACCACACCAGAAGGCAAGAAACTGCTCAAAGAATGACTACTAGAAAGACACAAAAGCCAGCTGTCACTGGACAAATCTAGGATGATTTATTAAGAAAATACACCAATAGTAAGAAATTATAATCCATTAAACAAACAGGAATAGAAGAGCCTATAGTCATAAAAACACATACATGAATAAATAAATAGGAACAAGTTTTCCTTTCAACTAGTAAAAGTAGACGGAACGAATGGATTACAAAAACACCACATGGCAAACACTGACTAATTTATTTGGCCAAGAAACATCAATAGATGCTGAGACCAGTGGGGGTGAGTTTGATGAGGAAGAGGACATTATATAGTCTCACAGTAGCTCTCCCCAAAGGTACTTATTAATTATAGAGAGTGACTTTACAGTGGACAAACCTGGCTGACACCACCAACTGTGGAACAGAGCAAATTGATGAACGTTCCACTGGCATATAATCTCCAAGTGTCAAGGTCCTAAAATCTGAATCAGAGGATTTGTTTTAGATTGAAAGTTACTAAAGAGACATAAGCATTTAAAATTCCACCCATTTTAATAGAACTTTAACTTATACACATTTATAGAAAAGTTAAGAGATATCTACCTTATCTCATGAGGCCTTTTCTAAAGAAAAAGTGCTAAAAACTTCATCATTTATGCTTAAGAGACTAAAAATTTTTATACAAATTCAATGTTCTATAGGAAAAACAAAACTGCTAAACAAAAATAACAAATACAAGATCATCTGCTATGCAACAAAAAGACATGTCATGAATTCAACAGAGGAGGAGAAAAGGCAGTAAAAATGCATTTTCCCATGCTTTCTATATTTAGTTCCCAGAATAGGTTATAATCCAATCAGAAACTGAGCCAAGAGCTAGGTATTACCTTAGAACACACACAGTACCACTCTTCATATACTGGTCAGAGGAGGGAGGTGATATAAACTATCAGTGTTAAAAGTTAACAACTTCATGGGCATGTGATCGATCTGCTCTAAAGAATAATTTAAATGGCAAGTTCAACATAGAAAGCATAAACAAAATGTTAAACTTTGTAATTAAGACCTGTTAAGATTATTACAAGTTACCACTGTTAAAATACTGAACAAGTTTCTCAAGACTTGTCCTCAACTAATGTCATTATTTCTCTTCCAACCTACTGGCAAACCCTAGTAAAACTCTGACTACTTCTTGGTCAAAAGCATGGTAAGGAAAAAAATAAAGCTTACAAAAAAGAATTTTTTAAAACCTTGTACAAGATTTGATTGTGATTACTCTAAAGAGTATGCAATCAGCCAGTATATTTTATTGGTCAAGTTTTCTAAACACTTGGCCTCAGGGAGTTAGGTATATGCTAGCCATATTTTTATACAACACTCAAGCAAAACTGGGGAGCAGTAAAAGATGTTGAAGGCTTCACCAACATTTTAAACGTCAGCATGAGACCACCATCTCTATCATTGCAAAAACATTTAATAAAAATGCAACATTCTAGAAGTGATACAGACACCTAAATGGACACTGGTAAAGTACTACTTTGAATCACAAATCCGATATTCTTGAGTTTTAAAATCAGAACTAGTTTCTGAGTCAAGGAAAACTAAGCTGTGATAAAAATATGATAACTAAGAGGACTGCAAGAAGCTGGGAGTGTGGCATACATGAGGTCATGGATCTAATTCTCAGCAAAAAAAAAGAGAAAAAAAACCTCAGAGAGAGGAGGAGGAGGAGAATGGAGGAAGAAGAGGAGAGGCGTATGTTAGTGCGCACCAGCCCCCACCTCAGGCCCTCCCCAGGGCGCCATGCTCACTCAGGCAGCCCCCGCCTTTCACCTCCCTGGGAGCACCACTGCCACTCCTGCAGGAGCCTCCTGGTGGAGGGGCAGGAGCACCACAGAGGCGGAGGCCTGTCTGCGGCTCACCGCTGACCCCCACCCCCCAGTGCACTACAGAAGAGGCACGCAAATATCTGCTGAATGTTGACTTTGCAGGTACTGGGTTCTCTCTCTCTCTCCTCTCTCTCCCCATCTCTCCCTTAGATAAATCCCACCACGGCAAGGATGGGTATATGTGTACTCAGGGCTCCTGTCACTCAGTACCTTTATCACATAGCAGCCACGTAATCATTACCTGCTGAGCAACAAACGAATGAACAGTTTGTGTACATCTCTTCAAAGCCCTTTTCAGGTTGATTCATCTAGGTATGAAACATGGATGTGATCATCTCCTATAAGCTGTTCAGACTTGTTTAAAAAACTCTGCCATTACCATCAAGGTTAAACACTCACTCTGTATCAATATTCTAGATGCCTAGGGTACATGAACTACCATAAAAACAATGGGGGGATCCACCCCAGCCTCCAAGAAGATGAGTTCAGCAATTCTCCATATCCTCATTATGGTTAGGCATGAATACATCCAAGGTTAATATTATGAAAATACAAACATGGAAACAGCCACTTGTGCACATTATACACACTTATATACCAAATGAAAGTGCCTCTGCCTAGATTAAACATAAACATAGGACATTTAAAAAAACTTTTCCTAAGAAAAACTGAGAGAGCATTATACAACTATGCAAGTGGCTCGAATCCAAAACACTGCCAACACCCACTCCTGGAGACGACGAAGGCCAAGTGGCGCTCTCAAGGCTGCTGGGAACACAAGGGTCCAGTCACGCAGACGACTGTTTGGCAGTTTCTCAGCTAATCTTACTACTATCCACCATCGCACTTCTGCGGATCTACTCAGGGGCTTTAAAGACTTGCATCCACATAAAAACATGCACGGGAATGTTTACAGGAGCTGTTTAAATATAGGTCAAAAACTGGAAGCAACCAAGATGTCTCCGAATCGGTAAACAGATCAAATATGAGGCATCCCCATCATGGAATATTACTCAGTTATAAAAAGAAATGGGATATCAAACTACAAAAAGGCATGGACAAATCAAATGCATATTCCTAAGTGACAGAAACCAGTCTGAAAAGGCTACAGACTGTATGATTCCCAGAATATGGTACTCTAGAAAAAGGTCTAACGGTGGAGACAGTAAAACACGCAGTGCTTTCCAGTAAGTGCTTTTTGGTAAGGGGTTGTGGGGGAGCACTGAATGCAGGGACTTTTATGACAGTGAAACTGTTCTGTATGAAGGCATTAATGGTAGATACTCGACCATGGATTTGTCAAAACCCATAAAACTGTATAGTACTAGGTAAACTTTAATGTACACAAACTTTTAAAAAGTCATTTAAGTGGTCAGGGGATCCCAGGATAGAATGCAGACTTTAATAAAGCAATCTCAGTAATCACAAATGTAAGGAACAGCCTCACCAAAGGAAGTAGGGAAGAAGGTTGCTGACGTAACTAACTCTGTAAATGAGCAGAAACTGCAAGACTAAAGGCAAATGAAACTGTACACAGCACCTGACCCAGGGTGATGAAGTTGTTTCCCACAGGGATACATGGTAACAACTCCAAAACCACTAAACATATATAATGGAATCAAGGAATCATACAGATGGTCCACAGATGATGAAAGCCAGGCTTCTTACTGCTGAGATGGGAAGTTGGCAATTAAGCAAAAGGAGGAGGCTAGAATGACCCACGTGGTAAAGATTAGCTAGAGACAGGAGTATCCATTTATGTTTACCTAAAACTGCCACAGATGGCCACATGCATATATACATGGGTTAGTACAAGCACATACTTCCTTGCTCTGTCCTCTGAGGGGCCAGAAGCAAACAGTATACCAATAACAACAAGCACACTCACCATTCATATCTTGATTTCTAATGGAACCCTCCAATAGAAAAAGGCTGGGCTTCTTTAAGAAATTGCTGATTCTTCCTAGAGAAGGATCAGCAGGAACTATACAAGATGAACCTGGAACATCTTAAATATCAGAAAGCAAGAAAGTGTTAGAAAGCTGAAAGAGCTCCCAAATCCCAAACCTGGAATAATTTTAGCAATAAAATAAAGTACTACATAAGCAAGAATATAAAATAAATATCCATTAGTCAGTACTGATATATACTTATATTTGGGGTACATATATACATATATATACACATAAAGTAAATATATACATTATATAAAAATGTGTGTATATATTTTATAGGTGTGTATACAAATAAATATGTATAAACACACATATACAATAAATACAGGAGAAAAGACAAATCTCCTGTATAGAAGAATTCTAAATTATGTAGCTGTTCCAACCTCAGAGGGATGAAGCGCAACTTCCCAACCCTTAAGTGTGGGCTGCACATAGTGACTTCCTGTCTAAATCTCTCTTGGACACATTAACCCTGTTTTAAAGAAGACAAAATAGGATTAGGAGAACACAGGTAACAAAAGCCTAAGACATCCTTTAAACCTCATTCACCTACTAAAAAAAATCTTTACTACAAAGGCTTAATTGAATCAACTGTTCAGTTATAACCATCTCCCGAATGTGATGATTATTTCTGCCTTCCTAGCTAAGATCCACTTAGAAATTCCACTGATCTACAGTAACTGTTATAGGACTTAGATCATCTGGTGGTTGGTAAGTCTTCAGTCTATTAGGCAGTTTTATGGACCAAAGACAGAAAAGAAAGGCTGAGGGCTGGGAATTTAGCTCAGTGGTTCCGTCGCCTGCCTTGCAGGCAATCCCCAGTACAAAAAAAAAAATAAAAAGAAAAGAAAGGCTGAGCCCCTGGAACATTTCTACAGCAATTAGAAAACGGTGTGCAAAGAAGCTCTTCAGGGATGCACAGTCTATGGGGAAGAGTGGTACATTTTTCTAAAGATAAACCATCAGACTTATGATAAATAGCACAGTGGCATGCACCTGTTCTTGGCCAGCTAAGGAAAGAGGATCTCTCGAGGCCAGGAATTCGAGGTCAGATTGAGAAACAAAGATAGGCCCCACCTCCCAAAATGAAAAAAATACCGCAACAAATAAAACTCCCATGACCCCAGTGCCACAGCTTACAACTCCAAATCCACAACAATTAGCCTCTGCCCCAGGTGCTGGCCACCAGCCACCTGTAGTCCTCAGAGTGTCCCACACACCAGTCGCACCGAACACTTTCCATCCTGGCTACCCACATCCAGGGATCCTCTTTTAAAAGATCATGTTCACTTTGAAACAATCTTCCCACATCACCACCTTCCAAGCCAACTACAAGTACCCAGCTGATGAATGTTCAAACACTGCAAGCTCAAACTAAGCAAATGGAAATAAAGACACAGTGTCCTCCTATCACACTGACCTTCCGTGCTCAGTCTCCCTCTCACCTCCTGCCTCTGACCCCTGAAAATTCCCACTCAAGGTTAGGGCTGTTCCTCCCACCGCCTCCATAATGCCCTATGTGGAGTCACTTATCTCTGGCCCTACAGCTGGTACAAATGATTCACGTTTGCACCTGTATCCTGAACTTCTTTCTCCAGTTTTCCCCTTCCCTGGGAACTTCGTTCCTCCAACTGCTTGGGAAACTTTTCTCTCCCCACATCCCATCATCTGTACCAGCGAAATTCACCCACAGCCTCACCACTTCTCACCACTCATCTGTCCCACTCAGGCTCTCTGCGGCGTCTTCCCCATACACCAGCCAGCGGGGTTCCCTACGCTCCCCTGCCATCTCCCAGCCCCCATCAGTACTAAGCAATGCCCCATCACGGACAGCTTCACAGGACCCAGCCCCTCACCCATGCGCTCCAGCCACCCAGCTTCCCGGCCCAGATCAGGCACACAGTCCCTAGCTCCAGGGCCTTCGCACAGCCCATTTCCTCTGCCCATGCTACCCAAAACAGTCCTTCTCCTGATACAAAGTGCTCACTTCTCTCTCAGCTGGACCAGACAGCCCTGCTCCTCCATGACTCTACCCGCTTTCTCATGTTTGTGTTTCTTTGCAGGACTGCATGCCACAGGCCAGCATCTCCACAGACAGGTGAATGCGTGATGGCAGCAGGGTAAGAACAGAACTTTGCTGCTCTCACTGCCACAGCCCGTGTCCAGGGCAGGCACGGCACACAGCAGGCAGGGTGTGTTTTTAGTACATTAACCATTAAAAATATCTAAATTTGTCCGCATTAGCTGGGATGTGTCAATATTAAAGTTTATCTTATTCTAATAAACAACCAGAAATCTAAGTTATCACAGTATCCATTTATAAACACTTAAAAAGCCAACAGGCATCCCTTAGGTAGTGGGAGTAGAATGGCATTCATCTTGTTGTCTTTAACAAACCTCGATATTAAAAATAAAACTAAATCTTACATCTTTATAATCAGCATTCCTGTCACAGGAAAAAAAATGACAGACATCCTGACAAGTATGAAAGGAAAAGCAGTACCTGCAACAGGAAGATTTTAAAAGAAGAAAGAAAACTGTTTGAAAATAAGTGCCTGACATCCAAGAAAACAACTGTATGATTTATCCCCACAGGGGAGTATGAGAAAAAACCAAGCACCACAGGGTTAACCCTGGCGATGTCAGCAAGCGTGCTGGTGTTAAATTGCTGAGTGAAGGCTCCAAGACTCTTGCTGGCCAGGGAGAGTTTGCTGTAATTGTACCATTACAAATTTTTTAGTCATAACATGGTACAAAAATTGCTCAAATGATAAGCTCTTTATGAATGGGGTTAGAAATCTGCAGGCCTCTCAAACAAAGACCTTTCTGTTTTAGATTTCCTAGAAGTCAACAAGCTACAAATCACATCCTGCACAATATCCACTCAGAGTCACAGAGGATCCAGTCTTCCGCCGCTCTGCCCACTTTCCCAGGGCACGGAACAGCCCCCAGGGACAGGCAAGGCAACATCCCTCTCATGTCCAACTAGATCAGCTTTGGATTCTAACTGATTTTTACTTTGAAAAAATTTAGATTCACGGAAGAGTTGTAAACACACTAAAGATAACCCACACATGTGCTGTTCCACCCACTTTTCCTCTCCTGTTACCCTCTTACCTAACTACTGAACACATCCTGAAACAAACTACCACTTGCACGGCACCATCCGCAAACTGCGGACTTTACTCCCTCGTCGGCAGTTTTCCCACTCAGGCCCCTTTTCTCTTCCCACCCAGGCCCACGTGCTTGAAGCCACTGTGTCTCGTCTCCTCCGTGCTGAGTTCCTCAGTCTCCCCTCGCTTTTCACGACCCTGACATTTGGGGAGAACACTGGCCCCTCACACTGGGTTTGTTTCAAGTTTTCTCCTGATTAGCCTGGAGCTTGGACAACCACTAAGTGTTCTTCTCACCCCATGCACCACCCTGCGGAGCACAGGAGGGGACGCCCTGGGTGGTGATGGCAGGCTTCCCACACATTCCCTCTCTGGGGCAGTGAGTCACTAACACCTGCCCTCAGGCACGAAAGAGAAATTTAACTCCAACTTCAGAGGGAAAATTATCGAAGAATTTGGGCCAGTTACACAGAGGACTACAGTAACTATTTTTTAAAAAACTGTAATTGGTTTGATAAATAAAACTGTGGGTCCAACTCATGGTGAACCTCAAAAGCTGAGTCTTGAGGATTTACAACTAGACCACATAAACAGACATTTGCAAAATCATCAACTACAGAAACAAAAGTATATTTTAAAATATCATTTAGTTTTAGCGTTAGGGTGTCATTTTAATTTCTAGCCAAAATTTCTGTTTCAGTCATCTCGTCTGACTCAGCGTCTTCCCATGTTGTTACTCATTGGTTACTGCTGACCCCTCACCCTTACTCACTGTTACTTGGTTACACGCTCACAGTCATTAACACGACTTAAGAAGAGGGGCGAAAAGAGACTGTACAATTAACCCTGTCAAACATGCTGGGGAGCCAACACAGGCTCCCCCCAATTACAAAGAGACTCACTGCAAAGCCCAAGCCCAAGCTCCTTTGCTGCTCTTCTAGGCTGCCCAAGATGGGGGCTAACTGCATGTCAGTTAACACATAGGTAACTTCTACACAGTACCAAAAAATCGTAAAAATGTGTAAATGGCAATGATGGTTCTCTAACATTAGCAGGTATAGGAATCATCAGAGATGTCTGCCCGCAGTGCGCATCAGGAGACTCCAACCTTGAAGTCTGGGTCTGGGTTTGGGAATGGAGAATTTGCTCCTTAGAAAGCAATTCAAGGGTTTCTCTTGCAAATGTTTTGCCTCTGAGAAACCCCAATCCATGAGTAACTCCAACTCATGAGCACTGCTAATTGCTGAAACTCACGTGTGCACAATTTTCCCACTGAGAACAAGTCCCTGTGTCACCCAAGTTTCAGAAACACCACCTTACGCCATACTTTACGCAACTTCACCCCTCATTCCTGATCTGGCAACACACCTTTGCCAACAATACCACTGCCATCAGGGTCACACTCGCTTTCATTTCCTCACTTAAACACCGGGACTAAAAACTTCAAAAAGCCCTGCTGTTGTTATCCCCAGACCTCTTGAAAATGTGAAAAGATACTATCATGATTTTGTGTGGAACAGTCTAGAAATCCAGCTACTTTGGAGAAGGGGATGACCTCAGCCATCAAAGCCCCTCTACACTGTCCCGCTAATTCACCCAGCCCACTGTGGCTGTCCCACGGCCCTCCTACCCTTCCTGGCTAGCTCACAATACTTTGCTCTGGTTATTGTTGGTTTATTAACGAGGCAATAAGTACTGACGTACATTTTTAAAGGTGGAGTTTTCATTTCTATTACAAGAATTAGGATGATGGAGCCACGCATGGTAGCACTTGGGAGGCTGAGGCAGGAGGATCACCCCGACTTTGAGGGCAGCCTGGGCTACACAGTGAGTTCAAGACCAGCCTGGACTACATGGTGAGACCCTGTCTCAACTCCCCTCAAAAAAAAAGAAAGAAAAAAAATAATTAGGATGATGGTATCTGTAATCTCAGCCTTTTCAAGTACACAGGAAATGCTACTAGGCTGTAAGATTTAAAAATTAATGTACTGGGCCGGGGATTTAGCTCAGTGGTTCAGGTGCCTGCCTCGCAAATGCAAGGTTCTGAGTTTGATCCCCAGCACCAAAAAAAAAAAAAAAAATTAATGTATCAATTCCTACCTCCTGATAATGTGCTTAAGAGGCTTTTTCTTGTCAACTGAACATAACAGATAGGTTAAAAGTTCCTAGAGATGATCTTTCAGTAACACAGATGATTAATAAATAAAGCCTAGAATACCTTTAACAAGTTTGTACTGATCTTGAACATTATGAAGACATACCAGTTTGCCTCTCTTACAACCACAAAACACTGATATACTAAATGGTGATCCAATTTCAGAGATGTTTACTTCTCTAAGGTTTTATTTTGCCAGCAAATTAATTACAGATCCAAAGCAAATAACATTTCCATTTTTGGTAAACTTTGATTTGTTCTGTCAAAATAGCCTTCTCTAAACTGTAACATAAGAGCAGGGATTTCAAGACCACAATGTTACTACAAAGCACCGTGAAGTATGTGTGCACACTGGTCAGAGTCTATACTGTCAGGGAATGAGTTCTGAGTGGCTCTGTGTTTCCAATATTCAAGTGCACCCCAATGGCACTCACATTTCAGAAACACTCTGCCCTGCTCTAGCTATGATAATACAATACACATTATCTCAATTAGTCCTTGAAACCACCCCTGTCCCAGGAGAGTCAGGTAACTTGCTGCCAAGACCACACAGCTAGTGAGGAGCGAAGCTTGAAGCCCAGGCCTGCTTGTCCCCAAACACATGCCTTCACACCTCCAGGCTGCCCAACACGTGTGGCACTGGCTTCCTCTTTCACTGTCCTCCACCTTATACCCCACTCCACACACCAGTCACCCTGCTACATCTCAGGACACCACGCTCTTCTTTGCTGCCTCTTCTCACCGCAGCCTAGCTCCACCAGAATACAAGACAGCAGAGAACACTTACTAAAAACAAACAAAAACAAAACTTAGCTGGATGTGATGGCGCATGCCTGTAATCCCAGCACTCAGGAGGCTGAGGCAGGAGGATCACCACATGTTTGAGGCCAGTTTGAGTTCAGGGCCAGCCTGAGCTACACATTGAGACCCTGCCTCAAAACACAAACCAAAAACAACACTGAGCTTTGTGGCTTTTAATTTACCTTACTTTCAACCCACGTTTCCCAGATCTTTCCCAGCTTCGAAAACCAAAAGTCCACACTTAACAGGGAAAATAGCAGCCTGGAAGTCACTGGAGGGATCAGAGAGGGCCTGGCTTCCTTCCATGCCCATTCGAAGAGAACTATCATTGCCTGACCTGCCTGACAGGTTCCCTGGGAGACCTCACTCGCAGGGCGGTCTTCACTGACCGGACTTGGAGCTCTCCGTTCCCATCCCTTCTGTACTGGGAATGCAGAGGCCATGCTCATGTGTGGGGCCGTGTGCGGCCTACAAAAGGCCTGTGAAAGCCCTAAGTGCTCATCTCTTTCTGACCTGGGGCTATGCACAAGCGGGGAATTAAGGCTAAGGCTGTGGCACTGTCAACTGCCCGATGAGTCTTGAGGGCAAGACAAAAGGTAGCAGAGCCCCTCAGCGAAGTGGCGGACTTGTTATTTCTAGGCATCAAAGGAGATCTCTACCCAATCATTAGCTGAGCACTAAGCACTAAAGCTCTAAGTGGAACTTCAGTGGCACACAAAAAAGAATACACAGACTATGGAATTAGTTCTGAAAGTCACTAAGCAAACACTAACAAGGGGGAAAAGACCGAATATGGTTTCTAGAGTTACCATATTTTAAAATAATAAATGTCCAGTTTCCGACAAAAAAAATTATGAGACATGCAAAGAAACAAGAAAGTATGGCTCATACACAGGTGGGAAAAGCAGTCAAAATGGGTAGGTATGGTAGGCATGGGTAGGTACAACCCCAGCACTTTGGGAGGCTGAGGCAGGAGGATTCAAAGTTCAAGCACAGCCTCGGCAGTTTAAGAGACTTATCAAGAATAAAAACAAATAAATTTAAAAGTAAAAAGACAAAGCCTGATATAATGATATATGCCTGTAATCCTAGCTACCCATAGGCAGGAGGATGGCAAGTGTGAGGCCAGGCTGGGCAACTTAACAAGACCTTGTCTCAAAATGAAAAGTGCTGGGGAAAAGCTCAGTGGTAGAATGCTTGCCTAGCATGTGTGAGGCCCTGGATTCCATCCCCAGAACTGAGGGTGAAAATTTATTTTACAAATAAAAGAACAGAAAAAGATCTACCATGTAAATGATACCAAAAGAGAGCTGGAGTGGTTTTATTAGTACCAGACACAAGGAATTTTACAGTGATAAAAGGATCCAACCATCAGGAACATACAGTGATTATAAATATATATGAACTGGAAAGCGTAGCCCCAAAATAAATGAAGGAAAAAGGCTGATAGAGCTGAAGGGGGAAACAGATAATTCAACAATATTGGAGACTTCAATACGCATTTTCAACACTGGACAGAACATTAGGCCAAAAAAGAAAAAACAATCACCAAGAAAAGAGAAGATTTGATCAACATAATAAACTTTCTAGACCTGACAGATATCCATTCAAAAGCAGCACTCCCTGAAGAGCACATGGAACATTCTCCAGGACAGACCACATATTAGGCATGAAGAGTCTCAGTAAATTAAAATAACAACAACCACACAGAACATATCCTACAGTTATAATGGAATGAAGTTAGAACTCCATAGCACAACAGTTGGTCTTAGACAGCTGTGCTGCTCATGGACTCACTTTCTCTAGCTTCTCACTTTCCCTTTGTGCCTTCCCTACTCACTGCTAACACAGTCTCATATAGCAGTCCCCCTTTCTGGGTGCTAATTTGCCACTTCTAACCCATTAGACGCTGAGAAACTGAAGCGTTACACTTGAAGAACAAAAAAATAAGGCCCAGTATAAACCTGGACTGAGTGGTGAGGGTCCTGCCTTGAAGCAGCAGCACATAGCATTGGTGCAGTCTCTGGACCATGTGTCCCAGCCCCTAGGGGCTTGCTTGCTGGTGCTCTGAAAGTGAGGTGAATGGACAGCCTAAATGAGCAAGGAAAGCATCACTAGAAGATGAATCATCTCCATGACAACCAACAGTAGGAGACATTATTTCTTCTACTAGAACAAAGAAAACAATGCCCCAGGCTTCTGATGCAAGGATGTCTCACATTCCTTTATAAGCCAGGCAGATCAATAAGGAGGACTCTTTCACATATTTTGCTGTAAACTACAATTTCCTTTGATCATATCCCGTCCATAAAAAAATCAATTCATCTTGCTGTTTTTTTACTGAAAATCATCATCACTGGGCCTCACACTTTCAACTGTTTTGTGAGCATATGTCACTGTTTCCTCAACAAGACCAAAGTCCTTGAGGGAGAAAAAGGTCTTTCAATCTTCTTTTGCAATTTTCCTACCAGTTCAGAGGGCAGTTTGGGCCATTAATGGGTCCTCATTTACTATTGCTAGTTACTGCCAGAGCTTCACAATTGTGTATCCTGGTATGCAAGGGTATTGCCCAGACAGTCACCCCTCCAGGCTGAGGATGGGGAGCAGCAGTTAGGGGTTGGGGTAGCAGGAGCCTCTGGAAGCAGTCTGCTCAGCGTACGTTAAGTGCCATGATGTAAAAAAAAAAAAAAAAAAAGGTTGGGAGGTGTTAAAGTGATTGATTAGGAAAACTGCTGAAAAGAACTGAAAATAGCCTAATGCCCATACAAAAGATAAAGCTTTTTATGCACCAAATGGAAAATCTTCCCAAAACTTTAAGTGAAAAGCACCAAGATGTAGACTATGCATAATACGCTACTGTTCTATAAAACTTTACATCTTGTATATTATATGATACACCCCATGACACTCTGTTGCACTACGGTGATTGACTTCTGGGGAATCCAGAAGCTAGATAGAGGCGGAGGGCCTTATCCCTGTAGGCCCTTGGCACTTCAGAATTTTAAATCTTGTGACAGCATTAACTATTAAAGATGTTGGCTTTTTAAAACTTGTTAAATCCATCTTTGCCCATCTTCAACTTCATTAAGTAATATTATATTCTACCCAAGATGCCTTTGTTACTAGGCAAAGGAGGTGTCAAAATAACAAAGATTTGGGCGCTGTTACTCAATTGTTCAGTTTGTGAAAATTCAAAGTTCTACACTTACAATCTATGCATTTTTCCATAGATACAGTATATATGTCAAGTAAAAAATAAAATGAATGGGTGACTTTCACTCATTAAAAGAACAGTGTATTTTATATATTCACCTAACATTTTCAAATTTTTTAATCTTTCTCAAGAAAGTCTCAACCAACTTAATAACGCCAAGTCTGCCTCTCTACATGACAGGGGAGAACCAGGCCTGACTAGCTCCTCTCACTTTCTGCAGCACAGTGTAATGAACGGCTGCCAGGCCCTACTATCACTCTTCTGTAAATTTTGAGAATTTAAAATTATTTTCGAATAGTTTTAAAAGCCATTTATTAATAAATAATCATCAGTAATAATCAAAACAAGCTCAGAAATAAATCTGGGTTTTGATTGTGATGGCTGCTCCTGAGTCATTGTAATTATATGGATATTAACCAAGGCATTTTTTCTATTTGCAAAGGAAAAAAACCCCACACCTTCTGGCTAGGTTTTCAATAAAGCAAAATAAGTACCTTCCAAGACCCAAAGCTTAGCTTAATTGTCTTTACCAATGACTCTACTTCAATTATCTCTCATAAGGTGAGCCTTAATGGAGAAACTAGATTTACAGGAAGTTCCTCATCCACAGGATTAACCTCATCTGAGTGGTGAATACACGATAAATCCTAACAGGTTAGAAGCTCTTAAAGGTTTACCAAGGGGGTGGGGGGTGTCAAAGGTTGAATAAAATGTGTATAATCCCTTAAAAGTGATAATGAAGAACTACATGTAAAAGGAAAATTTTAAACATACGGAAACGTAGGAGAAATCTTTGTGACTCAAGGAAGGGAAGAATGTCTTAAGATACTAAAGAGTACACACCATCAAGGAAAAGAATCATAAGATAGACTTAAACTCACAATTTGTCTACAATAAAAAATCCACAATGAAGATTAAAACACAAGCCATAGTCTAGGAGAAGAAACTCTGTCCAGAGTATTGAAAAAGTATTCCAATAAAACCCTGAGACAGCCAATATTCCAAAAGTAAAATGAGCCAAGAACATGAACAGGGGACTCATGGAAGATAGAAAAAAAAAAACCTCTCAGATTGCTGGTGGGAGGACACCTGGCACAAGACCAGGGGAAAGCAAGCCAGCAGGGTTTGTTAAAAAACTGTGTCATCATAAGGCATTTAAGAACTGCAAAGCAGCAGGGATGCCCTGACTGACTGCACACATGTCTAGGGAAATCCTCCTGCCTGCTGCTATCCCTAACCCAGCTCCCAAGGCAGGAGGCAGGGAAATACGCAGGGAGGGGCTCCTTTACCAACCAGGTCTCCTCAGCTAACCAGGCCATTTACAAAGAGCATCAGGTTTAAAGGAGGCTGCTCCAAAGCATCCAGACAGGATGATTTCAAAGAGCACTCTGCCTAGGGTATTAGAAACCATTGTTACGTTGCAGCCCAACCAGAAAACTAGCCCCAAACAGTCTCCCAACACCCCCAGCACTAGGTTTCCAACTGCATCATGTCACTGACAGGAGGTTAAAGGTCTTGATCTAACTCATGATTCTGGCTCTTCTGGTATCAGATATTAATGACTATACCAGGGCACATTTTTTTTAACTTCTCACTCAAAAGTAGGCTTGTCCTCTACAATTCCAGTAACAAAGTTTGCTTTTCAGTGATTGAGGTCAGGAAAAAGTATTCCAAAATACACAAACCATTACATATTTTGGCCACAATGAAATTTGTTAAGGTTGTAACTACTTAATTAAGCATGGAGAAAATGCAGAAATACTGCCAAATGTATTTTGCTTAACATGGCATGAAATTCTGAACTGGTTTTCCTTGGTGCAAACCTCCATGACAAGAGAGAACCCGTAGGCTCAGCAAGCAATCGCTTACACACTGGGCAGGGTGGGGGGGGGGGGAGAAAGGAGTGCAAGGTGCACAGAAATTAAATGTTTTACTCAGATCACATTTAGGATTTAACAACTATCTCTGTGAATTTATAATTAAAATTACATGAAGGCAATTCCTTATGTACTTGAAAATGCCATGTCCCTGAAAACTCAAACAAAAGAAATAGAATGATTTGAAAACATTTAAAAGCCTGGTGGGAAGGCAAGTATAGACAAGAATACTGTTTCCTCATCCAAATACTCCGGAAAATTAACTCAGTGAAAGAGTTAGCAGTTCAAAGCAGAAAGTGCATTCTTTCTCTTGGGCAGAAGCCCCAATAATTCACTCTGCTCTTTGCAACTTGAGTAGTTTATCAATCTAAACACAACCTAAAGAATTTTCTTCCCTCTGTCACTGGATCCTGAGACTGGACATAAGAGATGCACGCCTGCCAGCATAAAAGCAGACAAAAGTCAAAAGCTAACTCATATCCTCTGGAAGTGTGAAAGCGAAAACATTGAAAGTAGACTTTCTTTAAAAGGCTTCACGCATGTGTCAAGACAACTCAGAAACTGCCTACCACGGAGACTGAAAGGAACCACTGTACTGTAAATCACAAATTGTAGTAACTATCTAGAAGGTCAAAGTTCATAAAGTTTTTTATTTATGGTGCAACAGATTAAACCAAAGGCCTCACACATGCTAAGTAGATGTTCTACCACTGAGCTACACCCCTAAGTCCACAAGATTCAAAATAAATGCAAAGCCATTTTCACCTCACTAATTATTTTATAAATTCATAATATGTAAGTTTCTGTGTTGGTCACCATGACCTGATGAGAGTGGTCAGGTCTGTGGGGTACCAGGGACAGGAAAGTATCCCAAACCCTTAGAATTACATCTGTGCATGCTACCAAGCTACTGTGATTTAAAAAAGAAAAAAGCATCATACTGGCGATGAACAGAACTGGCAATGGACAAATGGAACAGAATAGAAGATCCGGAAACAATTCCAAGCACACTCAGCCACCTCATCTTTGACAAAGGAGCCAAACACCTTCATCAGAAGAAAGACAGCCTCTTTCATAAATGGTGCTGGGAAAACTGGCTTTCCACATGCTGAAAATTAAAGCTAGACTGATATCACTTACCATGCACTAAACTAAAATAGAAATTGATCAACGATCTAAATATAAAAAGAGAAACAATATGCTGGACAGAATAGGTAAAACTCTAGAAGAAAGAGGTGTCGGCAAGGACTTTATGAACAAAACCCCAATCACACAGGCAACATTATAAAGAATCAACCGGGATCACATCCAATTAAAAAGCTTCTGCACAGCCAAAGAAATCACTAACAGAGTGAAGAGACAACTTAGAGAATGAAAAAAATCTTTTACCAGCTACTGCTCCAAAACATCAGACCCTCCAAATTTAAAGACCAAATCCAAAAATGGGCATCTGAAATGAACAGACACTTCTCAGATGAAGAAGTACAAACAGCAAATAAATACATGAAAAAATGCTCAACATCACTGGTCATTCAAGAAATGCAAAATAACACTGAAATTTCTTCTCACTCCAGAAAGAATGGCTATCAAGAAAACAAACAATAGGGGCCAGGGATTTAGCTCAGCGGCACCGCCAAAGGTCCTGAGTTTGAGCTCTGGTACTGCAAGAAAAAAAAAAATCAACCAATAACAAATGCTAGAAAGGCTGTGGGGAAAAAGGAACCCTTCTCCATTGCTGGTGGGAGTGTAGGCTGGAGCAACCACTGTGGAAATTGGCATGGAGATTCTTCAAAAAACTAAAACTAGAGGTTCCATTTGACCCAGCTATTCCCCTTCTAGGCATCTTCCCCAAATAGTTAAAAGCATCATACCGCAATAAATACACACTGCGTTTATAGCAGTACAATTTATAACAACTAAATCTTGGAAACAGCCCATATATCCATCAACAGATGAATGGATAAAGAAAATGTGGTATTTATATACAATAAAGTACTACTCTGTCATAAAGAAGTATAAACTCAGGCTGGGGATTTAGCTCAGTGGTGCCATGCCTCCCTCGCAAGCACAAGATCCTGAGTCCAATCCCCATTACTGGAAGAAAAAAAAAAAAGAAAGAAGGATAAACTTGAGTCATTTGTAGGTAAACGGATGCACCTTAAATAAGACACACAAGTTTAAATCACATTATTTCTCTTGTGTGAAAAAACCCTAAAGGTAATTAAATAAGGACCAAAATGGAAGACAGATATTGAAAAGTCAGAAGAACATATTCAAATGGGAAGGGGAATAAGGGAGGGGGAAGGGAAAGGAAGGAAGGGAAAAGGAATTTAAAAAAAACAAAGAATGGAAGGGGAAAAAAGGGAAACAAAGCTTCTGTAAATGGGGAGGGGAAGAAGGTTTGATGGGAGGGGAGGAGAATGAGAAAAAAAGAAGAATTAAGATATATTATGTACAGGCACAAATTCCCTAAGATGAATGTGAGCACTACATATGGCAAATATACACCAATAAAATTTTTTTAATTAAGCAAAATTAGACAAGGAAAAAAAAAGAATTGTATCTGTGAGGTCAGCAGAAATCAGGTAAGATGATTTTCTGGATAATCTTGAAAATGTCACTATGACTATCAGCAAACCATAGGTTTTCAGTAAGCCCAGTTGTCATTTATTAACCCAAGTATTAAGACACAAGCATGGAAGGCATGCTCTAAAAGCCAAGCCCAGCTTCCTGTGACTGGTTTAGAACTAGTGACCAAATTAACAGCTTTTCCCACAGTAAAGAACTTCGCTTACCTCATAAGACCAGACACACTGCACACCGGCGAACCTCCGGACACATCTTCCCACCTCCACGTCCTCGTGGGTGGTGTACATCTCCCGGAGACACTTGCCAATGTGTGGGGCCGTCCTCCGAAGCACCTCTCGGCTCATGATCACACCAGGGCCCCCCATGCAGAAGTTCTCACCGGGCTCAAGGGCCAGTTTCCCCATTTCTTCTGTTGTGCCCAGTCCTGTCTGCCCAAGAAAGAGGGGTTCACTGCTATTCAAACTCCTCAGAAAACTCTCCAGACGATCTCCTTTGATGTAAACATCATCATCTGCTCTCATAAACCATTCATACTTGTCCAAGTAGTGGTCATGCATGTACTTGAGCATCATAAAAGACTTCTTCTGGGGTGGGTAGGAGTCATCTACGCCCCGTAGTGGCACTATCGGAATTGGTATAGATGTATCTGAACCCTCACTAGAGAAGAATTCAACTTTCCCAGGAATTGTCTTGGACCACGTTCTGGAATTAAAATAAACATCAATTAGAGAACAGTTTGTCCCAAACTTATTTTCAGAAATTCACACACCTGCTTATTTTGAATCACCATGTGTAATGGCTTTACCTACCTGGGCTGCTTGCTTCCTCTGGTCAAAGCCCAGGCTACCAGGTACAGTACTACAAAGTCCAAATTCATTTTTAAACAAACCCCACCCCAAATGAAGGATAGCCTGTTAAAATAGTCACTAAATTTTAGTTATGCCTGAAAACCAAACTGCTGGGGCATCAAGGTAGTTGGGTTAATTTTCTGATACTACCAACCCCTACTAACAAAGAACTCAGCTCTATAAAACAAACAAATCAAACTGTTCACTCAACAAATTTTCTCTGAATGCTCAACAACTGCCAAGGACATGCTAAACAAGAGGGATGCAATGGTGAACAAAAACAGCATTCTGACTCACAGAGCTGACACTGGGGAGACAGGCATTCATCAGGACAGTCACACTATCCTGAACTAAAATACAGGCTGTAAGAAAGCAGTATGACAGGTAAAGGAGACCTGCAGAATAGAGGATGCTTCCCAGATTTACTACAGCCACCAGAGAACATAAAGTAAAAATAACTAAAGAATAGGGAGGCAACTGTATGAAAGAGGTGACGATAATCAATAAAACTAATTAAGAAGCACTAAGTCTTCAATTGTTATATGTAAGGCAGTAAAACTAAATGCAAAAATAGATTTGTGAGCTACATCTAAAACTTTCAATTTATATAGCTTTAAACTGTTAAAGTGCATGCCAAACATTCAATGTTCATGTTGGGCAAATAAATACCTTTATTTTCATCATATAATATTACAGACTAAGATGCATGCTGCTAAATCAAATGTATATAAAATAAAACTGCTCTGTCACTGTGGACAGGACAAATACAACAGAGAAAATCAGCTAGAGAGAGAGAGAGAGAGAGAGAGAGAATATAAATGCTTCCCTGAGATGGGGTGAACACCAATGACAAGGCAAACCCAGAATGCAGAGTACTAGGGGGAAGGCCTGTCAAGTGGAGAGCCGGAAGGACTCTGAAAGGCCTGGCAAAGTCCAGTGGAAATTGAGGGCCTTTATGCTACAGAAGCCACCAAAGCAAACAGAGCAGAAGAGATGAGATGAACGATATGCATGCTGAAATGTCCAGAGCGCAGCAAAGATTGAAGGAAGCCTGAACAGATGCAGGAAGATCAGTTAAACTACAGAAGCAGCCCAGTGTCTGCAAGGGAGCTGTTCACCCATGGAAAGAAGGAAGATTAATGGTCAATCTGAAGGAAACAGGGCATCCTTCAGCTGTACAACTAAATTGAGGCTATAGTGTTTGCCTTTTTCCTTATACTTCTGAAGTAGTTTCCACCCACAATAATTTATTTACAGACTACTTTCCAAGAAAAATACATAATGGAGAAAAAATAAAATACAGACTGAGTGTCCCTTATCCAAAATGCCTGGGATCAGAAGTGTTTGAAATTTTTTTTTTTAATTTTAAAATATGTGCATAGACTTTATTAGCAGAGCACCCCTTATCTAAAAATTCAAAATACTGAAATCTGACACTGGCAGATTTGAGCATTGCACTCAAAGTTTCACTGTATTTCAGAGCACAGCAGATTTCCAGGTTAGGTATGTTCAACTTGCAGTAAATTTAATTTTAAGAAAAATTTAAAAAGCAGATTCCAAATGACGTTCTCCTTAGTAAGTTTTACTTTACTTAACTGTTAGAACTGTATTTACACAGTGAAAAAGTGACTTGACAGATCAGTTAAACACAAACATACATGTCATTAATGGGAAGACTTAGGTGATTACCCGAAAAGATATGTCAAAACTGGGGAGGAGGTACAGAGAAGTTGGGACGCTGGGAGGGCATAGGGGAGTAGAGACAGATAACTTTCACTCTTTGTGCAACTCGATATCAAGGGAAATTTTTATAAGTTAATCACATTAGTTATCTTGGAGAAAAATCTGTGATACGATATACATCAAATTTACCACTTGTAGCTCGGTGGCTTTAAGTAATCCACATTGCGCGCAACCATTACCATCGTTCAACTCCAGAAATTTTTTCATCTTGCAAAACTTAAATTCTCAATCATGGTATTACTTCCGTAATCTTAAAAATAATTTACAATGAAGTACTTGGAAAACAAATGACTGGCTTTCATTTCTTTAACAAAAAGTAAGAAATACAAAAATGACTTCAAACTTTTCTCATTCAAACAGAAGAAAAATCCAAAGATTCAACTTTCTACCAAACATGCCCCTCAAAAAGTCCAAGGAGTAACTACACTGTTTTTCCTTAAATCTAGGATGTTAATCATAAGGTGTACCATTACCTCATCCACCAATAACCAAGAAAAACACTGCTGATTATTGTCCCATTATGCCACAACTGTAAACTCCATTCTAATTTCAGAGATGTTAAAAAAGTACATCTTAAAATGGATAAATCATGGGCCAGGGATTTAGCTCAGTGGTTTCACCGCCTGTTGTGCAGGTGTAAGGACCCGAGTTCGATCCCCGGTACCAAAAAAAAAGAATAAATCACTATGGTATTAGTGTTTTCCTGTAATGCCTAAGGATTTAAAATTATATATTCTATGCCACTTAAGTGTTTAACAAAGAACCAAGAACAAATGTGGCACCCATAGAACTCTATGGTATTACCAATACTATATCAAACACTGTATTTCATTTTTACAAAGGAATACTCCTTTTAAAAAATAGTAAAGTAAATACAGTAGGAATGAGGCAATTAGTGTAAAGAAAAACAAAACCTACTTATAAAAGGACAAGTCTTTTACAAATGTGAATGAACTGCATCACACATAGAATGTGTTACGTGGTCATAGACTCTGTAACGTGGTCACACACAGAGGGGAAATGATTCCCCAGCCCTACTCCAACTCAGAAGTCAGTGATGACAACACTAACCTGACTCCCATGCAAGTCACGGAGTCTGATTCCCCTCTCCTTATGCAGAAATGATTTTGTTTGGAAGTCACAATAATTCTTTGAAAATGTAAATGATTTCAATGGCTGACACATAATAAAAGTCAGTAAATGTGTGGACTGAATACTGCCCACTCCTACAGCAAGTGACTTAAAGATGTCACTTAAAGAAAACATTTCCAGATGAACTTCCCATCACTTCCCATCAGCCACAGCCATCTTTCTTACAATCCCCACCTGTACAAAATGGACACACTCAAAGGAAACAAGAGAACACTAACTCATGGGGAGCACAAGCTTGCTGGAGTTCAAGTGTATTTCTATTCATGGTACTTCTGAAATTTAATTCTAAGTAGTTTATATTATCTTATGACGGACTTCAAAACATAATGAATAAAAGCAACTTATTAATACATGCCATGCCATGCCATGCCAGTGAACTAAAATGACTTTGAAAACAAACCAAGTTAAATGAGTACCTAAAGCAGTCAACCCCAGAAGCCAAGAAAACACTAATGCTCCACAGTATTATTTCGGAGATGAAGTTGCTAATTCCTGCCACCAATGGGACAACCTATTAAAGAGGCAATAATCTACAGGGCATAGGTTCTGGAATCGGGCCACTAGAGCGAGAATCCTGACTACTTTGGCCAAGTTATTTTTGGGCCAAGTTATCCTTGGGTTTCCTTATCTGTAATCTGAAGGTAACAATAGCATATCTGCCACCATGCATGGTGGTGCATGCCTGTGATCCCAGCACTTGCGAAGCTGAGGCAGGAGATCACTGTTAAGTTCGAGGCCACCCTGGGCTACATAGTGACTTGAAGGTCAGCCTGAACTACATACCAAGACTCGGCCAATCTGTCAATCAATCAATCAATCAATATTTGTATCTGCCTTAAAGGATAACAATAGTACCCAAGAGTTAAATGAATTAGTATAAGTGCTTAGAAGTTTGCCTGGCACTATATCAGTATGACTTCTTATTAGGGAAGATAGGAGTTTGCAAATAAAGTAAGGTAGTAAAAGGAAAAGTGAGGGAGACAGGAAAGTGTGAGCCAAATGTGGAGTAGTTAGTTTCAAGACTGCACACTGGAGTGTAAGTATTGTGGAAAATGCTTCTCACATTTCTGGCTAAAAACTCAAACCTAAAGATATGAACTTTGTATATCAGAATTCTGTTTTATTATCAGTCCCAGTCAGAATGTTACACAGTACAAATCTAAAAAGACTCCATTTTATAAGTGTTTTTACTTAAAACACCAGACTCATATTAGACTGAGGATCAAACTTCTTTCATACTAGACCAAGAATCAAAATTCATTTCACTGGGGCCCTACTTCTCATGTGCCCCAGAACACACACGGAACCGGAAGCACTAGTGACAGGGCCGTCACAGATGCAGTTACTGCCTCAGCTGTGACTTCAAGTGGCACAATCTGTCCAAGAAGAGAAAGTAATTAATTTTTAAAACAGACAATCTAACCTAAAATTCATCCTTAAAAGCGCCTCTGCAGTTTCACAGTAACTCCACCCAACTATTATCTGTTCCTTTTTTGGTAACCAAGGAAAAACCACATGTCCTTTTCTGTTCTAAATGCCTGGTGGTTTGCGGGAACTCTCCCAACATGAAGTCTTTGTACACCCTCTAATCTTAAGAAATTATGATCTTTTCAATTAGCTTAAACCCCACAAAGTGAACAACTTCTAGAACGTAACTTAATACACCATCCTGGGGGAGGAAGAGCAGGGATACATTAATAATTTCAAAGAATTGAAGGAAATGTTGCTGAACAAGCTGGCCCTCCTTCTGTGATAGAAACAGGTCAAGTTCCAGAATTTTCATAAGCAAATGTCAACTTGGCCATCAACACATGTCAGCGGAGCTCTTAACGGAAACAACAGAGTACCTTAGAGGCCCTTGCCAGAAAGCTCAATTTCCAATGGACTGATACCCAACTCTTTCTAGAGCCTAGATAAGGTAGCTGAAATCTGAAAGTGCCAAGCAAATCTTCCATTCCTCTAGATTCTTAAACACTATCCCTGTACCAAGTTAGAGCATGTTAAGTAATGCAGCTAGATTGATACTAGCTTAGCGAAGGAATGCCTAATGTTATGTCAGGCCTTGGTATTGTAGTGTCCATTTCTTTTCAGTGTCTTTTTTTTGGGGGGGGGTACCGGGGATCGAACTCAGGACCTTGCGCTTGCGAGGCAGGCGGCGGAACCACTGAGCTAAATCCCCGGCCCCTCTTCAGTGTCATTTTGAGGAACACTATGTTAAACTCATTTTTGTCCAAAACTTGATAGCACAATCACTGTGCCACAACACAATCACAGTCATAATATATGGTCAGTTTGAAAAGTAACAATATAAGCTTGTGACATGCTTATTAAAAGAACAAAGGGGCTGGGGATTTAGCTCAGTGGTTCTGCTGCCTGCCTCGCAAGCGTAAGGACCCAAGTTCAATCCCTGATGCAAAAAAAAAAAAAAAAAGAACAAAGGTAGACACACAAAAATAAAATTACCTGTACTCCAAAGCACTCATTGTGGTTATTTCTTCATAAAGAATTTGAAGAATTTTTTGTGTATTTCCTTGACTTTCTAAATTTCGATATATATAATATATACTATATATATAATATGCATATATATGGAGGAATTAGAGAAAAATTTAACTGGAAGAAAGCTTTCAGCTAACAAGCACACAAAGAAATCAAAGTATTTGACAACAGAGTTTTACTTTTGTAACAAAAACATCTCTGACAAAAACCGAAGGAAAAATGGAGTATGACTGAGTTCCTTTTTTTAAAGTTTCATTTTGTTATATTAATTTTTATCATTAAAAAGGTGGGGAGATTTTCTCTAAGTTCCCCCAAACCACTATGACATACATTGCTACTCAGAGTGCTAAATTTGAAAGGGCTCACAATAAAATCACCTCAGTTGTGGCTTCTCGGGCCTTTTGGCTAAAATGAAGCATAAAATCAACTCAAGCTAGATTCAAAGAAAAAGGGAGGCTACAGGCTTTCCTTTGCTCAATGAATGGATGTTAGGAACTGCAAGTAGGTATCTTCTTCCCTCTTACAGCAAGGGTTTAAGACAACCAGGATGAGCAAGCAAATGATGGCAAAGAGAGATGAGCATGGGAGACAGGAAGACAATGAGCCCTAGGAAAAAAAAGAGCACGAAACCCAGAGCAAGGCACGAATGGCACAATACTGGCAGAGGCCGCCCCACCCAGGTCTATGCCCAGGGCAAACCCTGGCCAGTCAGAGCAGGACTCTTAGGAGACGTCCACTCGACCAGGAGAGATCGTGCGCGGAGCTTCTGTGCCATCACGTGACGGGCACATGTGGTAATGGTAGGTCCACATTCATTCAGATACCTGCTGCTGGGGGCTACCGGAAGTTGCGAGGCTGTCCTGTTGTTCAGACGTAAGTAGAAGGTCGACTTCAGACACTTAGACCACGGGCGATTCCTCCCCAGGCCCACCGTGAGAAAGCAGGACAAATGCAGTATTTTGTAGGAACACAGTCTGATGGAGCAGCAGTCTATGAGTTTATCCTCCCCAAAGCGCATGGAGGTGCTGTTCCCCAATGGTAGGCAGATCAGGCATGGACGTGGTGAAAATTCAGAGGCCCCCAAGGCTGCCTAGCATTAGTTGGTTCGCTATCTCTGTCCTCCGCCTCAGCATAGGGCGCTCTGAATCTGATGTACTTAGAGTTTCACCTTTCTGAGCACATGTGGTTTCCAGGTATGTGGCTTCCTCTTTTAAAATCTTTAACTGACTCACCGTCCTTAAGATGTGACTAATCTCAAATCCTTTCTGGAATATGTGGGGAAATCTAACAGATCACAAATAGTGGGGAAATTGTTTTTAAAAACATGTCAAATTAAACTCTCTGGTGTTGATCCTAAAAAATAAGACTTACAGGGAAAGCTAGCATTAAAGAGTATTTTTCTTCTCAATTAAGCTGTTGGCAGTGTGGATTACAACTTCCCACTTCAACAATGGCCTGGCCACCGGCCCAGAAAGCATTTCTAAGGTATTAAGAGCTAAGACTAACCTGCCCTTTGAATCTAGGTTCACAACATACAATGGGAATAGTCATGTATAGGGACCACAAATATACTTTTTGAAATTTAAGAATTCAAACTCAAAAAAAAAAAAGAATTCAAACTCAGAGTGTAAATGACAGAAGATAAATTCTGACCTCCAGATACATTTCCAAACTTTACTGCAGAGCTGTTCTGCTTAATTTGCATATTGTTGCTGTACTTTTAAAAGTGTAATCATGCAAATAACTCGAAGGGATAGAAATAAACAGGGAGCACATTTTCAGGCCTGCCTGAATCTATGTTTTGCTGGGTTTCTAATTAGCTCCAAATAAAAAGGCTCAGTGGTACAGCACCTGCCTAGCATGCCAAGGCTGCAGGTTCAATCTTCAGCACCACCACCACCACCACACAAAAAAAGAACAAAATCTAAATTTTCAAATTTAAGAAAAAAAAATAAAGTTTAATGCAAATAATAAAACCACCTTGAACTCACTCTGGTCTTTGCAAATTAGTGTCTCCTTGTATTGAGGTACTGCCTGAAATCGGCCCGCTAACCAACAGTCACCCTTACTAAGAGTATGTCCAGAGTACATCAGACTCACTCAATCTTAGAGGACTCTCAGAAATGTGTGGAGTGTCATTATCCATAGGAAACAGGCTCAGGGCCAAGTGAGTAACTTGCCCAAGGTCATAAAGCTAATAAGCATGGAGGGCAGAATGCACACAGCCCTGGCTCTACAGTGTCCAAGGCCAGCCTATTAGCTTTTCATGGCACACACATGTCTCCAGGGTTAGCACTCGTATTTCTTTTCTATCTTGCTGCTGATAAGGCTGAGGAAACAGTCATCAGGGATAAGGAGAGCACACACTTCAATCGCTTCTGCCCTGCTTTTCAAGAGAACAAAACCTGTCTGCTGGTCAGGGACAGCGCCTGTGCTGGGTTAGATGTAACTCTAAACCACAAAACCTGACTCCAAGGCTACCTTCTAAAACCTTCCTTCTGTGACAATCTTGTTTACTACTCAAAACCCCGCCCACTCATTTGTGGACACTATCATCAGAAACATACACAAAGACACTTAATACACAATCAGTCTTTGCACCTAGGGTCAATTTACAATTTCATGGCATTACTGGCTACATTTTCAATAATCCTCAGGTTTAGGTTCTTAAGCACCAACCTCACATCAACTCAGAGCAGAATGCCCCTCCTCACCGTTTTTTGGTACCGGGGATTGAACTCAGGACCTTGCGCTTGCGAGGCAGCTGGTAGCATCACTGAGCTAAATCCCCAACCCAGAATGCCCCTTATTTTTAACTATCTATAAACAAATGTATTTGTGAACAGAATAAATCCTGTGGCTATCAATGCTTCAGAAATGACAATGAATTATGGTGAGATGGCAGACAGATAAATGCTGTCACCTGCTTCTCCCAAACATCACTCAGAAGCAGGCAGTTACAATAACTGAAGAATATACACTTGCAATAATCAAATAACCATGTTTACTCTACACTGCAGGACAGGATTAACTACTATAACTCACTGAAACAAGAAGAAGCACACCCATGATCCAGGGATGGCGAACCTTTTAGAGCTTTCAATGACACAAAGAGCCTGCTGCAGCACTTGTGCCATAGGTTCACTACCACTGCTATGGCCCTGCAGCTTGAGACCCTGGGAGCAAGAAGACAACTGGTCAGCTCTGCCCAGTGGGACCCCACGACTTCAGTTTAATGCCATCAAAACCTAACTAAAGTTCTTCCCAAGAGCTGTCATCTTTTGGGGGGGGGGTGTCAATACAGCTTTATTATAAAATAACTGTTCATTGTAGAAAAACTAGAATATATAGAAAAGTGCTAAGAAAATTTTAAAAAATCATTCAGCAGCACGATGTATAAGTTTATTTTGCTTAATCTGATGGAAAAAGGGACTCATACTTGCCACATTATTTCACAACTTAGTCTCAATTCTGAATGTCTTCATTTCAAGAGAAGTATTTCAGGCACTCTTTTCTTTTCAGTGCAGGGGATTGAACCCAGGGCTTTGTGCATGCCAGGTATGTGTGCTACCACTGAGCTACACCCCCACCTCCCCATCGCTTTTAAAGGCTAGAGTGGAGATCACGGTACAGGTGAATCAGTTCAGTCATGCTCCATACCCTCTAACGAAGGACACGAAGATACTTGAATTACCTACTTCATACACAGATTTCCCCCCACACTTTTAAATTGCTTTGGAAAATTTCTAGAGAAACTGTTAGAACTCAGGAGAGCTGCATTTTAAAGTTCTTGATAAGTACTGCCAATGCATCTCTCAGCAGGTACCAATTTGCCCTTGAGTCCTACTCCAGCCACCCTCTCAATAGTAAGGATGCCAAGTGATCTACAGACACACAAATCATATCAAGCTACTTGCCTGCCAAAATGCCACCATCAGCCCTAGATACCCATAACACAAGACCCAAATTCCCAGACCTGGCAGCCAAGTGCCTTCCCTCGGCCTGGCCCTGTGCGTCCCTGCCTGCACCTCCACCGCCCACAGCTCACAGTACAGCGCAGCCCTAAGGAGCCACCTTCATCACTATCTCCTACTAGTTCACATTTTAGGAAATCTGCTACTGCCTGACTCAAAAACTTCTACTCGTCCTCCAAGACTCGGCAGGGAAAAGAGTGGGAGTGTGGGCGAAACACCCTTGGTCCCCTCCAGCTGGCGTGTGAGCCTCTCTTTTGCACTATCATTTATTCCTTTCCACAGACCAAACCCTGCAGATGAAGCCCAGTATTAGTAACTGACTTTCAAGTAACCAGCAGCTTCACTAATGGACAGGGAAATGCAATGAGAATACACCCGCGTATAAGCCCCCATGGACAACCACGTCCAGCCCTGCAACCATCTGCTGCAGGGCTTCAAGATCTTGAACCATAATGTATAAAGCTATACTCATTTTCAGGGTCACATTTTTCTCTAGTTTTCCATAAGTAATCTATAACCTGAAGAAGGCTGCGCTCAAAGTTCACTTAAAGGTTGTTTGGATTTTCAATGTAAAAGCCTTCCACATAAATGTGCCAAAGTGAATTGCACTTAAGAAAAGTACTGCTCTGAACTATTTCAAGATAAACATGGTTTACTTAGCTCAAGAAGGAAGTGAACTCCGAGCAATAGAGAGGAGCTCATTAAGGCTAGTAAAAGGAAGTCTGCCGTCATTCAACACATTAGTGAGAGGTCACTGACTGATACAGCAGTATCCTGAAAGAGGATTCCTGTGTCTATGGCTAGTGTCCTCACCCTTTCTTCCCACCGTCTCCTACAGACAGACACTAATCTTTATATGTACTCTTGATCACCCCGGAGCAACAGAGGGAAACTAACCAGGCCTCCTCGAAAAGGAGAGAAAGAATAAAGCCATTCTCCATCTTCAATCCTGGGGAGGTAAAAAGGAAGACAAATAAGAAGTACTGGATTAGCTCAGTGTTCTGGGCATTAAAATGTACTAAAAAGCTAAATGTGTATGCATTTTCTCTTTATCAAAATGGTGACTTTAAAAAAATCTAAATCATATCAAAACTCTTCCAGCAAAAGCCCATAAGTGCAGCCAAGAAATGTTTGAAACAGATGACAAAGGGGACCCTGTCCAAAGAATATTAAAATATTATTCAACCTCCAATAACTTCAAAGGGTGGTACTGGCAAAAGAACAAAGAGAAAAATCAATGGAACAAAATAGGAAGTCCAAAAACACAGCCTGGAATTCTGAGTATGGTAAGGATGGCATTTTAAATTGGTAGGGAAATGAGAGATAATTTAACACACAGCGCTGAGACAATGTAGTTTTTGGAGAGAAAAGTGAGCTTGCAATGACCTACCCTTTCTAGAATCAGAAAAAATGTTGCCTTTAAAAATCTCCCCAGGGGAGGAGGCTGGGGGGGGCAGGATAAAATAAAATAAAATGTATTTTTAAAAAATCTCCCCAGGGCAGTAACTTTCTGAGTTTAAGGATCTAAAATCAGAAAGGGATAGATTATGTATTACATGAACATGTAAACTCTGTATATCAAAGAACTAAGAAAAAACCACAAATATGAAGAAAATATGAATTATAGTTATTTAACTCAAGACACAGGAACTAGGGTTCCCACAGCCTGTTGATAATGAGCATAATAAATTAGTTCTCAGGAGTCCTGATATCATTGTAAAGCAAAATTACCTAGAATACAATAACTTTGCAGATGAGTCTAATTATCTTCTATATTCATCCGGAGAACCCTGATGCCCATCTCCCTTTCCTGCTTTAACACTCAATGGCTTTTTCATCCACTTAGAATAAAATCCCCCTAGAAATACTGTCAGGCCCAAGCACCTTTCTTTTACTGCCTTCTGGGTGTCCTTTCCAAGCTGGCTCCGGCCTTGGGACTTATACCTCCTCCCCGTCTTGCCTGCTTATCAATCACATTCACACAACTGGTTTCTTATCAGACCCATGTCACCTTCCCCACCTAATAGGGTACTGCCCTGCCCTTACCCAGCTCTATTTTCTCCACACACAGTGCCCATCACTAGTTGGGCACTAGCACCTGTCCCTTCCATCTGTAATGCTGTGTCCCCAAGACTTAGGGTCTGAAGCCACAGGGGCCCTGAACGGATCTGCTTTATAAAGGGATAAATCCTAAGCACGTCTGAAGGTTTCCATGAATCAGGATCAGTCCGATGAACCTAACAGCTCCGTGCCTCCTTGGGATCTACAGAAGTTAGATTTGGCTGGTTTCTGATCTGCTACACTTCTAGGTTTTTCCGGTACGTGCCTGCAGTGTGAAATGGCTCCTGTCTGCTATTAGCTGTCACAGCTCTGCCACCTCTTGGTGGTCCCTATCCCAATTCCAAGATATGTCAAGTCAAGAAGGTAAAAGTACACAAAGATTGGGCTGCTCGATCATTAAAACGCAATAACTTTAGTCCAGACAGGCATATCTTCTCGGATTTTTCAAGGGCTTTTTAGCTTCCCTTCTAGGTCTCAGACAGCCCCTGGCCAGAACGGCTTGCTAGTTACTAGTCCCTAGACCTGAATTCTGACATTTTCAGCATTATACCACAATGCACTTATGCTGAAAGTGATGTTATCTCATAATTCTACAAACAAAACAATAGTTTTGTGTAAAACAAAAGAATTTTCTCTTAAGATAAAGAATTAGTTTTCTTTTTAGGAGAAATGTAAAGCTGAGCATATTCAGCTCCAAACTAAGGTTCCTCCTGTGCTAGAAGATTCAAGAGTCAAGCCTACTTTCCATACAAAACTGAGCACAGAATTTCCAATTTCAGAGCTCAGTTGTGTGGACTTTTGGCCAAGGCTGCAAAGTGGAGCAAACTGTTATCATAAACTACACTGTATAACCTCCATCCTGATTCAAGCCTTCCCTAAAAGTTCTCATCTCGTGCCAGCTCCATAGCAGATTTAAGCTCAGGAGGCAGGCTTAGAAGCAGGGACCCTAACCTGCAAGAATAAGACCACCTTCAGGCTCTAGGCTCTTGGGCCACTTCAGATCAGAGCGATAAAGAAGAGAAAGCTGAAGAATTGACTAGACAGGATGCAGCATCTCCCTGAAGAGGTTTTCATCTCTCAGAAAGATAGAGGTATTAGAAATAAGGAAGAACCCAGGCCAGAAGACAAAACTGTGTGTTTCTACTTTCCCCAGTCACCTAAAAACAAACAAACAAACAAACAATGAGATAAAGTCTTCACACATCTCCCTGCCTCTAAGAAGAGAGGTAGCCAGAGATAAGAAAGGAAATCAGAATTCAGAACATCAAGCATGGGCTTTGGGTAACCACTGATTAGTATAAAACAGCAGTCATTTAGTTTGCATTCCATTTTGTGGCTATTGCCGGTGTGACAGGACCCCTGTTGATCTGTATACAATGATTTTGTTAGCATGAAACTATATTTGTTGGGGGCCAGGGATAAAGAGTCACATAATCTGCTATTTGAACAAACTACTTTGGTAATCATTCCCAGGGCTGTGATTGCACATTGCCTCCCACCAAACTGCAGTGTGTGGATTTATTTGAAAAACCATAAACAATTCAGCAGGCTCATCTTCCATTTCTTTCTTTTTTTTTTTGGTATGGGGATTGAACTCAGGACCTTGCAGTTTCGAGGCAGGCAGCGGTTCCACTGAGCTAAATCCCTGGCCCATCGTCCCTCTAATGTGGATGTTTCTCTGGACAGAGTGCAAAATCCCAGGTAAGTGATGGTGTACATCCATCTGTAGGTTCCTAAATCACTACATTAGTCTCTATCTTCACTACCTGCATGCTAAGCTTTTCAGTGGCTCAGGACTGTTCTTGGCAGAAGTGGGCTCTGGCCATAAGCACAAGCCTTAAGGAAAACATGTAGGAAAGGGGATCAAGCTATTCCAGACAGCCCTTTTCTACTGCTCTTTAATCTTCTCAATCTTTACTTCCTTCCTAAAAGGAAGGAGATACGTATACAGGTATAGGCCTCTGCCCTTGTCATACCTAGCGCCTGAAAATTTAGACCAACACTGCCCTTAAAAGCTGAAGTCCTAAAGGTATTATTTATACATTAAGAAAAAACAGCAACTAGCAAATCCCTATTCAGCACGGACTGCTCCACAAGTTCATTCCCACATCATTAGTGCTCTGAAACCATTCCTGACACTGGTTTGTTCTGTGGCTGAACTCCAAACGTTATCCGTACAGTGTTTCTGTACTTCTCACGCATAAGTCCACCAAGTCCCTTTACTGAGTCTACACCCGTCTCCTACTTTAAAATTACTCCAATACAAATTTGATTCTAACCATGCTTGCCATTCCAAAATCACCTAAGACTACTTTGGCTAATCCTTTTGTTAATCCTGAAAATGATTGCAGCCACATTTATGACTCATTTTGCCAACTAGAGCCTAGTTACTGGATAACATTTCATCACTTTGAGTTAACATGACTTTAACTGAGCTAATGAACACCGGAATGCAGTCGTCCATTGAACCCACCACGGGAACTGCCTTCCCCCCAAGGTCCTTTCTCTTCCTTCGACAGACTGGCATGGTCAACTGCAGAGTGGGAACCCTCTTTCACTTACAGAAATACAGTACTTCTAACAGTAAAACCTAAAAGTATGCTACGGAAAAGCTCCAGCCACATTAATTTACGTGGGATCTAGCTTTGCAACGGCAAAGGTGCACATTTTAGAAAATCAAATTGTAACCTCACTGCAACCACTATCACAGGTACAGTACTGTGCTGTGAGTTTTCCCACAACCATAGGAGGCAGCCCACTCGGTGAGGCCCCTTTAACAAAAGAGAAAGCTTGCACCTGGAATACTCAAACACCTCGTTCAAGGCCAGGACGAGAGCCACGCCCAGAGAGGTGCCAGTTAGCCTAGTCCATCTACCCAGCCAGCGCTCGTGAGCACCGCGCTCAGCATCCCGCCTCTCGCTTCTGCTACCAAGGTCGGGCATCGCCAAGGGAAGCCCGGGAGCCTGGGTGTGGGAAGCAGGCAGAGGCGGGAGCCAGGGGTAGGAGTAGGGCTGGCCGCCCGGATGCTGGATGCTGAGGCGGGAGGCGGCGCCTGAGCAGGGGCTCACCTGTGTGCGGCCACGGCGCGGGTCTGCAGGTATTTCTGGGCGGTCATGACTCCCACAAAGATAAAGTTGCCGTCGCGCTGGCCGCCATCCGGGCCCGCGCCTTGCGGCCAAGGCTGCACCCCGCGCGCGTCGCCGCGCGCCCCGCCGGCCTGGGAAGCCGCAGCCTGCGCCGAGCGGCATCCCTCGAGGCCGGCGCGGCGCCGCGGGCCCGCTCGCTTCAGCTCGGAGGCGCGGGGCAGGACGAGGCGCGAGGCCAGCACGAAGCCCAGCACGAGCCCGAGCAGCACGCTGAGCCAGGCGCGCCGGCCGCGCGCGGCCATGCCCGCGCCCCTCGCCCGCCGGGCCGCCGCCGCAGGCTCCGCGCCTCAGCCCGTCCTAGCGCCGCGAGGCCCGGCCCGGGAAGCGCCGCGGCCCCCGAGGGCCCGCCGCGCCCATCGCGGCCCCCGAGCCGCCCGCAGGCCCCGCGCCGCCGCTTTGTTCCGAACGCCCGCCTCGCCGCCGCGGCCTGCGCCTTTAAGAGGGGACCATGCCCGGCGCGCGCCGGCGGCGGCTCGAGCGCGAGGCGGCGGCCGCGGCTCCTCCTGCTCGCGCGCTGGGACGCGGGGCCAGCGCGACAGCGACGGCAGTGGCAGCTGAGCCCGGGCTCCCCTGCGGCCCTGCTTGCGTTCCCCGGGCTGACTCGGCTCGGCTCGCGCTGCGCCCGACCCCGTCGTCTTCGTGGCCGGTGCCGCCGCTGCAGCCGCACATCCTCCGGCTTAGCTCGCCATTGCAACAGGAGCCCCTCACGTCACGCACAGCGCGTTATGAAGCAGCCCCGGCGGCGGCGAGCCGTGGCCCCTCTCAGGATCCGTCCGCGCCCCGCGATTGGCGCAAAAGTGAATGGGGGGCGGTTCACGTGGCCAAAGTTTAACTAGGGAAAAAAAAGCGCCCCGCCTGCTTGAGCGGTCGGCGGCCGGGTGGAGGGGGCGTGGGCCAGGCAGCCCGTTATCCGCGTTGGGCCACGCCCCCGCCGCCCGCGCCTGCCTGGGCTCTGGCACCCGCGCTGGGACTGAGGTCCAAGGGTGTCTCGGGCGTGAGTGTCGGGAGCGAACTTTGCCGAAGGGGTTCCGTGGGCCCCAGGCTCCACCAGCCGCGCGTCCCTCCCGCCGGGACCGACTCGGGACCGCCATTCGCGCCCGCGCGCTCGACGGACGCCGGGCGCGAGCCCAGCTACCCGCATCCCCGCAGCTCGAGTCTCCACAAAGAAGGGGGGAGCAGGCTTGATGTGCAGTCTCCTCACACAGTATAGCGTTTAATGGGTGGCGAAGAAGTGGTCCACGATGTTACGCACTGGATGATACGCGCTGTTTGTTGTATTTTATTTGTATCTCGATGAATAATGAAGTGGCCCCAAGCGTGCTGACTTTCTGTCCCTAATTCCTGGGTTCACTTCACCAAACGAGAATCTCTCAGGCTCCGGCAGATACTTTGCTCTAGAAGAGCTTCATTAGGCAACCCTAATATATTGGCGACTAAATTACAAGGCTAATGCGGATGATAAGCACTAATTGTATTTACAGTCTGGGTGGGCCAGTGCCCTCACGTGAGGCTTTGGCAATACTTTAAGAGTCAATCTCTAAATGGACATGAATTTGTCTTTTTGAGTACTAGGAATTGAACCCACGGATAGATAAATATTTGTGGGGGTTTTGTCTTGTATTTTTAAAGACAGGGTTCACTAACTTACCCAGGCTAGCCTCCAACGTGTGATACTGCCTTTACCGTTACTGAGACAAAATACCTACATCCAAAGTTGAAAGGGAAAAGGTTTATTTGGCTTACAGTTTGTAGAGGTTCAGTCCATAACGGGCTGGCTCCAACGCAGGGATGGCAAACAGGCATCGCAGAGGAGAAACATGGTGTGCACAAGGTAGAAAAGGTAACAAGGGACTTTAACAGTGTCTTTCTCTTTTTAGCTTATCCAGACTACCAGGATTAGACAGGTGCCAAACCAATCACTCACGTGTAGTGGTTTAGTAATCACACACCCCTAATCCTAGCATCATGCACTCTAGACTCACCCACCTATGACCTCATGAGGCTGTGGGGGAATATCCAGAACCGAACCATAACAAGTATGGGCCCCATTGTCCAGCTAGAGCTATGGATTTCTAAGAGAAGTTTGGGGTACCAGCTCTTCTACACTGGATTTTAAATTTTATACGTTTCCTTAACAAAAACTCAGCTAAGGCACAAAAGCTGAGAAGGTGCCCACACAACAAATGTTTGTAAATATTAAATATGTTTGTAAATATAAGTAACCCTTGTTACTTAGTCGCCAATATATTGGGGTTTTCTAATGAAACGATTTAAGAGCAAAGTGTTTCCTTGGGCCTGAGAGGTTCTCATTTAATCAAGTGAACCCAGGAATTAGGGACGGAAAGTGAGCATGCTTGGGGTTATCCTTGGATCTTCCTTCATTACTAATAGGACCAAATGGCTGAAATGTTACGTAGTTTAAAACACCAAGCTGTGGAAGTCGCAGATACCTTCTCTGCAACTGAATGGTGGTCTCTTGTTTATTCTTTGGATATTACCACTTTCTTTGATTCTTGTGATTTATGTCAAAAATAGTTCATTACCCAACTCCCCACAGCCTCCCTCCCTAAGAGGTGATCCCACAGCTAAAAATAAAATACTCATTATACAGCAAATACAGGATTCCAGCAGTGGTCTTGGGAAAAATACAGAACATACAACTATGAATTACAGGCTCAAAAACCATCCAAGAAGGCTTCCAGTAAGACCATAAACCACAAACGCTGAGGAGCCACGACATAGCCCCCAATTCAGCAACAGTCCCATAATTCACAAGCATTTGCATAAAGCACAAATCTGGCAAGAGGCAGATGTTCGCTTTTGTGACATAGGGATTTCAGAACAGTATCTTCTAACCTGCTTTAGAGGTGTCTGTATTTCCTTCTTTAAACTAAAATTCAATGAAAAATACAAAAGTGTGTGAAGAAGTATTTGAAAGATGCTGAAAATTCTGTCCTCAATCCCTTGGTTCCTAGAAGTCCTTTAATTTTAAGGTCAGTGGTGTTGCCTGCCTCACCCTATGCCTGATGGAGGCGCCACCTGGGGCCAGCTAGGGGGGCGGGTGTGAGGAGGCGGGTTGATTAGATTTTACGGGCATTTCCCTACAATAAGCTAAGGAAAGAATTTTAATGTCACTGGGTTCTCAATTTGTTGCACTAGGAATGTTCTCTGTTAAAGTTTTTCTCATTGTAAAAAAAAAAAAGGAGCGCTGTTAACCATCATCTGAGAAAGCTGGAGGATGCCCTTCTTCCATGAGGACTGGAGCACGCCCCCTGAGAGGGGTCCTTGGCCTGGGTCTGGGATCACGGCCCGGGCTGGGGTCTGAGTCCTACATGGGGCGAGTTCCAGCAAGGCCTGCCAGCCTCCTTCTCCCTAAATGAGTCTTTCCATCCCATCCCGTTAAAGGCTCTTTTATGGTGGTTCTAGACTGACATTTAGAATTTTTAAAAAAAATGTCAGATCATCTATTTCCTTTCTGTTTGCCGGAGTGTTACTCTATGACACATTATTAAAATTCATCTCTACCTACATGACTGAACATTTTCTCACAAATTGCAACTTTGTTCCCACACGTTAACATTTTTTTCCCCTGCTGCTAATACATTGAATGTCTGTTACAGGTATAACATTTCGTATAATTTGCAGCAATTTCTTGGAAACCTTTAGTAAATACCTCAATTGTTTGTTGGCAGCAAGCCCTGAACAACCCACAGTTCCCTGTAAAGGTTTCTTTTAAAGACACAGCAACTGAACTTAAGCCTTAAACAGGGGTCCTTGGAAAAAGTGGTCATAATTTTAAAAAAAAAAAAACTTTTAGAAATGCCTCTTTTAAGAAACAGTGAATGCTGAGGAGTTATAATAAGCCATCCTTTTAGAAGGTTCTGTTCGCTGCCTGCACAGAATATCTGTAATGACCGCTTTACTTATGTCACCACTTAACCTCTATTAACCCAAGGAAACTTTGCTTCATTATTAGTGCTGCTGAAGTGAAAAAAGCAAAGCGTATTAATTTTTGTCTCGCTGTTTCCCTGACTTGCAGCATTTCCAGTCGGGGGCAGCATAGGGCAGTGACTATAGCTAGCTTCTGTTCTATCTTCCAAACGCCAGCGGATCCAACACCGGTTGTCGAGGCTGTCGATCAGCTCTGTTTCGTCAGACACAGGTGCACATGAGCACACGGACAGGGCAGAAAGGAGAAACAGGGCAAGGCTGTGGCTGGCTGGACGAGATATCATCTTGCTAAGTAGAAGGCGCTGGCTACCGCCAGCATGGATGCTCCTAGGAACGACCTAACGGTTCTTTGGGAGATAACCTCACTGCAGAAGCCAAGGACAGTTCGCTTCTAGTCTAAGACTCCATCCTGGGTAGCAAAGCAATTCACCTTTCCCATGGGTTTTGAAGAAATGCCATTAACCATTAAGGGGTGCTAGAGCTTCCCCAGCTGGAGAGCTCGCACGAAGTCAAAGCTCCCATCCACAGAGCGGACAGCACTGCCCTGTGCGTCAGAACCAGGCGCTGGCCTGCTGGCTGCAGTGTGGCCCCCAGGGTTAACCACACCTGGGGTCAGGGCTGGGGATCTTGGGGAGACCTCTATACGTGTAGCTCAGACTGTTTCATTCAAGGCCTAGTGAAGCATAAAATTGCTTGTGAAAAAAAATTCAAGCTGCAGAAAAAGGTTTATGCTGCTAACTGAAGCAGCAGTCATTCAGATCTGGCAACATCCAAAGCAAGACATAAGGATCAAAAAACACCATAAAAATTGCTGCTAAGTGACCCATTTGGTCCATCTCTGGGCACACACTCTGTCACTCTACTGTCATGCCAGCGTCAGGGCATAAATATTGTTACCACTCACCTGACAGGCCATGAGGGCTATCGTCCAGGCCTGGCGGTAAAGGGCTGTCTAGGAATTCACACTAATAAGGCTGTGATGGTACATTCTGTCATGGGGTCCATGGGAAAAGAGGCCCTCCAGTGTGCCAGTAGGACAGCAGAGTCTCATAACTCATTTTGAGGGCAATTTTGTCAACATTACAAATTCCAAGTTTATTTGCTCCGGACCCAGGTATCCTACTTCTGCGAATTTACTCTCTAGCTGTACAGAACAAAATGACACTCAGATGAGGTTTTTCTCTGCTACACTGTGTATGTTAGCGCATGGTTCATTTTTAGGGGGGAAGAATGAACAGGCAACGGGACAGGAACCGGAGAGTGAAATACAGGTGTTCTCCCACTTAGAAGGGGATCCAGCTGAATAACCCACCATCAGCTGAAAATATCCTAAGTGGAAAATGCATCAACACAACCTCACCTACTGAGGGTCACCGTTCAACCACACAGCGCCCTGTGACGTCGCTGCTTCCCCTTGTGATCATTTGACTGCCTGGTAGCCACAGCTCTTGCAGGCTTCAGAGGAGAGAACTGGACCGAAGATCCCTGGTTTGGGAAAAGGGCAACATTCAAAATTCAGGGCACATTTTCTACTGAGTGCATACTGCTTTTGTCCCATGGTAAAGTCCAAAAATCTGAAGTCAAACAATTAAGCCAGGGCCATCCGTGTTCTGCAGCTGTAAAAGACGGAGGGGGCTGTCTCCATGCTGAAATGGAAGAAGTTCAATGTGGTGAAAACCAGAAAACAGAAAGAATAAGAGTGCTATTAGTGTTTTTTTTTTTTTTTCCGGTACTGGGGATCGAACTCAGGACCTTGTGCTTGCAAGGCAGGCAAGGTGCCACTGAGCTAAATCCCTGGCCCCTGTTATTAATGTTTTTATAACACAATACTTGAAGGATGCACAAGAAATCAAAGGGGTGACCTGGAGGGGAGCAGTGCAGAGCTAAGGAAGAGGGATGAATGAGATTCCCCAAAGAGTATAGGTCATTAAGACCATAGGTTCTACCTGACAACTTCTGTCTTCAGATGTGGAAACTGTGCCTCCAGACAGGAAACTGCTAAGTTGCACAGTGAGTACTGTTGTGGGCCATGAGCCAGAATCCAAGCCCAGAATATCTCAGATTCTAAGCAAGAACCCTCAAGGTATTTCCTTTCAAGCTTTATCTCTCATCCCTCAGCAACCGATTCAAGAGAAATTTCAGAGAATGAACTGAACTTTTGCTTCATAGTTTCCTCAAAATATCCTTGTATTCTTCTAGCATGGAATACCAAGAGGTTTCTCAAATCATCAGAATGCCTATATAGGTGAAGCATCCTAATTCACAGTGTTCCAAAATCTGAAACTGTTTGAGCATGGACAGAAGGCCAAGTGTGAACAATTCCAGAACATGAGATTGTTTCATGTACAGAATTATGACAAATATTGTATACAGTTATTCAGGTTATATATACACTGTGTAAGGATTTAAATCTCAACTGTACAATATCTCAGTATATATTTATATGGAAATATTTTTAAAATGTGAAATCAGAAACACTTCTGAACCCAAGCATTTTGGATAAGAGTCATTCATCCTGTACTTAGAATCTGTTTCTCCACTTGGTTTATACTTGCTCCACCTTATACTTTCTTCTTGGGCCTTCCAAAATCTCGGAGATTTGTGCCATGTCCTTTTTTTTTTTTTTTAAGCCCTTAGACATATATAGGAAACAATCTTCCAAAAATTTTCTTAGATATTTTAGTAAATCACAATATAAGGAAATGCTGGGTTGAGTACCGTGGTAGAACTGTGTGACAGTGGTGTCCTCTTGTGGTAGACATCTGTGCCTGCCAAGTGAGGATATTTTTCATCTTGACCTGGTCACTTTATTTAATCATAACCTATTTCTTTTTCTTTTCTTTTTTTCTTTCTCTCCCTTTCTTTCTTTCTTTCTTTCTTTCTTTCTTTCTTTCTTTCTTTCTTTCTTTCTTTCTTTCTTTCTTTCCTTCCTTCCTTCCTCCTTCCTTCCTTCCTTTCTCCCCTCCCTCACTTTCTTTTCTTTTTTCTTCCTTTCTTCCCTCCCTCCTTCCTTCCTTCCTTTCTTTCCTTTTTTCTTAGACATGCCTATTTCTAATTATAGCCCAACCCAGCATTTTCTCAGGTTAGATGGCAATACTTTAAAGTGAGAGAAACTGAACAAAAAAACCGAAGAACTGTGAGCTGGAATCTGCTTTGTGAAGCTGACTGAGACTGTTGGAGGCACTCTGCAGGTTCAGCAAGCACCCCAAATAATCCCAATATGCAGCTTGGTATGGGAGCCACAGATCTCCTCTTTCATGTGCCGACAACCTCGCAATGAATGCAAAATATCAGCCCGTGTAGACTTATTGTATAGGCACTGCTTGAGAGGTTTTTGTCTTCCTGCGTCTGCCAGGGACCACAAGGTGCTGAGCTCACGCAGGAGAGCTTGTCTGTAGGCCCTCACTGTGGAATTTTGAAGCTCCAAATAAGCATGACATAGCTGTACAACACTGAGGTTTTGGGGAACACCCCGCTCTGCTCATCATACCCACCACATCAGACATGTGCCTTTCCCAAGCCTGGAGGATCCCAATGCTGCATGGGGCCGGCTGGGCATGGAGTCAGGTGCCATCGGAGAGGTCAGAGACTGTCCATACCTTGGGGCTTTCATCAGCCTCCCCAACATCAAAACAGCGGCGAGCCTGTCTTTGTCCCCTCCAAGGAACCCTGGCACATTCCTGGCCACCTTTGCTTCCTGGCTGACATGACATGAGCAGTTTCCTCTGTCGCATGCCCCCACCATGGCATTCCGTGCTGCCACAGGCCTAAAGGCCATGGGGCCAAGGGACTGGGGAGTGACACTTACAAACCTGTGAGCCAAAATGAACCTTTCTTCCTTGAAAGTTGATTATTTCAGGTATTCTGTCTCAGTAACAGAAAATTAGCACAAAGGGGCCACTGACCTCTTTTTCTTTGTATTTCTTCTGAATTTGCCACTTTGAACTATCTGTGATGTGGGGATCTGCCAAACTATTCCCTCCTTCCTCCCTTCCCTTCTTCCCACTTTCCTCTTTCCTTCCCCCGCCCCCTTCCCTTTTGGGGCTGTGTTCCCCAGGAAAGGCCGCAGACCCCAGCAACACCTGAATTTGGAAGGTGCTCTGAATGGGCGTCCTCCCTCCTACTCGGTGGGAAGGTCATCTCCAAGGATAACATGATTTCATTGCTACCAACTGCATTTAGCCTAAGATGGCCTTAGCCATGGCATTCAGCTTCCCTGGCAGAGTTCAACATGTGGAATTTACAGGAGGAATTTTACTGAAACAAGGTAACTTGGTTTTTTCCCACATTTTTCTGAATTTCATGACAATTTGTTCCAATCCATGAGAAATGGTTAAAAAGTGAACTTGTATGTCATTTCATATTAGTTAAGTTAGAAACAAAATGCCATTGCAAAGTGTATTTCATTTTAACTATTTAGTAGTAATGAAGGCAACGGTTTCACCTACGAGAGGGCAAACACTGGTTGCAGGGTGAGAAGCTGGGTCCCGTGGCTGTGGACAGGAGAGCTGCTGGTGACACCTGCCTGGGACACATTCCAGGCCAGTCCTCCTCTGCTTCACTCCTTTGTCATCTTTTGTGATGTCAAGGGAGAAAAGCTCAGACTAAGAACTCAGAGACTTCTGATCTACACCAGGGTTTCATCATGGATCCACCAGGGAGCAGAAGCCTCACCGGTTACTTGAACAAAAAAGTTTTGATAACAATTTTATAGAGCTGGGCATGATGGTGGACACCTGTAATCCCAGCACTTGGGAGGCTGAGGCAGGAGGACTGCCTCGAGTTCAAGGCCACCCTGAACTACATAGTGAGACCCTGTCTCAAAAAAACCCCAAACCAAATAAAACAAAACATGAAAACCTCCCACCACCCCCCCACAATTATTTGAGATATAACTGATACACAGTAAACTCCACGTTTATAATACTGAATTTAGGTTTTCACATGTATATAGCTATAACATCAGCAGTAGCACAATCAAAATAACGGACTTGCCATCACCGCAGAAGTCTTCTTGCGCCGCCTGTATCTCTTCACTTCGTCCCCTCGTTTGTGTCAGGCCCACACTAACGTGCTCCACACTATAGATTAGTGCGCATGCGCCAGAGTTTTGGGTCAAAAGATGATCGCGTATGTAACTTTTCTGTCTGGCTCCTTTCCTACAGCACTGAAATCGCTGAAATTCATCCACGTGGTGGCGCCTGTCATTAGTTCGATCCATTGTATCGCTAAGCGGCTTTCAGGCCACAAAGTACTCCAGGTTGTCCAGCCAACTGTCTGGTTTTGATTTGAGCTACTCCAGGCACAGCTGCTATGAGCATTCATGTCATATGCAAGACTTTGTGTGGACACACGCTTTCATTTCCACTAGGTGGATGTTTGTAAGTGGGATGCTGGGTGATACACTGTAATTTCACTTTGTTGTTTTGGTTTTTTTTGGTACCGGGGATCGAACTCGGGTCCTTGCGCTTGCACAGCAGGCGGTGAAACCACTGAGCTAAATCCCCGGCCCCTGTAATTTCACCTTTTAAAGAACTGCCAAACTGTTTTCATTCCTTCCTTCTTTTCTTCCCTCCCTCTCTCCCTCTTTTGTCTTTGCAGTGCCTGTGACACCATTTTCCATTTTCTGTTCCTGCCAGGATGTGTCAGGGTTCCACCTCCCCATCCTCCATCAGCACTTGGAATGGCACATCTTCCTAATTTTAGGGTTTCCAATAAGCATGTAGGTGTCTCAGTGAGGTTTTAATTTGCATTTTCCTAACGAGGACCTGGGAAATACACTTTCAAATGGGACTGGGGACTGGCTTCCTAGGGTGTTTAGGGAGTGAGTCACGGATACTGGCGATTGTTCACAGCAGTGGCATCAGAGGCATCCACAGTATCCGTGGCGATGCCCAGGAGGGTGGGTGAGAGGATACCGAGCCAGTAGGTGGTCTCGGGGATGAGAAACAGGCACAAGGACAAGAGGGGAATTACAGAGACTGCGGGGCCTGCTGGCTACTTTTGATGGCCCTCTAGTGTTCATGCTGAGAAAAGGACAAGTTAAAGGTACTTATGGTCCCCACAGAACCCAAATGGAAAGTTGAAGTCCTGCTGCTCCCCATCCTCTGCAGCTGCAGCAAGGAATGGCTGAAGCCAAGACCAGGTCTGACCACGGGCTGCAGAGAAATGTGAACCTTTAGATCCCTTGCAGCTCCCACCAGCCACCTCCTACAGAAACATCTCCCAGTGACTGCACCTGGCCAGCTCTCGCCACTCGACACTGATCACCCACAGCCTCACTGCGAGGTTCCTACAGTCTCAGGCCATGGAAGAGCTTGATCCCAACTTGTCACTCAAATTATGATCTCACCAGTGGGTGATCCACTGATGGAGACAGAGCCAGCCCAGCTCTGAACACATGAACCGTGGGAGGACATCAAGATCTGAGCCATGATGCCGGGGCTGCTCAGGAATGCCCATGCCCCCTTGCCAGCACCTTTCTAAAGCTTTGCTCAAGCAATGTCCTCCAGGCCATCTCCTATCATTAGGTGTTGGCCGGGCCTTGCTCACTCTGATGCTTTAGGGACACACCCTTCTTTCCTTTTTTTGGTATCAAGGATCAAACTTAGGACCTTACACTTCCGAGGCAGGTGGCGGAACCACTGAGCTAAATCCCCAGCCCGGGAAGCACCCTTTCTTGCCTGGATTTGCAGTTCCTGGTGGCCCATCACACCAATCTTTACCTCTCTCTTGACATGGCTGTTTCCTCTCAGCATCTGTGTCTCTTTTCTTCTAAGGACACTAATTGTTAAGAACAGAATTGTGTCTGCCCTCTACACCGAATTCATGTGATGGAGCCTTAACTCCCAGTACCTCCAAATGTGACCAGACTTGGTGACAGGGTCTTTAAATTAAATGACGAAGAGGCCATTGGCCATTGGGGCCCTAACCCAGTCTCACTTGTGCCCCCAGAAAGAGGGGTGAGAAGTAGAGGCAAGACCACTGAAGAGGCAGCCTGAAAGTAGCCATGAGCATGCCAAGGAGGCCTCAGAGGAAAGCAGCACTGCCAGCACTGTCGCCTCCACTTCCAGCCCCCAGACTGAGAGCAGATGTGGGTGCTGAGGCCACCAGTCTGGTGCTGTACCTTGTTAGGCCAGACCTAGCTGACTGGTACACTGATCACACCGGGTGAGGGCCCACTTCCATTCAGGTGACCTCACCTGGGCCTATCTCCAAATAAGGCCCTGTTCACAGATACTGGGGGGTTAGAACTTCAATATGTGCTTTGGGGAAAGGGGGTCTGACCCCAACAGACACCGCTTTGCAAATATTCGCACATCCCCCAAGCTCCAACCTTCCAGCTGGGCTCAGCCAGTGGGAGGCACTGCAGGAGACTGGTGGGAGGACAGTGACGTCTGAACATGCTGGGCCCTCTTGCTGGGTCTCTGTGAGTGGCTGTCTACTGCATGCTGTCTCTGTCAGGTGGCCCTCTCCAAATCGGTCCTTTCTCTGTGTTCTCGTAACTGTTCTCCGACTAGTGGGGCGCTGATGGCTTGCCACCGTTGCAGCCAACCCGAGATGATACCGAGCCTAAACTCTGCCTGCACACATGCAAACAGCTCCTTTGTTAAATGCTCCAGCCACAGGTTTGAGTCTGCTGTGTGTCCTTCGGGGATCCTGGCTGATTTGGGCCATTCTGGGGTTGAGATGCAGCATATTAGTCAAAGCAGGACTCAGCACCACTGCTATGCAATCCTCCCCATTGTAAATCTGGGAGATGATCCTGAAGCAAGGAGTGGGGAGATTGCACAGGCTGCAGGGGTTCACCTAACAGCACCCATGAGGATCTGCACTAATTTTGCCACCCACACCAGTTTTCTCTGCTCCATGCATTTACACCCTTGAATTGGGACTGTATAGCTCCTCTCATTGAGTTTGGGATTCTCCCTATGGCATCTTTATTAGGAGTGGCCTAATAAATTGTTATGGGTCAATGAATTGGGACAAACGGGGAAGCACATGGACCTGGAAAGGTCTGACACAGTTCTTGGAACTGAGCTGCCATTGTTGGCTGGTGAAGATGTCACCTGCTGTCCAGTGTAGAGCCAGCTGCCACACAAGGGGAAGCCCACGGGGCCCAGGCCCTCCTGCTGAGCGGCTGCCTGACCACAGATGCAGGAGCAGGAGCAGCCAAGATCTACAGAGGCAAGCCCAGCAGAGTCTGGACAAACGGTCATTTTAAAGCATTTGGAGTGGTCTGGGATGCCGGAGAAGCTGATGGACACATTTTCCAAATCAGAGGTCACTTTGGCAGCTCACTTCTCTTGCACAGTTTGATTACAAGTCTTTTTCTATCACAGGGTTTTCAGGCAGTTTTATGATGGTAGGGAGGGGCCTGAAGTGAACTTTAAGGTTTGGAACAGGTGTGTAGGTTACATCAGCATTTGCAGAAACTTACTCCAAAAGGACATCAGGCGGCCTTGTAGCCTTCAGGATACCGAAAAGGCAGCACGGGGCCAGTAGTTAGTTTCCCCGTGTTTTCCCATTACCAAGTGGACCCCAAGGAGGACCGAGCTATGAAGGAGCCTGGCAGGAACTGGGACAAATACTGAACACCACATTCTCCTGGTTTCCCACTGTAATGGACCGGATGTTTGTCCCCCTCATACCCCCTAGTTCTTATGTGAAATTCCCTCCCCCAGTGTGATGGCTTCAGGAAGTGGGGCCGCTGGATGGTGATGTCATGAGGGTGCAGCTCTCCTGAGTGGGGATTAGACTCTCATCAAAACTCCAGGGAGCTCCGTCTGCATGTGTGGAACCAAGGAAGTCAGTTGTCCATTCCCTGGAAGAAGCGACACCTCTTGACATCTTCACCCTGGACTCCTGGCCTCCAGAAGCATAAGAAACACATTTCCGTGGTTTGTAAGACACCCATCTGCCATACTTTGTTACAGCAGCTAAGCCAGAGGTTATCTCATTCTCAAATATTCCCTAACTTTTCTAACTACTACATTCTATCAAAGCAGAGCCAGTGGCTACAGAATCCAGGCAGGTCCGAGCCAGCCCTTCTTACTGCAGCCCATGTCTTCCATCCATGCCTCCATCATGGTCCTTCATGTTCCTGTGGTGGGCAGGGGCCAGGCCTGCTCAAGTCTTGTATCCCAGAGCACACCACCCTTTCCTTCCCTGAGTTCTCTGAGCCAGCATTGGACTGGGATATACACACTGACATTTTATCTCCAGCCATAAACACCCGCCTGCACTCCCACTGAAAGAGCACCAATGCATCTGTGGGACGCACATGTCAAGTGGCAGTAGAGTGTTGACTAGGAACCTCTCACCTGTCCTGGCTGAGGTGGTGGGGCTCTCCTAGTACCAGGCAGCTCTAGGTACCCAGGGTGCAATTGCAGGCTTGAGACGGGAAAGAAATGAGAATGAAGTGTGACGCTCCTAGCAGATGGAGAACTGGGTGCTGAGCAGATACAGTAGTCACCCAATCTGGCCCACAGATTTCCTGAAGATGCAGAGTCTTGGGGTTGGGGATCCTCTCAGCCCCTTGGTGAGATGAGGAGTGGAGGCAGGGAAGACAATAGGTCTGAAGACTGAGCTCTGGGGCACCCTGGCAGTTAAGAAGGTGAGGAAAAAGCAGCCAGAGGAATGGCCAGAAAGGCAGGAAAAAAACCAGGCACGGTGCAGGGCACGGTGCTGCGGAAGTGTTCCATTATTACAAAGGATGCTGACTCCAGGTAAGCATCCAGTCCATCAGACTTCCCACAAGTGACCTTAGGGACAGCTTTAGTGGATTGGATTCAACAGCAGGTGGAGGAGGAGAAATGGGAGAGAATGCAGAATGGTTTTGCAAGAGCTGACTGGAGACCATAGACAGAATGGGAGGGGTGTGGGCAGTCGGGGAGTAAAATCCGGTGTGTAGGGTTACAAGGAGAGAGGCGGATGCTGCAGGAGGTGTGTGTATAGAATGTGTCAAGTGCTACCAAACTGAAAGAGACCAAAGCCCCTGGAGTTGACATCTAACGGCCCAGGAGGACCTCAGTGCCAAGGAGAAAACTCGAGGATCACAATGCAGGAAGGAGTGCCCGCAGAAGGAAGGAGTGCCTGTGGGAACGTGGTCCTGTGGACTTCAGGACACGGAGCAGTGCTGCTTTAGGACCTGATGAGGAGGAGCTAGCAGAGATGGCATGAAGGCAGACATGCCCGCTCTCGGCTTTCTACTCAAGCCATGTGGCCAAGGTCATCGCTACCTGTTTCCACTGAAGATGTGTGTGTGTCTGCCCAAGAACATACTAACGCTGCTCGATAATCAGGTAGGACTGGGCATGTGGTCACTGTTAACACGGAAGTGCTCCCAAGCTGCTGGGCCTGGTGGTGCACACCCGTAATCCCTGCATTCAGGAGGCGGGGGGATCACCGTGAGTCTGAGGCCAGCCTGGGCTACAGAGTGAGTTCAAGGTCAGGGTGAACTACAAAGTGAGACCCTGTCTCAAAAAAAAGTGCTCCCAAGCATGTCACTTCGGTTCCAAGACATGTTCTGATCCCAGGCAGACAAGGCAGAGTACAGCCTGGGTTTCGAGACATTTACGGGCCGCTCGGTGATATACAAGGCTGGGACCCGGAAATCACCCCCTGGGTGCAGAACTGTTACCCTTGGTAGTACAGGGATCCTTTGTGTTGCTTCTCTACCCTTGTGCTCTTTTTAACAGGCTGCTCATCTGACACAGGTAAAACCAAAGAAGCAGAATGTTTACACACAATGAGGGAACTGTTAGCAAGGAAAAGCCTGCATCAAAGCTCTAGCTTTACTTGCTCTTAGCAGACTTAAGAGATCACTAATTTTGGAGGCCACACAGCTGTGAAGTACAACATCAATTTCCCACTAATTCTGCCGCAGGTAACTGATGTGTGGTTTACGATGGTGACGGTTGCCTAGGTTACTGCTCAAGGACCTGAAGGCCACCCTGGCTAAGGACATGGACTCTTCACTTAGGCCTGCAAATCTGACGGTGACTGGAATGGGATAAAAGGCTTGACATCCCTGCCTTCATACTGTGTCTGTTTCCCCTGCTGTCCCATAAGCTCTGGGTGAGCTACTACTGCACTCTGTATGGAAGCAGTTTTTCTGTCTCCTCTTTTTCCCATCCCAACTCGTGTTCCTTTAGCAGTTGCAGCAACCCAAGTCCTGAAGAACATTCAGCCCTACTATACCACCTACATGCACAAGGCTCGGATGTTCTGTGCAGAATGGTGGTGCCAGCAACACAAAAACGGAACGGCTTCTAGGACATGCTGACCACAGACACTTGGTGGGCCAAGTCTTGCATAAGAAGAAACATCTGCAATTGCATCCCAGTTTCCCAGACGTCAGCCTGCCCCAGCCAATCAACACAAGTGTGCTTCTCCCTTTGGAAAGCAGTTTGTTCTCCTGGTCAGGACTGGCTCCTTCAGCTGGGGTTCCTCCCCCAGTAAAGAGCCCCACCTGTGCATGGGGTGGTGGCACTGGCGCAGCCTCATTTCACTATTTCCATTCCACAGATCCTGACTTCCAGTGTCAGTGGGAAATAGTTTCTGTGGCTCTGCCACAGGCCTTTCTTTTCCAGGCACTCACTTGATGGCCTTTGTGCTTCTGCCTCCAATTCCTTCTTTGAGTCAAGATCTCCCTTCTTGGCAACCGTGGTCCACTCCTCTGAAAAACTTTACTGCCATGACCCGTCATCATTTCTAGGTGGTAAATGTTTCATTAATCAGGCCATGCTCCCCCCTTATCTAAGGCCCTCGGCAGATAAAAACACAAGGATGAAGTAGACCAGAGTGACTGAGCCTTGGGCTGGTTACGTAAAAAACAAAGGGCTGCTGTGCTCTGCAGAGAACCCCTCTACTTCTAAATGCACAGTTGAGCCAGGTGTGGTGGTGCAGACCTGTGATCCCAGCACTCAGGAAGATGAGGCAAGAGGTTCACCATGAGTGTGAGGCCAGCTTGGGGAACATAGCAAGACCCTGTTTCTAAATAAATAAACAAACGAATGAATGAACAAACAAATAAATGAATAAATGGATGAACAAATGTACAGTTGACAGCCACTTAATGGAACTCAAATCTCTCCAGTTTGGGGGTCTTAATCTTTTCGATTTGTTTTTAAGTACTGGGGATTGAACTGAAGGCCTTTGGACTGAGCCACATCCCCAGCCCCACTTTTTATTGAGACAGAATCTCCCTAAGTTTCTCAATTATTCAGGCTGGGCTCAAACTGGCAGTCCTCCTGCTTCAGTCTCCCTAGTGTCTTAACCTTTATGCCCCTATTTGTCAATTACTGTTCTCTAAGTGTCCTGATTCAACTCCCCTTCCCTTCCCAGGAGATTTTAAGTCCCACATTACCAGACTGTGTGTGTTTTTTCCTTAACATGCCAAAAGACAAGCACAGAATATTCTATCTACATCAGGCACTCAATAAACATTGACTAACTTATCGGAGACATCCGAGAATACTTGTCCGGATACTTCACACCATTCTCAAATTTAATTTTGATCTTGTTCATGGCTGACTCTACAGCAGGAATCCACAACCTACAGCATGCAGGTCGAATCCAACCCATGAGCGAAAAATCTTTAAAGAAAAAGCAAAACCAAAAGAGTACAGAGACCAGATACAGTCAGCAAAGTCTAAAACAGGACTCTGTCTTAGTCACTTTTTCATTGCTGGGACTCAATGCCCAACACCAACAAATTAAGGGAGAGGTTTATTTTAGCTCCTATTTATTGTAGAGGTTTCAGCCCATAGTTGGCTGGCTCCAGGGTGGAATGTGCACGATGGAAGGGCCAGCCCGGAGGACGGCTGGTCACGGCAGGCCAGTGGGAAGCTGAGGGTGAAGGGAGCTGCTGGGAAGGCAGACAGACGCTGACAGGTCTCTCGCCCAGGGACTGGGCTCTTCCACCCAGGGCCCACCCCGACCAGCAAGTCAGCTGCATGTCCCCATAATCCATCACCTTCCAAAGCCTCCTCTGCGTGCCGGAGGCTCTGGTGGGATATACAAGCCGTAACAGGTCTCTTGAAAGAACATAACTCATGAGTTGAGGCACAATGAGAAGGACCCCCAGGGCTCTCAGAAACCTGCAGCCCATGAGTCACCTGAAGTGAGAGGTTTCTTTATCCTATTAATTCAGCAACTAAATTCTAGGTGCTTGATTTTGTATATAAACCCCAGGAAATCTGCTAGCTTTCAAGACTGCTGCAGGTGTCTGTCCTCTGCCATGCTCATTTCCGGAGAGGAATAATAAGTAAAGAAACAGGTAGTAATAGTTGCAGGCTATGAGTGATAAAAAGGTGTTTAATGTCCAATTGCAAAGTCAAGCTCACAAAGAAAGCTCTTTAAAGTTAATTAAGATGCTAAAAATGTTATTCACTGTTTTTAATATTTACAATTTCATTTTTACAAAGTTCTGTACATAAAAATAAATATACAGAAACAAACCCCGTCAACTGTCTGCATCAGTAATCCTCACTGGTGGGCTCACCGTTTATAAGGAAGACATCATTCAACACAACTTGTCACAGACTGTCCCACAGGCAAGGGCTTCTAGGGTACAAGAGGCCTCTGTCTACCAGCGCTGCCTGTGACCACTATCTCTAAACGGAGTGTGACCTAGGCGCAATGCTGAAATCCCATCCTCACTGAAGGACATAAATACACAAGGACAGTTAAGGAGGAAACCACCTCCCCGTGGCTAGTTACTGTGAAAAGCGTGCGTAAGGCAATTGAGTTGAGGGTTCAGGTTCACCTTGCTAGCATCGAGAGGGACACTAACAAGGGGCCTAGCCTCACCCGCCGGACGACGGGCCTCTGCGTCCAGGTCTCCAGGAGCAGGCTCCACCTCCTTCGCCCGTCAGAGGGTTGTAACCTGGGATGACAGAAAGGAAGCAAAATTATAATCAGGAGCCTGATATGCAAAGCACTGCGAAGATATGAAGCCTGTTCTCATGGATGCTTTCAAAAAACTTTTTTGGCCTTCCAAAAAAGTATACAAATACTTTCTATAGTGTTTGAGTTGACTTTCTGGAAGGGAAGAAGGATGTCATTCAGCTTCTCATTCCTAACTCACCAGAACATGTAAAAAGCAGCTCCCAAACCTCTCAGAGCTGGGCAGGGGAGTGCATGCCTGGAATCATACCACTAAGGATGCTGAAGGAGAAGGAGCACCAAGTTCAAGGCCAACATGGGCTACAGAGAGTTCAAGGCCAGCCTGGACTTCCCTGAGACCCTGTCTCAAACAAACAGCAAGCAAGCAAACAAAACCCTTAGGACAACTGGGTTGAAGTACAGAAAGTTCCAACTCCAGTGCATAAGAAAAGAAATACATATTCAAATAAGGGCTGTTCAAGTTATAGAGAACAGAGTCTAAAAAAATCAAAGCACAAGCTGCCACTTTTCCCAGTCAGAAATGGGTCATCTATGTCCTTCCTCCCACTTTCCCTCCTCTATTAGCTTCCGCGTTGGCTGGAATGCTTGGGGTTTACAGCCAGCCAGACCTAAATGAGTTGCTTTTGCTCCTTACTTGCTGTGGAAGCTATGGGGCAATATATCTTCGTGCCTCAGTTTCCTTATTTATAAAAACAGGTTGGTCAAAGGCCCTAGAGCCCAGGACTGCTGGACACCAAAAGAGGCTATGTACATGGGCGTGTCATCCATTTTCTCCAATTTCCACTCCTCTCTTAGATGTCGCCACTATGTGTTCTGAAAATAGGTTTCCAGCAATGGGAAGTTCTCAAAGAGCAATTTCCACCAGCTGCACCACTCCCTTCAGCCAGCCAGGTTTGGGTGCTGGATTAGAGCTCAGCCCCTAAGCCTCGTCTGTGGCCATGCTGCCCAAGCTCACTTCCTAGCCGACCCTCACCCCCGCAAGACATCACCCCGGAGCTAGGCACAGTGGTGCTCGCCTGCGATGCCTGTGTTCTGGGAGGCTGAGAGAGATTGCAAGTTTGAGCCTCTCCTGAGCAACTTAGTGAGACTCTGTCTCAAAATAAAAAAGAGTAATAAAAAAGGGTTGCAGATGTAGCTTGGTAAGAAGGCCTAGGACTCAGTCCCCACTACTGCTAAACAAAAACAAAAGCAAAAACTAAGACATCACCCAGGCCGCCACCATGCTCCTCTCCTCCATGGAGGAAATGAAGCCCTCAGCGAACAGTGTTCTGGTGGGTTTGATCTCTCCTCAGCCCTGTCTGGGGCCTTCCTGCCAGAATCATCAAGCATAACTGATTTTCACCTGTGAGCCCCATTTTCCCAGATGCAGCTCTGAACCTCCTCAAGGACAGAATGAAGACAGGCACCATGGTGTCGCCCCACCTGGCAAAAGCTCAGGGTGAACATCTGCCCACGTCTCCTTGGGAGTTCCTTACAAGGGACACCACCCAGTGTCCCAGGCCTGCCACTCCTCTGTAGCTTCCTGCTCATGGGCCACGGCGAGATTAGGCGGGAATATTCCAACCCAAGTGCAGTCAACCTCACTGCTCAAGGAGGGCCTAGGTGGCACTTCGCATCAATTTACCCTGAAATGAAGAAAGAGCACTGTGCTTCACCTGAGACTCTAAATGTCTGATATCACTTGGTGCTTACCACTTCCCCGCAAGGGCTTCTTGTCAGATTTCCGCTTCGGGATGGTGGATGAAGTAGAAGGCCCAGGACTGTCCTCCTGTTTTGAAAATAAACAGGCTTAACCCTTCAGTGCCTAGTGATCCATTTTTGGAATGTCCAGAACAATGGAACATAACGAAATGTTCTTAAATTCTTATTCCTTTTCTAGGAATATATATGACTTTCATGCAAAAATTCAAAAAATACCAATCTTTGGCACAGATGCATTAAAAATCAATTAAAATGCTTTACTTCAGCCTGGGGGTAGAACCCAGTGCTAGAGTGTTTGGCTATTGTGTGGAAGACCCTGCTTCAGTGCCCAGCACCAGAAAGAAAAAAATAAAATTCTACCCAAAAAATCTTCATTCACTGGAAAATGCCCACTAGCCAAACTGGTTACCTGAGGTTTTCTTGCATTTCGCTTGTAACTTTTGCCTTCTTGCATGCTGTCCCACATTTCAATCTTCTGTCTTCTTTTCTCTTCTTCAAGCTGAGAAAGAATCACACATTATACAGAAAGAACTCATTCACCGCCACCTTTCTCCAAGAAAATGCTAATTCTAAGAATTTTTACTTTAAATGTCTTTTAAAAACCTTTGCCAACACTGTCTTCCTGTTTGTTTTGTACATTGTTAAAGAAAGCAAGAAGTGGGCCGGGGATTTAGCTCAGTGGTTCCACCGCCTGCCTCGCAAGCGGAAGGACCTGAGTTTGATCCCCGGTACCAAAAAAAAAAAAAAAAAAAAAGCAAGAAGTGTCAGAGGAAAAGAGTGAAGATTCTGTTCTTCCAAAACCCGACGCCCTCGTCACAGCAGAACTCCTTCCTATGTGTGTGGCACTGGCCTTGAACATGAATGCTCCCCACTGAGCTACCCCTGCCCAGAGGCACGAAGAACTCTGACTCAGATGAGTGTGTGCGGCTTGGTCATTACCTCGGTGTCACCTACATTCAACCTCTATGCCTCAGGATATGAGGAGCAGAGGAGAGGAGATTTCAAAGAGCTTTGGTAAGTCGAGCACTACAGAAATATAAGGAAAAACTAATCTCAGAAAATTACACCTAACAGTAAGCACCTGGGAAAGCTCCTAGTCAGAACAGACCTACCTGATGCAGGAAGGAAATGGCACACTTGACCTGAAAAAAGCTTGTCTTCCAACAGCCAAGTGGCACAGCTGACAAGTACCCCAGGTGCATGTAAACCTCTCATTTCCAATGGAATCCACACCCAAACTACAGTTCACTCTGGCTCCAATTAAACTGTGGTAACCAAGGACAGGCGACAAGATGCCTTAAACAGCACCACCCAGGAAGTTTCTCCCTGGCACTTAAGCCCATCACTGCTGAACCCAAATGCCTGTCACAGTCCAGTGTCTGCAAGTATAGGAGGTGAGAAGAAACCAACCGTCCCTTGACATGAAGGATGTTCCACGCTTCTCCCCAGCCAACAAGAACATCCGACTGGAGCTATAGCAGACAATTACTGACATCACAGGGGAGAGCACTGATCTAACCATTGAGTGAGGCAGCCTCAATCAGAACCAGTGCTATATGCTGTACAATTTAAGTACTTGGAGAGTTCCTGAAAAGGTGAGGAGGTGGAAGTGTTGGTGCCAGTTAAGAATGGTGAGACAGAGGTGGTGGACCTTCTGGGCCGCCATACCACCACTCCCAGCGCAGAGGAGCAGAGCTGCCCCCAGCACCAAGGAGGTCAGCTGCACATGTGCCAGCAGCACACATCCCTGGCCCCCCCAATGAAATGAGAAGACAAGTAAACAAGTCTTAAAACCAGACTTGCAGATCACCTAAAACAACTCCAAAGGGAAACAAGATGGAACAATCTGATACTCAACCACCAAGACTCCCTGGAACTGTCAACAAAAGATCTGGAAAAAATGAAATCAGAAATAATTTCTCAGATAACAGCAGAGATGGTGCCCATAGTGCAAGACATGATTAATAAATCTAGAGAGGACACAGATAAAAAAATAGAGGAGCTGAGGAACATAATGGAATCCCAACATAGGAAACAAATGGAATCCATAAAGCAGATGCAAACAGATTTCCAGGAGATGAAAAACTCCACTGAAAGTTTACACAGCAGAATGAGCCAATGTGAGGACAGAATTTCACAAATATAAGATTGCAATTAGTGACCAGGAAAAGAAAAACTTCTTTAAAATAGTAAGGGACCACGAGAAATCAATCCAGCAGCTGCTAGATGATGCAAAGAAGAATAACGTAAGACTGATCAGAGTCAATGAAGAAACAGGAGAGACTGCAGACGACAAAAAAACTGTTCACAGAAGTGATGGGGGAAAACTTCTCAAGCAGGGGAAAAGAACTTGACATATAGATAAGGCAGCCATATAGGACTCCAACTAGCCTTGATCAAAAAAAAAATCTACACATAGGCATATAAGAGTTAAGATTCCAGAAACCCAACAGAAGAACAAAGTTCTACAAGCAGTTAGAGAAAAGAAACAAATCACATACAATGGAAAGCCTATCAGAATCACAGCAGACTTCTCAATGGAAACCCTCCAGGCAAGAGCTTGGAGTGATGTATTTCAAGCCCTAAAGGAAAAGTCTCCAACCCAGACTGATGTACCCTGTTTTATTCCACTGATCTCTATCTTTCTTTATGCCAGCATGGCATTGATTACTGTAGCTTTAGAGGAAGTTTTTAAATTAGGTACTAAATGTCTTCCAACACTGTTATTTTTTTTTACTTTTCTAGGTCCTTTCACTCCTTCATAACTTTTAAATTTCAGTATCTAATTCATTTATAGCAAGTATACATAGACCTGAATTTTTATATATACTTTGTGTTTTCTAATCCTACTAAATTCAAATACAAGTTTGAGGGGCTCCTAGAGATTTATTATTTTCTCCGTAGATGATCATTTCACCTACAATATAAAGATTTTACTTCTACCTTGCCAATCCTATGCTATTTCTTTTTATTGCCAGACTATTTTGGTTTGGGCCCATGTTTCAAAGTTTAATGGACAGATAAAGAGTAGGCACATCACATCTGCCCTTGTTCCTTACCTTAGGGAGAAAGCATTGTATCTTTTCCATTCATATAAGGTGTTTTTGCTGGAAGTATGGAATACATGTACTTGATCTGTTGAGAAGGTTCTGTACTACTTCTAGACTCCTAATAGCTTTTACCATGAACAGCTGTAGTATTTAGTCCAATACTTTTTCTGCAACTACTGACAGGATCATATGGCTTTTTTCTTTCCTCTGTTAAAATGACTTATGGGGGTGGATCTTGCTACATCCTGCCAGATCTGACTTCTAAGTTTGTTTTTTTAAACAAATTTTTATCTATGTTCATACATTTTTCTTCCATTATCTTTATCCAGTTTTAATATTAGCACAATGTTGATTTCCTAAAATGAGGGGAGAAGTGTTCCTTTATTCTGCTTTAAATGTTTGATACAATTCATCAGTTAAAATGGGTATGAGCCTGTTGCTTCATAGAGGTAGGTTTTCAAGCTAGGAATATACTTTCTTTAATAGGTGCCATTCAAATTTTATATTTCTTCCAGAGTCAGTTTCATTAATTTGTCTTCAAAGGTACCTCATAAAAGTTGTCAAATTTATTTCAAAGAAGATTTTTGTAATATGCTTTCTATATCCTTTCAAGTTCTGTAAAATCTGTGGTAATGTTCTCTAAATCTTGATATTGTAATCAAAAAATGTATAACTGATATTGTGAAATAGGAAGAAAAGGTCTAAAGGAGCAGGGGAAGTGGGAGGGGTAGGGGAAAGGAAAGAAGGGAAAAGAAAAAATATGAGAAAAGAGAAAAAAAATGGAAACAAAGTCTTTTCAAATAGGGAAGGGTGGAGGGGGTGAAGGGAGGGCAGGGGAAGGGGAAAAAAATAAGAACCAAGAGACTCATGTAAAGGTACAAGATCCCAATGATGAATGTAACTGTATGGCATACTTAAAATGTACCAATAAACTTAATGGAAAAAAAAATAAATACTTGTAGCGGGGTGTGGGGGCACACGCCTATCTATAATCGCAGCACCCAGGAGGCTGAGGAGAGAAGGTTGCCACAATTCAAGGCCAGCCTGAACTACACAGCGAGATCGGACTCACAAGTGAAAGTCAGTAATGTTTTATGATGCTGACAAGCAGGCCCAGGTCAGAGCAAACCCACTACAACAGTTAAAAAACAAAACTAAACTTGTACCCAGTCCCTCTTCCAATTTTAGGAGGCTTGCAGCACAGTTTTGTTGGAAGTACTGGGGTTTGAGGCCGGATCCTCACACTGAGCTACACCCCCAGCCCATACGTTGCCAGGGTGGGCTTGAAGTTACAACCCTGTTGCCTCAGCCGCACAGAGAGCTAGGCTTAAAGGCAGTGCCATCATATCACGTACTCACACCTCAACTCCGAACATCTTTTTCAGTTTTTCTTTTGTGGTCCTGGGGGCTGAACCCATGCCCTTTACACTGAGCTACATTCTCAGCCCTTTGTGTTTTATTTGGAGACAGGCTCGCATCAAGTCACTAAGTTGCCCAGGCTGGACAGGAACTGGGAATCCTCCTGCCTCAGCCTCCCAAGAGTGCTGGGATCATAGGTGTGTAACACCATGCCTGGCTTTGAAGTCATCTTTTAAAACTTTTCAGCTATAACAACAAACCAAATAATCAAGCTATATTACTAAGACACACACACAAATGCGCGCACACAATATCCTCAGGCTCTGAAGTCTTTGAATAATTATTAATGGGTGGGCTGTGCGGTAGCTCACTGGCAGAATGCTTGCTGAGCTTGGACAAGGCCCTGGGTTTAATCCCCAGCATTGAAGATCGACATAAAAACAACAATGAAAAACCCCAACTAAAATAGAACTGTTCAAAATGACACATGCTTCTATTTCTAAAAAAGGGAACCACATCTGTGCACATATACAGGTAACATATTTCTGAAAAATACCTAAAAGCTTAACACTGCATGGGCCGCTTAGGTATCAGAAAGTGAGGGAGCAAGCAGGGTACAGATTCGTTTCCCTGGTACAGACTTTTATATCACAGTTTAGTTACAAATGTTAAGTCACCATGTACGTCTTAGGTTGGTGACCAAACAAGATGGGCAGCCACCTGACACAGATGCTGCAGGCTGCTGGGACAGGTGACTGAGGAGGGAGGGGGTGGGGCTGGGGCCCTGTTCTGTCCTCTCCTGGGCCCCAGCCAAGCTGGGCAGAGCAGCCGGAAGGGTGACCTCGCAGAAACTAGAGGAGGAGTCCCAGGAGGCACTCGTCCCTGGCAACGCCAGAGACGCAGGCGAGATCCACAGTGTGGCCAAGCTCCCTGCTGCCCTACAGCTGGCAGAGGCTTCCTTATGAGGAGGCGATGAGGCCTGGAAATCTCTGGAATAAAACCAGAAAGCAGAGGTTGTTTCAGTATGCAGCTCAGCTCAAAGTTCGTGACCTCGCTCCTGTGAAGAGTGGCAGGATCCACCCAGCTACTACAGCAATCCTTGATTCCTCCTACCACTTCATCCAACCAAACTGCTGAAAAGAATCTTTCACACTGGGCATGGTGGCACTCACCTGTAACCCTGGCACTTGGGAGGCTGAGCCAGGATGATCACGGCAAGTTTGAGGCTACACAGTGAGTCAAAGCCAGCCCAAACTACATAGTGAGACCATGCCTCAAAAAAAAACAAAAACAAAAACAAATCCCTCCCAACTGCACGTCTATCAGCACGACCCTGGACTGAGCCCTCTGCTGCCTTCCCCCGGCCCTCCTTCAACCCACTGGTGTGGGGCCCCCCACAACAAAGCTACCATCTTCTGTGTGACCTGGGTGCTGGACACTCCATCTTGTTGGGTGACACTGACATCAGCTACCTAGAGCAGGGCTGAGGATGTAGTTCAGTGGCACAGTACTTGCAGCCCTGGTTCCATCCTGAGCACCTCAAGCAGTTGTCCTTTATCCTCACCATAACAGGCACAAGCACTCATATTCACACTCAGGAGCACCTTGGCCCCAGTCTGTCCCTTCCGTGCGCTGGATCTTTCACTGGAATATTACATTCACACATCCACCCTGCCCTAGGACAGTGTATTTTCCTTGATATCACCAGTATCTATCTACGTAGTAGGCCCTGAAACATTTGTTAGCTCTACTGAGACAGGACCTGTCCTAAAAGCTTATGAATAATACACACATGCTATACTACTCACTGAGCCTCAATTTCCTCAGACTGTGCAAAGTAAAACCAGTACATACCTGTCTTAATTTTTCCTTATGCTTTTCAACTTGTGCATTTAGTTCTTCTTGCATTTTTAAACGAGCAGCAGCTAAAGCTTCTTGTCGTTTAACAACAACATCAGGTTCTAAAATGAGAAAAAAATGAGGTAATGCACCCTGTACAATATAAAAACTCTTTGAATGTCTACATTGTGAGTATAAAGAGGTACAGGTGTTAGACAATGAAAAATGTTTTTGTGTGACTTAACCCCAGCTCCTAAGCTATGCTTTTTAACTGTAAATAGCCACATCACCAAAAACATGCTAGAAATGCAGATTTCTGGGTTCTAGCAAGTCTAATTCAGAAAGTCTGGGACAGTGGCCCTCAAGAGTGTCTGAGGGTCACAGTGAGACTCTATTGTGCAATGTGGACACCTCTCACACTCGGTCTCAGGTTGATCAGAATTTCAAAAAAAACATGTAAAGGTAAAGTTTTCTGAATTTTTGGCCATTGCTTAATTAGCCCAGATTTATGTAAGAGTGAGATAAGGAACTTTAGGTATTTTACTCTTGTTTCTAAAAACAAAGGAAAATCTTTGCAACTAGCATTAAAAACATAACTTTAATTTATATTTTATATGGTTTATAAAAAAAGCTTTCTACCCTAATCTCAGTACATAGTGACTCAGATATATGACAATTTATATTTGTTTAATTATGGTGCTATTCTCAAAACATTTAACATTCTTTTTGGAGGGGCATATGCCCACAGAGTTTGTGAAAAGGCTGCCTTTTGAGAGGGAATTTCTTTAAACAGCCAATTGGAAACCAGGTTTGATAAGTAAGTTAGTGAAAATTCAAAATGAAGCAGGTTGTAAGAAGGCTGAGTTTCTGGTTGAAACATTTCTACAGATGATTCAGTAAGTAGACCCACAAGTACAAAAAGTTTTTTTTTCCCTGTGCCAGGGATCGAACTCAGGACCTTTCACTTGCGAGGCAGGGGCGGTGCCACTGAGCTAAATCCCCAGCCCAAGTTTTCATTTTGATCCAACATAAAATTAAAAACCATTCAACAAGTCACACATTAGGTGTGCCACACACCATCCAGAGGGCTTTCCATCTCATTAAAATCTGATACAAACAAATCTTGCACTGGAAATGGCGGGGCATGTGTGTAATTCCAGCAGTCTGGGAGGCTAAGGGAGAGGATCACAGGTTCCAGCCCAGCTTGGGCAACTTAAGAGATACTCGTCTCACAATAAAAATTAAAAAATGGGCTGGGGCAAAATGGTAGATAAATAGGAAGTGGGGAGGAGATTCAGATGGATCCTCAAGTTACCCATTTGTTTCAAAAATATTTTAATATATATGATAATTTATTTCATTTATACTATTAATTTCTCTTAGTTCATTGAAGTTTTGTGCTAATATGTTTGTTTCTTGTTTTGAAGATAATGATACAGTGTATTAACTATTGTTTTCCTCATTATTTTGTTATGAAATTTTGGTTTTTTTCATAAAAAATAAAAAGCCAGGCTAGGGATGTAGCTCAGTCCAAAGGCCCCAAGATTATCTCCAGTCCCACCAAAAAAATAAATAAATAAAAATTGCACATGCACCAGAACCAACTCCAGAGGCATAAAAGGCACTTCTATGCAATGAGCATCATATACTCATTACTCTTTTTTTTTTTTTTTGAGACAGGCTCTTGCTGTGTAGTTCAGGATGGCCTTGAACTCACTAGGTAGTCCAGGCTAGCCTGGAACTCGTGGAGATCCTCCTGCCTCAGCCTCACACATTCATTACTCTTAACATACTAACTTTTAAATACAAAAAGCAGTAGGTGTAGAATAACTGCCTCATGTCTGTTAGCAGGCACTAACCTACAGCAGCAGCCTCGGCTCGGTCCAGCTGCCTCTGCCTCAAGGCCCTCAGCCGGATGTAAAGCTTCTGAAAGACCACGTAGAGGAGGATACAGCTGAAGAGGATGTACCAGCCATAGGTGGCCAGCAGCGAGCCCACTGAAAAGAATAAAACAATATTAGGACTCTAAAAATGTCACTTTTCTATAAAACTCCACATGGACAAATGCAGCTCCTGCCATCAGACCTTTCACGGTCTAGCTGAAGTAAAAGTCTTTCATGTAGTTAAGATAGGGAAAGAATCTCATGTCCGACAATTCGAGAATCACTGGGCAGGGAGACTTGCCAAGCATCTGGGGAGTCGGAGTGGGGCCGGTCCGGAGGGCGGAGCGCACCGCGGCCGGGTTTTGAAGGAAGACGACGACCTCATCCAACCCAGAAAGGCAAAGCCTTCCAGACCGAGGGACTCACACACAAAAGACGGAGCGGGGAGTTAGGAGTGTGATGGGAGGGGCGAGGGGCCACCAGGGGCCCGGCTAGGGCCAAGTGACTTGGGCAACTGCAAAGGACCCCAGCAAACGAGGTCGGCTCCCAACAGCCTCGACTCGAGGTTCGGGCCGCAGCCCAAGCCTGCGTGCGGTGCCAACGCCCTGCTGCCGGCCAGGCCTCCCCGTCCCCAGCCGGTCGCGGAGAGCACGACCCACCCAACATGGCGGCGCTCACCCCACCGCCCCGCGGCCCGCGGCGACTCACCCGTGACGTGCAAGAAGCGGAGCCCCTCCGTCTCCAGGGCCGGCCGCGCGGACAGCAGCTCACCATCTCGATCCATGGCAGCCACGGCCGCCCGCACTGCAGCGTCGCCTAAGTCGTGCACTTCCGGGCCTTCTCTACGTACACGTGGCGCTCCCGGACGTGGCCATCATTCTGGCCAATTGCGGCTCGACCCCGCCCAGACACGCGACCAATCACAGGGTGGGTGTGGCTAAGGGTGGGGCGGGAGAGGCCAAGGCGGAAGATCGAGAGTACTGGCTCTGGCCTGAGCAGGTGCTGACCTCGGTGAGGGGGAGTAACTCGCCCCTTTCACCATGTAAGTACTGAATTTTTGTGGTCGTAGGACGCAGAGATCAAGGATGCTAGGGCCGGGGCCGCCCTGACATAGAGTTTACATCCACACTCTTGCCGCATACCCAGTGGCCAATGGGGCTCAGCCTACTGGGGATTGCAAGCCAGGGAAGGTAGCAGCTAAAATCCGCCCCCACACAGGTGTAAACACGAAATATGAGCAGCTTCCTACTCTACTTTTAGGCCAAGAAAGTCTCCACCAACCCCCAAGGACTGTACACGGTCCTCACCTAGGGCTCCCAGTACTGTCTTCAGAAAACAGTAAGAGAAGATTGCTGTGGTTTGTTACTTGGAACTGAGGTTAATCCCCAACGTTCTAGGTTAACGATATTAGGAAATTGAAAACTTAATCTGACTAGGTGCTTAGAGGTAGCCTTTGGGAAATAGATTAGATTAGATAATTAGGATGGAGACCTCAAAGAGATACCACGCATAAAGATAAAATCTTGGCAGGGCATATTACAGCCAAAATGGGCTCTTGTCAGAGCCTGCATCACCCTGTTTGGACTCTCAGTCTCCAAAATGGAACTAAATTGCTTCTTTTCATAAAGTTAGCCTGCCTTGGGTATTCTGTTATAGTAGTAGCTGATACAGAGATTCCTGTTGAAGGACTGGAGTTCATGGAACATGGCAAAGAAAATCTTGAAACCTCTTCTTTACTTTAACAGCCATTTTGAAAATGGATTCAATCCAATCAGGAAATCGAGGAGTTGTCAAATAATGCTGTGAAGATAACCATCAATTTGATGAGTTTAGAAAGAAGTTTTATTTCCTTGATAATTTTCTTACTTGCAAAAACAATGAATACACCGCCACCACCACCACCACCACCACTCTTTTTCAGTATGTACTGGGGACTGAACCTGGGGCTTGACGCATGCATGGTAGGTAAGCACTTTACCACTGGGCTACATTCCCAGCCCTCTTACTTTTAGAGACAAGGTCTTCCTAAAGTTGCCCAGGCTGCTACCTATTTGTGGCCCTTCTGCCTCAGCCTGGAGTAGCTGGAATTACAAATGTGAGCCATTGTGTCTGGCTAGTCACGCGTTTTATTAGGTTTTTTTTTTTTTTTTGTCCTGGAGATTCACCTCAGGGACTCATGCTCTACCACCGAGCTAACTACATCTTTAGCTCCAACTATCATTCTTTGCTTTAAGGTGACTTCACTTGCTCTGCCATCTTGGAGGAATTCAATGTGAGATCAGCTTTAAATGTAAACCGCATGCAAATAATGACAGACTAGTCAGGAGGACCAGGGTTACCTCACCACTATTCTTAGCTGTGCAGCACATTAGTATACTGTGCTAGGATCATTGTTCATGGAAGCAGTTTCTCAAGAAGCAGAAAAGCAATCACAGCACAATTTTTCAATGCTATGGGAGCAGGTTTTTGGTTGTTTTGTTTTCGACAGGGTATTGCTATGTAGTTCAGACATGGCTCGAACTCCTGGTGATCCTCCTGCCTCAGCCTCCCAAGTGCTGGCATCACAGGTTGTGCCACCACCCCAGCGGGAGCATTTTATTTTTACATAGTCCTTAACAGGATTTATCATCTGGGTTGAAAAGCTAATGTTCAACAGCTCCCTGCCTTAAAAAGAGGCTTCAGATTCACTGCAAGGATGTTGCAGTGAATACCATTCAGAGCTCACGGTGTAGCTCAGGAGTTCAGATACTAATAATAGCTATGGGAGGTGACCTTAAATTGCAGATTTGCTGTTGCTGACTTTCACGCCAGACCAATGAATTAACTCAACATAAAATAGGAGAGTTCCCTTTGCCTGTTTCCATCCTGCTCTGTAATGTCTTGTAATCATTAAGACAGTGAATTGTGATTGTTTCTCTTTTAAAAAAAAAAAAAGGGCTTCAGATACAGCTGAGAGGTAAAGTGCTTGCCTCCCATCCAATAGGGCCCTAGGTTTGAACACACACACACATGTGCACAATCCTTTCTACTCAGGACTCCGTGATATAAAAGGGGAAGTAGCACCAATTCATGAAAATAATACATTTTAAACAAATACAGAACAAAGCATCTTTGCTTACTCCTGGTACTAGGTGTACATGTGTACCATGATGAACCGAGAGTGAACTGAACAATGAATTTTCATTTCACTTCTAGCACAGTGCTCTTACGGTTCCATTGATAGAAGTTTTTCATTCTTCCTCACCAGGCTTGTTACCTTTGTCCCCTTAGTCAGATGACACTTTGTTTATCTAGAACTGACAAGTTATTTTAGCAATTTGCTCAATAAAATTGCTCAGGTGTTATTTGCAAAAATAAGACAAAGGTGGACAATAACCTGAATGTCTGCCTGTCACTGACCATATAGACTAACTGGCCCCAATTATTCACACTCTCACTTTCTATCTGGCCAGGTGGCTTGCTTGGCTTAATGGCAAGTGGGTAGAATAAACAGTGGTTGTCAGCTTGGGGTTGTAGTTCAGTAGCGCTGGCTTAGTGTGCATAAGGACCTGAGTTTGATCCCTAGCATGGCAAAAAAATAAAAAGAATTTAAAAAGTGTATTGCAATTTACAGTACTACTGGTAAGCTGCTATCTTCACCTTTTCACAAAAGTATAAGCAAAGGGCCAGGGATTTAGCTCAGTGGCACTGCGCCTGCCTCGCAAGCGCAAGATCCTAAATTCAGTCTCAGGTACCGATAAAACAAAAAAACAAAAGTATATGCAACAAGATTAAGGGTATGAGTAGCTGAAGATCAGTGTTAGTAACAGAACAAAACAGTGTTTCCTAAACAAGAGTATAGTAACCCAAGGCCCTGCCCCTTCAACTGACATTCTTGTAGATTCCCAAAGCAACCTTTAAATGCTATTAATCCTGTCCATAGATTAGGTAATATCATTCCTAAATTTATAGTTCTTAGAACCTCAAAGCCAGGGCATTAATCAATTATGTACAAACACTACAAAAGTAATATTGAAATCACTTAGTGTATTCTTGTGGGTATAACTGTCAGTGGCACATAATTTCTTCTGTAACGTGACAGAAGAGCCTGAATGATTCATGTTCTACAAAATTGCAAGTTGAAAATGTTGGGCTTCTGGAAAATATCAGGTTAGGACAAATCCAATTGTTTTGGTTCGGAGACATGTAGCTGGAGCTTCAGCTCTGAGCACTGCAGCCCTTTCCTCTGGTTAACTTTGTAAAATCCTTGAGACAATACTGTATATAATGTAAGGTTCCATTTGGTGTTTTTTCACCTGAGGTTTTTTTCTTTTTCTTGGTGGTACTGGGGATTGAATTCAGGGCTTTCACCCTGAGTTACATCCCCAGCCCCATTTTTGAGACAAGATCTCACTTGAACTTGCCTCACAGAGCTGGGGTTACAGGTGGGCATCACCACACATGGCTTCACCCAGTCTTAAATACCAAACTGGTGCCAAAGTAATCTTACTAGCCCAGATTAATTCAGGGAAGTGCTCAGAAGACTCATTCCTTGCTAGGTACTACAGTGTGGTTCAGGCCAGGGACCCAAAGTAAGCTGCTCCTAGATAAGGAACGTGATCAGAGAAGTTACTTTAGGAGATCAATACTTACTGTCACCTGTCATCACTGAGGTGAGACTTCTGACCAGCCAGAGTCCCACCCACTAGGGTGGCTCTTAAATGATAGAACAAGGCCTCCTGAATAATGATGAAAGTAGCTTCCCTGGATCTTAACTGGGGAAAAGGAAAAGGCAATCTTTTTTACCCCCAGTGCAAGGGATTAAACTCAGGGCTTACACTGAGCTACACCCCCAGCCAAAAGCAGGGGCACTTTGGTCATCCTATCCTCAGAAACGGGGAAAAAATCCATAAATGGGAGGGGGAGGTTGAAGGGAGGGGAGGGGAATGGGAGAAAAAGGGAATCAAGATATACCATGTACAGGTGCAGATCCCCTTTGATGAATGTGATCATTATGTATATTTAAACTATACCAATGAAATTAATTAAAAAAATAGAAGCGATAGGTAACCCTGCATTATCAGAAGGGCTGAGTGAGTGGAAGGCAGCTTCCCTGGCCTGTCACTGAAGACACTGTGAGAACGAGGCTCTAATCCAGGCCAGGCTGTAAACTAAAGACCAAGACTTAGCAGAAGCCACTGCTCCTTGTGGTTCTGTCTTCCCAGCCAGATTGTCAGGAGAGGAAGGTACAATTCTTCAGCCTTCAGCTGATCAGCAATCACCAAGCACCATTCCGAGACTATTTAGAAGTGTTTCTCACAATTAGAATCGCAGCTGGGAGCCCAAGCACTGGCATTTTAAAAGTCTAGCAAATGTCAACGGATGAGGGATGGAGTAAGCATGAAGGAGCTGAGCACCCCCAGGGAAGCCTTCCCCTACCCCAGTATTCTTCCTACAGGGTGGGAGGTGCTATTCCTCTGCTCAGATTCCACCTCCTGATGAGATGCCGCATACCCCTAATTTTTAAATAAGGAATTGATCTGAATGATGGTTGCAGGTAGGTTTAAAAAGGTCAAAGGATGCTCATTTGTGTTAAGTCCTAAAGCTTGGCTGCCTTTATAAAGAATTTGAAACAAAAATTTCATAGATGACATCCTTCTGCACACCCGGCATAAACATCTCCTTAGAAACCTTATGGCAAAAACACACGATGACAATGACATGCAACTTGGCAGCACAGTGAGTGGCCTTTATTTTTAACATTTGTAGAAAACTGACATTTAGATTTCAAAATTACAAAATTATCAGCAGCAGTTTTAAGCATTTCAACAATGCTGATAGATTCCACTTTGCTGACACAAACAAGGCCAATATTCCATGTCCAAAACCAAGACTTATCCCAAGAGTCTGTTCCATCTGCCTCACTGCTCAGGACCCATTTGTGACTGTGTCTTCTTCCATCTCCTCTTCGCCATCATCAGCGGGACCTGAAGAAAACAAAAAACCAGAAATCATATCAGTTCTAGAGTCTGTGTAGCAGGCAGGTAGGTGCCCCTTCTGTGGGTATTATGTGCTGGACAGTGGATAGGTACAAAAAAAACCAAAGCAGCCTCTGTCCTCAAGGAGCTTATAATCCAGGGACAGTTTGTCTTTGGAGGTACTGGAAAGGGTGGTCAATTTCCAAGGAAAAAGTCAGAAAGGTGTTTTAACAAAGTAAAAGCAATTGCCTCTCATCATAGTTGATGCCTATTTATTTTCTGTGAAGATAAAAATTGGAAATACTAAAACAAAAACAAAACAAAACAGTCATGCACCTAATACATGCCAGGCACTGATAAAGTCAGTGACTTTATCATCTCTAAATTAGGGTAACATTGCAACATTAACCAAAAGGTTCTTACATTTGTTCAATAATTTCAGGCAGGTTTTTTAGTCAATGTATTTTGAAAAAGGACATGTTTTTACCCTATCAATTATTTGGGAAGATTACTCATGTTTAAGTGTTTTGTTTCTATAGTTAGATCCAAACTTCACATTTCTAGACACAAAGCTACCAAGAAGGAATGCCTTTGTTAATACTATTCAGAAGCCTAGGCCTAATGAGATCTAGCAAACAGAGTACTATTAGATGTGCTAATTTCTTATTCCCAAATCCAGAGACCCTGAAGGCCCAAATAAAGCATCCTGAAGGGAGGACAGTAACCCAGTAAAATAAGTCTCCAACTTACGAATAAGTTCTGTTCTGGGAGAATGTTCCCAAGTCAGATTCGTTCGTATCCGGCAAAGTGAGTCCTATATAGTACACTGGTGAAAGTTCACAACTTGAATGCTCGTAAGTTGTGGACTTACTGTAATTCTAGCCTACTGTAGTCACAACAGCAGCATTGATGTTGCGCATTTCCCAACCAATCTTACTACCGAACCCTGAAAGCCTGGACTGATTTCTAGGGTTGCCTAATCCATCACAAAGCCACGTGGGCACTGCAATCTCATTTGGCCACACCGAACCCATGATGCCGGCTTCACTCTGGCCCTCTTTCAGTTCAAGAGTGCCTTTCTATGCAGGTGTTTTGCTGTGCAATCTCCTCTGCCTAAAGCACCTGGTGGCTGCATCCACTTTAGTAGCTTTCAAACTATTAGGCATGAAGGCTTAAAAAGCTTTTGTTTATGTTCATTAAATTTATTGATCCTGTATTAGAAACTAAAACAAAATTCTTGAAGACAGTAACTCATGAAAACAATAAATCCATTAAATATTAACATTTTCATTTTAACAAAAAGTGGCATTTTCCAAAAGAAAGCAGAGTGAAAAGATGAACACTTTACATTTTTTTTTGGTGGTACTGGGGATTAAACCTGGGGAGATCTGTACCACACTAAACTATATTCTCCCACTTTTTGAGACAAGGTCTTGGTAGGCTACCTAGGCTGGCCTCGAACTTTTGATTCTTCTGCCTCTGATTCTCGAGAAGCTGGATTTTAGCATGTGCCACTATACCCATCTAAAAGCTTCAGATAATTTTTCATACTCTCTTACTTGAAAATCCAGTGGTCTATCTCATACTTTGAATGGATCTTTTATCCATGCATGATTTTCTAACACCAAATAGAAAAGAGTGGCTCAATGGGTCTTTCAGATCTTCCAAAGTTGAGCCATTTCATGACACAATGCTAATGTCCCATTCATTAATGTCCCCGACTTTCTCACAAAAGTTTTTTATGTACTAAGTAAGAAGTAGCTGATAAAAGTTTTCCAAGTTTTAAGTTTTGCTTGGAACCTTGAATTTTACCACTGACTACATAGTCAAGTCGTCTTCCATCAGGCAACAGGCTCACCTTATTCATGTCTGAGGGCACATCCGCCTCTCACCTCAAAACAGCTGTACCAGCACATCAACATAACCGAACAACTCAGGCCTTTAGAAGAGATTCATGTGTACCCGTTTGCCACCCAAAATATCAAATGATGTGTACAGAAGTGGTGGTATCTAGTAGTTATTTTGCTTTGCTGAAATTTGATCTCAGACATCATACATGCTAGGCAAGTGCTTTACCACCAAGCTACGTCCTCAGCCCCCAATAATCCTTTAGGACATTCATCTAGGACATTCTTAAGTGCAACTGGTATGCATTTTACTGGGAGTGGATAGCAAGGAAGACTATTAACTGCCATCGCTTGTACCGCTACCTTGCTGAGGCACCAGCAGTTTTACCCACCATTGTTCTTCCTCCATCAGTGCACATACTGCCATAGTAAGAAAAATAATGTCTTGGTGTTATTAGAAGAATAGTTATGATCTCACAGACTCCCAGAAGTCCAGGGGCCATTGAGAATCATATCTTAAAGCTGACTTACTTATTTTAGCTCTCAGCTCAAACATATGTGCCCAGGAAACTTTCCCTGAGCCACCAGTCTAGGTAGAGGTCTCCACTTAAATACACATGAAAACTTGTGATATGGATATTACACGAGTATTTTTCTCTTATATGTCTACTGCTCAACATGCTGTCTGACACAAAGTAGTCATTCAAATACCAGAATAGTTAACAACTTGTTTTTTTTTGAGACAGGGTCTTGCTTGTGGTTCAGGCTAGCCTTGAACTCACTATGCAACCCAGGTTGGCCTGGAACTTGGTAGCAATCCTCCTGCCTCGGTCTCCCAAGTGCTAGGATTACAGGTGTGTGCCACCACACCTGGCTTAGAATAGTTAGCAATTTAAAAACAAGACCCTGTGCTATGTACAATATCTCAGTCCTTCCAACAACATTTTGAGGTGGTATTATCATCTCAGATTTACAGATGAATAAGTAGTCTTGGAAGTACTTGGCCAAGGACAGATCTGAGGCGGCTGAGATTTGTGTGGGCTGAAATTTGTGTGTTGGGCTGTTTGGCCACAGGACCTGTATGGGTGTTACTATACTGAATATTGCAGGCAACTGGAACACAAAGGCAGAGGTGCAGTAAAAAACTAGGTAATAAGAACTTTTCAGCCTTATTATAATCATATAGGACCACTGTTATATATAGACTGTCATCAACTAAAATGTTGTCATGAGGTACATAGTTGTATATAAAAATAAAAGTCCACATGGTTATCTCTAAAGTTTGGTTCACTCAATGCTAGCAAATAAATTTACTTCAACTTTCACATACTTCCCCTCCCCTAACACCCCTGAAGTCCTATGAAATACTTTCTTTTAGCATTTTAGTTATCTATTTATTTATTTTTGCAGTCCTGAGGATTAAACCCAGGCCCTTTGTACTAATCTACATTCCTAGCCCTTTATTTTTATTTTTTTTGAGACTAGGTCTTTCTCACTTGCCCAGGCTAGGCTTATTCTTTTGATCCTCCTGCCTCAGCCTTGAGGCAGCTAGGATTACAGGCATGTGCCTGCCTGGCTTCTTCTGGCATCCTTGGATTGTAGTGCACGAACTGTCTTGTAATTACTTTGAATGTAACATTATTTTAGGGGCACAAAGACAGCACACTGTTTTCTGACCTGATCTGCGTTCTCTGCCAGGTATCTGACCAGACTGCAGCAAGCCCTTCAGCCTCTCCACTTCAGCCAGAGTGGATGCATTTGCTATAGCATTCTGGAGGAGAGAGCAGAAGGAAGATACACAATTAATTTCAATTAAGTATCAACCACCCAGAAAATACAGAAATTCATAGCAACTTCTAGAGTTAGAATGTTACATAGTTCTGTGTTGGAGGAAGAATTTTATTGGTACACTGAATCAACCCAGAAACCAAATCCTAAATTTCCAAAACTGGTGAAGAAACACAGGCCCTCTTATAAAACAAGAGAACAAGTAATCATTCTCCTTGTCCTAAAATTTAAGCTTACTATCGATATGGAATTATATTATTGGATACTTTAGCAGGCAATATTACAAAATTAGGATTTTCCACAATCATCCAAAAAGATTTGTCAGACAGCACATCTGTGAAATAACAACTAAGGCACACCTCGAGACAGCACACCAAGGTAACTGAGTGTTGAAAGTGATAAATGCACCCAGGAAAATGAAAAAGACAACTGGTGCATGCAACCAATTCAAGTTGAAGTCCTAACCCCACCTCAGCTCTAACCAGACCAGAGTTATAACACCTTATTACCTTGATTGCTTCTACATCCCCTGGAGATGGTCCACCTTTCTTTTTGTCAGCTGGCAACCCAGCACCTGGATTAAAACTTGGGAAGGAAAAGAATATAACTGTTAAATTCTCACCCATAAACGTTGCTTCTCTTTTACTTTCAAAAGCTTTTGAAAGTAATTAAACCAGTGTAGTATCTTATCTTTGTTAACAAACTGATACAAGAACTCTCTCCTTCAGAAACACCATCCACTTCATCTTCCTACAGAGAACAGAACATATAAAACATCATATTAAGACCAAGATATCTGTTCTGTGAACTTAGCAGAAATTTCATGTGACCTGTGGACCATGGACGGCCACAGATTATCAGCACTCTAATTTAATACCACATTAATCAGTTTTGGGTTTAATTCTGTAGGAGGCAAACTGCCAGACAGTGTTTCTGAAGCGAAGTGGAGTTAAGTTGGATATCTGTATCTTACGTTTTGCTTCTCCTGGCAATATCCTTTGCAAGCTGTGCACCCCGTTTGCCCTTGAACATTTTCTCTGCTTCCTGACGCTCCTACAGCGACACCACACACAGAGTTAATGGAAATAGGAATACCACACGCATTTAGATGCATCCCTCAGAACACATGGAAGAGAACGCTCCTGAAGTACTCTGGGCTGGTAAAAATACCAAAAAGTCAATTTAAAATTAAAAGGATACACAGTTGTTTTGCCTTTGCTGGGGAAGCTTTTAAAGAAAGCTCCTTGCCTGGTTTCGAGGAGGAGGAGCTGCCAAAAAACTAAGCAGGGAGAGGGGGTAAAACCTCCTAATAAAGGTAAAAGTCACCCTAACAGCCAGAGCTGCTCAAAAGTGGATTACATTACGCTCCTCATTGGGAAGGTATGTAAACAGACAATCCATTGTGTGGCTCTCCAACATCCTGCCAACTCTGCATGACCAACATTACAGAAAAGAATGCTAATTCAAAGCCCTACAAAAAACTCTGCCATGAGAACAAAAAGCATTTTCTTTCCCACATTTTTAATTACAAACTAATAGTAAAATTCATTCTACTAGTCAATTTAAAAAACCAATAACAAAAGTATAAAGAAAAACATACAACTCTATAATGACTTAGAACCAAAGAATACTTACTTTTAGTTTTACTTTCTGAAAATCCAGTACTCTGACTTGTGGAACTTTATAAATCACATACAGTCTGTAATGCTTCTTATTTGTTACAGGATTTCTTAGAATGCTACAAGAAAAGGAACAACACAGTGTCACTCTTGTTCATGACATAGCATTGAAGAAAATCTGAATGGCAATAAGTATATAAATCAATGGAAAGTACACTATTATTCACATCTCAATATCAATTTAAATAACATGAAGAAAACAGCTTCAATTTTTTAAATTTTATTAAAAAAATCTCAGGGCCGGGGATTTAGCTCAGTGGTTCCACTGCCTGCCTTGTAAGCGCAAGGTCTCAGTTCAATCTCCAGTACCAACAAAACAAAACAAACACCTTCTAATTTTGGGCCTGGGGGTTTGGCTCAGTGGTTCTGCCGCCTGCCTTGCAAGCACAGGGTCCTGAGTTCAATCCCTGGTACCAAAAACAAACAAACAAAAAAAACAACAACAAAAAAATCTCATTACATAGCCCAGGCTGGCCTGGAACTCATGGTGATCCTCCTGCTTCTGCATCCCCAGTGGTAGGATCATAGGCATGCACTACCATGCCTGGCTTCAGTATTTGTTTTTTTTGGTGCCAGAGATCGAACTTGGGACCTTGCGCTTTCCAGGCAGGTGGTAGAACCACTGAGCTAACTCCCCGGCCCCCAGAATTTGTTTTTACTTTTCAATGAATACTTTAAGGCTGGTAACAGTGCTGTTTTAAAGACTCCATTAGTTTTGTCATCGTAACAAATAGTTTTCTTACCTTAGGTAAGTCAGTGATTTGAGAGATGCCAAAGGGTCCAAATCACCCTATGAAATGATGGCCACAGGTAAGAATGCTGACACCACATGCTGTCTATTTTGATATTTTGAAATACAGAGTGTCTTTGGAGCAAGTATCCACATTGTCTGTTTATTTTTTACTGCGCTGGCACCTAGCCCAATATTAGTACTCACAAATGCTTTAACAATTTTGACTGAATAAACCGATGAATACATTCCATCTTCTTAAAAATCTTGACATTAACAACTTCTGTCTCAACATCAGAAGATACAAAATACTGATTTCCAATGGCATCTCAAAATGGGCTACTGAGTAATAATTCAGGAACGAAAACAACGCCAGAGCTGATATGACTTTTTCTATATAGGGAACATCAAGCGAGGATCTTGGGTGTAATGTGGTCTTTCTTGCTACATCCTCACAAGTGCCTGGCAACAAACTGTCTTTGAGACAGGGTACCGTTATTCTAGACCCCACCAAATCTCTTCAAATAATTTTTCAAAGATAAGGTGAAATAGTTAAAAAATAATTAAGAATCAAGATATGTCATGTACAAGTACAAATTCCCTATGATGAATGTGATCATTTTGTATATCCAAAATGTACCAATAAACTTAATTAATTAAAAAAAACCCTGCAAAACATGAACTAAATTATGGGAAGAAGGCTGGACAGGTTTTAATCTTCCCAAATTGTCCCATATTCCATAGTGAAACAAGGATATTAAACCTAAAACCTATGGTCAATATGTATAACCAAACTAGATGACAAGATACTTCCCAAGAATCCTATAATAGGAATAAGTGGGGACACCACTGTGAGAACAGAGACTGCATGGTGACAGTGTTTGTGCAGGAAAAATCAGAGAAGGCAAGGAGGTATCTGATAAACTGGAAAACTCCAATCAACCTACAGGTACTCCATTTGAGAACAGCAACCCAAGCACCTGCACATTCTAATAAAGAGCACAATAAGTCTGTGAGAAGGGCTGATGGTGTTACAGCAATATGGACCCTCATTCAACACTAACCAGAAATCGTGTCCCTGCTAGGACAAAACACTACACTGAGGAAAAACTGCTAAGAACAGATCTCAAATGAGTAGACAGGGATGACAGACAATGAGAAAACAAAAAACAAAACAAAACAAAAAAACAGGTAAAGCAGAGTGGCTCACTTCCACAGCACATATACTGAAATAGGAAGGATGCAGAGATTATTATGGCCTTGAGCAAGGATGACACAGTTTGTGAAATTGCTAAATTGCCCAGGCCAGGCCTGAATTCAGGCTCCCAAAGTGCTGGGATAATACACATGCACAACCAACCAAGCCTGGTTATGATGTCAGATTTTAACTTATCTTTCATTAACTGATTGGAACAGCAGTCTTCATCTTTGTGAAGAGTTTTAAATACAACTACAATTTCTCTACTAGCACTGATCATGTTACACATTCCCTATCAACATGTATTTTGGGTACTGTATTTTAAATACTTCACACAGAAGGTATGAGAAAGGACATGGCCTCAGATTAGTGCTTTCTTACTTCTGAAGTCAAGCACTACTTTGAGAATCTAAAAGATGCTATGAACCCTGTCCACCAAGAAGGGAAATACAGTTCAATCTAAACAATCAGGAAAATAGAGAAGGGAGGTAAAGTCTTAATAACCTAACAAGTTGTGCAATATAAAGACAGAATATTTAATATTTTAAACAGAATAGATTGGAAAACAATATACAGTATGAACTCAATTTTGTTAGAAATTAGACATACAGAACAGAAACTTTAAGAGCATAAAACAGGTCAAAATAATCATTATCTATACAGTGAAACTGAAACTTGGCCCTTCTCTCATACAGAAATCAGTTCCAAGTGGACTGCTCATCTAACGTGAAAAGTAAAACAATAAAATTTCTACAAAAGAAATTTCATGCATGTAATTTAAAAATTACACAATTTAAAATTTTCTAGTAGCCACATTAAAATAAAAAACTAATTTTAATATATTATTTAACCTATTACTCCAAACATTATCATTTCAACATCAATATTAAAAAGTGACTAACAGTATTTTTAAAAAATTCTACATCAATCCACCGTGAATTTTATGGTTCTGCACATCTCAAGTCAGAGGAGCCACTTGTGGCTAGTAGTACCATACAGAACACTGCAATTCTAGAAAGCAACAGGAGAGTTTCTTTAGTCAGGGGAGGGAAAAGGAAGCTGCAACAAAACATCAAAAGCACTAATAAAGGCTGATAATAAGAAACTACTTAAGGTTTGTGTAGCATGTGAGAGGCCCCAAGTTCAATCCCCAGAATATACATACACAAACCCCTCACAAAAACAAAATAACCCACAGGGTCAGATTCTGTAATAATTAAGAAAAAGATAGAAAGAAGGGATGAGATAATTTCCTGGATCTTTGCATGCCCTACCTTTAACCCCACCCCCTGAGTCAATATCCTTTTAATTAACTTACCAGGTCCACAAGACTGTTGTTGGTGAGAATGAGTTCTGTGAGACATGGGAGAGCCTGATCAAGTCCCTCACCTATACGGCTAAAATAAAAACAGAAAGGCTGTTAATGAAAGCGGAAAATAAGCTAACACTTTTACCTCAGTCATTGCTCACAGGCTGTTAACAGCAGGGCAAAATGGAATTTTAAACGTGAGAATTTTTTCTTCTAGAGACAAGCTGCTTCTCCAAACTTCCTCAGGCTGAGGACCTGTAGCCACCTCTCCTCCTCTTCAACTTGAATGGACAGAATATGCAGATGATGGTTCCAGGGGGTCTGGTCCAGGGGAGGCAGGGAGCAGAAAAGAGCCAGGGGGGAATTAATAAGTGCGGAGCTGTCTATTGTCATATCGTATTCCCTCTCCTCTCCCTTGCTTACTATAAAAGGCCCTTGCACACCTGGACACTGAGATAAGGATTTGTGGCACTATGAGGCTTCTACTTCTTCACTGCTAGCTGTAAATAAAGCCTTTTCTTGTCACCAAGGATCCTGTGGTTTGTCTGGGACCAGGAGCAAATGGCTGCTCAGGTAATAAGACCTCAAAGTTGGAAAGACCTTAGTGATCCCTCTTCCATGTCCTATGTCAAAGATGGGACACGAGGCACAAGGAAGAAGCCTTGCCTGCGGCCACAAAGTCACTGACAGGAGTAGATGATTTTAGATCCCATGCTTCCTGGATGCTGCTTGACCTTTTTCCACTGCCACAATGCCGGGTGGAAACTAAGAAAAGGCGAGACTATTGGCTTTATGATTTTGTTCAGAAAGCACAGAAATACAAGTGATTCTGCATGTACAGCTCATGTGCAAGACATAACTATACCAGAGGGGAATAGTTAACCTATGAAAAACATTTTTTGAGGCAGGAGGATTGCTTTGAATTCAAGGGCAGCCTGGGCTGCATAGTGAGTTCAAGCCCAGGATAAACTACATTGCGAGACCCTGTCTCACAAAAGTAAAAAAAAAAAACAAAAAGAGACAAATATTTCTGTCTAGACATTATCTATACATTTCAATCATTTTTCCAATAAAATTTACACAGAGCTGATGAGAGGGTCAGTAAAGATCTTATTTTCAATAAGTTATGCTCTGAAAATCAGTTTTAAAGAAAAATAGGCATGAGGTACAGATATTCAGTGAAGATATAATTATATTTTACATATCCTTTTAATATGACCCATCTGATAATTGCTTCAGAAGCCAAAATTAAAAATTAGAAACATAACGTGCAAATATAGAAGATTTCTAAGTACCTGCAAATAAAACTAGAGTAAGATCAAATTACTCTGGATTTGTATGGAAAAAAGTACTATTCATTTCTCACTTTAAAAGAAACGCGTAGGTTCAAGTGGCAGTATGCGCAACAACTTTTTCCAGGCACACTGCAATATTTACTCAAGGTTTAAAAATATCATTTTCCGACAGCAGGCACTTACCATATTCTGTTGTTGTTCACTAATAACGTTTTCAGTCGTCTCAACAAAGGAAAACCATCCAGTTTCCTGATCTCATTGTCAGAAAAATCAATAGCATCAAACTGGTCTAAGGTAGCGCCGAGGTTTTCAATGACGGGTATTTTATATCCTGTAGAACATTAATAATTAACGTAATTTCAACAGTTACATTATCTCATGGTAATCTGCCTCAAAGCTTTCATTTATGCAGGAAGCATTTACCTGTCACCTATGCATGTCAAACAGTGCAAGACACTGAAGACAAATGACACAGTAGGAATCACAAGTCCCTGGTTCAATGAAGCTTAGGGCAGCACCGGACTTGAAAGACGCCGCTTGCAAAAGCCCGCGGCCCGCGGTCCAGCCTCGGCGCACGCGGCGGGGCGCGGACCTCGAGGCGGCGCGCTGAGGCCCGGGGTCAGCCCGTCCGCTACCTGACTCACCTCGGAGGTCTAGCTCGCGGTCCCGCACGGCATTGGTATACTGCGCCGCCTGCTCAATCAGCTCAGCCGTCAGCTTCACCATCCTGCGAGATCCCGCTGCCGCCGCTGCCGCCGCTGCCGCCGCTACCGCCACTGCCACCGCCCGCTGCCTCCAGCCCGCGAGACGTCCCAGAGTGCCCCGCGCGCCCGCCGCCAGGCAGCACCAATCGCGGCTCTCTCGCGCGCGTGCGCAACTCGACCGCCAGGCGGAAGCAATCGAATCCTCCTTCTCGCCTTTGTTCAATGTTAATATCCTGGCGCCCTTCGCCAACTTGTCTGCTATTGGGTGCTTTGACGCGACAGAGTCTGGAAGAATCCTATAATTCCAGACATTTGTGTCCAAAAGTTAAGCAAAAGGTGGAAACACCTGAGTGTAGATTTCTCATATATCAGAGAACCTCGAGGTGGAAGAAGAAGCTGTGATGTCCTCTGTCCACCAGGAGGGGCGAGGATTCCGTGAAAGGCCCAGGACTCGAGCCTGCCCGGGTCTGAACGGTGAGAACCCGGCTGGTCCCTCGCCCCGCGCAGGCTTCCGGGACCACCCCGCCGCCAGACACCGTAGGATTGGAGTTAGACTTTGAAACATCCGTGCTGAAGCAAGGGCGGGCATCAGGAACCTGCCCCAGGAGGAGACTGTAGGGCCCCAAACAGCACTGTTCTGAAACTTCCCTCTGCCCCCGAAGGCAACCGCGATCCCAACACCACAGTCAATGTTGCTTGCTTTTGATATAAATAGAATACTTCAGGGTTTTGTTTTTCTGTTTCTTTGGATCTATATTTCGTCGGGAATATCTCCAAGTTGCACACAGCGATAGTTGGCTTGTTTTCACTGTAGAAAAGTCCTCTGTATATTTGGGAAGATCAAACCCAAGGTCTCACTCATTCTAGGCAAGCGCTCTACCGCTAGCCACACCCCCAGCCCGTGTTATTTTAGCTTGAAATGGGTTCTCGCTGTGTTCTCCAGGCTGGCTTGGAACTCTCAGTCCTCCAGCCTCAAGCCTTGTTTCCAGTTTGGGGCTGTTGTGAATAATGCTGCTATGAATTTAGTTTCTCCTGAAGTGGAATTGCTGGGGCGTGGAGTATGGTAGCATCAATGGGTAGCCTCCCAGTTATGGTAAATGACACTCCAGTGAGATACTATAAAAGAGTTTTCGTGGCTTCCATCCTCAGCCTCATAGGTCTTGTGAGTTTATAATTTCAGTGATTCTGATGGAGTGTGTAGAAGTATAGTGATGGTTGGGTGTGAAGAGGTATTACCCTATTGCTTTGATTAGCTTTTCTCTAATAACTAATAAAGGCTGAGAATCATTTTGTATGTACATTGTCTATTTTGATATATTCCTCTGTGAGGTGCCCATTCGGGTGTTGTACTCATTTTATTTCTGTTGGATTGTCTGCCTTTTCTTATCAGTGTGTGAGATTTCTTCATATATACTCAGTGGCTTCCTTTTTCAGTCTTTTTTGTTTTGAATTAAAGTTTATTTAAAAAGATCTATTAGTATATGTTTGCAGTACAAGATCTATCTACCTGTTTCCTATTATCTATCTATCTTTCTTTTTCTTTCTTTTTTTTTTTTTGTTTTTTGAGACAGGGTCTTGCTATGTAGCCTACTGTGGCCTTGAACTCACTATGTAGCTCAGGCTGGCCTTGAACTCATGGCGATCCTCTGGCTTTAGCCTCCTCAGCTGGTATTACAGGTGTGCACTACTACCCCCAGCAATTCGTTTGTTTTGAGCCAGGGTCTTGCTATGTAGTTCAGACTAGCGTTGAACTCACTATGTAGTCAGGCTGGACTCAAACTAGTGGCAGTCCTCCTGCCTCCTGAATGCTGAGATTACAGGCATTTGCTACCATGGCTGGAATATCTTTTTCACTCTCAATAATGGCATTCGATGAATAGAAGTTTCTAACTTTTATATATAAGAGATGATCAAAAATATGACCAATGTTTAACTTTTAAACCTTTATTACAGCAAGACATATGCCATTAAGCCCCTCCCTGGAAATACTCTACCTCCCTTTGGACACACCTATTCTATTATTCTCACTATTTATAGAGCAGTTCTGGAAGTCTACTTTCCTGAGTGTCTTTGGGAGATGTGATTTAAAAATGTGACTGCTGAGTGCCATACAATGGAAATCAGGCTCATAAAAACATTACAGAGGGGCCTAGCATTTGGCTTAGTGGTTCTGCTACCTGCCTTGCAAGCACAAGGTCCCAAGTTCGATCCCCGGTACGGGAAAGAAAAAATTACGGTGTGTCCTCATTCACCTTATTCATCGGATCTGGTACTATGTGACTTCTTGTTCTTCTCCAAAGTTAAAATGACCATGAAAGGTAAATGTTTTGAATTGATTCAGGACACTGAGGCAGCCATCACAGTGCAACCAAAGACACTCAAGAAAGGACTTCCAGAACTGCTTTAGGAAGTGGTAAGAATGGTAGGGTAGCTGTTTTCAAAGTGAGGGGGGAAGATTTCTAAGGGATAAATTAAAATGTGCTTTTTAAAGTAATTTTTAAAAGATTTAAACATTCACAGTATTTTTGGATCATACCTCATAGATATAGTTTGTTTATTCTCATTGCTATGTGGAACTTCATTGTGTAAATATTTCAAAATGTGTCAGTTCTGCTATTGATGAACATTTGGATAATTTCCATTTTGGAACTATTATAAATAGTGTTCCTATGAACATTGTAATACATACATATTTTATTTTTTCTAGTACTGGGAACTGAACCCAGGGCCTTCACACTGAGCTATATCCCCAGTCTTTTTGAAAATTTTTTATTTTGAAACAGGATCTCTAAATTGCTAGATTTCCCAGGCTGCGATCCTCTTATCTCTTATCTCGGCCTCCCAGGCTGCGGGATTACAGGCGTGTGCCACCACTCCTGGCTTGGCTGGGATCTTTGGCACAGTATTTAAAAAGTGGAGATAGTGAACTTCCTTTAGAAGGCATGAATTCCTAGCCAAAAAGAAATAAACTCTAATCAAGGGATCAAAGCTAGTGTCACCAGTAGTGGAACAAATCAAAATCATGTCCCACCTGCTGGAATGAGAGAACAGTCTCTCCTGTAAGATCCCTGTCAAAGGTACTGGATATGCCATGAAGAGAAACAAGGAAGCCTCAGACAAATTCACACCGAGAGGTATCTTACAGATAACTGGCCTGTAGTCTTTAAAAAGTTCATGGTTATGAGATTCCAAGAAAGACAGGAATGCTTCCTGATGTAAAGAGACATGGTGGCTAAGTACAAAGCCTGACTCTAAACTGTATCATTTTGCTAATGGACAAAGTTAGAACCCAGTCAAAGGTTAGATGGTAGAAACATCAAAGCTAATTGCCTGCTTCTAATTGCTGTATAGGGAATGTTCTTATTCATAAGAAATACCCACTCAAGTAGGGATCATAAGGTGTCATTTCAGAAATTTACTCTCAGATGTTGCAGGAAAATATTTTTGTGCTATATGCACAACTTTTCTATAACTGCTTTGTGACTGTTTCAAAATAAAAAAGGATAAACAAAACAAAACAAAGGCTGGGGTGTAGTTCAGTAGTGGAACACTGGTGTTGTATGCTCAATCCCCAATACTGCAAGAAAAAAAAAAGTTAAATGTTTTAGTTTGGATGTGGTGACAAAAGGCCAGGCATGGTGCTGCATACCTGTAATCTCAGCATTCAAGAAGCTGAGGCCTAGGGCCGAGGATTTAGCTCAGTGGTTCTGGCGCCTGCCTCGAAAGCAGAGGATCCGAGTTCGATCCTCGGTACCAAAAAAAAAAAAGAAGCTGAGGCCTGCCAGTTCAGAACCAGCCTGGACTACATACTGAGTTCAAGACCAACGTGAACTACAGAGTGAGACCTTGTCTCAGTAAAACAAGCTGGGCATGGTGGGGCATGGCTGTAATCCCAGCACTTCTGAGGCCGAGGCAGGAGGATCGCTGTGAGTTTGAGGCCTTCCTTGCCCTACAAAGTGAGTTCAAGTGTCTCAAAAATCAATCAAACAAAGCAAACAAACAAAATATTTTCATTAGTCAGATCTGTATGAGAAGTTCAAAGCCAGCCTGGACTACAGAAAGCAACCTCATTTTAGTGAAATGAACCAAAACAAAACACCAGACCCACACCAAACCAAAGGAACTCCCAATCAACTTTGCTTAATGGCAGAGGGGCCACCAGGTGGCGTCCTCAGGTCAGAGAGCTGGCTTTAATTGGTTGGCCCTTTTGCTGATTAAAAAAAGGGGATGGGGAAGGATTTAAAAAGGAAAGTTAAACAAGTTTCCCTTGCTTTACCATACAAACGGATAGGAATAAAGCCATAGGTGGTTTTATTCATGTTCAGGTATATCTGAAGTAGGAAAAATTTTCTTTTCAATTCCATTTCTTTGGCCAGAGTTTCTCAACCTAAGCACTCTTACTTGGCATCCTGTGATTGGTGTTCTTTGGGATTTATAAATAGTTTTTATTCTTTTCCTGATTCCGCTGTAAATAGTGCAACTGTAAGCTCTTAAGGGACAAAAAACTGATATTTATTATGTCTGGGCTCTAGGGGCTAAAATGGTGCTCTGCACCAGGAATACTTAACGAGTTGTGGTTTTAATTGGGTGTTAGTCTCATGCAGGAGGTGAGCTCCTTCTGGATATCTTCTTAGTCCTGGTGACAGTATCGCAAACACTCCTCTGTGGTCTCGCACTGCCAGCTCTGTCAGTTGGTGCTTGTGGTGGGCCGTGTCCGTTGTATGGCCGGGGCCCTTCCTGACTGCTGCACATTTCTCCCTCTGGCAGAGCTCCCCACAGCCACCTTCTGTTGCGAGTGCCTGTCCCTGTGGCCATCACTGATGCACTAGTGAGCACCAATGTGATGCAGGCTCCCCAGAGTCCTGTCCTGGGGACAGCAGAGCCAAGAAACCCACCCTGAAAGTCTGCTGTAGGAGCTGGATTCTGGGAGATGGTGGTCATTTGTCTCATCAGTGGTAGAAACTGCTTTTAAAGAGAGAGCACAGCTGCTGTGCAAACCCTGTCCAAATTTAATGCTGGCCCCAGGGTCCCAGGGCCCTGCCACAGCCTGCCCCCAAATTCTGAATCAACCTTGGATTCCTAAGACAATGTCCTTCACTCACTTTTGTTTCTTCCTAAGTCAGTTCTAGTTGGTGCATTCCTTAACCTGCAGCTAACGGATTCTACTGAGTATGGGCTTCTGACCTCACAGACAAGCCATGGTAGAAATCCCACAAAACATGTTACCCATGGGTGCAGGGGTTCAGTCCCTGTGCCAAAGACAAGCTGTGACCTAATTCAATCATGCTTTGATGCTGTAGGGATGAAGCTCACACAATGATGGTGAACCTTTTCGAGCTTGCAAACAAACAAATGACAACAAACAAATGACAACAAACAGCTGGCTGCGGTATGCGTACCACGGGTTCGCCACTGCTGGTCCAGGATGTGGAGGGCCCCCCTCTGACAGATGGAAGGAAGATGATCCTGTATCTGGGGACTCCACCCCTCCACTCAAGTGGGCTTTGGTGGCCCAAAGACAATCTCTTTGCCAAAGGACATACTGGAGTTGGAACCCTGGGATTTCCCCATTACTCCCTTATGGTAACATTCACTAAAGCTTAGAGACCTTCCACATAATGACAAGCAGATCCTGAGTCAGGCACGGTGGCACATGCCTGTGTTCCTAGCACTAGAAGGCTGAGGCAGGAAGATCAGAAGTTCCAGCCTAGCTTGGGCAGCTTAGTGAGACCGTGTCTCAAAATAAAAAAAAAATTTTTTTTAAAGGGCTAAGGATGTAGCTCAGAGCAAAGGCTCTGGGTTTAATCATCAATATTGCAAACAAAGCAAAGCAAAGCAAAAGAAAATAAACCAGCCGGGGATTTAGCTCAGTGGTTTCAACGCCTGCTGTGCAAGAGCAAGGACCCAAGTTTGATCCCCGGTATTAAAAAAAACCCCCAAAAAACCCACAAGAGATTTGGAAACCACAAAGCGATGTCTGTGTCCTCACAGGTCAGCATCCAGGTTTAATGTTTTGTGCCTTGAAAAGAAATACAGGCTCCTCTGCCATGGGATGTTAACTCTTTTATTAATTTAGGGTTAACATTGTTTTTGCTTCGCTGATTTCTTTGTCGGAGTTGTGGATTCAATAGACAACAGCTGGATTCACACCAGCTCACAGGCGACAAGTCAAACGCATTACAGTCAGAGAGGGAGGCAGGACAATATGGAGAGAGACAAGGTCGAAAAAATTTAAGGCAAATGTTACTCCCATATTACCGGGAACTGATCAAGCAGATCTGTGCATCTCAATGAAAATATATGAAATATTTGTCAAAATAATTAACATCGGTAAAAATCAGAACATGTAGCTTATAAAATGCCTACACAGGTTTGGCAGAAATAAATCCAGCTGTGTCATGTAGGCATGTGCTATCCACAGACACAGGACATCCATCCACTGTGAGAGCACGTCTCCCCAGGGCAGAGGCCACACGTGTTTTAAAAGCAATTCTGTAAAATGGGAAGGGACGGATGATCGACGACTCGGCCTGGGTTTACATTTTGTTAAGAGGAACTGCTCGGTGGTCATGGTGGGGTGTCTTTTGGGTAGCGCCGGGGAAACCCTCCTCAGAAGGTCCCGCATCAGGTAGAGGTGGTCGTTCGGGCCCAGGAGACTCCTACCGAACACAGGAGGACAGCTTGGCTCACTCCGAGGAGAAGGCTGCAGAGAGGAAGAACCTTCCCATCTGGGTTTGGCAGTGGACTTTCCAGGATGCTTCTGCAGTTTCCAAAGAAGCTGACTGCATAGAAACAGCTTCCGTCCCCAGTGGTCATGTGTTTTATGCCCCGAAACCTATTTTATTTACAGTCTGACCGATTGGTCCCCAGGCTGCTCAGCGGCAGGCAGCAGGGATGCACAGGTAGGCAGCTGGGCCCTTGATCCGCTGAGGACGGCCCTGTGCCCTGCGGGCCAGCCCACCTGGTGAGATTTACAACTGAGTGGCACAACAGCATGGAGGAGGGCGATGGGAGATGCCAAGCATCTTTCCTTTCTGCTTTGGTCTTGAAGATTCAGTAAACTTAGGATCTGAAGCTGGAGCTGTGGATTCTCAGAATTCATGTTGTTTCTGTTTTGAGTTTTTCCAGAAGCCGTAGCCAGTGAGCAGAGTGGGAGAGGGTGTCACTGTTTTAGAGCACGTCCCTAAGGGCCTCCACCCACCAGCTTGGGTGCCCCGAGGTGCTGAGGGAGGATCTGGGTCCTGGGGAGATAGAGCTGTCAGATGCAAGGCACCACCCCTGGAACAGGCTCTGGCCAACAGTCTGGAGGGAGGTGGATGGACAGATGGAAGGACAGGAGGGGCCCTGTCCTCTACCCAGCCAGGAGGCATGTGCGGCAGCAGAACTGAATGAAGAGCTTCCGTTCGCAGAGCCGGTTGGACTTCACCATCTCGCAAAAGGTCTCGTCAGCTGCGGGGAGGAAGGGAAAGGTCAGACTTTGGAGGCTGTTAAGACTGAACTGTTCCGCATTTCCTGGGCGCCGATTGTGTGCCAGGCAGAGGACATGCAGAGTCCCCTTCCTGCAAGGTGCTTCCCTGGAGAGGTGGCACCTTGTACACAGGGGCTCTTGCTGAGTCTAAGTGACAAGGGGGGATTCACATGGAGCATGTGGGGGGAACTCAGGCTGGGCCAGTGGAGCCCTTGGTGCACACGTGGACCTGTCTCTCAGACACCTGTGCTGGCGAGAGGCTTAGGAGAAGGAATCCTGGAGACACAGGAATGCAGGCTGCTGCCTTGGTCCAGGGGACACCCCGAACGGGGAGGAGTGGAGACAGCAAGGCAGATGGACAGGTCTCAGCGATGGAAGAGCTGCAGCTGAAGGGAACAGCAGTGGGTGCTGGCCCCTGGTCACTGCCTTGTCATTGGGAAGCACTGCCATTAGTGGGACCTTGGACCTCTTGTGGCAACCTCACTTTTCTAGGCTGGGTACATAGCCTAAGCCTCCTGGTTTGAAGGGACACGATCCCGCAAACCAAAACAGTAACCCACAACAAGGCAAGGAGGCCACCTTGTGGTTTGTTTTAGGCAGGGCAGGGCCAGCGCATGCCAGGACACCGACACCATGGAGCCAGCAGCTTCCCTCTCCTGCGTGTCAGGACACAGTGCCCAGAGCTGGCCCTATATGGCTCCTCCCTGCCACCTGCTGAGCCACAGGGTCCTGCTACAGTCCACCCACCAATAGCCCCGCACCAGGCCTCCAGGACAGTCTGCCAAACCTTCCTCTTGCCTGGAATCCCCAAATTGGGCACTGTCTTTTGTCCCCTTCTGAGCTTGTTTTCCCAGCCCGCGCCCTGGAGAACCAGGGCTCTCCCACCTACAGATGTGGGGCTCCCTGTGTGCACCTCAGATCCCCGCTTCCGAGAGTGGGCCTCAACCCTTGTTCTGTCTTCTTAGTTCTGAGGCTGAGACCCCCCCGACCCCAGCCTCCTGGCTTTGACCCCCGAGGCCAGACCTCTCCTACGGGGAAGCTGCTGCTGGGGCCTGTGGCAAGAGGGCGGGAATGGTACAAGAACGAAACCATTGTTAAGAGTCACTCATCAAACTGACAAGCAGCAGCTGGGCTGGTGGCCAGGATGCCTCTCTAGTCAGTGTGTGAGCAGCCTCCAGGAGCCCCAGATGGTCCATCAAATCAGGGGTGAGCACCCCTCTTCAAGGGGCTGCCATGCCTGTTTTCTCTTGAGACGAGGGGCCAGTGGACTGTGCTCTGCCAGCCGCCTGAGGGTCACTTTGGGGCTCACCGTTGCTGCACGTGTGGTTGCTGATGCACGAGGTTCCCAGCTGCATGAAGCCGGCCTTGCATCTGCTGCAGTTGCGGCTGGAGCCTTCACAGCTCAGGCAGTTGTCGTCACACCTGTGGGAGAGGCACGCTCCTGCTGAGGGCTGGGGAGGGGGCCTGAGTACTCCGGGTTCCCTCTGCAGGGCCCTCTGGACCCTCAGCTGTGGTTCTCTGTAGGAGGCTGCAGCTGTCCCCCAGGCTGCCCTAAAACATGGGCCAAGTACTGGCATGTCCTTGCTCCTGTGTGACCGCGTCAGCGCCCCAGGAAGGCAAAGCCAGTCACAGCCAGCTGGCAGGAGCATGCCCAGGAGCAGAGGGCAGGGCAGGTCCCCAGGATCCTTGTGCCTCCCATGGACACCAGTGCCTATCCGCCCCCCACCCCCCACCCCGTGTGGCTCTGTAAGCTGCCTGGGTGCAGTGGCTGTAGGCCTGGGGTCAGGGAGGTGACAAACCTGATCGTGGAGCTGACCTGAGGAGGGGTATCCTCTGCTGCCACGCCTCCTACCCCAGCGAGGGGGCTGCCCTTAAAGCTCCTGCACTTCCTGGACAGTCCTGGCCCAGTCGGGACGCAGAGCTCCTTCTAATGCAGAGCACCATGAGTCGGGAGGGACAGTCCTCACACCACAGCTGAGGGCCACACCCAGGGCTTTCACAGGAACCAGTGTTCATTCATACTGGTGTGTGGCTGCTGGGTGCTGCAGTGGGAGGGCTGAGCAGCTGGGACGCAGGCAGGAGGCCCCTGAGGCCTGAGCTACTTCCCTCCTGCCCCTTACTGGAACATGGTGCGCCGGGGCCAGTGCCCTGCCCTGTGTCTGCTGCCTTGCCCAGCTACAGCGTCCAGGCGGCCACTGTGCTCCCACACCCTGCCCACCTCCCCCACGGCTGACAGCTAAGGGGGCCACAGGCCCTGGCGTGGAGCTCAGAGGGCACTCGAGGGCACGTGGGGCAGGAGCCCAGCTCCGAGACGCCTGAGGCTGCCCTGTGGGCTCCATGCCCAGGACAGAGCCCTGCCGCCCCCTCTGGGAGGTCTTCAGCACCAGATGGACAACCAGCCTCCTCATCCACATCTTTGTAGAGCATCCCCTCAGCCCCACCGTGGAGACGGATACGGCCTCCAGGGGGCTCCCCTGCGATGCCCCTCAGACAGGAAGAGAGACTGGTTTCTATTCCCAGTTTCCCTGAGGTCAGAGCACGGGTTTGGGGGTTGGCTGTTCAGGCACCTACTCCTTGGGGTCTGGCTCCTGTCATGCTGTCCCCCAATACAAGTCCCTGAACCGCCTGACGGCGCAGAAACAGGCCCGAGGGGCATGCACAGGGCACGATGTTTCCGTGCGGGTGTCGCTGGCATCTCTTATAGATACATACACCAGTGCATGCAGCTGGCCCCGAGCCCAGCCCATCACCGGATGTCAGCTGTCCAGGAGCCCAAGGGCCAGTGCTCCCAGGCCTCAGCTGAGGGTTGCTTCAGCTATGAATGACTGTGGTGTGGCACAGGCTACACAGAGAAGCAACAGACCACGGCTCCCTCTCTCCTTCAGGTACAACCTCACAGAACTTGGTCCAGTGGCAGGTGTCTCGGATTTCTATTTCTGCATCACAAACTGCCAACAGAATAATTTATAGCTCAGTAGCTCCCAGGTCCATAGGTAGAAGCCCTGGCAGGCTCAGTTGGGTTCTCTGCGTGGGGCCTCCAGGCTCAGGGCATGGTGGCGGCCGGCCTCGGCTCTCATCTAGAAGCCCAGGAGAAGAATCCAGCATCATGCTGCCCTGGAAGGGGGGTTACCACCCCCCCAGGGCTTGTGCTTCTGCTTCCCAGGTCACGGTTACTGTGCTGGCTGCTGGTCTCTTGGGCAGGGGGCTTTCTAGATACCTTTGGTTCTGGGTACCTATTTCACCCTGGCAACCTTGCCCTGCTAAATGCTGGAAGGACAGCTGTGTCCACAGCTGCCCTCTCCCACACCACTCTCAGGGCTACTCCCATCAGGATCCTCCTGAACCCTCCATACCCGAGGAGGGCTTGTGGAGGCTGCCCATCTCCTGTCTCCTGAAGGCTGGGGATACCAAGGCCTGTGGACACTGCTCAGTCAGCATCCCCTGGAATCCAGGGCATCAGACAAATGAGAGTGATCATCCGTTTAGTTCCAAGTTCTCCCTGGGCTGCCATCCTTAGTTTAATTATCTGGAAACCAGCTGGCTGGGGAAATGAAAGGTTTCCTTCTGACAACTGTTCCTGGGATCTTGAGCAGGACTCAGATGGGCTGGGGGGTAGTGGTCAGTCTCTCCTTTCTAATCAGCCCCCATGTGCAAGGCCCTGGTGTCTCCTCAGCTCACTGTGCAGTTGTTTGTTTCTAAGGGAATCTGTGGCAGCTCATTGCAGCTCTCATCATGGCCTGGATGCAGACTCCATGGTGAGGTTTCCCCACTGGTAGCAGGAAGTCGAATATGGCCTCCCCACCCCTCTATTTTGAGTCTGTTTCAGAAAGGTCTCTCTGTTCCTCACACCCCACCCCACCGTCACTTCCCCAAGGTCAGCTTCAAGCTCACTGTTGCTCTCACCCTGAATACATGATGTCTTGACATGGGGCAACTGTCAGCAAGACAGAGGGGACCAAAGCACAGGGCTCCTCCTTTAACGGTCAGTGTCCAGCAGCAAGAGGAAATGCTACACTGCCCACAGACACAAAGCAACGCATGTGGTCCAGAGCCACCGGATGCGCGCACTTGGGAGGGATGGAAAAGGAGAGGGCTAAAATGCATGTGCACCGCTGGCACTGAAAGTGGCTTTACGGTAAGGAGCTGCTCAGGGTCTTCTACTTTCCTCTAAAGCAGCTAATTGAGAATTGTTTTAGACCCTTAAGTGTGGTGGTCTTGATTACTCACAGCATGAAGGTATCCTGGGCAGTGGTATAGGTGGGACCAGCCTGTGCAGCCTGCCCTGGGGGTGTGAGTGCCCCAGGGGAAACACCTTGCTATTCTGTTTCTTATCCTATCCCAGCTGCTCCCCAGTGCCTGGCCCAAAGTAGGTGCTCAACCAATAAACATGCATTAAATAAACAAAGGCACATGGGCTACCAACCAGCAGGTGACCCTGGCAAGCACGAGCTGCAGGCTCCCCCTTCTACCCACTGCACCCACAGCGGCAGGGTGATGTGCTCCCTGAGGCCCCTGGAAGGTGCCTCCATAGTGGGCTCTCTGGCCACTCCACCACCAGACACAGCAGGACCCCCCCACCCCCCACCCCCACCTCATCCCCGCCTCCCGGAGTCCGGGTCATAGCTAGGAAGATGATGGTACCTTCGACACACTTTGTGGGGAAAGCCGGGCATCTCCTCGGGGTAGTAGCCCTCACCGCAGGTGGGCACACACTTCCAGTCTTGGAAGTAGAAGTTCTTCGCGCAGTGAATACATTCTTCTCTGCTGGGCCCTGACAGGGTTAGGGAAGAAGCAAGGGTCAGGACTGATGGCCACGCCCCGGGCTCCCAGCGCCCGAGAACTGAGGCCACCTACCCAGCTGGTGTGTCCCACGGGCCCACTGACTCCAAGGTCACTGATGCCCCCGTCCCTACTTCCTGGCTAGGTCAGAGGTGAGTCAGCCTCAGTGGAGGGCACCCTCCCACCTCCCCAGCACTTCCTTCCCCAGCAGGCTTAGGCCCTACTTCGAGAGCTGCTCATTAGCCTCAGGGACAAATGGAGATGTGCTGCCAGTGTGGAACAGACACTCTGGATTTCCAAGTCTTGGTAGAAAAAAGAATGCAAAATAGCTCATTTCAAAAATATCAATACATGTTGCAGTGATGCTGTCTTAGCTATACTGGGTTAAGTAAGATCAGTTACTAAAACTATTTTCACTTTTTAAGATGTGGTCGCTAGGCCACCTAAAATTGCCATCTGAGGCTTGCATCTGTGGCCTGCATCAGTCCTAAGGGTGGACACTGTGCAGGATGATGTGAAGAAAGGGAAAGAACAGATCTCTAGGGATGGTGTCCACAGGTATTTGGTGTGGATGACCAGGGCATTTTCATAAGAGAAAACATGACTAAGGGCTAATGGGGTTGGGACAGGTGGCCTGAAGAACAAAAGCTCTGATGAAGGACCAAGAGGTACAGAGGAGACTGAGTGTGGAGGTGTACGCCTATAATCCCAGCACTTTGGGAGGCTGAGGCAGGAGGATTGTAAGTTTGAGATCCACCTGGGGAATTTAGTGAGATCCTCTTCAAAAAAGAAAAAAGCTGGGAATGTGCAAAGGCCCTAGGTCAGTGATGGTGAACCTTTTAGAGACGAGTGCCCAAACTGCAACCCGAAACCCACTTGTTTATCAAAAGGCCCCAACCCTGCAGTTAAACCTGAATACTGAGGTTTTAGTTTAGAAAAAAACAACTCATACATTAACATCTTTTGTCTTAAAAGAAAAGGTGCCATAGGTTCTCCACCACTGCCCTAGGTTCTATCCCAGTACCACACGAAAGGGTGGAGGAAACCTCACAAGTTGGCCCAGAGTCAGTGAGCTCCTCAGCTGTGGTCAGCCTGAGAGGCCTGTGTGGGGAGGGTATCATGTCAGACGCTGCCACGGCTTGGATGTGGTGTAAGCAGTCCCATGTGCCTCCTTCATGGGTTCACGTGTTGGGTGCCTGGTTCTCAGTGTGGTGGTGCTGGGGCCTCTGAGAAGGGGCCCATGGGAGGTCGTCACTGGCCCCTCCCCTTGTCTGGATCCTGCCACTGTGATTCCACAGGCCACAAGGTCTTCTCTAAAGCCGAGCCCGTGCTGGCACCATGCTCTTAGACCTCCAGTACTGTGAGCTAAATAAGCATCTTTTCTTCCTAAGTATCCAGCCTCGGGTATTTTGTTATAGTAACAGAAATTGGAAAAATAGAGTTGCTCTGTGGTGGTCACAGTCCCCAGATCCATTTTTTGGCCCCCTTTCAATTTGAGTGTGGTTTTAGACTGTGGTCTGACAGCGAATGCAGTGATACTGCCTCTTCCTAGAATAACTGGACTAAGGTGGCGCCACTGCCGTGTCAAGGAAAGATGCTTTGTGTGGTGCTGGAGCCCGGGAGGCCCAGTTAAGCTCCTCCCTGGATGGTCTGAAAGAAGGAAGCCCACAGAACTTTGAGCTTGGGGCAGAAGTGGGCTCCCCTGAGGAACTGGCCGACACAGCAGGGATTCTGTGTGGCTTATGCTGCTGATGGGCAGTTAGTCGGTCTTGAGCCTTGGCCAAGCAGCCTGAGTGCATGTGGAGGGGCTGGGACTCTGGTTGCACCCCGGGGCCCAAATGGTGTCCTCTACTGTCCCTCTCCTAGGGCCTTTCCTGGGAACCCTGTCACTGCCCTTCCTCCAACACCAGGGTCCGTAATGCCCAAGGAGCCTCTGCGCTGTGAAAGGATGCTTATTCTTGTTTGTACTTAGTTTAAAGCAAATTTTTGTTTTGTTTTGTTTTGTTTTTTGATGGTGGAGATGCAACCCAGGGGTTTGCGTGTGCTACCTATGAGCTATACCCCAGCCTACTGCTCACTCAAACTGTTAAACTTAAAAGTCGATTATAGAGAAGTGCAATATATGCATGTATGGCAGGGCCATGTTGAAGCCCATTAATGTGTATAATTAATATGTGATAACTGGTAAAAAGTTGGTTATAGGCTGGGGGCAGAGCTGAGTGGTAGGGCACTGGCTTGGTGTATGTGAGGTCCTGGGTGACCCCCCAGCACTGAAAAAAGGAGATTATACATTCAACTGGAGAAGACAAGGAAAAGCCCTGCAGATGGATGGTGGGGATGGCTGTCTAACAAAATGAATGCACTTTGAACCGTGTATCTACAAATGGCCACAAGGCGGGGTAGTGAGAGGGTGGGCATGGTACCAAGACCCAACTGGGGGAATAGGTCTATGTTCTGTGGCTCAATAGGGTGACGAGAGACCATGAGTAATAACTGGAAGAGAAATATTATCAGAAAAATGATAGTATTTGAGGAGATGGAAATACTAATTTCCCTGACTTGACCATTATACACTGAATACATGTATTTCATGATAATATTGGACCTCCTAAATCAGTACAAATATTATGTCAATTAAAACGTTTTAAAAATGGTTGATATGGTAAATTTTATGTTGTGTGCATTCTACTACGATAAAAATGCTGATTAAATACACATTTTCTAAGCAAACTATTTTCAGAACCACTAAAATCATGAGTTTTCTGACTCAGTCAAATTCTCTCCAGGATTCCATTAAGTCACAAATCTTTACAGGCTTTTAACACTTTAGAAGCACCCACGGACATAGCAGTAAGAGCTAAACAGTTATGGTTCCGCTAGCCCATCCACGGGGCCCAGAACAAAGGGGAAAAAGCAAGAAAAACATGCTGTCAAAAAGCAAGAAAAACATGCTGTCACAGGCACTAAGATAGAAAACATTTTCCTTGCCCCTGAAATCTCTCTCTGGATCTGTTTCATGCTGTGCTCTCGCAGGTGCAGGATGCCCATGCGCCAGGCTGAGCCTCCCAGGTGCCTGGGACATTGCTCCTGCAGGACTGCTCCTGAACCTGGCATGCAGGTGCCCATGGGTATGCTCCCCTGGCTGCCAGCTGCTGACCAATGCCCATTCCTGGATGGGTAAGTGGAGTCAGCTTGAGTCTACTGTATCAACCAGTGGTGGATAGGTGACCCACACGGGTCACAACTTCCACACCATGAAGCATTAGGCACCGCCCTGGAGAGGGACAGAGGCTCATTGTCGTGAAGTCACCCACTGAATGTGCTAGGGTGCTGCACGCTCAGATGCAGCAGACACTCATGCCAGACCCTGGCCCCACCCATGACCAAGCCCACGCTCTGGTGCAGGCAGTGGGCAGCAGCGGGGACTGAGTGGAAACCAGAAGGTGGAGGCCAGGCAAGCCTAGGTGTTCAAGGGGCAGGAGTGGGCAGCTGAGAACCGGTCCTTCTAACAGGACTCAGGCCCCATGTGGAACCAGAAGTTTCCAGGTGACTCAGGGCAGGGAACAGAAGTCGGCTTGTGTTCCCAGAGGCCAGAAAGAAGCCAGGCTGGAGGGAACAGAGGCATGGAGAACACACCTCCCCGAGAGCTGCAGACCCATACCCTGTGGAATTAAATGCTGGAAGGGATGAAGAAGACATGGATCCAGATGAGAAAATCTACAAGGGACTCAATGAAACTGTTTGCTGTCAGGCAGTCTGGGGACTTGGAAAAAGAAGTGAAATGAGTTACTAAAATGACAGTTACAGACCGCATGCCCGGATGTTACGGATTCGAGTGACTCTGACATTTGAATAAGTGGAATCTGTGATGCTTCTTAGAGAACGTGGGTTAAACAATGCATCAAGAAAGAATAAGAACCATAGAGGAAAAGACAACGAGGAGAAGTGCTAGGGAAAGCTTCGAGGCTGCCCATGGTGGGAACTCTTCCAAGCTCAGAGCCCAGCAACTCCAGGGTTGGCCCAGGAGGGTGTGGAGGAATGCTGGCCTCCACCGGTGGCCTGGCGCAGCCACAGCCAGCACTAGGGGATGTTGCCACACCCTTGGCTCCTGTGGCACCTCCCCCCTGGGCAGCACAGCTGACAGATACACAGGCCACGGAGCCACACTGCGGAGGGCTGCGTCCAGCCCGTGGTGTTTGCAACCAGGCATCATGGCAACTGCGATTCAGCAGAGACCTAATCTTTAAACTGTTGGTGCAGCAGAAATGCAGCCTAAAGTGAGTTTCTTAGAATGCACCAAAGTGCTGGGGGCAGGAAGGAGGACCGACAGGAGGAAGCTTTATCCGAAATGTATCTGAGGCCACAAACTCAAGGTGCGGTTCAATCAACGTGCGCAGAGAACTGCAAAATGAAACCCAATAAAATGAAAGAAATCTCTGCTATATTCTGCATAAAAACTCTGCCTGGAGACATTGCGCTGTAGTCTTTGTGGGGAATTATAACACATGTAAAATTGTTTACAGCAGACTCCTCCTCTTTGAATAAAATGTTTGAGATGAGTGGAGTGCGGTGTAAAGAACTGAGGCTCTGCTTTAAAACTTCGTCATCCCCAGCCAGCTGCACCCCTGCCCGTGCTGGAGGCCGCTGAACCTTCACGGTGCTGCCTTTCAGTGCGATTCTGTGCCAAGAGCAGTGCTCCCAGGCAAGGCGACTCGGGAGCGGCCAGCGCCCTTATCCCTCCAGGGACCCAGTCTGCTTGCTCAAAGAGGCCCTTGCAATTGGGGTGCCTTTTGTTTTCAACTTAAAAATTGTGGTATAATGTACATTCCACAAAGTTTACCATTTTAGCCATTTTTTTTTGACAGTACTGGGGATTGAACCCAGGACTTCTGCACGGAGCTGCATCCCCAGACCTGTTTTTCCCCTCCCCTCCCCTCCCCTCCCTTCCCTTCCTTTTCTCTCTTTCCCTCTCTCTCTTTCTTCTTTCTTTTCTTTGAGGCAGGGTCTCACTAAGTTGCTCCAGCTGGGCTCAATTTGTGATCCTCCTGCTTCAGCCTCCCACAAGGCTAAGATTACAGGCATGCACCACCATGCCTGGCCATTTTAGACATTTTTAAATATTTGGTTTAGTGACATTAAGTATATCTACAATGCTGGGCAACCGTCACTACCATCTATCTCTAGAACATTTTTCATCTTCCCAAATTGAAAGTCAGTGCTCATTACAAAATAACTCCTCCCGCCTGCCTCGCAAGTGCAAGGTCCCGAGTTCAATACCCATACCAAACCAAACCAAACCAAACCAAACCAGTCCCATTCCCTGTCCCTAGCCCTGGGAGGGCCTTCGTGTTTTTATAGTCTTTCTTTTTCTTCTCTTCCTTTCCCCCCTCCCTTCGCCTCCCTTTCCCCTCCCCTCCCTTTTTCTGCAGTGCTGGGGACTACACCCAGGGCTCTGTGCATGCTAGGCAAACCCTCTAGCACTGGGCTACATCTCCAGCCCCTGGCCTTTGTGTTTTAATCCTGTAATAAACATAGAAGGCCATAGGAAGCTTTCTTAGTATCAAGATAGCCAGTCCATCTGCCTTGGTAACCCTGGTTGTAACCCTCCAAGGAAACAAAGGCCTTTGCAGGCTATGAACTCACCCACGCAGGTTCGGCAGGTGGAATGGCATTCTGCACATCGGATCAGCTCAGAATCAAAGTAGGTGCCCGGATCACAGTCTGGAATGCAGCTGCCCCGTGCAAGGCTGTTGAGAAGAAAAAGAGGCTGGTTCCCACATCTGTTCCAAAACCCTAATTAAATTATGATTTGCCCTCTAACACCTTTCTGGGAGGAAATGAAAGTTGTCGAAGCACAGTGCTTTGTGTCACTGAAAAATCCTAGGTAATGGAAGCTGGCAAAGCTGTCCCAGGGCTGGCTGGAGCTCCCAGGCTTTGGTCCTGGTACAGGAGGCCAAGGCCTCCGGCTCTCTCCTACTCTGTGGTGGCTTCTCTTCCCCGCTGTGCCCAAACCCAATTCAGCATGTAGGGGAGCCTGTGGGGCTCCACTGAAGCCGCGCTGCCACAGTCTTCTGATGTGAGTTCCCTTGGAAGTGTCAGCATTTGCAATGTGTGAGGTGTGTGAAGGAAATGCCAGCCACAAGCCTGACCCTCAGCCCTCGGTCTGCGCCTGCTTCTCCCTTGCTGAAGACTCGGCTCCACCATCAACTTGAAATAAGATCTCCTCCTGGGACCCGGCAGGCCTGCTTGATGTGGCTTCCACCTTCCCCTTCCACCCTGTAAGGCTCCACTCCCCTTGCTCCAGCCAGGCCTCACCAGGGACACAGCCTGAGCTGGACCACCCACGCCCGGTCTGGCTCCACCACTTCCCACCGTGCAACCCCACACAAGCCAGAAGACCTCTCTGCACCTCCATTTCCTCCTGCTAACGGGCTCCTACAGCTTAACAGTGCTTGGGGGACTCACTGAGCAAATACACGAAACTGGTGGCTGGCACTGGCAGAGTATATAAATGTCAGCTACCATGATTTCTTTAGTTTGTGAGATTATACTGTATCCGACGCACACATTTAAAATGGGTTTGTCACTAAACATATCGATCAAGTGCTCTGGGGTGTACCTGTCAGATCCTGGAATCCTTCTGTGATAATTTATAATTAGAAATAGGTATTTGGCTTTTCATCTTGCGCACAGCTCCCGAAACCTTGGGAATCAATACAGTGATGTGTCTTTCCCCACACAAACAAGATGACTTGTGGCTGGGGGCTCCTGGTAGCCTGTGGAGGGCAGCTGGTTGCTGAGTGAATCAGTCATGTGATCAGAGGGACAGAATTTCAGCCTCACGACCCTGACCCCGGAGCAGGGGAGAGGGCTAAGGGTTGAACACAGATGGCCAGTGATATAATAAGTCAGGCCTCCCCAGTGAAGCCTCTGTCAGAACCCCGAAGGACAGAATTCACAGAACCTCCAGGCCAATGATCAAGAACATGTCCACCCGTTGGGAGGGCAACGCATCCCAATTCCACAGGGACAGAAGCTCTTACACTGTGGACCCTTGCAAGCCTTGTTCTAGGTATTCCACCTGCTGTTCACCTGCTCCCTTTGGAACACCCTTTATAATAAATGTATAAAGGTTAGCAAGACCTTTCCCCGAGTTCTGTGAGGAAGTATAGCACTTATTTATTTATCTTTATTTTTTACTTGTTTTTGGTACTGGGGATCGAACTTGGGACCTTGCGCTTGTGAGGCAGGTGGCAGAACCACTGAGCTAAATCCCCAGCCCCTGTGAGGAAGTATAGCAATTCACCGAATTCCAGAAGGCTCTGGGAAGTCCTATTGGTCAGAAGTACAGGTTACAGCCTGGCATTTGTGACTGGCATCTGAAGGAGGGGCACTTTGGGGGAATAAACCTTCAACCCCGTGGGATCTGACAGCATCTGCACGTAGAGAGTCGGGCCTGAGTTAGGTTATAGGCCCTCCGCTGGTGTCCACTGGAGAACTGCACTGTGCAGGTGGGAAAAACCCACACATGCTTTGGTGACCAGAAGGGAAGTGTATTGTGCCGAGTGTGCGAGAGTAGGAAACAGATTCTGGTTTTCCCGATCTTTTATACCTGCATTTAGCAGGGAGGTTTCTGCAGGCCCACTAGCCCTCTGCTCAGATGGTGGATACCCACCCAGGGCTCATCCTCATTATGGTGCCAGACTGTTGAGCAGAGCTGTTAAATCATATCTTTAATAACGTATGCTCGCCTGTGAACCCTGCCTGTGTTTATCCCCTGAAGAGATGGATGGCTGGGATGCAGAAGCTCGGCTGCTCTCTCACTGCTTTAACTTGACAGCAATGATTTGAAGTCACAGCTTATGAGGATATTAGCAATAAAAGGAAGCTTGCTGTAGATTACAGCTGGCGATATTTTCAGAGTCTGCATGCTTCTCAGAAAACTTGTCACAGCTGGAACCGCTGGTCCTAGAGTGGTCCCAGTGTGGCCACTGCCCAAGAGGGGCAGAGTCTCCCTAGGACTCCTTTCCTGAACCCAGGATCTGATTCTCTTCCCCCGCAGGTTCTCTGGGACTTGCCAGCACTTCTCTGCTGGGAAAAGATTTCTAGGTTCCATGGAACCTTCCCTGCTTGACACTTCCGTCATCCCAGGGATGAGGGTCCATAGAAAGAGGCAACAACCACTCTCAGGCTGCCCAGCCAGTGGGGAATGGGGTGCAAAAGGAATGGCCATCACCTGAATGTCTCCTTCCCCCTCAAGCTCTTTTGTGTTTGGGGACCAGTTCATCTTTCACTGCTAATCCTGCTTTGTCCAATCAACAGGTTTAATGATAGCAGGTGTCGCTTTGGGGTTTCTCCTCCAGACTCCCAGGTACTTGGGTACTGAGCGCTCTCTTTTCCCCAGGACTCTGATCTGGAAGGATGGGGCAGGCTGAAGGGAACCTCACTAAGGCAGCAAGCTAGCAAGCCCTGGGGAACCGCTGATCTCCCTGTTTGTAAGGATGTCTGCAGTTGCTGCAGAGTTTACATGGGCGACCCTGATGAGAACACCTGAATAAGAGCACAGGCTCAGTAAGGTTTCTTCCTTTGTTCCTTACTCCAGCAGAGTCCCTTTGTTTCATTACTGAAAAACAAACAAAACAACAACTACGACAACAATAACACTCGGACATTCTTCAGATTTCAGGATGGGGGCGTTTACCTGAATCCTTCCTTACAGATGGTACATTTCTCGGGTTCATCCATGCACTTTTTGCAGCTTGGGTGGCATTTAAGGCAGTGTTTCTGACCTGGAGGAAACAGAAAGATAAGAAGAGGAAGGGGCAGCATGGTGAGAATCAAATGCAAGCTGGCTCAGTAGGACAGCTCTTCCCAGTGTCTGACCCCGGAATGGATATGTGGTGACAAAACAGCCAGAGGCCACGTCCAAACCGTGTTCAGGTGTTGGATCATGGGCCCCTCAACTTTCTTTTCTGGAGTAAATCAAAGTCCCATATAGCTGCAGAAGTGATTCCTTTCCCGAAGAAAAATGTTCTGGTTCTGTTCACTGCAACAGGGCCTGAAGCCCCTTCCTGGCTGGCTGAGTACAGTTTAATCAGGTGAAAATCTTTATAAACTTGACGGTGGCCAGGATGCTGCTGACCCCTCACCCAGGGAGTTCACAGGGGTCTTTGCTGAAGACTCGGAAGCAACATAAGTGAGGCAGGAAGTGAGCACAAGCCTTTGGACCTCCTGGGGAAAGTCTGGTCCCTTGGCTTCCCCTGTATTTACAGAAGTTGTTATCTAAGGCACTCATGTTGGCAGTTCACCAGGTACCACCGTGTGCCACTACTGAGTGTGGGCCCGGAAGCCGAGGGCTGCTTGTGGCATCTTAGGTGCAGCCTCCTGGGGACCACAGGTGGCATCATATGCATGCAGCAGGGGCTCAGCAGGGACCAAGGTGGCTGATTCTTGCCTGGGAAGTGGGTGGGAATGAAGACGCCTTTGCGCTGAAAGCAGGTCTGGCCCAGGTGTCTGCAAAGGCTGTCATGTGCATCTCGCTTCACTCTCTGGCTCCCCTCTACAGAGAGTCTGGTTATTGATCACTTTCTATGTCTTTAATAATTGCCCAGCTCTTTCTCGCTGGCAGAAACAGCGATGGCAAACCAGCTGGGACAGTGACCCTTCTGCCCATTAGGGTCCAGAGAGGAGTGCTATGGGAAGCTACTGCCTGCAAAATTGTCAAGGTCAACACTCTAGTGCTCTAGTTTGTTTGAGAGCTATCCTCCAACCACTTAAGTCTTTAAACAGGTTCTCAGTCCATCGTACCCATTTGCCTAGGATGGGGGTGGGGGGAGAACCAGGCTTTGCTGCTCTGAGTTCAAGTCTCACCTCTGTCATTACTACTTGTGGGCCTTTTACCCATTCTCAGCTTCAAGGCAAGGAAAAAGCTGCCACCTCTTAGGGTCACTGCCTGTAAAGTGCCCAAGAGACCACCCCATCCCACCTGAACCCAATTCCCATGGTCAACAGGCTCCTTCATTTTCAGAGGATGGTAAACCTTCAGCCTGCATCTAAATCCCAATTTTACCTCAGCAGCTCTTCCTAGGAGGGCTTTACCCCCGTTTCTGACATCAATTCCAAACACTGGGGCGGCACCCTCTCCCTCCCCCCACCCGGGCACATGTCCCTTCCCAGAGGACCCCTGGTGCAGCATTTCTGGAGGACATACGACAGGACAAAAGGCATCCTCTTTTGGCGTCTGAACTCAGGCTGGGCCTGGTGGCCCAAGCTACTTCCCTGCCTGTCCTCAGTAGAGGTAGAGGTGTGAGTTCCACGGCCTGCAGAATTCATGGCAGCATCATTCTGAACGGTGTGCGCGTTAGATGCTGCTGCTAACAGGGCTCTTTCTTTTCTGTTTTTTGTCTTTTCTCCTTCTCCTCCTCCTCCTCCTCCTCGCCCTCCTTCTTCTTCCTCCTTCCCCTCTCTCTCCCTCTCTCCCGCCCTCCCCCCTTCCCCCCTTCCTTCCTTTGTGAGACCGAATTCAGGCTGGCCTAGAACTCTGTGGCGATCCTCCTGTCTCGGCCTGCCGAGTGCTGGGCTTCTAGGCATGTGCCAGCACACCCAGCTGTGAGAAGTCCTCGTCAGAACAGTACAGGAGAAGCAGAGGGCCAGCAGGAGTCTGCCAGAAGAGGGGAACCCCGCCCAGACAGGGAGCCGACTCACATGTTCTCGCGGCCCAGACTCGCCACTTACTTTCATCCGCGTCAAATCCAGCAGGACAGAGGGTCACGCAGGCGCTCATCTCCTGGTGGTGATAGAACCCCCGACGGCAAGACAGGCACTGAGTGGGGCCCCTGCCAGAGCAGGTCTCACACCCCTTGTGGCATCTGCGACAGCGCCTGGCTGCTTTGTCCCCGAAGTAGCCCAAGGGGCACTGGCTCACGCACTTCCTGTGGGAACACACGCATGAGGGCCTCCCGACGCAGCCTGGCCTCGCGCCCGGCCCGTGGGGCCGAGTTCGGGCAGCTGCATGCAGATATCTCCCAGAGCACGGCTGCCCGCCTGATCACAGAATGTGGGGGTCACCAGGGCCCCAGGGGGACTGTTGAGCCAAGGACGGCAGAGGGCTCCTAAGTACACAGTGGAGGCGTGCGGGCTAGGCGAGAGCATCTTCTCCTTACAAAGCAGCCTGTGGGAAGCGCTGGGGCTCTGGCTTCTGGTCTTTGACTCCTGGAACTTCCAGCTCTGGCAAAGCCCTGCTGTGGGTGCCCAGAGGAGCGCGTCCTAGGGGTCGGTGAGGCGGGCTGTGCTCAGTGCGCTCTCTAGGGACTCTGGGGTGCGCCTGGGCCAGGTCTGTCCCTCTGCCGTGCCTTCGTGGGTGCCACAGCGGCCTGTCCCGTCACCCTGGGCTGCCAGGAGGGTATGTGCAGCACATGGCAGGTGCTGAATGAGGGAATAAACGCCCTGGCGCTGCAAGGCCTGCAGGGAAGTGGGAGAAGGTGGTGACATCAGGAGCCAGAGGAGCTCAGGCCCTGCTGCTGCAAACCACACAGCAGCAGCAGCAACTCACCGACTCACCTGGGGCAGGGCAGGGGCCAGCCAGAGCCTGGACGGTCAGCCATGCACCCCGGGCCAGGTGGATCTGCCAGAGCCCTCCCTCGGGGTGCACTCGGCCCCACAGGCTTTCTGGGGAGCTGCCAGGAAAACCCTGTGCCCAGCCAGAGGCTGCAGCCCGTCCAAGAGCTGTGTCAACTCAGCTGGCCCTGGGGGCTGACAGTGCGGGGTCCTGGAGTCACCTTGTCTCCAGTCCCCCGTGGGTAACCCTGCATACTCAGCGTGGTCTGTTTCCATTTCATTAGGGGATGCACAGCACTTTATCACCATGACCCCAGAGCGCCACAGCTTCTGCTTTCTCTGCAATGGCCATGTATTACTTGTGTGATTAGAACAAAAATTGACTAAAATTTTAAAACGTCAGCAGCAGTTAACGTCAATGTGATTCCTTTGTTGGGGCAGTGTGTTAAGTTCCAACCAGGCCATCAGGTTGTGTTTGAAACGGGCCACCCTAGTGCTATGCCGTGGGGCTCTGGGACGTGCAGGCGCAGCCCCAGCCCATTACCTGCCAGTCTTGGCGCTCCCCAGGCTGAAGTGGACACAGTTCAAGCACTGGTCTGCGTTGGGGCCATCGCAGCCTTTGTCACCACACTCCGGATGGCACACACCTTAAAGAAACAAGCATTTCCTTTCACCCAGAGAGACGCTTTCTCCATCAAATCCGGTCCCCCGAGCCCCTGTGTCAGGGCCCTGTGGTGGGCGGGGTCCCTCAGGAGTGGCCGTCTGCGGGGTGGAGGTGTGGGTGCTGGATGGCTATGCTATGAGGGCAGAGCAGTGTCCCCTGGGATGCAGCCACAGCTGGGAGCAGGGTCTAGTCTGGACACCAGTATCAGAGGGCCACCAGGTGTGTCCAACCTTTTGGCTTAGGAACTGTCTCGGGCCACATATAAAATACATAGTGCAGTCAACGTACATAAGTAATATAAGCTCCTTTTACAATATTTGTTATAATATTAAAAAAAAGAGAGAGCAAGCAGCCTGGGGGCACAGGTTGGATGTGCTGCTGCAGTGGGCCGGGCTCCTCCCCACAGGTTTCTTTCTTGGCCTTCGTCGCTTGAGCCCTCCGTGGAGGGCCACCAATGTCTTCCTATGAGTCCCCTCAGGTCCCCAATTTCTAACTGGGGTCTATGTGTTGCTGTGACAGAGAACTACAGGGGGCTCAGTGGATTCCAGCAAACAGCTCCTCTGGGTCCTTCCCCAGGCAGGCAGGGATGAGCGGGCTTTCCGTGGCCGTCAGGCTGGGTGGGGCAAGGCTGCCGGTGTCCCCTCCATCCTGGCCTGCAGGAGTGACACGGCTGAAGCCAGCCTGTAGGGGACTCTGCCTCCTATGGGGAGGTGGCCCAGGGAAACCTCTCAGACAGCTGTCAGGGGACACAGGGAGGGCTGAGCAGGGCATTACGAAGGCTTCTGAGTCTTTGGAAGGAAAAAAAAAAAACCTCCTGCAAAGTTTGAGTTGCTGGAGGTGTGGGGAGTGAGTTTAAAGGCAGAGAGGAGCTAAGGTGCTGGCCACCCACACTTCCCAGGGACAGGGAAGGACAAATGTCCTCATTCTCAGCTGCCCACAATGGCTCTTTGCTGAGGCACACAAAGCCCTCTTCATTCCTGCTCATGAGGCTCCAAGCCTTCCCACTGTTAGACCTGGGTTATTCTGCCTCCCTCCAAAGGTTCACTCTTATTGATATTTCCCAAGTTTTCAGTGTGGGTCCTGCATGCCTTGCTCCTTCTGTGAACTCCTCTCAGCTGGGATGCTCTAGACTCCCCCAGCTCACTGCTGGCTTCTTCTGTGTTCCAGACACAGCCCATCGTCAAAGCTCACCGCTGTGCCAACTCCTCTCCCCTCTCCAGACTGTTCTGCACTTCTGGAGTTAATTCTCATCTGGTTGGATTCATGTCCATCTAATCCTGGGTCATTTACAGGGGAAACCTTAGACCTTCTAGCTCCATTGTGCCATTGTTTTTATTTACCCACTGAGCCCAAAACACAAGAACTTGACCACGGGACCCCTGCCTTCTCACCAGGCGGCTCAGCCCTGTGGTGGCCTTGCTGATACAGTGACCTAAGGATTCTTCTCTCCTTCCCCTGCAGCACTTTCTCCCTAGGACCCGGGAAGGCACCATGTCTGTCTTTTCCCCTCCATCGTAAGGAGACTGGGTACGTGTGGGGGATTGGGGGTGACATGGAGGTGATAAAGTAATTTCCTCCCTCTTTCTAAGCACAGGCTCCTCAAAGGCAGGATGTGGTGCAGCCTGTTCACTGCTATTCACCCAGTGCTTGCAGCATCTGGCACAGAGCAGGTGCTCCAAACACGTGGGATGAAAGGACAGTGGACGGAATGGGGGAATGCCGATGTCCTTGCCCTCTGCATTCAAAATGTCTTAGGTGTCCCATACATGTCACCCCCAGCCACCATTCCCACCCCCTCTGGGCCCCTCTGCAGTGCGGAGGAGCCCCTGCCAGGCTGGGGTCCCCATAGTGGGGGCAGCAGAACTCCCTGATGGCATCAAGGTCACTGGCAGCACTGAGCTCCCAAGTGGAGAGGTCAGGTTAAGACAGAGCCCAGCCAAGAGCTGAGGCTGCCTAGAAAATATCTGCAAACAAACCTCTCGGCATGTAGCTCTCCGGTTGAATTGTTTTAAAAGCCAAATATCCAGATCCAACTCTCCCATGAAACATTCTGAATTAAGTCCACCTGGCTGGCCATCGTCCTGTCCCAAACACTCCTAAGAATGTGCGGGCACAGCTGTAACTTGTCTCTGGGTGAGCACTGGTTCTTCAGGTTGCAGGCGGCACTTCCATCTGCTATTGCTGATCCTCCTTCCTGTATTAACATGCAAGCTCCCTTCTCTAAGACCAGCCCAGGGTGGCTACCAGCAGACCCCAGCCCCTGGGCTTAACTGGCCCAAGCTAATCTGAAAACCCTGCCTCAGCCCCTCTGTGGAGCAAATCCAAGATTTCAAAAATACACAAACAAATAAATCTAGGAAAGCCAGCGAGGGTTCTCAATGGGCTCTGGAGTCCCATGTGTGGAGCAGATGCTGAGGCACAGGTGGATTTAATAGAGCTTGCCATATTTTTACCATTCATTCTACCCAAGGAAAGAGCACGGGCACCTCCCATACACTGTGACCTGGAGTAGGATCCAGAGTTGGTGGCTGATTGCAAAAAAAGTGCCAATGAGAAAAACATACTAATAGACTGCTCTCATTACAATTTTGGCATCCTTTTTTCTTCTTTTTCTTCAGCACTGGGGACTGAACCCAAGGTCTTTGCATTTAGTTTTATCTCTAGCCCTTTTAAATTTTGAGACAGGGTCTTGCTAAGATGCCCAGGCTGGGCTCCCTGAGTGCTGGGTTACCAGTGGTGCAACCAGGCTGGCCCCCATGTCTGGATTCTTTCTTGATTGCTGTGTAACCTAAAGGAGTTCATGATGCCAGGCCCCTGTCTTTGTGACGAGCGTCACTGACAAGAGCCTATGACCCCACATGGTTCTGCTGTCCTAGGACTTGCAGAGCTGTCCTAGGACTCTGTCTTCCTGTGTGGATGGTCACATTGTCCCTAGCCATCCTCCACCCGGTCATCTTCCTTTGCTCAAATGATGGCTTCTTCCCCAAAGCCCAGGCTCCCCTCCATCCCCACGGCAGTTCTGTCCTCTCTTATAGGAGCCTAGCTTGACTTCCCCTGCCAGCATCCTTGTGGGTTCAGGGTGGCTGGCTCCCTGGAGTCACCCATGTGCCTGCTACAGATGCAGACTCCTGAGCACCCCAGGCCTGCTGAGCACGTCCCTGGAGAGCCCCTGGGGTTCCTCCACCTCCCCTGCAGCCACCAGGCAGCTCTGTCCCAGCAGGCTCAGTACTGTGGCTGCCGAAGTCTTCCCTGGGCTCCACCTTGCCCACTGTGGCTGCTGCCTTTTCCGCTGTAGGACCTGTGGTCCCCAGTCACCCTGTTCTCCAAGCCCTCCCCACCATGGTGCTGATGTCACTGTCTGTCCCTGCCAAATAGGATTCCACACCTCCCTTTGCCTGAGAACTCTGGAAATCACTACTGCCCTGGTGCTCAGCCTGGACAATGACCCCGGCCGCCTTCTCTGCTCCCATTCTTGGGGAGTGACGTGGGCCAACTGTCTGGTGCAGGTCATGGTCACCCCTTTTGCAGGGCAGCTCTTCCACCTGGCTCTGGCAAGGTGCTTGGTCCTCTGGGGGGGCAGTATTGAGGAGGTAAAACCTTTAAGAGGTAGGTCCTAGTGCAAGGCAATTAGTCACTGAGGTGCTGCCCTGGGAAGGGGTTAATGTAACTCATGGGACTGGGTTACTTCTCCCAAGAGCAGGCTGTCAGGAAGCAAGGCCATCCCACAGGCTTGGGCCTTCTGTACAAAGCTGATTTCCTTCCTGTTTCTCTGCCAGCCTGTGATGTGGCCCAGGATGCCCTCCCCAGAGGTTGGGCAGATGAGCTCTCCTGATGTTGGACTTCCAGCCTCCTAAACTGTGAGTTAAACAAACCTCTTTCCTTTATAAGTACTCAGCTTCAGGTATATCGTTATAGCAATGGAAGATGGACTAATGCAGTGACCGATACTCCTTGTAGAAGCCCTCCTTCCTTGTAGCGGACAATCTTGCCTTCTGTCTGCTCCCATCCCCTGCTGCTGGGCTGGGGACCACTGCTCCATCAGACTCCAAGCTCTTCCTGACATGCCAACTATTCTCCTGTCTACAGGGTGCAGGCAGAGTCTCTGCTGGCCTGGGGCCATCACCTGCAATGCACCATGCACCCATGGCCAGCTCCCTACATCCTGGAAGCCCCATCCTACACCCCCCTTGACCTCGCCTCACACTCTGAATCACCCGTGCCCTCTCCTTCCTGGCCTTTCTATGCCATGGCACACTCTCCTCTCATTGCCTCTGTCCCTCTGTCCTGGTCTCTGGGTGGGCGTGTCCTGCCGTTACTGGCCCACCTGAGAGTCAGAAACCCATCCCCACAGAGGCCCCGTATCCATCCAGGCTGTGCTCAAATGGGCTGAGCGACTTGGAGAGAAAACTGGCAGGACAGTGATGCTCCACTATGCAAGGCTGGAATCAGTAGCAGATTTTAAAGAAAAAGAAATCAGTTCTTTATTAATAATTACTGAATCTTGCCAGAGTTTATAAATCACAGGGGGAAACAGAGCAGATTAGTCCATACATAATTCAATGCTCCATTTTAAAGGAATGGCAAAAGAAATTTAAAATGGAATCGACCATAATTTATGTTTTGATTTGTACTGCTGGAATTCTCCATTTTGTTATGATTTTTTTCAGAAGAGATCAGATAACTCAAAGCATTCATATTCTTAGATGTCACCCATCATGTATCAAGTAGTCAAAATATTTAGCTAAGAAATATGCCCAACCAGAAACACCCACTGTCACACAAATCACTGTGAGATGGCTCAGAAAGAAAGGAACGGCTTTTGACCAAAGGTGCTAATAAAAACTGTACCAGCTCAGTGGCTGGAGGTGTCCAAAGTCCTCTTTGGGCTGCTGTGGCTCTCAGTTGCTTCGGAAATATGCTCTGTGAGTTTTAAGATGTCTCCGGGTAGCACCTCACCTGGGCCTCTAACCCCAGCCCTGTGGCTGGCACGCCTCTCCCACTAACCAGTTCCTTTCCCAGCTGTGCTCATGGAACCCAGCCTTCCTGGGCCCGGATTAGGAGCTGTGTCCTTCCCACTTCCAGCCACTGGAAGTGGATGGACAGAGGGGAGCCAGGAGGCTGAGCTGTGAGGCAGGGGCCTTAGTGGAAAGGAGGGATCCTGGAGGCAGCTAATGAAGAGGGGCAAATCCCAATTCTGGTTGGGCATATGCAGACTCAGTGTCCCAGCCTGGGAAGGTCGGAGAGTACTTACTGGTCTGAAGCATACTTACTGGTCTGTAAAGTATTGGGAGAGCCTTGGGTGGGAGGAGCTGTGTGAGTGCAAATGACCATCATTATTAGGGTTTCCCGGCAAGGGCAAGGGAGACACAACCACAACCCCCGCCTTCCTCCAGGAGCGGCCCCACCTTTGAGAGTTCTAGTGGAGAAACAACACGGGAGGGGGCAAGCCGGCTGCCCTTGCTGCAGGCTCATTACCTGTGTAATCGTCTTCATCCTCGGGAGCCTCTGCCTGGGTGGACGGCCCAGCAGCCCTGGGTGGCTCTGGCTCTGGGACTGAGAGCTCCAGCATCCGAGAGCGGGACTGATGGGAACTGAAGGTGTGGTACGGGTGCTCTGCCGTGCCGTACAAAATGAGGGTCCACTCTTTCAGCTTCCCTGGAAGGCACCAAACCCGCGGTCACCTTGGAAGTTCTTTATGTACCTGTACGTGCCTCGACCTGTGCAAATGCCTCTGTCATCACAGAGGAAGGAGCAGGTGCTGCTGGGGTCTTCCCCCCACATCAGGGCTCTGGTCCACTCACCTCACTTCCTGCTCACCTGCTGACCAGGTGCACACCTACAGCCCGGGGATGTGCTGCTCTGCCCTGCACCTCATTCTTGCCAGCCAGTGCCTCTCTATTCCTGCACTACTGAGCTGCTCTTGACTTCCTGTCCCTGCTGGGAGCAGGGTCATCGGAGGTTGGACTCTGCTATCCTTGAGTGTCCTCAACCCCCTCATCTTACTGCAGGCTCCCTCAGTGCTGCCTCTCCCACAACTGCCAATCACTACCTAGCCCTCTTGGGACAACCAGTGGGTGGACTGGTTGCCAGGGCTGCTAGGAGCTTTGCCCACTGCTTCCAAATGTGATACCTGAGTTGCCCCGAGGGGCCCTGCTATGCGGATCCTCAACCCCAGAGCACAGAGGGACTTGGCCTCAGGCACTTTCATGCACAGCCAATCCAGGTGGGGGAAGGGGAGTTTGGGGGGCAGCAGTGCTGATACACACACAAGTGTCCCTGACGGGTGCATCCTCACAGCAGCAGCATGAAGGGCACGGATGGGGCTAAAAGGGGAAAATGAGAGGGCGACAGGCATGGGGAGGACAGCGGCTCGTGGAAGGGCCACCAGCTTGTGATGGGGGTGCTGGGGACCTGGTTCCACTCACTGCCTCCAAGCAGGAACAAAGGCCCCTGCTAGGTCTGATCAGGTGTAAAGCCAGGTAGGAAATGCAGCCTGTGATTTCCTGGTGAACTCCTGATGCCGTGAGACACGAGACGAGCCAAGTAACATGTATGTGGAGCTCTCAGTCCCAGAGCCAGAGCCACCCAGGGCTGCTGGGCCAAGTAACCTGTGACCAGCACAGTCACAGGCCACCAGTTTAGGCCTGTTTCTTACAATAGAATCCCCAGCATTCAGAGCACAGTAATGGGTTCAGAAAGTCATTGCTGCACAGGGGAGGACACCACGGCCCAGTCTCACCCGCACAAGGCTTATGCTACTGGGACTCACCAATGCCCAGCCTCTCGGGGTATATTTATAACAGAATTAGGCCAACATGAAGGTCGCTCACACACACTGGGAACCATGTCAATGAGCTCTGCCTGTGACCAGTTGGGGACAATACTGTCTTTGGCAGCTGCATGTCTGCGTCATTTGGGAAAATCCCTGGCTTCTACCTCCTTTTCTGTCACTGGGTTTCTTGGCAATCAGAATGCTTTAGGCAAGGAAAAGTATGGTCCTGCTTCTTTGGTATGCATTGGGTTTTTATTGTCACTTACCTCCGCTCATCCTAATGGCTCCCACCTCTTCACTCCAAACGGCAGCCCATCTGTCTTTAGAGACCTGCCTGGTGTCTGTTTTTGCAACACTGGCAGCTCTGCCAGTACAACTGCATCTTTTGCTGCAATTCTGGGTCTCTTAGACTCTAAATCCCAGGATAGAGGGCTCCTGTTGATTTGACTTCACAGTTTCCAGAACCACAAGCTAAGCAAACTTCCACTTCTTTATCAATTACCCAGCAGTAGGTATAGTGTGTTACAGCACCAGAAAACTGACACACTGCCCTAGGTCAGACCCTGTATTGAGTCTCTTCTGGCCTGGCCAACAACAGAGGATGTAGGTAAGTCTTTCAACTTGGAAAAAACCAAAAGCATTCCTGACTGGATCATTTCCTGGGTCATGGTCTTCCGGGGGGCCTGGCTCCTTGAGACACAGGGAGACTCAGCTTCCCCACCCCATTTCCTCACCCAGGCCACATATCAGATGGCGGCAACCCAAGGAGTGCTTTGCACAGTGGCAGGTGCAAAGCACACCATCCTGGTGACAAATCTTCCTCCGTCCTCAACTCTAAGGATCAAATTAAATCTATATTTCAAAACCACAAAGGAATCCGGGCTCTTTAACTACTGAGTGATGAGCTGTGATTACGGAGGGAGTATAATGACTCGGGGACGGAGGCCACGGGCTCTGTAGGCTGTAATTTGAGTGGAAATTTATTTCAGCCCTGTAGGATGTCTCCAAAAACACCCACAAAGGGTCTACTCACTGAAATTAGATTCTTATTTTTGGATATAGTTTTGGCGGGACAGACAACAGGGGCTGCATTGCCCTCACCGTCAGGGTGCTTACTCCCAGAGGAGGGAGGGAGAGAGAGAACCAAGAATTACCAGGAAACTAGCAGTCGTCCTGGGGAAGGGAGCTGGAGGGCAGGTAGGGGCTCCAGAAGGAAAATGAGACTTCATTCTTATTCTATTTCCCTGCGGGCTGCCTGCTTTTTTTTTTTTTTTTTTTTTTTTTTGCCACAAGCATTTACTGTGCTACCTGTTCACATATAAAAATTAAAAAAAATTTAAGTGTAAAAAAATCTATAAACAAAGTGGTTGCATGGGCAAAGAAGAAATATTAAAAAGCAGTAGTGGGAGGCCGGGGATTTAGCTCAGTAGTTTTGCTGCTTGCTGTGCAAGTGCAAGGACCCGAGTTTGATCTCCGGTACCAAAAAAAAAAAAAAAGGCAGTAGTATTCAAGGCTTTTATATTTCTGAATAAGAAATACATAAGGAGGGCTCAAAATCCACAAGTATGAAAGGGGGCACAGTGAAAATCTCCCTCCCCTCCCCTGATCACCGTCTCTTCCCATAGGTGCCTTCAGGTCTCCATTCTTTCTCCTGTAAGCTTCCAGAAATGCTTTGCTCTTATTTAAGCAAATATGAACATACATTCTTTCCTGTTCCCTTTATTAACACATCTTGTAGCCCTTTCTACATATTGCTTCTCCATTAACAAAGTATCTTGGTGGTTATTCCCTTGCTGGAAGGATACTGGAGAAATGTTGTGTCATTTACTTCAACAATCTCCTATTGAGAGGCATTTAGATTATTTCCAAACTTTTGCAGTTACAAACAGTGCTTAGTCCTGGGACATATGGTGTAAGCTTGGCTACACATGGACATTCAGTGACATGGATGGAGCAAGGGCCCTGGACCCTAATAGTCTGAATCCTGGCTCTGCCCCCTATTAGTTGGGTGACCTTTGGTCAAGTGAATCTATGTTTTTCCATTTCTACACCTAGAGATTAGGGTTGATAATAATCCCACCTCAAGAGTTGTATGGGAGAGTAAATTGAAAGACACTAAAGCACTTGGAACAGGGGGGTAGCAGATAGGAGCTGCCGCCCATGGGTTAAATAGAAGCTGATGAACAGATCACCTGGTAGTCTGCAAGTGAACCTCCAGGCCACATCCCTAGGAGTGGGATTGGGCAGAAAAAGAAATGTGTGTGCTCACAGCCTGGCTCTATGGCTGGGACTGCCAATGTGGCCATGACAGACGGGTTAGATTTGCATTTCTCCTACGTGAGAAGTTGAGCAGTTTTCATACGATTGAGAGCTAAACACCTTTCTGCTCTGATAACACTTGAAGCAAATTATGAGCCCAGAAATTTACCAAAAATACTTGCTGAGAACAAGTGATGAGTCTTCAAAGGTGCATAAAAGCACATCACAGCCACATTCAAAGCAAGCCCAAGTGAAAGGAGAAGGTGTTTTGCTCACACCTGGTTTATAGTTCTGTTTCTTCTCTCTGTCTGCAAGGTATTTATGAGGGCCTCTGAGGGCCCAGGCGGCCTGCTAACAAGCTGCAGAGCTGGCTGAAAAGCTGCAGACAAAGAACTGGCAGGGAGAGGGCACTGGCTCCAAACAGCCGCTTCCTCACGCGCCCCCTCACCTTTCCTAACAGGTGTGATTGAGAAACGTTGACCTGGGGTTACGGTTTAGAAAAGGGCAATTTTGAACACGTTTCTTTTCCTTTTTCTTGTACCTAAGTGCTCTTTTCCCTTAAGAAAACCAAGGGAGTCACTTTGGTTTCCTGCCTTCATAAGACATAAAAATAACTATTCCATATTGATGGTGTAAAATGCATGGCATGAATTTAAAGTGTGACTTTTTAAAAAGTTATTTTTGGGCTGGGGATTTAGCTCAGTGGTTCTGCTGCCTGCTTCGCAAGTGCAAGGTCCCAAGTTTGATCCCTAGTACCAACAAAAAGAGTTATTTTTCCCTAGTTATAAAAGGAGACAAATTATTAAATAATGAAACACATAAAGAAGAAAATAAAATTCATCTATGACTCTTCTGGCACATTTTCTCCTGGTCTATTGTGTGTATTTTCACAAAGTATGTCATTTTCTCCTTTTTTCTCCTCCATGTATCATGTTAATCCCACTCAGAAGTTATTCATTTACTTGTTCCTTGCTTTTAGGGAACATGTCTTTTTCACCTGCTGCATTAGCTTAAGTATGTGGCAAGTTTCTAGTAGGTGCTGAATAAATGTGGAATGAATGAATGAATGAATATTTTTAAACATCAGGTTTTTTGACAGGAAAATATTTCACCATATGAATGTAACCATCTCTTTAACCAATCTCTGACCATGGATTATAATAAAACATTCATTGCACTTTGCTTTGTCTTTAAAAAATACATAGTTGCCAGAAATATTTTTTGCTACTGTCTGGATGAGTACTTCTGGATAGAGTCCCTCAAGTGGAACCACAGGGTCAGAGAACAAGACGCTGTTAAGGCTCTGAACACAGGCTGCCAAACCACCACACACGAGGCTTGTCATCACATGAGGCTTGAGTCCAAAACAGCCAGGGGAATGACCACAGGCCGTCCGGGAGAATCAGTTTCTTGTTCGAATCACCTCCTACACGTGGTCTTTTCCCCAGTGCCCAGGCCCAGCTTCACTGAGTCAACAGGGCCAGACATCCGCATTTGGCACAACAGATCAAAGCACAGACATGCAGGAAGGGTCTGCTCTGAGCCCCAGTCTTCAGGATGCTCATGCACACACGTGTGCGTGCGCACACACACACATGCACGCCAAGACAAGGCTCCCAGGACCAGCTCCCTCCACACTTGGTCTCTTCCCAGGGCTGTACTCTGGTTGGGGAAATAAGACATGGAGATGCAAAGGAACTGAGGAAGAGGAGAAGGCAGACCACATCCAGGGCCACCCAGGCCCGACCAATCACATCTACAGAACTGCCGCGTAGAAGTGGCAGGATTGTAGAACGTTGGCCCTGCTTTGGACAGAGCATCTCATAGACTGCATTAGTATGAATACTTGGCAGGCCGTTTCAAGTTTACTGTGACAAAAACCCAGTTAGTACCATGAGTTCCTTGGTTTCCAGGAGCAGGTCTTAAAAGATGCCCAGATCCAAATGCTTTGGCTCTTTTGCCATCAGATTCCCAAGAATGTAGAAGAAAGAACTGCAAGTCCACCTGCCTAAACACTTGGCCCACACTGCCAGTCCTTGGCCCCCAGATGCCAACAGTGGAGCCCAGGTGACTGTCATTGTGAGAAGCAGAGGATAATCCGAGGCTAATGCCATCCGAGGCTGCCAGTGAATGGCATTACCATCATCCACTGTCTTCACTGCAGCATTTCCCTCAAAGCATTATATTCCTAATGAGCAAACAGGATTATTCCTATTAGTCAAAGAAAGAATGAGAGTTAAGGGAGGACTACGGTTGAATTTGCCAATAGGAAAGTACTAGCAGTAATGAAGCTTTTCTCTGCCCAGCATTTTGAACTCAACATTAAAGACCCTTGAGAAGAGAATTTACAATTGGAGACAAAACAGTTAGGGGTGGTGAAAGGTTTTGTTGGATTAAGGACTACGAGCTAATACTTTGAATTCCTAGGCTTTCTTGGCCATATAAGAAGTTATTAACAATAAAGAATTTATCAATTTGCTCCCTATGCTCCCATATTTAAAACAGGCAGGAAGAAATGCTTTAGTTGAAACACCATAAATGCAGAAAGACCCGGAAATCAAGGCAACATGTTCCAGTCTAATGCTCCCGTGGGGTCTTCTCCCTCTGGAGGGCAGGGGACGAGTCATCTGAGGGCTATAATTAAGGCAGAAAGAAAGTTTAATGGAGAGGTCTGGGTGGTAGAAATGAAGAAGGCTCCTCTCTATTTGCAGAAAAAAACACAAGAACACTTTAAAAGGGTGAATTTTATAGTATGCGAATTATATCTCAATAAAGCTGTTAGTAAAAATACTGTGTATATTATACACATAACACACAGTGATCCTAGTATTTACTCAATAAATTTAATACATAATTAAAAAATTACACTTTAAGTCCATGTTATGGCAACTAAGAAAGAGGAATATAAAGGGATCTAGGAAATGGCTTGGAAGGGAGGATAAGGAAGAGGCCGTATGCACACAGGTGCACATATGCATAACCACAGTGCACACACATGTGAGCGCGCACACACACACACACACACCTCCTCAGGGACAGATTCGAGAAAGGTGACATGGAAGTGTCTTCCTTGTGTTCTTATAGCCTCAGCCCTTCTAAAAGATGGTATTTTAAGTGCCAGGGAAAGGAGCCAGGAATCCCAAGCTCTGATATTTCTTTGGGTGGAGCACAGAAACAAATGTAGGAGTGCCGCCTTGTCGGACTCTAAGCGTCCCTGCAACAGCAGGCAGCACTGAACCCCGTGCATGCTGCTCTTCCTGCACGTGCACACACACACGTCACGTCTTTGCCCCTTAACCAAGCACTTACCTTGCACTGTGGTTGTAACTTCTGCAGTGTGTGAATGCAAAACTAGTACAAACTCATTTTTCCTTTTTCACAATTTCACAGGTAGAAAATTATTTTTTACTGTAGACCTTAGTCACCTCAGCATATGATTTTGTTCTTTCCTTATGAAGTCAAGAACCTTCACCTTTACCCTTAACGGAAGTACTTTACAGCTACTGAAAGATGGGTGAGTAGTGGTGCACTGTGGATAAAAGGAGGGGTGCGGTTTTGCATCGGACGGAGCAGCTTGACGCAAGACTTTAGAACCCAGCTCAGAACAGCACGAGATCTAAATGGAATTCTTACTCCTGGAGTTGTTCACTAATGTTTCCAGAACGTGATTGACCATGGGTGAGTGAAGCCACGGTTGTCCCCCATGTGGGGAAGGGGGATCACTGTATATATTCAGTACAGAACCGTCACTTACACGTACGACATCTACAAGGTTGGAGAGGAACGCTGGAGTTCTATCTTTTAAGGTTTTTCAGTTTTTTCGAGGTAATCAGTTAACAGAAAAGTCAGTACTCCACGGTACTTCACAGGCTCCCCCATCCCTGCCACATCCGGCCTCTTTTAACACTGAGGATTTCCCTAGCATTTGCCACCAGATCACCAGATAAGAATGTTCATACACCGTGTTCCAATTTCTCGAGGTTAAACAGCATCTGAAGACTTCTCACTTAGGACGCTGAGAACCTAGTTTTCACACGATCTTCACTGACTCATGCATTCCTCCCACTCCCTTTTCAATATTCTTCTAACACAAGTTCTCATTGGGTGACTACTTAGCATCTCCCCTCAACCCTTATTTCATATTCTGGGAGACTTCTTCAAGTTTGCCCTCTAATTTACCTACTGAATTTTTTTGGGTGGAGGTGGCCATCTCATAGTGCTGCCCGGGCTAGTCTTGATCCTGTGCGTTTAAGGGATCCTTCTGCCTCAGCCTTCTGAGTAACTAGAACTACTGGCATGTGTCACAGCATCTAGCCTGAATTTTAAATTTTGCCACATATTTAAAAATTTAAGGCATTTATCTAGTTCTCCTGAGTACTTTATTAAAAACGTAAGAGCCTGTTTCTATTTCATAGATAAAATATTTTCTCTTCCCTGAGAACATCAATTGTAGTGTCCTGAAATTTTCTTTTGCTGTCTCAATTGTTTGTTCTCCAAGTTTATTCTCTCTTATAGTTTGTTTCTGCTTTTATGTCAGGTAATATCCTCAAATGTCTGATGATTTGTAGGTATCCTTTCACATTTAATAGTGAGGCACTAAAAAGCTAGTTGGAAGTTCTGTTGTGTTTCTGGAATATGGAAATACATTTTTGTTTGCTTATTGGTTTTGTATATAGCAAACTTGCAAAATATGGGAAAGGAAATACTATAGTATACCAGTTGGCTCAGATGTAAATAACATTTACACGGTAAATGTAAACATTTTCCATAAAAAACAATGCAGGTCAGATGAAACTGCCGAAAGAAAATACTGCCAAGCTAGAATTCTATAGCCAATGAAAGTATCATTAAAAATGGGTTAAAATAATGACATTTTCAAATAAATCAAAGCTGAGCAAATTCATTGCCAGAAAACCAGCTTGACAAGAAATGGTAAAGGAAATCCTTCAAGCTGAGGGAAAATGATACCAGATGAGAATTCAGATCTACAGGAAAGATGAAAGAACACAGGAAATGGCAAATATGTAGGTAAACCTCAGAGTAGCCTTTTTTCCTTCTCTTAACTTCTTTAAGAGAAAAAAGATGGTTTAAAGAGAAAAAAATCACTCTAAGACAGAGTTTGTAACTTTAACAAAAGTAAAATATACAACACTATCATACACAAATAAAGTAGCAGGAGAAAGGTGTTATACTGTTCAAAGCTTTTAAATTAGTGAAATATGAAGCCTTTCACTATTAATTTTGACTAAACTGTAATAGATTAAGAGTGCATATTGTAATCCCTGGAGCAAAAAAAAAAAAAAAAAATCAAAGAATGGCAAAAGAAGCCAATAGAGGAAATAGTAAGGAATACTGAATAAGTCAGGAAATGAAGAACAGAGCATGTTACTTTTTAATACTATTGGATTTAGTTTGTTGATGCTGGACTTAGAATTTTCATATTCCTTCAGCGAGTTGGCTGAAAATTCCCCATTCTTAATATGTGCTGTTTGGATTTGGGATCAAGGATATATTGGCTTTACCAAAATAGTTGGGGGCTGTTTCCCTTTTCTTTTACTGTATGGAAGAGACAGTGACATTATTTCTTCCATTTACATGTTCAGTAGGATTTGCCTGTGAATCTGTCTGGCCTTGAGTTCTCTTTAAATTATAGGAAAATTTTAACTCTTCCTTTAACTTGTTTCAATTTGGCCAAGTTGTATTTTTTCTTGGAATTTGTTCCTTTCACTTAAGAGTTACTTTGTTGGTCACAAAGTTGTTTATAATAACCTCATAATAATTTTAATGAATACAAGATCTATAATAATGTTCCTCATTTCATTCCTGAAATTGTACAGTGTTCCCAGCTTTTTCTTTAACTGGTATTTCTAGGGGTTTATTAATTTTATTAGTTTTTTCAAAGAACCAATTTGTGGCTTTGTTGATCTTGTCTACGTGTTTGTTTTCTATTTCATTAATTTCTGCTATTTTAATAGCCCTTGTTTTTTTTTAAATTAGTGCTTGTTGGTAATACAGAGTAGTAAGGTTCATTTGGGGGAAACTGGCTTGCACACATCTAGATAACATCTTTATTGGTTTTTTTGTTTTGTTTTGTTTTTTGGTACAGGGGATCGAACTCGGGTCCTTGCACTAGCGCAGCAGGCGACAAAACCACTGAGCTAAATCCCCGGCCCACATCTTTATTGGTTTTGATCCCCTTACTTCCCCTCTTTTTTCCCCCAGCACCAATCCCTTCTCCATCTCCAAAAGTCTACCTTCTAGTTTCTTTCCTCCCTCCCTCCCTCCTTCCCTCCCTTCCTTTCTTTGGTTTCCAATATAAGAGAAAACATGTGAGGTCTAACTTCCCAAGTCTGGCTTATTTTACTTAACCTGCCTTTGCATTTCCTTGCATCTTAATTTACATGCTTAATGTGACATCTAAATTAGAGATGCAAGTAAAAATGATAAGTGTCTCACTGAGACTTTAGAAGATTTGAATATCAAAATGGATAATTCAGATATAATGGACACAATGGAAATTGTACCCAACAACCAAAGAATCCACTGGTTTTCCAGAAAAAATGGACTATGACATTCAAATCTTCTATTCTTTGGATTTTTGCTGTTTTATCTATTCAATATATTTGAAGTATGTTAAATCTTCTCCCAGTATGTTGATCTTTTTCTCTCAGTAGTTTAAACAAGTCTTTGCATTACATATTTTAAGCCTATGCTACAGATTACATAAAGTAATAAAAGTGGAACTTACAAAATTGAATCGAGGCTTTTTCAATGCATAGTGACACGCTATATTGATACACACAGAGAGCTACACACAGCGCTCTAGTAATGCTTCTTACCATAACGTTTCAGTTTATCTGATGTTAATATAACAATACCATCTTTCCTTTGGTTTTTATTTGTATGGTATATCTTTTCCCGTACACTTTATTTTTCACTTTTCTGTTTTCTTACTTTTCAGATAGCATTCTTGGGTATGGTTATAACAATTTCAGCAGGAAGCAAGCAACATGATTAAACTAAATAATCCGAGGACTCTTTAGGAAAGAGACTATTTATCAAGGTGAAGAGGCAGAGGGAGCTGCTGGGGACGGAGGCGGCGCTGTTCTTGGGACTAATATCGTCCATGTGAGAGTCTGGCGTTGAGGGGTGCAGGAGCCGAAGCCCTAAGGAATGACTAACGCATAAGTAAATGCCTCCTCCCGTCCTCCGTTCTCCTCCTGGAGTGGACCCCTCGCCAAGCTCAACCATAGCCATGGGCACAGCAGTTTGGATGGGGCAGCCTCCCAAGGCTAAATGGAAAACTGCTGTGTAGTGCGATATGCTTGATACAAATGCAACGTATTTCAAAAAACAATCTAATATCATAATCTTGTATTTTAAGTGGAGCAATTAGTCTGTTCAGTTTTGTTGAAACTACTGTTATTACCCAACTCTTATTTTCTTTCTTCAATCCAGGGGCCAGGAGCATGCTAGACAAGCACTCTGCCACTGAGCTACACCCCCTTACACCATACAGCCCCAATTTGGTGCTGGAGATTGAGCCCCATGCATGCTAAACATGCTCTACCACGGAGCCACATCATCATTCCCAACTGTTAGGTTTTTAACAACTTTTTTTCCCCCGGTACCAGGGATTAAACTCAGGACCTTATGCTTGCCAGGCAGGCATGGTGCCACTGAGCTACATCCCCAGCCCAAGAACCTGTGCTTTGTATTATAGTTCTGCCTTTTTGTTTTTCTTTCCTTTCGTTCTCTGAGGTTCCAGTGTTGTAAGAGACTCTCAGTCAAGGTGGGTTCCATCCATTTGGCAAATGCCCCAAAGTGAAAACTGGGATCACTATTCTATGTACCTCTTCTGCTGTCAACATTTCAACCAATACTCAGAATTCACTTTTGTGAATTGTCTTTGTTTTGGGGTAATTTGTTAGCAACTTAGAAAAAAATATTTAGATTACCTTACACTAAAAAAAAATTCAAATAGATTATGAAGAAAAAATCATAAACAAATTGGAAATTAACAAAAAAGAACTACCAAAATTCTGGAGAGGAAATTTAGGATTATTTTTGAAAAAGATTCTATAGCGACATTAAAACTGCTTGATAGGCAAGTAACAAAAATAAATACCAAGTTACATATGCAACATGGTTGGAGCTCTGTAAAATGTTAGGGGGGAAAAAGACCGAATGGAAATACAGATATATTTTTTGAACATATGTTTCTCAAAATAAATTTTATTACTTATGTTTGCAAATTAAATGCATCCAGATATTCTGGGGGAGGATTCAGTTGCTAGAAAGCTGGTCAGGCAACAAGAATATCAAGGTGCACCTTGTTCCCCACTGCTGACAGGGGTCAACCTGGAAAAGGGGACCTGGGGGAGCATTTCTTCCTCCGTGTCTATTCTTTATTTCGATTTTCATCAACATTTAAGTGTTTTACTTGCAGAAGTCAAATATGTGGAAAGACACATCTCACCTTTTCTTACATTTGCTATCGGGAGACATGGAACTGACTAAACACTACTATAATTTACAAATGTGCACACTGGCAGGTGGGTTTCTACCTCCCCTAAGTGGGGATAATGGGCTTCCTTTGTTCTTGAACTGCAGGAGTTTGAGGGGACAATCACTGCAATGATCCCCTGAAAGAGTAGATGGGAGGCAAAGCAATCAACTGTGATAGTAATGCAAATGGAGATAAAAATGGAACCTTTCACAACCACATATCTGGTGGCTGTTTGGAAATCATACCAACTTCTTCAGCTGTTTCCAAGGAAGTGGGAAACTATCACTGTGCTTTCCTGAAATGAGAGTTTAGTGAAAAGTTTAAAGCCAGCACAGAAGGCTTGTGCTTTAAATCTGTCTTCCCTTCTAGCATCAGGCACAAGATAGATTGAGCCATCCAACACAGATTGCAAAATTCCAACGCTTATCTTGGAAATGAAGATGAGCTCAAAACAGATGTCAATAAAACAGAGGTCAATAAAGCTAGCAACGAAGTGGGAACAGTTATGTTCTTAGGAAAAACCATGTAAGAGACAGCCACGGAAAGAAATCAAGAAGCCATGGATCTCTTTATGAGGAAACAAAGGGAAAAGAAAAGTCACACAGGAGAAACTAATTTCTTCCCCTTTAACCAGTTATTAAACATTTTACTGAATATGCTCAGCCAAACACAGAGTTGATTAAAATTAGATGAGCTCTCGATTTCAACAAGGCTTGCACATCCATGCAATTCATTCGTTCAATCACTCGGCAACTGGTTATTAACCATATTTTCAGTGCTGAGCTGTGAGGGGAGAGATGAGAGTCTTGGATTCCCGGAGGCCACGATGCAATCACACTGACCAGTTCTACCCACGATGCCTTTGATATCTATTCCTGTGCAATATTTCATAGAGATCATCAAAGCTCTTTTCGTCTGCCACCTGAGCATGTGTTTTAGCCTAGGTTCCCAAGAAGACAAGGGTCTGAAGCGAAGCTCATGGGCTGAAGAGGCACAATCCCAAGTCAGTAAGAGTTGGGGGAGGAGGGCGGTGAGACAAATGGAAGGTAGTGAGTTCCAAGCTGAACAAGCACACAGAAATACAACAAAACAGAGCAGGTGTCTTGGCCTGGGGAAGTCTTCCAAACCAGGCTTGTGGGATAGAGCCCGTCTTAGAGTGTGTGTCAGGATGAGCTTTTCTCCTACCCCTCACTGGGCAAGTCTTCTGGTTGTGCTACCTGCACCTCCAGGTAGGTAGGTGCTGAGGAGGCCGGAGGCCAAGCCTCACCTGGAAGTGAAAAGAAAAGCGACAGCCTCCTTAGGTTCTGCTGCATTTGACCTGACTTCCGGGGACCATGGCAGCTTCTACCTGGGCAGGAGCAAAGGTGGCCACGCCAAAGCCCCACCTTCAGCTCAGGGTGAGGTGAGGACAGGAGGTGAGGGCCAGATCTCTGCAGTGTGCAGTGCACAAGCGAGGCCTGGGTGCAGCAGGGCTGGGCGGCTCTGGGAGGCACATCAGGTGTCCGGTGTGGCATTTCCTGAGAGAAACGTCATCAGGACACATGCGCCAAGGTATAAATCATTAACTATCCCAAGTAATGCTTGAAAGGAATCTACTTTCCCGGTTTTCTTCAGCTTTTTATTCAAGTAGGCAGAGCACCTTTGTGAGACCCTATAATAATGAAGCAGGACCGCACACTTTGGTAGATAGCTGATATGTGTGACTGATTCCAAAGAAGTTGAATACCAGGCAATACTACTGGTGTTTTCGACTTTATAGTCACCATAAACAAAGATATATTATAATCCTGAAATCTTTTTGAACAATCCATCTGATAAAGCTTGAACAAAAAAAAGAAGCAATTCTTAATCTGCAAAAAAATAATCCTGAAGCCTTCCTAATTCCTCATCTTCACTGACGATCTGCTCTCATAAACCCTTCCTCTTCTTGAATCTCATGCAGCCCCAAGGGAGCACACATATCATTATCTGCACCGTACAATACAGGCCAGAGTTGGGGCCTGAGAGAGGTTCCATGACCAGGCCAGTAAGTGGCCAGGCGTGACTCCAACCACACCTCCCAGATGCTCTGCTTGGGGTCCCAGGGCTGGAATGATGTGCAGAGGTTCCAGTGCAGGCAATAGCCTGGCCACCCACTGCCACTCATTCCTCTCAGGCCAGTGGACTCTTATCTGTGCCTCCACAGCTTACTTTGCAAGTCTTGACAAAAGCACTACAATTCTCAGTGGATCTTTTTGATCTTCCCCCAACTTCAACTCTTAGGTTTGTGGGAAGGAGAGAACTAAAGATGGGATTCCACAGAAGCAGACAGGAGGAGTCAGGTGTATTGGGCTGAACTCCAAAGAAAGCCAAGATGTGTGGGAACTGCTTCAACGGTTGTGACTCTGGGCAAGTGCCCAAGTGCACACAAAAGCCACTGAAAAGCCAGGGCAATTCGGTGCTTAATATCTCCTCACAGCAGTTTGGAAACAAAGCTGCTGGTGAGGAAATTTTTGTTTGCTTTTCTTGGAAAAAGTACTGCTTAAGGAGAAGAAAGGAAGAAGGGTAATGCACCTGCTGAGTTTTGAAAGAGTTTTCCATCGGGCCAGTTGACTGGAGGGCAATGTGGTTTGCCTTTAATGCAGCAACCCTGGATTCTCTTATTGCCAAACCCCAGAGTTTTTCAGAAGTCACAGCCAGTTTGATCTTCCTCGTGGAGGTAGGTCTCTACCACTTATCCCTGGGCTAGAATATCCTGGAGAGCAAACGTGCCAATTTCTAAAGTCTGAGGTAAAATTTACACTTGATGTAGGTGGGTGGGGAGACCTGAGTCCATGATGGCCCAGTTCCAGTTGCACTAGAAACGTTCATTCCCACAAGGTCTCAGAGCACACTTAGGAGAGGGTTACTAATGGCCGCAAGGACTCTCAGCCAGTAACTGGGAGAGCTGGCGAAGGGATCCATGCTGTATACCCAGTGCAGAATGCCACACACACTGGTGTTTTTCCTATGATCCTTGGGACTTCTATTTTTTAGTTTAGTATTATGATCCCCCCTTCTTGGTGTTTTAATTTACATTTTCTTTGATTACTACAAGGTTGAATATATATCATTATTGACTGTTGTTTTTCCTTTATGAACTTTCTTTTCAAGCTCTTTGCCCATTCTCCTAGTGAGATACTTTGCATGCTTCTTAGTGATTTGTAAATACTCTTTACATATTAAAGTTATAACAAAGAATAAAGCTCTACCTGTGATTATCTAACTTTGGGAGATATTATGGCTTATATCTAGATGTTCCCTCAAAGCCTCCTGTGTCCATAGGTGGGGAGTTTTGAAGGTGGCTGGATTAGGATTGTGAATGTGGATTAAGAGTCTGATACTTGGGAGGGGCCGGGGATTTAGCTCAGTGGTTCTGCTGCCTGCCTTGCAACCACAAGGTCTAGAGTTTGAGCCCTGCTACCATAAAAAAAAAGAGTGTGATCCTTGGATTAAGGGTGTGAATAATAGTAGCCCCACCCCAGGTGTGAGTGGCACTAATCAACAGGCTTATAGCCTGGATGGAGTATAAAGGGAGAGAGGGAAGGCAGGCCTGTTGCTGCCTTCTGCCTGCTCTGTCATGGCATGAGCTGTTTCTCCTCTGTGATGCCCCTCTGCCATGCCATCCTGCCCTGGAGCCAGCTAACTATGGTCTGAAACATCTATAAACTGTGAGTTGAAATAAACCTTTCCTCCTCTAACTTTGGGTGTTAGGTATTTTGTCTCAGCAACAAGAAAAGCAACTAAAACCAATTTTGGTACCAAGAGTGGAGTTGTTGCTGTGATGTTACCTGGCCATGTGGTTCAGAAGCCTTTGGAACTGACTTGGAGGAAGAGTTTAGAAAGGTTTGGATTTGGCAGCTGAAGAAGCAACCCTGGAGTGCTGCAAACTGAACTTAATGGGAGATTCTGGTCAGAGCTAAGAAAATCAGAATGCAGATAGAAATGCACCTGGTAAAGACAAGGCTCAGAAGGTTTCAGTTAGGAACAAGGACTGCACTAGCTGTTGGACTGCAGACTATGTGTGTTATGCTTTGGCAGAAAATTTGTCTGCATTGTGCTCTTGTCCAGAGACTGCCTGAAACTGAGATTAAGTGCAGTGGGCTAATTAATCTTCCAGAAGAAATTTCAAGGCAGTCTAATGTTGAGGTGGTGGAATGGCTACTGTGGGGAGCTTTTAGCCTGTGGTATCTTTAAAATCAAGAGCAAACATCCCAGCAAAATGATTTAAAAAATTTTGAGTTTGGCCTGAAAGAAAGCTCCAGTGAAGTTGTGGCCTGCACAGATGGAGTAGAGGAGAACTTGGTTGCTGAAAAGGAACAGAAAAATAGAAAAGAATCCTGAGGACATCACAAGGACCAGCAGGACTCTAGCCTTTGCAGCCTCAAAATTGTAAAGGTGAAAGATTTTGGCTTGAGAAGAAAGTCCCAGAGCACCATGTTCCAGAATGGCAGCAGCCTAGAGAATTTGTTCCTTGGGACTGGGTTCACAGTGCTCAGGAACCCAGGTACTCAATTCTTACATGCAAGAGAGGAAGATGCCCGTGTAATGCTTCAGCTGGTAGCAGACCTTGGCATCATCCACATGGTGCTGTTTTTAGGTGCATGCAGAATGCAAGAATTTTGGGGCCAGGAGGGCTTCCGCCCAGATGTCAGAAGAAGGCCTGGGAGGCCAGGCAGGGTGCCCCTGAGAGCGCAGTGGGTGAAGCTGTGAGTGTCAAGTCGAAGGTGCAGTGGAGACCCTAGAAGACTGAAGAAGCCAGGTACGTGAATCATCTGAGGAAAACTGCAATGAGGGAGCAAAGTCAGCCCAAGAAATAAGCCATGAGAGCTGCAACCATTGGTAGTACCATAGGGGTGCAGCCACCCAAGCCCTTTGGAGTTCACATCTTGTCACAGATCACCCAGGATGCTGCACATAGAGCTATGGGACTTAATGCTTGCCCTTCTAGATTTTGGACTTGCTCTGGTCCCATTTCTATCTACCCTGCTATTTGGAATGGGAATGCTTATCATATATGTTGGAAGTGTTTAACTTTCCTTTCATTTGTACAGGGGGCCTTATAGCTGAGAGTTTGCCTTAAATCTCAGAGGAGACTTTAGACTTGGACTTTTCAGAAATTCTGCAAATGTTAGGGCTTTGGCCACGTTTAGAGATGGACTGAATGCCTTTTGCATAATAGGATGTGCATGAGCCTTTTGGGGGCCAAGATGGGAGTGCTATGGCTTGTATTTAGGTGGTCCCCCAAAGCCTCATGCAGTCATAGGTGAGGAGTTTTGAAGGTGGCTGGATTAGAGTGTGTCAGTGTGGATTAAGAGTATGATGATACTGGGATTAAGGGTGTGGATAGTAGTAATCCTACCTGGGTATGAGTGGCAGGAATCAAGAGGCCTACATCCTGGATGGAATGTAAAGGGAAAGAGGGAAGGCAGGCTTGCCACTGCTTGTGGCTGCCTTCTGCTTACTCTGCCATGCCATGAGCTGTTTCTCCTCTGCCAGGCCATGCTGCTTTCGAACCAGGCAACTATGAACTGATATCTCTACAAATTATGAGCAGAAATAAACCTTTCCTCTTTTAACTTTGGGTCTCTCTGTTACCTGATTAGCAAGATTTACTCAAAAAATAGTTTGATTTATTAAATAAGCAGTTGAGTCAATGAGAACTAGAGCTTTGTTCTTCTAAGTGGGCCTTGGAAAGAAAGAAATCAATGAAATGAAAGCCCTTGATTGTGATGGCAAAGACTCTACTTCGAAGGGGACTCCATTCAGATAAAGAGGAATTGGGGTGGGGAGCAGAGCCCTGTGTCTGGTCTTCATTCATAGGCTGAAGGCTTCCTCCACTCCCACTTTTATGGGATGGTACTGGGGATTGAACACAGGGCTTCGTGCCTGCTAAGCAACTACCACTAAGCTACATCCCCAGCTGACCCATGCTTTCCCCTTAAAATATATTTATATCAGAGAAAGACAGTCCTGTACCTCTATGATTCTCAATATGCAGTAGAGAGCTTGGGCTGGCTCACATTTATTAAATTATCTAATTAATTTGTTATTAACATTTTCAGGAACATTGTGAGCTGGCTGTCAAACACAGCCTTTATTTAAAATTAAATTATGTAAGTTTGCAATAAAATAAATTATGTCATGAACCAAGAAGGCTGGGGACGTAGCTCAGTGGTAGAGTGCTTACCTAGCAGGCACAAGGCCTGGGTTCCACCCCCAGTACTATAAAAACAAACAAAACCCAAAGGTAATGAATACTCAAAAGTCATCACTTCCAGTGATTTTCCTACATTTGGTCATTTTCTAGGCTCTGGGGTTACTCAGGTCTTTTCTGCATACAGGGAAGCACTGTCTAATGGTGGCTACTATGCTCTTCCCAAGCCCGCTGGCCATGGTGTCACCTTCACAAGTAATAATTAAATGGAAAACCAAGAGACTGAGGTGGCTTCAGTGCCCTGGGTTCCTACGTGACATGAGCACACCCACACCCCATTGAGACTTTGTTCTTATAAGTAGCTAGTTTAAAAGAAAATGAAACTTGAGTTTAGCCAATCACAGCCGGCTAGGGGGGCATTAGTTTTATTGTCTTGAACTTCCTACCAAGACAATCCAAATAAGGCAACTGCTCAGACTTCAGCTCCTCAAATAATACCTTTGCTTAGACTATAAAAGCTTCCCTTCAACCATAGGAGTCAAATTGCTGGGGTCTGGTGCTGGTCAATTCATGAACTGCTGTTTGCTCAAATAAACTTTAACATTTTAACATGTCCTCATGTATCTTTTTACACTTTGCACCAGCCTTCAAGGGAGTGTTTCAACATGGAAATAGATAAGTGCTGTGCTACACGTAAAGGCTTAATTTGTTGTTGCTTTTCTAGGCTTAAGAAAATGATGGAGAAAATGCCAATCATGCAGATGAATTTAAAAGTGCACTGTGTCTGCAGTTATTACTTTGTGAACAGCATAAAAAGCAGCAGAAATATTCTTCCTGTATTTGAAAGCTTTCGCCCAATCAGCAAATGAAGTTGCTCACATTATTGATGAACACATAAAGTTCCTACATGTCTTTGCTGTTTCTGATAAAAATGTTAGCCCCTAGGTATGTTGGAAGAACTGTTCATGAGTTGAAACAACAGGCTAGCCATGGATTATAAGGATTTGGCAAAAATCAATGAAAGCTTTTTCTGAGAACCAAGTGGCTATACAGAATTTACAATGAGTGGTGTACATGTGATTATTATTTGTAAAATGTATGCTATACAATTGCACATCTTTTATACTAATATTTAAAGTAAATAAAAATTTATATTTGTAATAAATGTATGTGCTATATATCCATAATATTTATAATAAATTTATAATTTAATATTTCAATAAATTTATGTGCCATATGTCCATATCAGCCTACACATAATTATAGACATGGATACTCATAATTCCCCCCAGAGTGTTGTTAAACAGCACACAGGACAATCCAAATCTGGGATGGGAAAATGGGGATGTAGCCAGCCACATGCCTCAAACACCATGCAAATAAACAAGTCTCTCCCTTAACAAGAAACAGTACTAAATTTAACTCCAACTTGTTGATAGGGTAAAGAGAAGCAAACTGTGGCCACAGACCCACCACATTTTTTTGTGAAGTCAGTTTGGAACACAGGACACCATTCAGTGACATATTTTCTTTTGTACTATTGTGGTAGCCAGCAATAGTTATCACAGAGGCCAGAAAGCCTACCTGGCCCTTAACACAAAAAAGTTTGCCAACTCCTAGGATACAGAAAAGTTAAACAAAAAAATCAGCTATCTGTGATTACTCAAGTTTGTCCAAAATATTTCCTAATTTTAATATAATTATGGTATTTTTTAGCCAAACAGTAGTTTCTAATCTTACGTATATTCATCAATCATGACAATTATGTCCTTTTAACTAGTAGTCAGTTGCCAATAGTTTTTATTTAACACTTCATTCTTTCTCCACTGATCTGAAGTGCTGTGTAGTTGGGTCTATATATCTGTGGTTCCACATCCACAGATTCAACCATGTGCAGATCAAAAATATTCAAAAACCATGCACAGATTTTTATCTTGTCATTTTCCCCAAGACAATACAGTGTAACAACCACATACATAACACTTATATTGTATTAGGTATTGTAAGTCATCTAAAGATGACTTAAAATAGGAGGATGTACGAAGATTATAATGCAAATACTACGGCATTCTATATAAGGGACTTGTGCACTGCAGGATTTTGGTATCTACAGGGCATCCTGGACCCAGTCCTCTTACCCTTGAGGATGCTGTAAGGAGTATCTGTCTGGCTTTATTTATGGATTGTCCAGCTCTTGATTTATCTGTCTATTCTAGCATCAGTGCCCCACTACTTGAGTTTTTATAGTTTAAAGACATATTGAAATACCTGCATTTGATTTTTTCAGAATTTCTCTACCTATTCTTTGTGCTTACTCTTCCAGACAAACTTTATAATCAATCACTCAGACAAGCTCCTCCCACCCCCTTAATTTCCTATGCTATCAAAAGAGGTTGAGTTGACATTGCAGATTGGTGAAGGATGGGTACTGAATCCTCCCATCTAAGACAACAGTACACAGGAACAACCCTTACAGGCATCTCTCCAAGTGCTTTCTGTGGTCCAAGTGTTCTGCTGAAGTGAAACCTAAAGGATGGTGTCCACCCTTGCTGGGCATGGCAGGGTCTCAGAAGTCCCGCTTGTCTCCTGGAGAGACACACCCATGACTCCTGACTAGCACACAGCACTGGCTTCTGGGACAGGACATCTGTTACTAATTAATGTGTCATTTGACTTCTGTCTTCTAAGAACATGTTAAATAAAAAATACAACTCAAAATATCTTGCAGCCAGATGGGTGAAAACCACTGGCCACAGGACTAAAGAGAATAAATCAACTAAGGGCCACTCATGCCCCATGGATGGGCTGGGAGAAAGCACCAAGCTGAGCTGCAGACGGGTGGCCTTGGGTAGGAAAAGGGGCCTGAGTCTAGGCTCTGCCCTTTAGAGGGGTGAGCTCAGTCGGGCTCGTGGGTATACCTTGGACTTGGCTTCCTCTTCCCTAAAATGAGGTTTGAAACACAGGAAGACTGCTGAGCAGAGTCAGGTTAATCACAATGGTGCTATGCATTTCACACCCCCTGATTCATTTAACCCTCTCAGCAACCTGTGCACAGGAAGGGAGCAAGACTCAGAGCATGGAAATGACCTGACCAAGATGCAGAATATGGATCTGAGCAGGTGGGCCCAGAGCTTTACCTCTGTGCCACAGCAAAACAGGCACCTGTGCATGCTCCCACACACATGCACACTCGCAAGGTACCACACAGAAGCAGGCACACAGATACATACGTACCCACACACACCCGCACGTACACACACACACCCCAGACCCACTCTAACCCCCACACCAGTACTCTGCTTTATCCATAGATAGATCTCAGATTGACTGACTGGGGGTTTAAAAAAGTCCAAATATGAAGAAAAGAAATGAGTTCTCCATGGCCCACTGGGCATTTCCCCCTCACATATAGTCAGATAATTGAGGCACCCCTTTCTGCTCTTCCACCTTGTGGCCCTTGGTTTATTTTCAAGCAGATCTTTGACATGGAAATGGTGTCTCACTTGTAAATACTATGGTATCACCATCGTTCACAGGCAATCAGAACTTTTTTCATAAAATTTAATTCCTCATCATTATCTGTAACTATTTAAGACCCCTGATTCTTTGCTGATTTTTTTTTTTTTTGGTACCGGGAATTGAACTTGGGTCCTTGCGCTTGCACAGCAGGTGACGAAACCACTGAGCTAAATCCCTGGCCCTTCTTTGCTGATTTTTAAAAATGAGAACAAATAACACCCACATTGAGGAGTACATGAAAACACCAATTATCATCCTTAACCTTCCCTTGTTCTTTTGATAAATTTGACTTCATCTCTCAATGGGTGGGAGTCTAAAGAAAAGCTGCTGACACCGTATGGATTTCTGTTCTTTCAGAAATGGAGGAAAGAATACAGAAAAAAGGGGGATTTTAATCCAACAGAATAAATCTTAGCATTCAAGGGAATGACACAGAATTTCTAAAAATCCCATCAATTGACTCAGACAGTCTATTTATTACTATGTGGATACCAAGTACTAAAACTAAAACCCTTTGGAGTCATGAAGTAAGATGCATGGTGATAATTACAGAAAGAGGATTGGGAAGTATGCTCAATTATTCTCTCCATTTGAATTCTGATGTCTCACCGTTCCCTCTGGCAGGGGAAATGGTGGGAAAGGCCAAGCTCCTTGGGGAAGGAGGGCCAGACTATGGCAGTGAAGTTTGGGCCTTGCTCGGAGAGAACTCACAGGAGCCATCCCTGCAGGGTGCTAAGCTGGACCCCATGCTGGAGGGGCACAGTGGTGCAGAATGAGGAAGCACACCTCTCCCTGTGCCTACCAGGAGACCTGGCACGTAGTGGGTGTACAGGTAAGTTAGGTGCCCAAGGTAAGAGAAGCACCAAGCAACGGTGCCCCTGGTGCTGCACGGAGCCAAGCCCAGCTCCTGCTCCATAGGGAGGACCCAGGCTCTACCTGCATCAGGGTGCTCGCAGGAGCCCCAGGTCACCCGGAGGTGCGGGTCCCTTCTTTGCCGGGGTGGGTGCCTAGTGGGATGGACACCTGGCAGTCAGGCTGGCCTGGCCCAGGCAGGTGATGGGCTCTGCCGGTGCCCCAGGTGTGACCTCATGCGGCTCCGAGTTTGAGAGGGAGGTGACGGATGGAGAAGTTCCTCCCTTAGTTATGTGTCTGGGCCATCGTCTGGGCGCAGCCCCATCTCAAAGAGGCCCAGTGCCAAGGATGCAGAGCTGGGGAAACTGAGGCAGGAGGACCCAGCCCAGGCCTGTCTGATACTTGAGTCAGAAAGATAAAGCAGACACATTTCCCAGAGAATGAAACTCCTTGCACTTGGTGCCTGAACTTAAAAGTCTGAGTACTCTGCATGGAAACACTTGACAACACAGTCAAACTTCTCTGAAAGGTGTTCTCTGCAGGACGAGCCCCTCACCTGTGCTGACTGCACCACTGCTGCCAACACCTGTCTTCCTGAGCTCGCAGGAAGCTGCCCCCACCTGTGTATGTAGGGACCTCATATGCCTCACCCCGTGTCCCAGGCCTGGCATGAAGAGTTCAGTAAAAGTGTGCTGAATGCAGAGATGAATGAAAAGCTACCTGGGACAAGGAATACCTTTTCCTCACTGAGGAGGGAACTGAAGAGGAAAGAGGATGATTAATCATTATTCAGGTTTAGAAAATGGTGTTAAAGCTAATTACAGAAGCCAAATGCAATCCGACAGAGGTGAGTATTATCCCAGCTAGCATATGATTCAGATCACTTAACTACTTAATAAACCCCAGGTCTTATCTGAGATTTTCAAGCACTTTTTACACAGCATACCAATAAAATTGAGCTTTTTTTCCTTCTATATTTAAGCAATTAAATTGCAGAGATTTGAGGAAGAGGGAAATGAACAGGCAGAAGTGAGGCATCTCGCCCACCCCCAGAGCTGGTTCTCAGGATCCCTGGAAGGGAGCTGCTCTTTCCGGGCCACACCTGGGTCCTGGTGCGCTATGCCTGGCACCAAAGCCAGTGGTGATGTCCCACTCACAGGTCAATCACTCTTAACAGGTCATCAGGGAGGGAAAGATCAGGCCATTTGGTGTCGAATCAAATTGACAACGTGAAGGGGGAAGTTGGCCCTGACAGAGCCACAGACCTTGGCCTGCAAGAACTCCCTAACTCTGAATTCTAATATTGGTGACACCTCGGTCAACTGGTGTCACCTCCCCGGGCTGAGCTTGGCAACAGACACCATCAGACTGACATGCACTCAGGTGCCAGGCACTGTCCAACCTCACACAGCAAGCTGGCTGCAAACGGTCCTCCCTTCCTCTCTTCCCACCTACTGTGTGACAATCATGCACAGAACTGAGGTCCCCTCTTGGCCCAAACAGTGACTGTAACTGTTCTCAGGGAGGCTGTCACCCTGGCATGGCCTCTCAGGTGTGGGCTCCTGTGAATGGTGCCTACCCTGGGACCAGGCCCACAGGCAGAGCATAACTGTGCCTTAGTGCACTTCCTGTGGGCACAGAGTACCCGGATCTCGCAGCCCCCTTCCACCCCCAGCATTCTTTAACCCTTCCTGCTAGCTGGTGTTTGCTGCCACTGCAGCCATTTCTAGAAATCTTCTCAGACTCCAGCAATCTCAATATCTCCCTCCTACTCCACCCCTACCTGCCTGCAGCCACTGTCCTCACTGTGGCAGCTGGCTCTTTCCTCTGGTTTGCCCTGCCTCTGCTCTGCACTCAAGGATGGTCCCTGGGCATCTGAGGCAGCTCCAGACCTGACCCAGGAGAGGAGCGTCAGGGCAGGTAATCACAGAGGATCACACGTCAGCCTGACACTGTCCCCTCTGTCTGCCCTCCAGGCAGGTGTGGAAGCCCTGCTGCATCATGAGACCCCACCTGTGGTCCCTCTCACTGCCTGGTGAGCAAGGCCAGCCTTGGGGAGGGAAATGTGAGCACCGCTTGATGCTTCATTTTACAAAAATTAAAGAAGCAGCAATACACTTTTGCTCAGTCTCCATTTCCTGATGTCCTATATTTTCTGTTCTACTAAAGTAAAAAAAAAAAAGACTGCATCAAAGTAGGACCCAGGAGTGGTGGAGCACACTGGTTGTCTCAGCTACTAAGGCTGAGGTGGGAAGACTGCTTGAGCCCATGGGTTTGAGACCAGCCTGTGCAACATGGTGAGACCCTGTCGCAAAAACAGAACACAGCGAAAAACCCAAATTAATATAGGGGCGATTCTGACAATTTGGCAGGCCTTAAAGTGGATCCTTCCCTACAAGCCTTTCCTCATTGCTTCAACTGGGAGGAACTAGGTTTGCTCTACTGAAGTCTAGACAGTCCTCCGAGTCTTTGGTGGCCTTGGGGCCTGGTGTGTGGTATTACTAGTTCTTGACCAGGAAACCATCCCCACCTAGTCTGCCAGATCTTCAGAGGCTGGGATTGCATCTCAGGCTCCCTGGATACCTGTCTGGAATCTAGTTCATGGCAGAATGTCCTTGTTATGGCTGTGACAAGATGTCTCCCCAAAGCCTCATGAGGTCATAGATGGGGATTTTCGGAGGTGGCTGGATCTAGAGTGTGTGATGCAGGGATTGATTCACTGTGCAATGCTGTGGTGTGACAAGGTGCTGTGCAAGGGTGTGACAGGTACCTGCCTTATGGCAGGTAGCATGGATAAAATATGAGATGGAAAGGGGGCTGGTGGGGTCATTGCTGGTCGCTTGCTTGCTGCTTGCTGCCTTCTGCCTGCCCTGCCGTGGACTGTTTCTCCTCTGTGATGCCCCTCTGCCATGACACCCTGCCTTGGAGCCAGCCAGCTAAGAACTGAAATCTCTACAAACTGAGCAGAAATAAACCTTTCCTCCTTTAACTTTGGGTGTCAGGTATTTTGTCTCAGCAATGAGAAAGACACTCTTCAAACATTCATAGGACAAACATCCCTTAGGACACGCAGATCCCCGATTTGATGCCGCAGACCTCTGGGAGAGCAACTATACATTTGGAGGCTGAAGAGAGTTAACCTCAGAGGGACCTCATAAGCTCCCGATCCACACATCACCCTGGGAAAGGGCCACCTACATTTCTGCTAGCCCACCTGACACATTCTGGCTTCCACTTCTCATCACACTTCCCAGGAAGCCTCAGTGGCCACTCTGAGCATCAAGCCCAAGACTGACTCTCAAGGAGGGTGAGACCACATTGGAGAGGTTATGATGCAGTTGCCCCGTGAGATGGATTCCCACCACGGAGAGATGATTACAGGCCCAAGGTGGACTCCAATTGTGCTTGCAGCACACATGTGGATGCCTGGACATGCTGAGTATGTGGCCCAGAGAAAGGAATCTGTCCTTGATGCACACTCAGGAAGAGCATGCTGACCTTGACTGGCTAGATGCTTGCCTGAACTTGCTGTTTCTACAAAGACCATGTTCAGGAGCAGGGGTTCTCTGAAGAATGAGCCCACCCCAGAAGCCAGGCTTTTTAGGATGATACTGGGGAATGTGTTCCCACTTCCCAAATTCTAATAAGTACAGGTCAGAGTGAAAAGCACCCATGAGATGTTTATTCCACTCCTGTCTCAATCCCAAAACAAAAACCCAGATTCTAACCACGCCTACGGATGGAGGTGGGCCTGTCTCAGGACTTAATATGGGGCCATTCTTGGGAAGCATCCCTGGATCCACTAATCCTGTGTCCCCAGAAGCATGCAGAGCATCTCCTCATATGGTGACTACAGGCAATTCCAATGGCACTCATTAATTCTCCAACACCTATGGTGTACCTATCACGCACCAGGGAAAAGACACAGGGTACACAGGGGCCTGTCAACAACACTCCAGACAGCAAACTCGGCAGCTAAAAGGCAGGGCAGAGGTGGTGCAGCAGCACCTGGGTGGGTGGGCAGGGGCACAGGCAGGTGCACAGCTTTGCAGGGATGAGATTCTGTCTGTGCACCGCTGCAGCACCAAAGCTTTGCTCGGCCCATGTGTATGCCACTTCCTGGGCTCCAATGGGTATTAAATACTGCTGTATAAGGAGCTCTTCCATGGCTCATGGCCTGGAGAGGCAATATCATGAATACATGTCACGAGCTCCTTCTGCCCCGGACTCCAGGTCCACCTTGCTACCTAGATTTACCACTGTGTCTTCCATTTAACCCACCCCAAAGGAGCTCTTCAGCTTCTCTGTAGGACCTGCTCCTCCTCTGATGGTCCAGATCGTGGAAATCGCAGCTCCACTCTTCTACTTCTCCGCAGGACCATTGGTGCCTGTTCTCTCCTCTCGCAGCCCACATCTGCTCAGCGAGCCTCTCAGCTCTACTTTCAGAGATGGACTGCTTCACACAGCTCCACTGCTGCTACCCTGGTCTGAGTCACCTTCCTCTCCTACTGCAGTGACTTCCTAACTGGCCTGTCTTTTGTTCTCTCCACTCCCACTTAGTGTCTTCTAACCAAGCTGTCAGTAAGCCTATTACCATGGAAGCGCAGATCATCGCTCCTCTTTCTTTTCTTTTCTTTCTTCCTTCCTTCCTTCCTTCCTTCCTTCCTTCCTTTCTTTCTTTATTGGTACCAGGGATCGAACTCAGGTCCTTGCACTTGCACAGCAGGTTGTGAAACCACTGAGCTAAACCCCTGGCCCTGCCCTCCTCTATTCAGAAGTTCCCACCAAGTGCTTTCAACAGCTTACAAAACCTGGTGTGATCCGCCCCCTTGACCCTCAGTGAATGACTCCAACATATTCTGTAGCCCTGTGGGCCTCTCACCTGTGCCACAAACACTCCAGGTATGCTCCTGTGTCAGGACCTTTGCATGTGCCGAACCCTTTGCTTGGAATGACCCTTCTCCAGGTGTCTGCACAGCCCACTCCTTCATCTGCAAACTTTGCTCAAATATCTGCTCCTTCGGGCCTTCCCTTGTCACCCTGACATGCCCTTCTCGCTTTTCCCTGCTGTATTTTTCTCCTTGCAGCTTCTCTTCATGTGGTGGACTGTAATTTCCTGCTTGCTGATCTTGTTTATTAGCTACTGCATTCACTAGGATGCAACCTCAGTGTCTGGCTCGATTACCACTCTGTCCCCAGTGCTTAGAACCTCGCCCATGCCCAGGAAGTATCTGTTGAATGAAGGCTGATTGGAGGGGAGTTTTATTCTTTGAATAAGCCAATGATTTCCACTTGCTAATATTTTCTTTAGGATTTCTGCAAACCTATTCAGATTTGCCGGCAGTCTTTTTATCCTTTGGGACACTGATCCATTTGTCCTCATGCTTATTTTTCCTCTGGTGATTTGGAAGGTTTGCATCTTGTTTTAAATTTTTCTTATTTCTGTATTATACAAAGATATTTGATTTCATATGTCTCTATCATTGTTAAGAATCAAATCTATTAGCCCTTTGTGCCCCAGCCAGGGTAAAATAGGAATATTAACAAATATTTACTCCTTCTTATTCTCATCCTCCACCTCTGTTCTTGTAGAAGTAACACAGGATGGAAAAGCTAGCAAGGAAATCTACTGCAGAGGTTCAAATGAAGCCATGGAGGTCAGGGCTGTGCTGTGATCATGGGAAGAACTGGGTAGAACAAGCACTTCCATGGGAGAGAGCAGCAGATGCAAAGGCCCTGTGGTGGGTCAGAACACACATGTTCAGGGAACTGAGGGAGGTCAGTATGATGGGGAAGAGGAAACAGAACATGGTGGAGAGGTGTTGGAAGGTTTGCAGGCCAGGCTAAGAGAAGAGGGTTTTGCTCTCTGAACTATGAGAGCCCAGCTAAGCATAGTGGCACCTGCCTGTGATCCCAGCACTCCAGGAGGCTAGGGCAGGAGGACTGTGAGTTCCAGCCCAGTTTGGGCAACTTAGTGACTTAGCAAGAACATGTCTCAAAATAAAAAATCAAAAAAGGCTGAGGATGTAGCTCAGTGTGAAGGGCCTGGGTTCAATCTTTAGTACCATGAAAAACAAAACCAAACCACAGCAGGCCATGCAGTGCTTAGCAGGGATGCATGGCTGTCTGAATTGTATATCATGGGCTCATCAGCTGCTGTCGCCACCACAGGCAGAGGCAGGAAAGCCAGGGGCAGGAGGAGGTAAAGGTGGCAGGGGATTGGGCGGAGGCAGTGGGCAGACTGAGAGGCTCGAGGCAGACGGTGAGGTGAAGAAGAGAAAAACTGAAGGCCGACTCTTGGGTTTTGTCTGAGCAAGAGGACACACAGCGGGCTATGCACATGATGGGGAAATGGGAGGACCTGCTTGGGAGTTGGGTCCCAGATGCCCAGAACACAGAGCCCGTGAGAGCCATGCACAGAATCCAGGGAGGCTGCTGCAGAGCAGGGCTGGACAGAGTGAGGGTAGAGAGAGGCAGTCTCTGGGCACCATCACCAGATAGTGTCGAGGAGGGCTGGATGAGACCCCCAGGTGAGAAGGAAGACAAAGCAGGGCCCAGGAGTGTGCCTGGGGCTCTGGGTGAAGCATCCATCAAGGAGGCCACCAAGGAGCAGCCTAGGGTGGCCAGGGCCTGGAAGGTGTGGGAGGCACTTCAGGTAGTGGGTGTGCTGCCTGGGGCCACTGTGTGGCCACTCGGCTCTCAGTACCCTCCCTGTGTGAATGACTGCAGCGTGCTACAACTCCGCAACATGCATGTTATTGCCCCAGTTTGTAAATGGGGAGGCAGAGGCCCAGAAAGGCTAAGTGACTTGCCCAGGTCCTAGGTATTAGTAAGAGTTTTGTTCCCGAGCCCCACAGCCTTAACCACTGCACTGTGTGGCCAGCAGAGAGGGTGTCTCTCTCTGTGAAGGACCCGGAACAGCCCCAGTTTTGGTGATGTGGACAGGAGTGGGTGGAGTGCCAGCAGCAGACAGACATAGCCAGAAGTAGGCGGAGGCTGGAGAGGATGCAGAGTAGGGTGAGGCCGGCCACACGAGGGAGCCCAGTGGAGGGACGTGGGGGAAGAGCCCGGGCACCACCATCCCTCCACAGCTCATAGCCCGAGCTCGTGGGAGGGTACAGGGAAAGATCAACGGTCCGCAGTGTTGCAGTGTGGGCCACCAGCCTCCGGTCTGCACAGCCAGCCTCCGGGGCAGCAGGTGGAGTGGTGGCACAGGCCAGGGACGCAGCGCAGCGCCCACAGAGTGGTGAGTGCGTGCGGGGGCAGCACAGGAATCGCCCCTCGAGTTTTTAACAGTAGGCTGATTTATGTTGGGGCTTTTAAAAGAAAGGACTGAGGAGCTTCTACTCTTAAAATAAGTAAATGTCAACTCATTTACAATTTTTTGCTTTTGTAACTTTAGAATTTGTGATAGTAGCACTTTTTTATGATAGTTATTTTAAAATCAGAAGGAAAGTGATTTTGGGAGCTAGAATCCCTATAGACGACTTGACAATTTAAAGTCAGCTTTCTGCATAAGGCAAGTCAATGTTCTTTTCTCTTCCTGGTAAAACACAGACACACAGACACACACACACACACACACACACACACACAGCTGTGTGTCATGGAGAACTGGAAAAGAACTCTGGCAGGAGAAGGATTATACACACAAGGAACATCAAAACAGTGAAAACAATCCTTGGCAAAACCTTTCCACAGAAAAGCAAGATGCCGGCATCGCCTGTGTATTTTACTATGAACCCGCAAACAGCCATGGGAAGAGTTTAGTGATCTCTGCGGATGACTACAGCGTAAGATGGGAAGATTATTCTAGTTCTCTTCTAGATTATTGCTCCCTCACCTAGATCAGTGCCTGGCCCATAGAAGGCATTCAGAATAGACTGGTTAAATATGTGATTGATTTTTTTTTTTTTTTTTTTTTGGTACCGGGGATCGAACTTGGGTCCTTGTGCTTGCGCAGTAGGCGGCGAAACCACTGAGCTCAATCCCCGGCACGTATGCATGATTGATTTTAACAAAGCAGTTATGAAAGGGTACAAGACTTACAATGAAATAAATGACCCAAAACCAAAATTGAGAAAATAATTCCAGTTACAATGGCACTAAAAGGAATAAAATACTTAGGAACATGTTTAACCAAGGCAGTGAAAAAGTTTCATATTAAAAACTACAAAAACCATTTCTGAACAATGTTACTGATTTTTTTTTTTTGGTAACGGGGATTGAACTTGGGTCCTTGTGCTTGCGAGGCAGGTGGCAGAACCACTGAGCTAAATCCCCCAGCTGAACAATGTTAAGAGCTAAATAAATGGAAAAGCATCCTATGTTCATGGATTAGAGATTTAATATTGTCAGGATGGCAGGATTCCCCAAATTGATCTACACATCCAATCTCTATCGAAATTCCAATCACATTTAAAAAAAAGAAATGTACAAATTTGTGCTAAGATTCATATGGGTTTGCAAGGGATCCAGAATAATCAAAACAATCTTGAAAAAGAAGACAAAAGTGGTGAGACTCACACATTTTGATTTCAAAATTTACAACAAAGCTACAGTAATCAAAACAGTGTGCTCTTGGCCTAAGGAGAAATAGACCAATGGAAGATATGTCAGAGTCTCAAAATAAATTTCAGTAGTTATGGCAAATTGATTTAGACAAAGGTGCCAAGATCATACAACAGGGAAAGAACATCTTTTCAACATATGATGCTTGGGTAATTGGAGAGCCTCATGCAAAAGAATGAATTTGGACCTCTACATCATACCATATAAAAATTACTTCAATGTAGATCAAAGATCTAAATGTAAGAGCTAAAACTATAAAACTCTGAAAAGGAAATATAGAAGTAAACCTTTGTGACCTTGGGTTAGGCAGCAGTTTTGAAAGCATGACACCAAAAGTACAAGTAATAAAAGAAAAATAAACTGGACTTCATTAAAATTAAAAACTTTTGTGCATTAAGGAACACCATTACTACTATGGTTTAGATATAAAAAGTTCCCTAAAAGTCCCCTAAAAGTGTTCAGAGGTGGGGCTTTCAGAAGGTGATTGGATCATGGGGGTATATACTTAATAGTGGATTAATCCAGTGATGAGTTCATAGTTGAATGTGCATTGGGTGGAGAGGGGTCACTGGGGTTGTGCACTGGAGGACATATCTCTTGCTCTGGTTCATTCTTTTTTTTTTTATTTTGTACCAGGGATTGAACTTGGGTCCTTACGCTTGTACAGCAGGGATTGGGACTGAGCTCAGTGCCATAGCATTTTTTTTTTTTTGGTACCAGGGATCGAACTCGGGACCTTTCACTTGCAAGGCAGGCGCCAGAACAATTGAGCTAAATCCCCGGCCCTTGCTCTGGTTCATTCTTCATTCTCTGCTTCCTGGATGCCAAAGATTAAGCAGGTTTCCTCCACTAGCCCGTTCTGCCATGCCATTTCTGCTGTGGAGCCAACTGGCTATGGACTGAGCCATCTGAAACTGTAAGCCAAAATAAACTTCACCTTCTTTAGGTTGGCAATGTCAGGTATTTTGTCCCAGCAATAAGAAAGCTGAATAATACAATCACTCAAGTGAAAAAGACAACCCTGAGAATGGGAAAAAATATTTGCAAATCATATATCTGATGAAAACCTTATAACTCAAGAAGAAAAGGCCAAGTAACCCATTTTTTTAAATGGGCAAAGGATTTGAATAAATATCTCCCCAAAGAAGATACACAAATGAACAATAATACAATGAAAAGATCCCCAATATCATTAGTTATGAAGGAAATGCCAATCCAAATCACAGATGCCACTTCATATCGACTAGAATGGCTATTTTGTTTTTAAAGAAAAGTCAATAATGAATGTTAGCAAGGATGTGAAGAAACTGGATCTCTCATATATTGCTTGTGAGTGTAAAATGATGCAGTCAATTTGGCAAATAGCTTGGCTATTCCTCAAAAAGTTAAACATAGAGTTGCCCTGTGACCCAGAAATTTCATATCTAGGTACATACATAACTAAGAGAAATGAAACATGCTCACACAAAAACTTGTACAAGAAAGTTCATACAAGCACTATTCACAATAGCTGAATGGTAGAAATAACCCAAAAGTCATCAATGGATGAAACAATGAATGGTACATACACACATTAAAATACTGGCTGGCCATAGAAGTAATGAAATTCTGATGCATACTACACCATGGGCAAATGTGAAAGCACGCTAAGTGAAGGAAGCCAGATGCAAAAGGTCATATACTGTATGATTCTATTTACATAAAATGTCCAAATAGACAAATTCATGAGGACAGAAAGTAGATTAGGGATTGGTGGGGACCAGAAAAGGAGGAAGGAATAGGTAGTGATTGGCCAATGTGTTTGGGGTTCCCTCTGCAGGGGATAAAAATGCTCTGGAATTAGTGCGATAGTTGTACAACACTGTAAATGTACTAAAAGCTACTGCACTGTACGTTTTAACATGATTAAGATGAGGAACTGTGTGCTATGTGAATTTTACCTCCACAAAACAAAGATTTACCAGAGTCATGAGATAAATAAAGGGCTAGGGTTAAAAGGGGTGAAATATAAAATTGTTATAAAATGCCCAAGTGGCACTGACCTTGTTTTTCCGGGTTGCGGACCTGGGATGGAAGGTCTTGGATTTCCAAGGTCCATTCCCCCTCAGCCTTTTCTCCCCAGCAGTGCACAGTCATAAACTCCCAGTTTGTAAATCCTTCATTCGAAAAATCCAGCAATCTGCAATTGGAGATGCAGTGTTAGAAAATCAATGCCAGGCAGAGGGAGCCAGTCAAAGAGGACTCTGTCTGGCCCAGAAGGAATTACTCCTCAGGAGCCTGCATCGTCCAGTGGAAGCCCTGGGTGGGGCTGGAGAGAAGTGGGGAGACTAAAGGACACACATCACATGTTGATGTTTTCACTGCCTGAGTTTCACCTGTTACCTCACTGGACCTCCCTAACATCTGGAGAGGAGGGCAGGCATGCAGGCTTCAACATGCCCAGTCAAAGGTAGGGTCTTGGTCCCAGTAATCTCTTCCCATCCTAATTAACAGAGGCGGGATCCCAGGTATACTAGTTTGCTGCAGGTCCCACCACCAGTAACCAGTAGAGCTGGGACTTGAAGGGGGCATTCTGACCTCTCCTTCTGTGTTCTTTCTGCCATCAGCATGTGTTTACGAGATCACTCACCAATGCCCTCAGTGCTGCCACTTTCCCACAGACGTGGCGGGAGTTTGCTCCCTCCCCACCCAAGCACCAATCTCGTAGAATACATACACCCAGTGCCCAGAGGCACAAAAGCAGACAGAAGCTGGGTCACATGACTCACATAAGCTTAGACGGGGCTCACAAAGGAAGCCTTTAAGAATTGCATGTTTGTGGAATAAATGATATGTCCACATTTGTTTTAGAGCCAGATTGTGTGCTGCTCTTGCAAATAAGTAAAAACAAATAGCCACTCAAACTTGGGAGAAGAGAGTTACTTCTGAATCTCCAGGGCTGAACCAATTTCCCTTGGTTGCCTTTGGAAGAGATGACAATGATGACCTGACTGTGCTCCAGAGCGGGTGGGAGACACCCTTGGGCCGAGTAGGAGGAGGAGAAGGCTTCCTGCGCCCCCCCCCCCCAAGTGGCAGGTCTTCCCTGACTGTCCCCACCAGCCCTGGGCCTTCAGCTTCCACTGGTTCCCACCTTCAGTTCAAGTAGAAACAAGAAACAACTAGTTGACACCTTCTCTCTCCCAAGCCCGAGTGTCCTCCTCAGGCTGCTGTCCTGGAGGGAACAACTCAAAGGGCTTCAATTCTCTCTTCCTCTTTCTTCATAGCTTAATTTTCTATCTCTATTTTGGAAAAAGAAATTTTTAACACAGGGCTTTTTATTGTTCATCAGAAACTTAAATATGTAAGTTTGGTGTGATGTGAAATTCTGCTCCCAGTTTGGGGGCTCTCTGAACACTCAGTGTATAGATGCTGACCAAAGGAACATTGTTTGCATGGAGACTAGTTGGGAGGAAGGCATTCTGTGTTTTCCACTAAGAAACAGCCAAGGTCAAGGCTGGTTTTCACATTCAAAGGCAAGGAGAACCTGATAAACTGGGGACAGAAAAAGAACAAACGCTTTTAAGTGCTGAGGTCCTTAGGAATGTCAGCTTACTCTTTGTGAAAAAAATTAGCAACCCGAAAAAGCTGCTGAATTAAGTAAGATGTGAAGTAAGTAGAAGGTAATAGATCCTAAGACCAAAATCTTGACATAATCACAAAATCTGCCTTTGAGGGAAAAAAAACCCCAACAAACTCCCCAGACTCAAGTGACTGCCAAGTGGCCTCAGGGCAGTATTTTAAGGTGCTTTATGGCACAGGGACAGCAAGCATTATTTGCAAGTAGGTAGCTGCAAATAAACCTCAGGCCCTGCTCTCCACCATCCCAAGGGGCTCCAGCACAGGGCTAGGGACACAGAAGGACCAAGGTGAGAAGAGGAATGAAACAGACTGGGGGTGCATGGGCATGTTGGCGGGCTGTTGCCAGCTGGACTTCGGCAGGATACGAAGGGCAGCCAGGCACCTGTGCCGAGCATTCTTATCTATATTATCACATTCAGCTCTTGTAATATTACTATTTTCTTGTAAGAGTCCTAACATTTACAAATGAATGAATGACTTTCCCAAAGGGGAAGGATAAAGAGGAGCCAAGTGACTGGGTCCTGAGAGCTGAGCTGGGAAGTGGAGGGCCCAGGGTGTGAGCCCCGGTCTCTAGGCTCCAAGGCACACACCCTCCAGTCACTGTCACCTGGCCAGCCTGCCATCTGTCACCCTAGCTATTAAGTCTCATGTGGGCTCCTGGTCAGTTCAGGCCCCTACCTTCAGGGGCTGTGACCTGGGGTGTCTATAGGTAGAAATACAGCAGCGAGTGAACGGAAGTGGGGGTTCTGGTGAGGATCAAGAAGTGAGGGGAGCCCTAAAGCAAACTTGCCCCTTTGCTCAGCTCCAAGCCAGGGTATGCAGAGAACGTGGGCCTGGCGGAGAACTTCCAGCTTTTCGGGAAATTCTAGAAAGTGCACATTCAGATTAAAATCTCTAAAAATTAAAACAAAAACCAAATCTCCTGAAAGGAGAACACTAACAAGCTTCAGCTTGCTGGCTCAAGCTCACAAGGGCCTCCATAGGCAGAGTGTGGCTGATTCTGCATTCAGGAGGGGAAGGCACCTCCATTCTGCTCTTCAGCTGAGAAAGTGGGACCTGGTCAGGGCTGAGCATGGTGGCCAAACTCTTGGAATCCATAAAACCAGGGTCTTGTCTTGGGTCGATTCCAGTTCACTAAGGACAAAGCTTGTGCTGGGACCACCATCTACTGCTTGCTGCCCCACCTGCAGGCTGCTGGTCCTAGAAGCTGGGTAGAGGGATATGGGGCACAGCACACACATCGTCTCCTTGGGGCAGTGGCCCTGGTGCCCCTTCATTGCTGCTGAGTCTTGTAAAGCAGGCCAAACTATCTTATGTAAGGTGGTTGAGTAGAAGTTCAGAAAAGGGGGACTTCTGCATGAGAGCTTCTACTACACACCCCGTTTCTGAATAGCCAAGCCTCCTACAGCCCTGATAACGGCAGAATGCCAGGCAGGAAACCCCAGTGAGCCACCTAGACCCCTCAGACAGGGCACGCCCAAGCATGGGTGCTCCTCCTGGACTGGGGGCACAGTTGCTAGGTCTGGTTTTGAAGAGATACCAGAAATGCTGATTTCTTTATGAATCCGTGAAACCTTTTTCTCCTTTCTGACTCTTAGCTAGAAAGAGACAAAAGGCAGTTCTCCCCCAGGGTGCCATAATTTCTCCAGTCTACCTGCAAGTCATATGAATGCAACCGAACGCTTGTTCTTGTTCCTAAATTTGTTGAAAAAATGACTCCATAGCCTTCCACAAACCATGGGTAAACCTTTGAGAATTCTGGGTCTGTGTCTGAGGCTAGCATTTAGGGGAGAAGGCCACAGAGAGCAGCCTGAAGTGCCTTCCCTGCATCCCACCCAAGCCCAGAGGCCAGAGTCCAACCATGCGGGCCCTAAGGGGTGGCAAGCACTGAGTGGGGAGCTCCAGGAGATGAAGCTTCTCGGTTACATGCACTGGTTTCCAATGCCAACTAAACAGAATAGATATGACTGTCAATGCACTTTCAAGACCAATGAAGGCACTGCCAGAATCCCATCAACTTTCTCACTACACAACAAAATAGGGCAACAACCCCTTTGTCACTTCTTCCTGAAAATGTGAAAAGTTTTGGAGGATTGTTTTAAAGACAAGGTTTCAGGGAGCAGGACTCTCCATGTGGACAGTGTCCGGACAGGGGCAGAGTCCCCAGGTGGGGCCCCCATGGGGCACAGAACCCTGCCTTACCTCTTTGCCAAAAGTTGAGACTTGGTTCCCGAGGGGGAAACCAGGTAGATCTGGAGGTCTCCCCGGCGAGGATGCGAGATGGAGATGCGGACCACCACGTGCTCCAAGTAGACCACGCGCTGGTCTGAGTGGTCGGCGCAGGCATTCGTCAGGGCCGTGGTCCGCAGCACTTGTACTATAGGGATGCTCCTGAGGAGGAGCAAGAGCTCAGCACTGGGTGCTGAGTCACTGAATCTCTCTCTCTCTCTCTCTCTCTCTCACACACACACACACACACACACACACACACACACACACACACGGATGACCACAGGCACAAGCACCCCAGCTTGCTCCTTCCCAGGTGCAGCTCTGGGTTCTGAGGATCCCCAGAGAGCAGCTGGAGTCTCACTCTCAGATGGTCCACTCTGAGTTCTATCATCTGCCCTGGAAGACTTTGTGGTTCTAGAATTCATTTCCAGAGATTTAGAGCCCAGATTTGGGCCAGTCTATCAAGAGCCTGACCCTTTGTTGCTCTGGAGGAGTCTTTTCTCTAAGGAGCAGGTGGCCACCTCACTTTCTCAGTGGCCTGGGATATGCAAGGTTTTAACATCCCCTTACTTTGTTGCAAAGACCAGTCTTGAAAACAGAGGTCACAATGCTACACAGCAAGGGCAAACATTCCTGAACTGACTGGCACCAGGCACTGACCTGAACATTTCTGGGGATTAACCCATTTCATCCAGAGAGAAATTAAGGACTGCAACCAAGGTCATGCAGCTACTGGGAGGCGGAGCAGGCATTTGCGGCTCACGTCCTCTCCCTCAACCTCTGCCCCATGTTGCCCTGCTTGGACGCTTGGATGGACCCACACTCCAAGGACCAAAGCTGTTGGAGCTGGTCTGCTTCTGACTGGGGTCACTTCCCTCTCCTGCCCTGTGACAGAAGCTGGAGACAGAAGCACTGTTCTCTTTACAAACTCAGGGCAGCTGGGATGGAACCTGGGACAACCACAAAGCTCCCATCACTCAAGAGTCATTTCCGTCGGGATTTCCTGACACAGAAAGCAGACACAGCCTGTGCCCAAGGCAGCTCCTGAGCCTGGGTTGGGTCATCATGGCTCACGTCTCCACAAAGCCTGGCTCCCTCACCTGAATGATCTGCAACCTGAAGAAAGATGGCATTCTTTGGTGGAGACCTGGCCGCCACACAGCAGCACATTAATAATCCCCCACTACATAGCCGGCAGTCGGTTTATTGCAGGGAGCACTTTCCTATTATGCCTGACTCCTCTGGGGAGGCTCCAAGCGTATGCTCAGAGCCTCTCAGGAATTACATCGCTTGGCTCTACTGGGCCTGAGTCATAAAAAACAATCAAAACAGTTAGAAACAGTGATGTAATTCCCTGGCGATTCTGTAAATATTTGAAAACATGCTTTGCATGCACTATAAATTGATTTAGGGGTGCTGACTTCTTTCATTGCCTTCTCCACATTTTACTGTCTGTGTTTACTAGTCAGGGGCCCCACCACTGTGGCAGATGCAGAACATGGTGAAAAGCTTTGGAGAGCTCCAGGACCTGCAAGGCCCACGTGTACCTCCAGGTACAGTGCTCACCTGCTCTTACCAGGAATGCAAACTGGGTGTGCTGGGCTTAGGGGTCCTCCATGTGCAATGGGAGACAGATTTCACTAATGCTCCCCTAGGGCTTCATAATGTGGCTCTCAGTCAAGATCCCAAGACCCAAGAATGACTCTACTGTCAAACTTTAACATTTTTCAGGGCTGATAGCAAGATCAAGGTGTAAAAGAGACAAAAGCCTTTAACACTGTGTCCACCCCATCTTTTTTTCTAATTGGCAGGAGGAGCAATCACTGCCCTGTAGAAATAGACCTAGAATCCTAGCAAGAAAGTTTTAATCCTACTGATAATTTAAGCAAACAGAAGCAGGGTGAAATAAAAGACAACCAAACCCCAAGCTTGGTCCACCTCACTGCCATACTCCTGGTCCACAGCAACAAGACCTTGAGAAAAAAAACATCCTGATGAGAATACCAGAGTCACTTGCATGTGCCTTAGTGGTGGCAATGGACTCCAGGTGCTGGGGGAGAAAGACAGGCTGGGTCTCGGCCACAGGGAGCCGCTCTGCTGCTCCCCAGGGTGACAGCCTTGGGGTGGCCAGTGCTCCATTCCTTCAGGAGTTAACAGAGTTGGTTTTCAAACCAAGGCATAGCTCTCCCCTGGGGGCCAGCCTGCCTGGGGAACAAGGTTGCCTGTAACAATTAGTTTTTATGTGAAAGCTCTTAACTGTGAAATCACTCAGTTACAGGCCACCAGGACGCCTCATTTTTTTAAGTATTAGGGGAGAGCTAGGAGCCAGGACAGCCAGTGCCGGCAAGAACATGAGGTGCTTCCATTCTATGATGCGTTCTTTCTGTACTTTGGGCACCTAACCTACCAAATCAGGGGCTTCTGCATTTCCTTAAGAAAAGAAGAGGTTTCAATTGTCAAGATAAACTTATCTTATATTTCAGAAAGAAATTCCAAGGAAAAGCAGGGAAGCCACATCATTTTTAAGGACTCAGTGAACTCCAAGACAGAAAGTGAATATCAATGTAAAAAACTGAAATTCAAAAGAGTAAATTATTCCCTATCTGATAATTATTTCAAAGCTAATACAGAAAATGCAAGTCTACTGCAAAATAATTTATTTTTTCGGTTAACAACAGGCAAGAATCATTTTTGTCACATGAATACGGCTAAACTGTACTTTAATCACGAAAACTGATTCAGAAAGATCTTAAATTTCTCTAGGGAACCAAAAATGTTCTTCTGTGATTAAACCCTGAAACTGTGGTCTTGTACACAGAGCCATCTTCCTAGAAGTCTAGAGGAGCCCAAGGAGTTCAGGGGTCCTGTGGGACCTGCCTGGAGCCTGATCAATGTTTAAGACAGGGAGATTTCAGACTTCGAAGAGATCCCCAAAGACAGAGAAATGCCCCTTCCAGTCAGGCCACACACTTCAGAATTCATTACTCTCACACTCTGGATGTTCTCTGCTCATCCTAAACAATGTGGAACTGCTCCCTGCTCCTGAGGAGGTGGAGAGCTCCACATCCTACTATTTTTACCCAGGCTACCAATATGGCAGACTCCTTCTAGTTTTCTCCAATGCATAAAGATATAGAAAAGTTCCCAATTTTCCACCTTCACAGCTCTGAGAATCTTTTGGTATTGGAGTAACATGCAAAGGTAAATATCTTAAATTAAATAACTGGCAGGGAAGAACAGAGGAACCTGGGTCATGTACCTTCTGCTGTACGGGGTGGGGGGGGTGTTTAACTCTCCACTTATCTTTCTGCTCTAACTACGAAGCAACCGCATGTCAGGATTTCTTATTTCCACCATGAAGACCTCACTCCAGCTCAGCTTCATGCGGAGACCTGCACCCTTGTGGTTCCAGGGTAATGTTTCCTTTCCAAGCTCCAGGCCTGGGGCCAAGAGCTGAGCTGGACCGAGCTCCTCACTGGATGATACTGAGCTCATGTTGGGAGACCCACCTGAATCAGAAGGCAGCAGTGTCCTTGGCATCTGGTGGGAAAGAAGGGGTCGCTGAGCAACTGAGGCCCATTATTACAGAAGGCTGACCAGGAAAGTCGGTCAGGAGGTCCACATGGAAACGCTTTGACCGAACTTTCAGAGTAGTGAGTTGATGGGGAGAGGTTAATCGGAGCACATTTGTTAAATAAAATTCTAGGAGAGCAATCTGATCTGGTGGAGGGCACAGAGCCTTCTGCATGGGCAAAGAGGAAGCTTCTAAGTCACTTCTCAGATATGTGTTCTAGGATGAATGTCCTTCACGGGACAGTCTGAGATGGAGGTTATTGTGTTAATCTGCAGACTTTGTTACTCATATTACTTCACATTTAGAATTTCTTTTGGATGAAATTACTTCTGGTTATCAAATGACAGCACAGCATTTAAGGTAGAAATAAAATTTAACAACTTTATAAGAGAAGCTAATCTACTACATTAATTTAGACAAGGCTCTCTATGATTAATTGGGCTATAAGATGTTTTAATATACAGCATTTAAATTTATAGCACACATTTTTTTTTATGTGAAACGAGGGGGCTGAATTAGCTGGCTTTAAACATTCCTTGTGATGATAATGGTCTAAAACTCAATCTGATGGGAAGTAAAAAAGACAAATAAAATTACTACAGTCAGTCTTCATTATCACAGATTCTGTATTTGCATATATACTCACTGAAATTCACCTGTATCCCTAAACCAATACTTGTCGTACTTTTGCAGTCATCTGCACATGCACACAGAGCAGAAAATACTCAAATCTCCCACCGTGTGCATCCTGGCTGAGGTCAAACCAGGCCACACTCAGCCTCCTTGGTTTCAGATCTCAGTGCCATGCTTTTCACATTTTTGCACTCTTTGTTGGTGATTCTGTTTTTTCCAAAGCCCCCCAGGCGCAGTGCTATAGTGCTAGTGCTCTACGCACAGAAAGGCTGTGGTGTGCCTCACAGAGAAAACCAGTGTGTTAAATTCAGTTTAGGCGTGAGTTATAACTCGTGTTATACTACGGTGCTGGTGGCCATGCATTCCATGTTAATGAATCAACCATATATAGGAAGTATGGCGCCTTCATATAAGGGAGCTTTGGACTAATCATCTGACAATAGGAGCTTGAAGGAACCTAGCCTCATTTTCCCTGTTGGGGCTCAGAGAAGGATGCTCCAAAGTGAAGGCTTCAGAAGCAAAGCCTTTGACTTTCTCCTGGCCCTCTTTCCTGTTTCCCTGGTGAAACAGGTCACAGAACTAGAATTTCTCTTCCTTAAGGTACATGACAGAACCTAGAACCTCTTTCCCCCACCAAATCCAAAAGTATTACTTTAATCTTCCCCTGCCTCTCTGTCTTGAAGCTGGCCGTAAAGAAATTCTCTGACCTTGTCAGATAGTGAATCCCATTCCAGGAGGGGCCCTGCACATACTGAGGGGAGGAATGCTCCCCAGAGAGGCTAAGCAGAACCTGGTCAGACAACAGGAATTGCTGGGCAGCCTGCCAGTTTTTTACTGCTAGATCATTTTCTGCTTTTCCTTTTTCCTTTTTTCTTTTTTTTGCGGTACCAGGGCTTGAACTCAGGACCTTGCTCTTGCAAGGCAGGTGCAGTGGCACTGAGCTAAATTCCCAGCCCTTAGATCATTTTCTTTTTGTTCAATTATATGTCTACATAGCTGTCCATGCCTCACCAAACCTAAGCATTAAGAAAAGGATAGTTCACCCTAGGTCTTTGAGTCTTCAATCTGAAGGCTTCTGTCATATTAAACTTTGATCAAATAAATTCGTTATGCTTTTCTATTGTTAGCTTGTCTTTTGCTATAGCTGTATTAGCCACGAGCTTTTACCCTGGGGCAGGAAAGGGACCACCTGCTCTGTTGTCCCTACATCCTGTGGGAGCAATGGTTCAGGCTTTGCTAATTCAGGGCATATGGTGACTCTATGTAACTACCATGAATAACAAGAAACAATCATTATTCCACCAATTCAAATAATAATTTTAGAAGCAAGTAGTCTTTACAATGTGGAGGAAAGAAGTTTACTTCAAAAACTAAGCTGGGAAGATCAAGCGTTGCAGGAAAACAGGCAGATTGTTAAAGGCCACCAGAACCTGCAGGGGTATCAGGAGGCAGAACAAATGTCATGGGCCCAGGATGGCTGCCCCTAGGACAGGACTGCACAGCATCCCACAAGTTTGGAGGACATCAAGTTATGGCCTATGTAGTAATGGCCTGAAAGGACAAATCAAATCAAAAGCAAGGGCTTCCCTAGGTACCCAGGGATGCACAGAGGCCAGAGGGCTGGAGAGATTCACTGGGAAGTGGCGAGGGGGGAGGGGATCTGCAGAGCAGAGGAGCCCAAAGGAAAGAGGGACTTTTCGCTTCCTAAACAAATGTCAGAGCAGACTGAGCACCTGGGCACAGCTGGGAGTCCGACTGGCTGGTGTCTCATTCACACACTCCACCAGGATCCCCGCAGCTGCTGCCCTCACTGACCCACCGCAGGTGCACCACCAGGGGCTGACGCCTAGGGGGCAGTGTGTCCAGCTGGCAGGGACATGGAGAGAAGGAAGAGGTCTTCCGGGGAATGCAGGTAACTCTCCTTGGGTCAGCACTCCTCGAGTTCCTACCTGGAGGGGCAAGGTGGATGCCAGAGATGGCACCTGGGGTGGAAACTCGGTTCTGCAGCATCCCTGACCCTAGCAAGTTGTGCTTCAGTTTCTTCACCCATGAAGTGGGGATAATAGTTCCTGAACTGAGTTCCCTTGTTGGGGATGAGTTAATATACGTAAAGTGCTTGGGACAATGCCTGGAGCATGGTGAGTGCCTTACAATCATGAGCCATCATCTTTCATCCACAGCCACATGTCCTTATATGTAGAGTTGTTGGAAAATGAGCATCATGTGCAGTTTGGTTTAATGAAATTCCAGAAATAATGAAATACCAGGAAAGAAAGGAGGATGTGGTTAGTCCAGAGCTAATTCCTGAACATCTACAAACAGATGATCATCTGCACGGATGGTCCTGAATATTCACATGACACAGTGGTGTGGGAATAGAAGTATCTGTGTGTGTGTGCGTGTGTGAGAGATATCTTTAATAAAACATCAAAGTAAACAAAAAACCCCAACTGATTGAGAACCTTCCATACCATTAAAAACTTAAGGCATGTTGGTAAGTTCCTCTTGTTTTATATTGCTTAAAAGATTTTTTGTTGTTGTCTCTCCAGCACTGAGTTGGGAGTCATGTGTGTTATAAAGTGTTTCTTGATTTTTAAAGGAAAGTACTAACCACAGGGTCAAATAAGATATTAAGTAGCTGGGCCTCTTTTTCTTCAAAGGAATTATATTAAACTTGACTTTCTTTTTCATTTGAAGAAAAGCTATAAAAGTATTATTTTTAACCTTCTTTAATACACACTGATTTAAAAATAATTTTGCACGGGCAGATGTCACCGGTCAGGAGCCTATTTACCATTCTTTAATAAAAGAAAGGCTCTAAATAGATTGAAACTATTTGTGCCCAGGAATAGGTAAGAATGTCTTTGATGTTCTACGTGTGTTTAAGCATCACAGCAGAGACCCAGGTATAGCCTGTACTTCCACCCACTGCTAACTCTGAGGACTCTTGAGTCATTCCCTTTTGCAAAATGTAACTTCTGTTCAGTTTACTCATTCCGGTGACTTTCCCTTCTCCCTGCGTTTAGATTTAGCACTCAGTGACCACTGCCTGAGACAGCCGTGCCCGTTGCGCTCCTGCACAGGTGAGTCACATGCCACAGGCTGGGTCCGAGGCGCTCAGTCTCTTCTGGGGTCAAGGTGATGGTAGGCTGCAAAGGCTGTTCAGCAAGACTGCAAGATCCCGCAGTGCCTGGGGCAGCAGGGCCCAGTCTCCCCACCCTCACCCATGCCCACCTCTCCCTATGGCCCTTTTCAGGGTGGGCTTCCTGACTTTCTCTATGCTTCAAGGGGCTTCTCTTCTGGGTATTAAACCCAGGGTCTTGTGCACACTAGACACTGAGCTACAACCCCAGTCCCAAGAGGACTGCTTGTTTATAAGGCAGAGACAGGCTCAAAAAGCCCCATGCTGCACTGTCCATACATGTGTAGCGTTCAGATTAGAAACACCGATGGACCGCTTGGGGTTCCCTTTGGGCTGGTCCTGTTTCACCCCATGGCTTTTCCTCAAATTTCAGAGAAGCAGTGTCAGCTTCCATCTGAGGAGGATGCATCTGGGGTCACTGCTGACACAGCCTGAAGAGGTGGATGCACCAATACCCCAGCCCCTCTCATTATAGACTTCCCACGACATTACTGTGGACAGGCAGGTGTGGCCACAATGGCTAATGAACACGGTCCTCTGACTTCCGGTCATGCCACAGTGGCATTTCCCTTCTGCACAAGAGGAAGGTAGGTGAATGTACCCCATATGGTGCATAGGGATACACCTGGCATAGGTATATAAAATCTCTCTCTCTCTCTCTCTCTCTCTCTCTCTCTCTCTCTCTGTCCTTCTCCATCTACCTCTTGTTCAGTTCTTCACCACGGGAAGCAGCTGAGGTCAGTCTTGAACTATTTAGAAAGTCCTAGGAGTCCATCATGAGAGGAAGAAACCAGAATGAGACCAAGAGAGTGGATAGTTGGCCTGGGAAGTGCATGTGAAGGGAACAGCCGAAGGAGGGAAAGCAGCTGTGTGGGATGCTGCACTCTCATTTTTAAGCCAGGTGATCCCAGCCGGGACAAAGCTAGATGAGAACTCTGGTGAGGGAAACTGGCCACAGAGCGGGCTGAAGCTCCTCACCAGGCAGCGAGGCCCACTGCTGGAAAGGAGCACTGACCCGCCCCATGGTGACAGCAATGTTTCTCTGGAGGTCCTTTATCCAGACAGAACAATCGAGTGGTGGCGTTAGGCAAGTGGTTGGAGACCGTAGGTTGGCTGAAAATCCCAGAAAGTGCCTGAAACTGTTACAGGTAAAGATGATTTTCCTTTAGAAACAGAAGTCTGATTCTTGCTCTCACTTGGAATTTGTAGAGCCCTTATTTTCCTGGAAGGACAGGAACAATGTCATACTGTATGTTACGCCGGGGTCCCTCAGCTTGTGCTGTCTAGACTTTGTGTGCTTTCACTTAAAAAACAAAATAAAATAAAAATAAAAGCATTCGCCACCTAGGCACCACTCTACCATCTTAAAACGATTTCTGGCAAGAGAAGAATGCTTCATTCAGGAGCTGCCCTGACCAGGAGAGCGGTGGGAGGGAAGAGGGCAGCCTGTCGGTCAGGAACGGGACCCAGACCCAGAGCCGAGCACCACTTTACCCTGCATCTGACCATCCATGTGGCAGGTATTTTCCAACATACAAAGCCAGTGAAGGCCAAAGCCCTCCTTTATCTCACAGAATCTCCCACTTTCTTCCGAATTTGGCAGTCTCAGGCTCCCCAGAGAAAACAAGTCTTTAAGAAGCCATTGAGACTTCCCCCGCTGGCCAACTGGTGGGTCTTCCAGCCATCACCCAGTGATCAGGCTGCGAAATTAGCCACAGGATGGAAATGCAATGTTTTGAAAGATCCTTCTGTAGCTATTTATTCGATAAATACTTCCTAAATTCCTACATTTGCAAGATATCCGTGAGAAACAATTCAATATTTTGTGGCAAAAGAGCCTAGTACAAGAGGAGAATGTGTTTATAGGAGTTGGCAATCTTGAAGAGAGTGATCTGTATTTGTTGATAAAGCTGTGTATAACTGTGTGCCAGTGTGTGTGTGTGTGTGTGTGTGTGTGTGTGTGTGTGTGTGTGTTTGCAGTGCTGGGGATAGAACTTAGGGCCTCACACACACTAGCCAAGCACTCTACCTCTGAGCTACACCCCAGCCCTGCAATGTTTCACTTCTAATCATTCTAATCATTTCATCATCTCTTTCAAACACACATTTTCCAAAGGTTACAAATAGTTATGGCTGGTGCACTCTGTTCTTTATCCCAGAGCAGCACATTCAACCTTCTTAGAAAGTAAAGTTCCAACAGCAGAATTCAGGAGGATAATCTCATTTTTGAATAGGATAGGTTTCCCACCATCTGGTTTGCTTTACAGCTGTTTTTTGTGTACATAAACATCTGAATGAACATATGTAACTTATTTAGAAAACCTTCCTCCAAGGGGCAATGCATGGAAGGAAGATGAAGTCAGGGCCCTGCAGCCCACTACTTGAGGCTTCTTAAAAAATCCCAGCACTTAAACCATAAGAAGGTTTATGAGGCCGGATAGAAGCAATGCAGAGCTGCTGTGCACATTGGATAATAACCCCCGCCCTGCCACTGAGAACCCGGTAGACGCCGCCACTCTTGTCTAAGCTGAATGGGTTCACACTGCCTGATCTAGGGCAGGTAGGCTGGGCTGGGACCAAGCCTCCCACCTCTAGTGGGCAGGGAAAGACAGGAAGGACATTCCGGCTGCTCCCCTGTACACCTTGCTAGGCAGGACAGAGCCCTGCTCCAGCCAGTTATGCTAAACCTTATGAATAAGGATTTTCACTCCTAGGCTGAGGGATTCAGGCTGAAGAACTGGCTCCCTATCATGGCGCAATCTGCTGCAGTATGGGGCCTCAAGTTGGTTGTGAACTCAGAAGAGTGTCTTTTCCTAGCTGCACAATCTACAAGACAAAATGTGGATACACACAGACCCGCCCTGCCACACACATGCACACGTGAGCCCCCCCGATGTGCGAAGGAATGCATGTGTAAAGACCTCCCACCACTGCCGCACCTTGAACAGGGTCAGGTCCCTGTGCTGAGAGCTCACGGGTGCTGGAGCCTTACCTGGGCCTCTTGTCCGAGGTGGCTATGCACATGTGCTGCGACGGCACTGCTGTCCACTTCTTTGCCTCCAGGACAATAGCTTCTGCATCCACCAAGCCAAATCCATAGAGATGGCTAACTGAAAAGACAGGGCCTTCAGAGCCAGGCTCTCCCACCTCACCCACGAAGGGAGCAAGGCTGGCTGTCACTGCAGTGCTCCGAGGGAGCAACTGGGACCAACTGTGCTCCCACTGGAGCCCCTGAGAAGCCCACACTGCAGAGGAATCTCTCTGAGAGCTGCTTAGGGGTCCCGGCTGCATTACCCTCTGAACTAAACCCCTTTTGCTTAGAAGAGTGGGCCAGGACACGCGTGCCATTTGTACAGAGTAAGAGGGGAAGAGGGCCTAGGACTTCCATTTTGGGGAACAAAGACAGATTTCTTAAGCTAAAAGGAATGTTAGCATCTGTGCCCCCTTAATCTTAGACCAGATAAGAAAAACAAAGTCTGAGACCACAGGGGTGAAGGGTAGCTCAGTGGTAGAGCACTTGCCGAGTACGCGTAGGGATCTGGGCTGCACCCCAGCACTGGGAAAAATAAACCCCTGAGACCCCATGGGTCACATGACTGGGATGTGCAACAAACAGAACAAAAACAAGGCCAGCTGGGCTCATCATTTTTTTCTTTTACCATTTTCTTTCCCTGTTGAGTTCCCAGAGCATTCAGGGCAAGCAATATTGTGTAGCACACAGATGAGAGTGCTTGTAGGCTGGCCTGATGCAGTGTTTAATTTGGCCAAGGGAGGAGAGTTTCAAAGTTTAATTTAAGAGGCAAGGTCAAGAACTAGATACGATCTATTTTCCCATTTAATTAGGCCAAAATTGAAATGTGGGTCAGCTCTTGTTACAGCACAGCACTACCACCGACATTCCTGCCAACAAAGATGCGTGGAGCCCAATCAATGGGCTCCTTATTAAAAGGCATGTCCCTTGGCCCTACAGTAACAATGCTTGACCTATATGTGACAGATAGTAGTATTGGGCTTGATGTCAAAATAGCTGGACCCGCGCTTCCAAAAAGCGGGGGGCGGGGGGGTGCCTACCTCAATATAACATGGCTGATCAAAAACTTTTTCAAGTGACTGTTAAGAAGTTAGACAAACAAAGCCAGTGGCTGCAGTTCTGTAATCACCTGCTCCAGAGGCCCCAAATATCTGGGTTAATCAAGCCCCCACTGTGGGGTGATCTCACGGTATCTGGGTCTGTACCACGCTGGGCTAGGGGTAGAGGCACCTCTGTCATAGGAGTTACTTTTATAATATAGGGTTGGCCAAAAGGAGTTTTATAGTTAGAAAGTAACTTACATGACTGTCTCAATGTCCTCATTATATACACGAGGAAACTGAGAGCTCCTTTCAAAGTGACTGAGCTCCTCAGGGCTGAGAACGCCAGTTGCCTTTAGATGGCACACAAGCAAAATTTTAAAATTATTTTAATAATGGTGAATGGGTTTTAATGCATATAAAAAAACTACAAATTCAAACTCATGATTTGCTTGACATAATAAAGTTTCCCTTTATGTAGAAAAAAAAATAGAGTCCATTTAAAGAGAACTAGTAAGTATTTAAGCACAGGTGGTCCCTGAGTATAGCAAAAGTCATGGTTTTTAGGGTTCCTGGACTCTCGGAACCTGAAGGTTCAAACTTCAGGTCACTGCAGGCTTCAGGATATTTTTTACAAATTGCTGCATAAGTGCTTTTCATCCTTGTGACACATGATTAATATTAACAACTACCGCTAATGGGGGATTCCTTTACAGGGACCATTTCTTTGGGTCACCAGGGGTCCATCAGGATGTGGCCACCAGGACCTGCGCACCTTTATGCCCAGCCCCATTCATTTTCCAGTCGTTCGCCTTCAGGTGGGCCGGCCGGGACGTCTTCACTAGCAAGTGCTGGACGTCTCTCCAGGTTAACTGGCTACTGCAATGACACAACCACAGACTGTGAAGCCTTCCCAGGCCAGTGACACCAGCCACACGGCCCATTCAGAAGCCCTGGGAGCCAGCCCAAGTCGGAAGGGGAGCAGGGCCCTCGGGCTCACACTGCAAGTCCTTGGCAAGGGTGTGCTTGCCAACCTTCGTGTAAGAATAGCTTCCAGCAACTGAAGCCAGAGATAAAGGAGCACAATGGGTGGTTTAAAGCCCTTAAGCATGTGAGGCTCGCTGCCAACCTCTGCAGGTGAGTTTACACGGGGCCGCTCAGGACACTTTGGAAGTGGAGAGAAGAAAAATTTCAACATCACAGTAAATGTTTATTAAGTATTTGGGGTAATTCTTTGTCATAATGAACAAGACTATGCTTAAGCTGTGATCCAGCGGGAGGGGCAGACCCACCAGCTGCAGACTGCGGTCGTTCTACATTTACAATGCATTCATTTTGGTGCAAAGTAGCAACACGTCCCTCGAAGAACGCGTGCCCACTGATACACACGCCCAGGCCATGTTTCTTTGGTTCTAAGACACGTTTGTCTGCTTTTTAAACGCCTCTGAAATCAAAGTCCATCTTACCTCTCAATGCCTCCTCTAGCCCTGTCTGTCCACAGCGGTTGAAGGCCATGTGTTTGGCTGGGGTGCTGGCCCCTTGCCATTTCTGGGACTAAATAACACAGTCTAAAAGGTCTTCTCGATAATTGCAAAATTCAAAGAAATAAGGAAATATTATTTTATTTGTGGTAGTCCTAGTTTCTGATAGATAAAAGGGTACATCTTACAACTGATGGCATCTTGAATTTGATGAAAGAGTATTTTCAGACTATCGTGAGGCAGAGAGTAATAAAATAAAATATTACTTCTTTCTTCTCAGTATTGTCAGACATTCGAATTTATGAGCTTTCTAAAAGATTGCTTTAAAATATGGCACATGCAATACCTAGATAGGAGTGACTAATAAAAGGAATACATTTTTGTTACATTAAACTAACACCTGAGAGAAAAACGAAGTACAGTTTTTGGTTCCACTCACAATGTGACAGAAAAATATGTACAGCTACCTTATTTCTCTTTTAGTCTACTAAACTGACACATAGCCATGATCTTTTAATCAATCAGAAAATTAATCAAGGATGAATAAACATCCATTATGTCCAAAACTTTAACTCCTTAATATTAAAAGAAAAACCCAAACTTTGTTTCCAGACTATTTTTTTAGGACTTGTTGAAATGGAGGTGGCCAGAACAATTCCAAGACTGTCCCAGAAGCTTAATCTGCACGTGTCTGCTTACTATGAATGCATGTGTGACCTACCTGTGCTCCTACAGCACATGTGACCCCATAAGCACGTGATGCAAGCAGAACCTGGAGGAGCAGCCGCTGCAAAGAGAGGCCACATGTGCCGGAAGTCAGAAGGCTGAAGCACCCTGACTGCTGGCACTTCACAAGAGATGGTCCAGGACCACCCAAAAGAGAATAAAAGGATCAAATGCCAGGAAGGGGCCCTGCAGGGACCATGCTGTTTCATGCTGTCACAGTAGAGCCAGACAAGGACATACATAGGGGCCCAGGGCTCAGCCTTATAGAAGGCAGCACTGGAGCTAAGAATACAATTGCTACAAACACATCCTGCTAACATAGACGCAAGCAAGGGGCAAGCTCCTGAAAGCCTGTTGTTCTGTGTTCAGCCAGTGAGCCACCTACCGCGGAGCTCAGGGACTCTCGGAAAATGTGATTCCCTTACTGCATGGAGGACCCAGACAGGAACTTCTGGTGGGTGCCTTTTCTACGTTAGTTATCCCTTTCCTTTGTCCAGGGAACTGCTCATCGGACCTGCTCTTGGTCAGAGCTGTGGGTTTTTTTCTGTCTCAAGCAGAAGTCCCAATGAAAGGCCTTCCTGTGTCTCCATTTCTGCTGAGTCAGGTCTCATTTGTACCATTTCCTGGACCCAAGACCCTGGCTCCAGTAACACACAGCATCGCAGTCATCTTCCCAGTCACCACTGAGTGTGTTGAAACATCCCCAGCAGGAAACCTGGCACTTTAAAGTGTGCAGATCAGTTGTATTAAGTACATTCACGTTATTGCATGCTCATCATTACCATTCATCCACAGAACATTTTCATCTCCCCGAAATAAAACTCGGTGTCCATTAAACCCTAACTCTCTATTTCCCCTTCCCCAGTACCTGCAAACCATCATCCTACTTTTGGTTTCTATGAGTTTGACTTCTTTAGGTACTTCGTAAGTGAAACTATATACATAGGGTATTTGTCTTATTTCACTTAGGATAATGTGTTCAAATTTCATACCTGTTATAATGCCTGTCCTTCCTTTTTCATGCTGGCTAAGATTCCTTTGTGCATAGAGACCACCCTGTGCTTATCCATCCATCCATCCATGGACACTAGGGTTGGTCCCACCTTTTAGGTGCTGAGAATGATGCTGCCATGAACACAGGGGTATGAATATCTGTTTGGGTCTCTGTTTTCATTTCATCTGGGCATATACACCTAAGTGGGGTTGTCGAATCCTATGGCAATTCTATGTTTATTTTTTTTCAGTACTAGAAATTGAACCTAGGGCCTTTGCATTGACCTACATCCCTATCCCTCTTAAAATTTTGTGTTTTTTTTTTGAGACAGGGTCTTGTTAAGTTGCCCAGGCTGGGCATGAAATTGCAATCCTCCTGCCTCAGCCTCCCAGAGTGCTGGGATTACAAGCCTATACCACCTCACCCAGCTTGTTTGGTTTTTTCAAGAAGGTGCCATACTGTTTTCTATACCAGCTGCTCCAGTTGATGTTGCCAGCATAGCCCCCCCACTTTGCCAGTCTTCCCACAAGGAACTCATCTGTGGCGTGGGTCTTGGGGTACACTCTTCCCTCCAGGCTCACACTTTCCAGGCCCTTGCTCTGGCCTCCCTCTGGTTCTCTGGTCATTCTCACTGCTGTGCCTGCCTGCACTGGCACGTTGCTGGCCTTCTCCCCAAATGGGGGCTAGAGGAAGATTCTGAGGCCCTGAGCAACCATGCATGCTCCCTGGTGGAGAGGTCCCCGGGCCGGCTTTGAAGTTCAGACAGCACAGGTGAGCTGCAGCCCGGGCAGTGGCGTGACCTGGCTGCTGTGTGTCAGTGGGGCCCAGTGGGGACGGCCACAGCCAGTCCTCTCGGAAGCTTAGCACTGTGGCATCAGGGGACATAAGCTTCAGAGCTGAAGGCAGAATGGGCCCAGGAAGGAGAAAGTTAGAAAACAGACTTCCTTTTTACTTTTATTTGTACTTATTTTCTGCTGAATTTATTCCCTTGCCGTAAGTTTTTATTTCTGCAGTGTTTCCTGGGATAGCTTTTTCTTCTGCGCAACCCCTTCTCCTGGCAAGGCAGCAGATGGAGCCCATGGCTGGCTGAGTCTGAGCATGAGCTCCATCAGTTCAGCCAGGGGCACATCTTGGGAGCTTTGTTTACCTGGACACATCTGATGACCATACAGCTACAGCTACATTTACATCTCAACCCTTAAGTTCAGTGTAACTCTCTGCACTTCAAAGCACGTGTAGAAAAACTGAGTACTCTTTGGGCCACCGACCCTGTGTCCAGCCCCACTGTTTGGCCTGGTTGCACTACCACCTTTACCACTGTTAACAGTGGAATGGTCAGCATTGCGTCTTTAAAGCAACACCTTGCAGATACTTGGTGGCTCTCTTAGTTACTTTTCTTATTGGTGAGACAAAATACCCAACACCCAAAGTTAAAGGAGGAAAGGTTTATTTAGCTCACACTTTGTAGAGGTTTCAGTCCCTAATCGGCTGGCTCCAAGGCAGGGTGGCATCGCAAAGGAGAAATAGTTCATGGTGGCCAGAAGACAGACAGAGAAGGCTCCAAGTTAGAAGCGATAATAGCCGCTTCTTTCTGCCCCTTTATATTCGGTCTATGCTACCTGGCTTAGGGCAGTGCCAAACCAATCAGTGGATTAATTCAGTAATCACAAACCCTTAATCTCAGCATCACACCTTCTAGATCCATCCACCTCTGAAAAAGTCCCACCTATGACTGTATGAGTCTGTAGGGGGACATCTAGACACAAGCCATACGAGTGCCTCTGTACACATGCACACCCTGATGGCCTGGGCCATTTCATGGGTATTGTTAAAGTGAATCCAAAAATGTAAGACTCTTGATTTGCATGATTTTGTGGGGTTTTCCGGGTCAAGTGAATAGCAAACCACTTGCTCCAATCACCTCAGGCTGCTTGGGAAAAGGAAATTATAGACTCCATTGTTAGGAGGAAATCCATATTATTTTTGACTCCTGTAATAAAATCACAAGTATATTTGTACAGAAAATATGTCTAGAAAACGGTGTTGGAAATATTTTTCTTTGCAGTGCTGGGGATCAAACCCCAGGGCCATATGCATGCTAGACCAGTGCGCTACCACCAAGTTGCTCCCACAGCCTGAAAATGTTTTTCAGTGAAGATGGGATGGATGAGAAGTCCCAAGTCGGCCCCAACCTCTGGGACAATTCTTACACATAAGGGTCTTTTTTCATTCTCATCGCATGGTGCCTGCAGATCCCCGCGCCCCCATCCTTCCTGGAAGTCTCTCCCCTCAAGACCACCTGTTTTGCTGTGGTTCCTGCTCCACTGACAATGAAACACACGCACGCACGCACGCATGCACACAGAGGGGCAGGCTGAGGTCATGCTGCCTAGGCATGCTGGTTATTCCAACCTCCAGATCTCCTAAGTGCAGACCTTTTCTCTGGATGTCATTTGTTCCTTCTGTGACCAATCTTATGAGTTTAAAAAGCTCTAAGAGGGTACTATTTTAAATGAGGTCTGGTTGACTCAAGAACCTGTAAATTTCTGAGAAGGAGTTAAAACGAGGAAGATGTGTATCTGAGTTGAGGTGGGTCCACAGCCAAATGTAATGGGACAACTGGTCACTAAGCAGGGTTTGTTTTCTATTTAGTTGTGACTAGCAAAATTCCTTGCATGTTTCCAACAAGGAATGGAAGAAAATAGAGCAGTGAATTACTGAGTATGTGAACACAACTTTCCACACAAGTGATTAATTATTTAGAAAATTTAAAAAGAGCCTCAGGACAAAGAAGTTAACATTTTTGGCCCAGAAATTGAAAATACTTAGCTGGTTTTTGTTGTTGTTGTTGTTGTTGTTAAACTGGTAGCATTGGAGTCTTATGGTCTTTAGCTATGTGCAAATCAACATGTAAGCATGCATAATTATAAGGATTTACACATTCCAAACATTATTTTTGAATAATTAATAACTCATCTATGACAAGGGACTACTGCAAATAGTTGGCTTGTTCTGTGCCAATTTTGATGTCTAAACTAAAACTTGCTTTTGACTCCATGATGGCAAGTGTACTTAATTCTCTTTCTGATCCATTTATAAACTAACAATTCCAGGATTTTTATTTGATTTACAATGGACCATTTTACTGTCAATTTATAAACTAAAATTCCTAAAGAGAGGTTATCATGACCTACAGCATAATTTTAGTGGGTGGTGCAGAATGGGAGACAGGCTTACGGTTGTGGTATACACAGTCCCTGGGTTTCTACAAAGAGGGAGGAGACAGCGGGCTTAGAAAAAGAAAGAACCACTTTGCACTCATTGGTATGGCATAAAAAAAGAAAGAGACTTTTAACAGAGATGAACCTTAAAGACATTATGCTAAGTGAAATAAGCAACCCACAAAAGAACAAATATGGGTGGAGTATCCCTTTGCCAAAATGCTTGGGACCAGAAGTGCTCTGGATTTTTAAAACATTTTGGAGCATATGTGTAGTCTTTATGAGTTAAGCATCCCTAATATGAAACTCTGACATCCAAAGTGCTCCAAAAGTTGGAATTTCTGGGACATGATGTTGACATTCAAAAAGCTTCAGATTCTGGAGCATTTTGGATTTCAGATTTTCTACTGTATAATTCCACTTGAATAAAGTACCTAGAGTTGTTAAATCCATAAAGACAGAAGGTGTAATGGTGGTAGTCAGGGGCTGGAGAAAGGGGGCAGTAGGGAGTGTTCTGGGCCGAATAGTGTCATATGTTGGAAGTCCCAAGCCCTAGTACTTCAGAAGGTGACGATATCTGGAAATAGCCTCTTAAAATGGTAATTAAGATAATGAGGTTACTAGGGTGGGCCTAATTCACCATTACTGGTGTCCTTAGGAGAAGAGGAAATCTGGACACAAACTCTTACGGAGCGGCGACCACATGGTGACACATGCAGAAGGTGGTCGCAAGCCAAAAAGACACCACCCCTGCTAACACCTTGGCCTAGGACCTCTAACCTCCAGAATTCTGAGAAAATAAATTTCTCCTGCATACACCACCTTTATGACAGCCTGAACACACTAACACAAGTGGTTGGTGACTGATGGGGACCGAGTTTCAGTCTGAGAAGACGGTGAGCTCTAGAGATGCTCGGTGGACAGCGTGGGCACCCCTCGTGCTGCTGCTGAGCGGTGCACCTGACAACAGCTGGGACCTGGGACGTTAGGTTTTATTTTATACGTATTTGACCGCAGTATGAACATTTCTAAGGTGAGGAAAAGAGAAAGGAAAGCGGAAACTCACTTTGCTTCTAGAGCCAAGGCGATGATGCCAGCCACCATGGGAGCTGAGACTGAGGTGCCGGTGTGGCCATCGGTGCAGCGCTGTCGCAAATCCGTGGTGACCTGTGTGACGAGGGGGACATGTGAGGCAGGAATGGAGGAGAGGCTAATGCTCTCTCAAGGGATCACGGCTGCGCCATGGCCACTGGAGGGTGTGATCCTGGTGTCCAGCAGGAAAGGCATCCGTCCAACTCGCAGGGTGGTGCTTCCTGCCGCAGGGCGCTGCTCTCCTGTGCAAAATGCAAACCCCGCTATAGGAAAAGGCCAATCTTGGGTGAGAACAAGAAGATGAGACCAGGCAACACCGAGGAGCCAGGAGCCAACTGTCATGAGTTTTGATGCCGGATTAGCTCAGCTTTTTCCTTGATATGCAGCAGGGTGTGCAAAGAAACAGGTAAGGCGAAATGAACGCAAGGGACCTTCTCCTTAAGTCTCCTGGTGTCAGGGCTCTGTTGCTAATGCCGAGTCCCTGCAGCAAGACTGTCTGCCAGAGCCCACCTCAGTGTCTCTCAGACTTCAAGGCAGCCGGGAAACAGCTGCTCATCAGGTACCCAGGTAGCCCAGAGAGTGTTTCAGCCTTTAGCCAGAAGGTCAGAGTCTTCACACAAATGTTCACCTCAGAGAACCGACAGGTAGTAGGTCTAAAGCACCCCGGCTCCATCTGCAGAAACGGGGGCTGCTGAAGGAGACCTTGTAAAGCTGGCTGCTCTCTTTGGGAAGGAGGGGCTGGCTCTGCCAGCTGCGGGCTCTGCTTGCCCCGACCTGAGGTAGGTGCTGACTCCAGGCAGGGTGCGATTGACTCAAGATCTCATTGCACTTGGCCTGGTTTGTACCTCCCTTGAGAACTGAAATGAGGAGGGGTAGCCATGCAATCAGCTGTGCCAGGCAGAAATACACCCCCCCACACACACACACCAGGTAATTTTCTGCCCCTATACTTTGCAGACAGAACTAAGCTTGCTAACCCTAACCCTGAAGTTAGGGATATTATTCTGGATTATCTGGATGGGCCTGATATACTCAGAGGGCCCTTGGAAGCAGAAGAGGAAGGAAACCAAGCCTGTCAGAGAGAAGAGGCATACAAAGGCCTCATCCCATCACTGCTGGTTTGGAAGAGGGAGCTGGGGACACAAGCCGAGGAATGTGGGTGGCCTCTGCATATGAGAAGGCCCTCAGCTGGCACCCTACAAGAAAATGGGGACTTCAGTCCCACAACCCCAGGCAACTGAATTATGCCCACAATTTGAACGAGCAAGGAAATGGATTCTCCCCCAGAGCCTCGGAAAGAAACATGCCTGCCAACACCTTGCTTTTAGCCTGGTGAGACTCGAAGCAAGGACCCAGTCACGGCTGCTGAACTTCTGACCTACAGAATTGTGAGATACCAATTTGTGCTGGGTTTTTTGTTTTGTTTTTGGTACTGGGGCTCGAACTCGGGTCCTTGCGCTTGCGAAGCAGGCGGCAGAACCACTGAGCTAAATCCTCGGCACAATTTGTGCTGTTTTAAGCTACTAAACTTGTGCTAAGATCCCACGGAAAAACAGGAAATTAACACACACACCTCAAGGCTCTGTTAGCAATTTTTGTAACCCTTGCCAATAAATTCCTCCGGGGACAATAATCAAGATCCTTTCATACAGAGCACATTTCCCTGGTCACGTTTTAGGTGTGACAGTTCCCTGGGCAGGGATCTAGCCTATGTCACCCATGCACAGGAAGATTTGACATGAATGTCAGCAGAGACTACCTTCCCCCACCTATTCAGTGGGGCTAAGGCACCTAGAGCTGGAGGGCTGGTGGGGCTGGAGGACAGGGGTGAGGATGAAATTTCTCTGACTTCAGCCTTGTCCTGTGAAAGCGGACACAGCGATATGCTCTTCATGCAGCTTCTGAGCAGATCACAGCTGGGCACCTGCACATGCTTGTGTGAAACTTGGGCTGACCGGGCAGGAAGCTGAGCCTCTAAGAGTACATGAGGCCCATGGCTGGCTCTCCAGCCTCAGAGGAGGGGTCCAGGGGGGTGAGCAGAGGGGCTTCCTTAGGAAGGCAGCCGAACCGAGCCACAGAGCGCCTCCTAAGTCTGTCCACCCTGGCTGGAACATGGCTCGAATTCAGTAAATGAACAAACCCTTGTCTTCTGGCCAGATGTTTGCTTTAGGTTTTACTTCTTTGACCAAAAATTATGTTGTACACTAGGCATCCCTTACTCCTGGAGAACACTACTTGGCATCCAGTGGACTGGGAGGGATGGAAGGTACTCTGCCACCCTGACAGGTGGACTGTCCACAGTAGTTGCTTGTGCCCTTTCGGGATGTCTGAAAGGACTTGGAGCAAAACTGGGCCCCATGGACCAGATGAGCAATGCTGTTCGTATGTTCAGAGTAGAGTTCAAGGACAACAACTGGAATGGAGTGTATTTTCTTTTTTACCCCCTTTTCAATGACATCCTTCCTTCCCACAGATTATTCCTCAGAGAATTTTTTTAAAGGGAATTAAAGCATTTGTAGCTAAGGCGTGTGCACACATAGGCCCCATATGAACACCCACACACTGGTGTGATTAGACAAGCAAACCCAGGCACAAGCCCTGCTTCCAGGGCTGAGTGACACATCCTCCCAGCATGCAGCCCATGGTGCAAGATGTCCAATAATGTGAGCCTCGCCCTGTCCCCATTTGGCCAGTAGGCCTTTGTGGAGTTTGGGCCCAAGTATGTGTTTAATACGACACCAGCAACGCTGTGCTCCAACGAGCTAGATACCTACTCAAACAGGACAAGGTTCGGGATCTCAGCCACCCACCCCAGGGCTGAGGGCACCCACAGAAATGGAAAGTAACATCTTAAATGAATACCTTACTGAACCAGGCTGGGCCCTGCCAGGCTAAACTTTCACTGATACAGAGCAAAGCAGAGAACGGGAAGCTTGTGTGCTCTCCCAGAAAAATATAAAAATGAATTTGCAAATAATTTCTAAAAATGTGGCTAAGCATCAGGAAAACTAGAAAGATGTTAGTGAGCTTTAAAATTAAACCATGTCTGGCCAGTTCCATAATCTCATTTTTTAAACGTCTACAAACTTAACTTAATGACTGTGCATTTGAATTCGGCATTAATTTGGACTGGAAGCTCTCTTTTTCTCCTTTTTTTTTTTAGTAGGAAAATATGTAGGGAAGGAAGAAGCACAAATTCCACCCATATACTAAAACAGATACTGTTTAAAAATCATTCAGGGACTGGAGATGTAGCTCCATAATACAGTGCCTGCTTGGCATATACAAGGCCCTGGGTCCCATCCCCGGCATCACACACACACACACACACACACACACACACACACACACACACACACACACAGACACACACATGTACCCAGGCACGCGCACACGCACGCACACACAGAGTAAAAGATAAATTCACTCAAGTGAGTAGAACAGACCGAAATCACAGCTAGACTTCAAAGCGTCCAGGATATATTTCTTTGGTAGCAATGAAAGCCCAGAAGAACAGTTGGATTTCCAGAATGTTTGAATATAAAACCAGGACTTTCTCTTACTCTATTTTCCACGTCAAAACTGGACTGGTCAATTGAATTCTGAGTGATGTGACCACAGAATTTCAGAGAGCTAAAAGGAGACATGACGAGAATGAACCCCATTCTTAAATGATATATTTAGATGGCTCAAGCCAGAGAAGGTTTGGGTTGGCATTTCTGGGCACAGATGAGCAAGGCAGGGTCTGAGGCAGGCTGCCAAGGGCCTGGGGTTGAGCTCGAGGCTTGGATGGCTCCCTGAAGGCTGAGGCTGGGAGCTGCGACCCAGCACAATCTGATCTCAACCTAACTCGTCATTAGGGAACAGGGTTCCTCCCCAGAGGGCTGAGGCACATGCCATAAACCCTCCAACGCGCCGGCACTCACAATTTTCCGCTCATAGAAGGCCCCGCTGCTGTAGGTGGTGGCCAGGGTGGAGGCGCACTCCTCCAGGTACCAGGGCTTGTAGCCATTCTCAGTGGTGCTGCTCACGGAGATGGTGTAGATGCTGTTGGTGTAGCCATCACAGGAGCAATAGTCCCCTTCTCTCCCACCATTCCCGGAGGCCCAGACGAAAATGGAGCCCAGGCCCTGCCGGCCCTAGATGGGAGCAAGAACAAGACATCAGCCACTGCAGCCAGAGCCCCGTGGGGCAGGTCTCCCGTGCAGCTGCAGAATCACCTTGAATGTCCCTCCCAAGGGGCTAGGAAGGATGCACTGAGACCATCTCAAAGCCTGACAGGGTTCTGATCTGATTTTAATGGGGTGATTTTGCCTGGGGCAACAGCCTTAAAACTGCAGAATCCCAGGACTGCACAGGAGCAGAAATACTAGAAAGACCCCCTCTGTTCTTCAGGGGGAAATCCAGGGCCCTAACACAAGCTGCTCCATTTCAGACCGGTGCCTCTAATTTCCACCAGAATAGCAGAGGATCAAAGACACTGTGAGGGCTACAAGTAACACTGAGATTATGGATGATGGCAGAATTTATAACTTTGATTTTTCTGGGCTGAAGGAGCTGGTTTTGTGGGAAAAAGAAGGGATTTTCCTAAAAAACATAGCTGAAGAAGTATTTTTCTTGTAGAGTAAGCTAATTTTGCAAGAAGGATCAGATCATGAATTCTGGGTGAAGACTGATGGGTAAGGAAGGCTTATGGCCCAGAATGCTGGTGGCTGCCTGTAAGGGTCCTTGGGATCCCCACCGTGGGTCAGCACTGGGGAGGTCAGAATGTCAGCACCAGTGCTGGTGGTGGCTTCACTCATGTGTCGCAGTTTTCATTGTTAAGAACATATGCATGAAGAGAAGCCTGTGAAAGATTGTGGCGGGTCAGTGCAGGTTCCTGTGGCTCCGTTCTGAGACCACTGATCTCACGGGATCAATGATTTCTGACCAAACTGAGGGTCATTCCAGCCACAAACACTAGCTAATGATTAGCTAATACAGCAGACTGACCAATGCAGTCCAATTGGCTGGACCTGTCGGTAGCACACAGCCAGCCTGAGCGTGGTGCCAGCATCCATCTCCAAGTGAAACCGGACACATCAGGCTTCTAGCCATCTGCATCTTTACTGAGGACCCTCCCTTCCGAACATGTGGGAGGAAACAGATACTCAGGCCCAACAATGGGTGGATTCAATGATACTTTTCAACCTAAGCCTGCAACCTCTCTCTGTCAAGTGGATTTGAAGCCCAGCTGCTGAGTGGATGTATACACTCACCCTTAGAATTCAAGCTCCCCACGGCGGAGGGGACCCACCTGCTCTGTCAGCCCATGCCATTCCACTCTACAGGCCAGTAGTGGTGAACAGCATGCTGCAGCAGGCTGTTTGTTACCACTGAAAACTCTACAAGATTCGCCGTCCCTGCTATAGGCCAAGGGGACTCCAGTTCCAAACCGAGGCTCTCAGCAGAGCCCACAGGCAGGATCCTGGTGCTCAGTCTGCTGCCTCCAGCTGCCTCATTCACTCTGCTTTCTGCATCTCTAAGGTGGGCTTGTCTGGTTAGCCAGGAGCTCACCAAAAAGGTTACTGAACTTTACCAAAAAGTTAACTTCTGGAAGAAAGGTATAAAATACCAAGGAAATAGGTGTGTTCATGTGATTACAGTTATGTATCACATAAGAATGTTTCAATCAATGCTGGACCACATCTAAGACCATGGCTATACCATCTAGGTCTGTGTCAGTACTCTCTGTCACATTCACACAATGATGAAACTGCCTAACAATACATCTCTCAGAACATGTCCTGTCATTAAGCAAAGCAGGACTATAATTACTTGTTGGAGAAGATTAATCCGAAGTTAGTTTCAAGCAACTAAAATCCAAATAAAAAGGTGTTTAACCCAAAGAAGCCCATCTTTATTTCATTTAAGAATTCTTCCTAAGATGCTGCCACTCTGAACTCCCCACCCTATTCAAAACCATTTATAAAATGTTGGCACTTTGCAAAGTGGAGCAGCAACCCTACTGTTCCAGTAGCACAGAGGATGCCTTAAAATAGTGCTCCCCAAACTTGAACATACACGCAGCTGAGTCACCTGGGGATCCGTGACAATGCAGGCTTGGACCTAGCAGGCTGAGGTTCTGTCTTAGTCACCTTTCTGTTACTGTAACAAACACTTGGCGATAATTAACTTGTAAAGAGAAGAGGATTCTTTTGGCTCACAGTATTGGAGGATTCAGTCCATCACTGATTGGCCTCATTGCTCTGGGCCTGTGGCAGAAAGCATATTCATCTCATGGCCAGGAATGAAAGAGAGAAAAGGGAGGGAGAGGTGGGGCTCCACTGTCTCCTTTGAAGGAACACCCCCAGTGACTAGAAGATCTTCACCTCCCAGTAGCACAAGCTGGGGCCAAGGGTTTCACACAGGCCCTTGGAGGATGCACCAGATCCGAACTATGGCAGGCAGGCCTGCAGTTCCACCTAAGGAGCTCCTGCTGATTTGGGGCTTTCTGCCAGGCACTGCATACGGACTGCTAGGTCAATTCCTTCTCACAGGCCTCAAGAGTCAACAGACTTGACCTTCTCAAGATGGTTTTCTGTTGGGGCGGCTGATGCTAAGAAGCAAATGCCATCTCTACAATTCAGAGTCAGGAGAAAGTAAAACCCCTGGAACAACCTACAAAGAAGGGCTCTGCCTTACTGCTTAGCAGTGATGAGGAGATGAGTTATGGCTTCACCTGAAGATGAGGAGCATCTTATTGGATGGGACTGAAGAGTTATAGCTAGCCTGGGCACACTGAAGGGGACATTTATAAGATTGTGGGGTTTTTTAAAGACTAAAACTGTAAATAAGGATCAAAATGTATAATTGATACTGTGAAATAGGAAGAAAAGGTCTAAAGGAGCAGGGGAAGTGGGAGGGGTAGGGGAAAGGAAAGAAGGGAAAAGAAAAAATATGAGAAAAGGAAAAACATGGAAACAAAGTCTTTGCAAATAGGGAAGGGTGGAGAAGGTGAAGGGAGGGCAGGGGAAGGGGAAAAAAATAAGAACCAAGAGACTCATGTAATGGTACAAGATCCCAGTGATGAATGTAACTGTATTTTATACCTAAAATGTACCAATAAACTTAATGGAAAAAAATGGTTTTCTGGAGGAGACCATGGGACAGAGGGAGAGGAGGTTCCTACATCTGAGATATAAAAGGGTATTTTAGCTGTCTTTGAGGAGACAGCTTTACATTCACTCTATGGATCTTCCAGTGGCTTCACAGAAAAGCCATGGGACAGAGCTAAAGGGGACGTATCAAGCCTAGGCATGAACCTGCATTTCTATTCAGTAAAATATAATCTCAACCACATCAAAGCATAGCTAGTATCCTTCCTGGGGAGTGGAGACTTTGTGCATGAGCTCAGAAGCACTGGTCCTGAGGGCTGCCAACACCAGGCACTGGACAAGGCCAGCGTTTTTAGCCACAGTGGTGTTTAATCTCTCCTGGTGAATGACAAGCCCTGTGAGGGGTGAGGCTTCAGAAGGACCAACATTAACCAGATCCCTGTGCCAAATTATGGCTTCTAAAGTCTCCCACCGCCAGACGACATCATCTCCTAAAGATGAAGTCAGATTTTATAGAAAAAAGACCATAGGTGACAAATGGGGTGGCATGGAGGAAAACCAGATGGGGAAATGTAGTTTGGTTTGAGATCATCAAATTTCTAGGAAGATTTTCCGTGACAGCTTTAGACAGCTGCGATTTAACGGTCCCTATATGACATATTTTACTTTGGAACAACTGAAAAAAGACAAAATGACCTCAGTATTTTAAGAAACCATGACAAGATTGAGGGGGAGCCACATGGTCCCCTCTGTGAGTCCTGATTCCCCCTGACAGCTTGATGAAGCCAGTGCTGCTCAGAATTCAGACTGCAAAGATCTCTGCTCTGTGGCTCCAGCTTTTCAAAGTCTGGAACAGGCTCTGTCTACACAAAACTAAGGGGACAATTCAAACAGTCCCTTGAAAACAATCACTACCTTGTCCAGACACAGGAGGCCTCCTCCTAAGACACTGTGTCTTTAGAAATCATTTCACAGCGATGCCAGATGTTCAGCATTAACACCATTTGGAGCAATCCGTTTCATGCAGAAAATGCCATCTTTAACTCAAGTCACCCTCTCTGAAGTCGAAATTCAGCTTAATTTCTAGGATGTTTCAGTTGTCATCAAGTCTGTGATCCAAGTGATCTAGTGGGTGGGAGGGGAGTTGAGTCATGGAAAGATGTGACTTATTTATTCAGCGGCCCCTTGCGGGCAGTGGCTGACTTGGCCATGCCTGCATCTTCCAGCACACAGCCCGATTCAGGTGCTCAGCAGTCTATGGAAGCCACCTTTGTGGTTTTTGGAAGCCGTGGAGATAAAAGAAGCAGTTAACACTATCTCCCTCCTTTCTTTTTCTCCTTACACAGAGTAAGCACTGAGCTCTGAGGAATATAAGAATGGACGCCCTGCTCTTTTGGTCAGTGGTTTCTGAGCCATTCACACCCTGCGCATTTGGGAGGAGACCTCACGGAGGAGGAAGATTTCTCTCAACTTGGGGGCAGCATCCGTCCATCTGTGCACCAGAGGAGGAGCAGCCTGGGTGTGCCTGGAGAGAGGTGGAGGCAGGGAGCAGGCCCAAGTCCCAGAGGTCTAAGGAGCCGGAGAACTTGGGAGCCTCCGTGGGAGAGAGGGCAGTGAGGCCGGGGGCCTGCAGAGAGCAAATACGCGATCCCTCGAGAAGAAAGTCATAGATGGCAAACAGACTCAATGCACCCAGAAAAGCAAGCAACATTGCTCAGAAAGAGCAAATCATGACCAGAATTCAAAAAACAAATTATATAAATGAGTAAATGGGCTTGGCTCCTCTGCGGAAGTCAGGGACGCCTACACTTCCTGCTGGAACCCCGCACCCCCACCGGCACTCAGCAGCCACACTTGACGCTCTTGGGGTTCCTAGGCCTCCCAGACACCGACCACAGCTCCGTCTGCTTGCTCCAAGAGGCTGTCCTCATGTAGAAGTCTGCCTCACCACCTCGCCCGCTGGTAAGGACTGCTTTATCTCCAGGCACCTTCTCCCCAGCCCCCATCTTCCTGAGCCCCGAAGCCCTGGATGAGCACAGCGGCCGGTGTCTGGGCCTCCTGGGAGGAGCCTACCAGCCTCCCCCGCTTCAGTGGAGAGCCAGCCTCTTGGATGTGTCCTCTGCTTTGTCCCTGGTGAGGTTCTACCCAGGAATTCCAACTCTGCTGGGCTGTGTACTGGTGGTGGTGGTGGTGGGATGTCCAGACTGTGGCTTCTTACTGCAGCTGGGTGCTGGATCAGCCACATGGCCCGAGACAGATACAGAAAGTTCTACAGCTGGGCATTAAAGTGTGCAGGTAGACTGAGACCAAGGACACCCTTTCCAGCTGCAGAGTCCAGGGAACGGGCAGGTAATATGACTCCCACCCACCTGTACACCCCTTGGCCAGGATGGGAGGCCCCCAAGGCAGAGAGGGCTGGGCAAGCAAAGGCCAGGTCGACTCTCTCTGGAACAGGTGCCACCTTCCACTGCACCGAGCCCTGAGGTGACTTCTCTCTCCCTCTGGCCCCGGCCCTGCAGCGCTTCTTTGCCAGTCCTGTCTTGGGGCTGTGGCTGGTGTTGCTCTGATATTTAGCTGTTAAAGACATTCACTGTCATCCTCACCCCATGAGCGCCCTTGTACCCTGTGTTACTCACACCTTTTTAATGCCGTGCTCGAAAGCCTGTTTAGCCAGTCGGCCGGGTCCATCCACTGTCTTCCCGTCATCATCTGGCCCCCAGCTGGCGCTGTAAATGTCGATGTAGTTGGGTCGGATGCCCAGGGACTTGGCCTCAACCACGTCTGTCACATCGCCGTCCAGCATGCGGATGCCTGAAAGCACAGGGAAGCTTGTCATCAGCGCCAGTGATTCTGGGCGCACAGCAGGGGCTACCCTGGGCCCAGTGACCAGCAAGGCTGGGGAGCCCCGAGCAGCTTAGATCTGGACGCAGCACCCCTGGGCTCCCCACAGGGAGTGCCACCTTGTTTTGGAAAGTTTGCTCCTCCTCTCTGTGCTGGCTGATGTGAAAGAATTAGAATAGCACTGCAGACCACATGGCAAAGTGTTCCTGTTGTGTGGTGGAAACTAAAGAAAACCAACTACAGTACTCCAGAAGAGAGGACTCAAAGGGTTTCCCTCAGCACCATGACGTCATGCTGTTATCCAAAAATGCACTGCTGTAATAGAACTGGAGAGAGATTTTCAACTTGCCCAGCTGTTTGGGCTTTATGTTTATTTCCCTTTCCCGTATGAGTCCATCCTACATCTAATTTGTAATGAATCACGCGGTGAGCTTTAACCTGGAACACAGGCGCCCGGGCCCTAGCCCATGGAGGAGGGGGGGAGCTTGGAGGCAGCTGCCGCCTCATCTCCACCCGGGTTCAGTCCCATGTTCCCAGGAGGGCTCTTTCAGGTGGGAGGTCCAGCTTCCTCAGGGAGAGGGGTGAGTGGGCTCACAAAGCTCTCCCAGGACCCGTGGTCCCAGCCGGGGACCTCTGTCCGGTGTTTGCCTCCACTCCTGGTCACATTCTACACCTGGTAGATGCCCCTCCCAACCGCACCTCACCCAGAGAAGGAAGCTGGGGGTTCCTGCTTGAAGCTGGGAAGCAGAGGGCAATGGCAGCCAATACATAAAATCAGACTCCTCCGAGCCTTGGAAAACCTTGCCACTCCTCTCAGAGGGCCCTGGGCTCCCTCTTACACAGGACCCAGCTCTGCATGTAATGGCCATGCACTTGGTCTAAATAAACTCTTCACCTCAGAGTTACTTAAGATATAATGGAGAAGGGGCCTTTTCCAATTGTAAGACTAATATCCGCTCTTTGATGAAAGTTTGGGAAATAGAGGAATAACAAATGATAATATTTTGGTTACTTTCTTCTAATATTCTTCTTTGCCTGCAACATATACTTTACTTTCTTTCCAGATCTTTTTTTTTTTAAAAAAACTGAACTTTATATGGAATATTTCCTTGTGCCATTAACGACTCTTTCAAGATATGGTTGTTAATGGTTGCAACACCCCTTCCCTCGCCCCCAGACCCAGGCGCCCTCTCTCTGGGCTCCTCACCATGCACGGGTCCCTCTGCCTCACCTATACTGGACTTACTTATATCCAGGATCTACAGCAACATGTAATGGGTTCTCAGAAACAGAAACTTGGAATATAACTGACCTTAGCAAACAAAATATAGTTGGTTCTCCATATGCACGGGTTTAGCATCTGAGGATTCAATTTACCATATATCATAAATGTTCAGAAAAAAGTGATGTTGGTACTGAACAGGCACTGATTTTTCTGCTTGTCATTATTCCCTGAACAATACAGTGGAACAATTATTCACACAGCATCTACATTGTATTAGGTATTATAAATCACCTAGCAATGATTCAAAGTACCCAGGAGGATGTGTAGAGATTATATCAAACACTACGCCATTTTACATAAGGGGCTTGAGCATCCGTGGGTCTCGTTTCTGTGGCGGGTCCTAGGGCCAATCCTTCCTAAATTCCATGGGACAACTACAGTGACTTTCCCTGAGGTTAAAAGAGACAGGCTAGGACTCAAGCAGGAAAGAGACTGGGAGGAGAGACCCTCCCTTGGTGCTCAGAGACTGTTTTATATGAATTAAACCTTACTGTCATATCATTTTAAACTAATTTCAGGAACATCTTGCTGTCACTTCTGATGGATAACTGATGGGCAGAGATCCCTAACACATACATTTCTAATTTTCTTACCCATCTTCTCTCTCAGTAGCACACAGGTTAAAAAAAAAAGGTAGCACATGGATTACAAGCAAATAACTAAATGATCTGTTACAGTTTAAATGATAAAACTATGATTTGGAAGGTAAGAAACTTCCCTACAGGGACATTTGAAGAAGATTTAGCTGTAGTAAATCTTTCTATTCTACTCAGTTGTGAAGGTTTGGCTTTCCTTATGGTTTTCCCCTTAACATCTGCCCTAAGTTCCCAAGTCAGGAGCAGGAGAGACAACACAGGAGTCGCTGTGGCGGGGCCTCGGGACACTGGGAGGTGCAGTTAGTGGTGGCAGCCGGGGATGGAAGGGCTGTTGTAGGGTAAAGTATCTTGGCTCTTCACTTAAGTGGGGACACCAAGCTTAACTGGAAACTCCTACTGTGAAAGCCTGTACTCAGAATTAACATCAGGAGTTCAACAACATGCCCAGAGCCATGAAGTTGTGCCAGCCAAGTGGGCATGGAAGTGGCAGGCAGAGGTCACAGGAAGAGCCATCTCTTATAGTTTTATGGCCTTAAAAATGAGGAGTAGGAATAAATGGAAAGCCTCAGCACCATCTGCCTTCTCTTCTGGCTCTCCATCCATTCCCTCTCTTCATTACCTCAGCTACCTGGTTGCAGGATGGCCCAGGGAAGACACCACCAAGCACCAAGTGGCCAAGCACCACTGACCACAGGGCAAGCGGTTTAGGGACCTTGTCACCTGCTCCTGAGGGGAGGCCCCTGGAGCAGAGCTCTCTCCGGCAACATGCATGCCACGGGTCAAGCCCTGCCATGGCCACCAGCTGTGACCAGGAAGGGACCTTGACTGTTCTCTCATCTCCCGAGGCCTCCGTTTTCGGTATATTGCACCGATGACAGTTTCTGTCTCTGTGGCATGCCAAACAGACTAAAAAGGAGGATCCAGGTACACTGCCTAGCACACAGGAAGCTGCTAGCTTGACCTCACCAAGCCTCAGTTTCCCCATTTGTAAAAATGGGTGTAATGACCATAACCATTTCCCCCTTGACTTTCTAAGATATGCTGTGTGATATCTATGAAGGATGATATTCACATACATGTTAGTGAGAAAGTCTGACGAAATAACAGACCCCATGAAGCCTCTAGCCGATGCAAGGACAAGGGTGTGACCGTCTGGGGCCTCTAGTGACCTTCTTATTAACCCTGGCCTCTGAGAGGAAACTGCTGGGGGTTTGGGTTATTCATCCACGGCCTTTTAAAAATTATCCTCTCCATACAATTGTATGCACGTTTATGTAATATACTGTTTCATTTTGCTTGTACTTGGAATCACTCCTTTGCTGGCCATATATGTTATAAAAACCTCACAGTTTACGTCTTATCTTTTTGCTTTATGGTATCTTTTGATAAGCAGACTTTCTTTTTCTCCCTCTCTCTGCTGAATACTGAACCCAGTGCCTCATCTATGTTGTACACATGCTCTACCCCTCTACACTACACAGCCATAACCACTGCCACAGAGGCTCTTAATTTTACTAATAAGAGCTTATTTCCCTTTGAAGATCAAGGGAGACATAATGGAGCCAAATCTTCCCTGGGTTTGTTGGCACCAATGGGAAGGTTCCTTTTATTTATTTAAAAAAAATTGTTTCCCCCGGTACTGGGGATCAAACTCAGGACATTGTGCTTGCAAGGCAGGCACAACGCCACTGAGCTAAATCCCCGGCCTGGGAAGGTTCCTTTTACAGTCAGGACAGAGTCACTCTGCCCAGCCCACATGGGCTGTGACACCAGCTCACTGTCTTTTCTCTTTTTTGGAGCTGTGGGTAGACAGAAGGAGTCGGGGTGGCCATGAGGCACTGTCCTTGCAGTCTCTGGTCTGTGTCCAGCACTTCTGTCTCCATGTCTGTTTCAAGGATGCTGGGCCCAAGCACTCAGCCCACTCAGCCACAAACCTCCAAGAGCCCATGCAGGGAGATGATGGTGTGACATGACTGAGGCAGCTCACGGTAGGGAGAAGAGAGCCAGGCCCAGAGTCCTGGGAGGAATTTTGGATATGCATGACCTTGGGCCTTCTCTCTTTCATGAGAAGATCAATGAAAATATAAGCTAAGGCTCTGTGCTATGGTTCAGATATGGTTTGAGTGCCCCCCGCCAGGGTTCACAGATGGGCAGCTGGGTTCCCAGTGAGGTGATGCTGGCAGATGATGGAACTTTTAAGAGGGAGCCTAGGTCCAAGAATGTAGCTCAGTGGTGCAGTGCCTGCCTGGCAACCACAAGGCCCTGTGTTTGATTCCTGATACCCCCCCCAAAAGAAGAGAGCCCGTTGGGAGGTGGTTAGGTCATTGGGGGTGCTGTGCTACAGTTAGGAGGGGCTAAGGTAGTTCTTGTGGGACCCTGGTTAGTTCCTGAGAGAGGGGGGGTTGATATAAAGGAGCAAGGCTGGTCCCTATTGCTCTCTGGCTTCTTGCTTCACCGAATGATCTCTCCCTCTAGCAATGCTTGATCCTATGTGCCAGGATGTCGTGTGGGAAAGGGTTGCCCGAGCCAGCACTGTGATGTTGGGACTATCAGGCTCTGAAACTACGAGCTAAAGAAGCCTCTTTTCTTTATAAGTTATCCAACCTCAGGTATTTTACTATGGCAATGGAAAACAGACTAATATATTCTGGTATCCAGTGCTGCTGGATAGACAAAAGTAGTTTTCTTTCTGAATTTACATTTAGCAATGAATGTACTTTCTAGGGGACACTTGCTGGCCACATAGGCAGCCAAAACTTACTGTGATGTTCTAGTGGTGAAATTGAACCTACTATTTTAGGACTTTTCATATAAGTTATGAGGTGAAATGCCTATTTTTGAACAAGAACAGGATGCCAGAAGACATCCAAAAATATGTAAAAACATAAGACCAGAATGATTTCCCAACACCTGCCACAATGCTTTTAGTTTTGGAAAAAGAATGATGGATGTGTGAGAAAGCAAGCATCATGTATTTAGACTTTAATGGAGCATCTATTTTCCCCAACATCGACAAGTTGCCAACAAAGAAAAGGTAAATATTTTCAGTAGAAACCTGCTGTTCCAACACTAGCTTTAAATGTGAACGTCTCTCTGGAAATGCAAGGAAAAGAAAAACAGCAGTCATTTCTCTAATGAAAAAAGAAAGGCCCATTTACTATAAATTGCTGGGTACAAAAAATAATTTGGACAAGTCATTTTGACGGCAAATTAACTCCCTGTTGTTAGCTTGCTAATGGATTGCTTTCTTGCCTGCTGGGTTCAGAGCTCACGGTGGGGAGATAAACATGCTTGGGCCAGTTCACTCTAAGGATGGGTCCGTGGGCATGAGGTGGAAGGAGTCTTGAAAAGAAAGAAAATGCTCACTTTCCTGCACCTGAGCACTCTGTGTCTGGGTGAACAAGTCAGATTGCCGTTGAAGGCTAAGTCCCAACAGCCAATTCTAGGTACCTCAAGAAGCTCCTCCTAGGAAATAATCGGACAGGTTTGGCTCACTTTCAATAATATGTGTATTCCTGTTAAACTGCCTAAACCCAATAATATTTTATTTTATTTTTGGTACTGGGGATTGAACTTGGGTCCTTGGACTTGTGAGGCAAGCAGCAGAACCACTGAGCTAAATCCCTGGCCCAACCCAATAATATTTTAAATGCCCTGGGAGAACTTGCTGAAATGAAGTGTTGTATAAGTCTCTAGCTAAAGTTAAAACAAAGGTAGTTTTCACAGTGACCTGTCCTACCTCTTCTTCCCTTGTTTCTTATTTATTTCTTGACTTTTCAAATAACAGGCTTGCATAAGGCAAGGAAAACCTATCAACTTGCAGTCAGTTCTAAAACAGCAGAAGTCAGAGCATTAGCCTTGAAAACCTTTTGAGGAAGCTCGATCTTAAAAGGAAAGGGGAAAGTGCATGTGCACACACACACACAAACACACTCAAACACACACCCACAATAGGAGAAGTCAGCCACCTCACATGGGTTGCCAACGTCTAGAGGGAGGCAGGTGAGCAGGCCACGCCAGGCCCACTTTTGTTCATTGAGAAGTAATGTATTTTGCCTTCAGCAAATGAATGGCATGGCAAAAGCCACGAACAGCAGCAAGTAAAATTAGATTGTTGCTTCCTGAGTGTGACAAATAGGCCTCTCCAACAAATTTGCTCATTAATCCTGAGTTTATTTTAGTAAATCCACAGAGAATTGTTTGTGTTGGAGGTTCTTTCCTTTTCAGCAAAACTATAGCACATTCTGTTCTACGAGCAGCCATGCTGGGACAAGTAAAGTTTCAACAGTTCTTTAAAATGCTACAAAGCTAAAAAAATTTCTGCCAACTCTCATTACTACCTAAGACTGTACTGGAGCTCTCCAATCTCTAAACATGGCCCTGTAGGACAGTCTTGTACTAGGAACCACAGGAGCTGAGGTCTACTGCACTGTCAAGCCACATCTAGGTTTGCCGTGGTCACACCATGTGTGTGGAGACCCACCCTGGATCACCACCAAGCTGTCTCTCTCGGCTTCCTGTTCCACTCCTAATCTCCTAATGGAGCCATTGTCTCCTTCTGGGGCAGAAACGCAGCTGCAGCCAGTGATGCTGCAGCCAGTGATGCAGCAGCAAACTGGGACATGACTCCTTCCATGAGGCCCTGCACCCATAAGATGAGGCCTGTCCTACATCGGGGGCCTTGTGTTCACTGTCTCCTGATTTGCTAGATTCTCATGCTTTGACATCCAGGGTCTTGTTAACCCTGTAAAGACTGTTGCTTCCAGGGCTAGCCAATCCCTAGGGCCAGTGAACACACTGGCCTAGGAGTGCATCTTTTATATGCAAACCGACCAATTCAGACTATGCCCCCATCCAACTCCTTAATAGGCTCCCACAGCCCTGGCCACTATTCCTCGGTCCTAACCACTCCAGGGCAGATGGAGACACCACCTTTACCCCAGGGCCGGCAGAAATTATCCAAACCAGTCAATCCTGGGCTCTCCCTGCTTAGCCATGCCTTTACCACGGAAACCATAATAAATACTCCTGCCCACATCATCCCTTGTTTTCTGGTGCCTGGCTGACCCTCACGCTCCCCTGTGATGCCCTATGTGGTCTGATGTGCCCAGTCCTCCTGGGAGCTGAGTCACAAACTGCCTTTTCAGCCACGGCAGGTGTCTCCTCACCAGGCAGCCTTGCCGATCCTAAATAATAATGAAAACTGTATTTCTCTTTCATAATCAGGTCCTGTTGATTATGCAAGGATTGGTGAAAGAAAAGCCTAAGTCATCATCTTAAGAGCTGACATCTGCTCTGTGTTTTCCATGGCCTCCCCAGTTGGAAGCAGGGTCAAGTGAATGGCGATTCAGGGAGGGCTGGCAACTTGGGATGAAGGACAGAAGAGCATACTTCTGGGCCAGACGGAGCACCCATATATTTACACCACAAGTGAGGACAGTAGAAACCCCAAGAGGATTGTGGTTGTGACAGAGAAAGCCAACACAGAGAAGCCCTAAACTGGCTTTGAAGAAGACAGCGGAAATCAGACACAATACTGCCATGAGGAAAGGCCACTGTGGTGGTTAGGGTGGCATGTCAACTTGACTGGCTTTGGGATCTGCCTTGGGACTGACTAATGGAGCACAATTAGGTGGGTCACGGAGGTGTGGTCTTTGGGTCTACGTCTGGTCCCTGGCCTCTTCCTCTCTGGCACTGTTCCTGGCTCTTCTTCCTGGCCACCATAAACGAAACAGCTTTGTCCTGCCATGAACGTACGCTATGATGTTCCTGCTTTGGAGACAGCCGATCATGGACTGAATCTTCCTAAAACATGAGCCAAATTAAACTTCTCCTCCTTAAATTGTGGGTGTAGGATATTGTGACCAACAATGGGAAAGCTAATACAGCCGCTCAAGAGCTTGTCACTTAGACTTGAATGTACCCTCTTCCCGAGGCTATGCGTCATCTATCTGTATCTCTCACGCACATCTCCGAAACCCCAATCTGTTCAGCCCCTGGCACTGGGAAGTGAGCCTCACCTGTCCTCTGGGGAAAGCTGCAGCTGGGTGGCCTGGCAAGGGAATGGCCATCAGAGACACAACAAAGGGCTATGGAGAATTCTTGTCCATCTCCTCCTTTCTATGGTTCCTGCTAAGCCTAGGGGTGCTCAGAGCCAATAGGCAGAGGCCTTTGATTAGAATGAGGGGGTGAAGGACAGGGAAGTAGAACCCCTATTCCCTGATGGCACTGGCTCCTAACATTCACCAAATCCCCTCAAACCTCCCAGTGAATTTTAAATCCTAGTGCAGTTGAAAATGTACTTGGAGCCTTTGAAGATTAATCTGAGGCTTAAACGGTTCTCCAAAATGCTCACAAGCCTAAACTGCTTAAAGAAAATGCTAATGAGACTGAATTCTGTGATTCAGAATTAATGTAATTAACCAATTTATGGGCACGGATTAATTTAGCGATTATGTACTTAACATTTTCATGTTTATGAAGGGAAAAATATGATTCAGTTCCACAATCAAAATATGCAGCAAAAACACCAACAGAAATTAGGCTGTTGCTGTTTACTTTTCCTTTCCAGAAATGAGTAAACAGGGCCTGAGAAGATGCATGCTCTTCGCACTTCCAGAGGCCAGTACCACAACTGTGGTACCACAATTCCGTGCGCCTCCGGACACCGCTCCCGACCAGGAACATGTCCGACTCCTGTTAAGCAATGGTATCAGTGAGGAGCCTGCCACAGGCTAGGCGCTTGTGAAGTACAGAGGTGAGAGCTTCACTCACTTTCCCCACACTGTACGGTGGATGCTTCCCTGAGGAACAGATCTGGCTCAGGCCCAGTTGGCACCTGTGGCTCTAGGGAGCCTGTGGCAGAGGATGTGGGGTGGGGCACAGAGCCACCAGGCCCGATGCAGAGGACGGGCTCACACCTGCACCGGCACCAGCAGGAAGGGCCCTGTGCCTGGGAGCTCACCTCAGAGGTCACCTTGTAGGTGAGCCGCTGCTGCCCAGATGGTGGTGCTGAGGGGAAGGGGAAGTAAAGGGGAAGTTAAGTCCGAACAACACCCCCATGCCAGCCAGAAGCTGGTGCGACCGGGAGGAAGGAGCAATACAGGAAGCGAGCAGAACTATGGGTAGTGCAACATTTTTTTTAAGATTAAATTTTAAAAAGACAGAAAAAAAAAGAGAATTCTTAAATGAACAAAGAGGCTCAGAAAGATGACTGCTACTCTGTTACTACCTTCTTATGCTATTCCCATCATCATTATTTTTTAGGCCAGCAGAAAGAAGCAAGGCCAAGTTATGTTTGGAAGGAATATGAATTCTGCCAAGAAAAACAACATAGTATTTGCACACCATGAAGGCTTCCCTTCTGCTTTTCCTTCCAGTCCCTGGGCTCCGGGGCAGCTGTCCTCGTGGGGTCACCGCTATCCCTGATGTCAGAAAGCTACAACTGCAAAGGGGAAGTCCACCTTCAGGTCAACAGGCCGATTTCATGTCTTTACTCTGCCTCCCTGCAGGTGTGTGATCCTGGGCATGATAATTCACCTCTCTGACTACTGGTTTCCCCTGGTGTAAAGTGGCTATGATAATACCCAGCTCACAGAACCACTGGGAGCATCAGATGCAGCAAGGACTCTAAGGGCTTCGTGTCAGCATCTGCAGCTAGCAGCAGCCAGCAATGGCTGTTACCATCATCATAATAAAAATATCAAGGAGACTGAATCAAAGAGGTGAACAAAGCACGTAGCCTACCTTCGCTCAGAGTCCAAAACCCAAAAAATAAACTTTAAAAGGAAAACAGCAAATCTTAAGCAGCAGGCAAGGTGTTCTCAGGAACTCTGACAGACAGAAGCAGATGGGATGAGCTGGTAGGGGGCACAGCTCCCTGGAAGGAGAGTCTTCAGCTGGGGTGCAGTGATTCCGAAAGGCTTGGTGTGCAGGGGCATGAGGCCCGGGATGGGCCCTGGTGTGAGCCAGGCACAGGGAAGTCAGCTGCACCCCCCTCCCCCCGGGGCTGAGCAGTGATTGGCAGCAAGATTTGTCCAGAGGCAAATGCAGTGAGAGAGGGCAGCAGCCAGAGAGCCAGGAAGCATAGGGAGTCCACCCGCCATCCTCCCAGAAGGAGGACAGGCCCAGGAACAGGTTCCCCATCCTCCCACATCCCAGGAAGACCCCAACCATCAGACTGCACAACCACTCACACACAGATAGGGTCTATGAGCTCAGCAGGAGTGGAAAATCAAGAACCAGCAGATATTTGAGGAAAAGCAGTTTGGAGAAAGAGAAGCATCCAATTAAACAGCAGTATAAGCAAAAATCAGAAGAACCCAAAGAAACAGGGTGAAGAGGACAAGTGAAAAAAATCCTCCAAAGTTAATATTGATACACTCATAGGAAGAAAACATCTAAAGGAGTAGGAGAAGTGGGAGGGGTAGGGGAAAGGAAAGAAGGGAAAAGAAAAAATATGAGAAAAGGAAAAACATGGAAACAAAGACTTTGCAAGTAGGGAAGCGTGGAGGGGGTGAAGGGAGGGCAGGGGAAGGGGAAAAAAATAAGAACCAAGATACATCATGTACAGGTACAAGATCCCAGTGATGAATGTAACTGTATGACATACCTAAAATGTACCAATAAAGTTAATGGAAAAAAATATTGATATGCTCAACATAGGCAAGATCACAAAGTATCTGTTAACAATCAACCAGAGGACTTCTGCTTCCAGGAAGAAAGAGTAGAAGCAACTCTCTCCATTTTCTCTGCTCGGGAAAGGAAAGCCCTGGACATGGTACATGAAGCAAACCTAAGAAAACTCTGAAAGGTGGAGAGAGGAAGTAGACTGGCTGAGGACCTTGCGCCTTGAGGAGTAAGCTGTGGAGAAGTCTTTCGGTCTTGTTTTTTGTCTCATGTGTCTCAGAGCTGGAGATGAAGAGGCTGGGCCCCCAGAAACACCACTGGGAGCAGACAAAAACCAAACCAAACCAACTAACTAAAGCACCAGAAAAGGAGCAGCCTAGCAAGATGGAAAACGTTCACACAATCACTGCTCTCTTTTGGCCAAAGAACACTACCTATGGGAACCAGGCTGATGCGGAGCTTGGACAACTCCATTATCATCAGATAAAGTACACTTCGAAGCAAAGGAAACTGTCAGACAGAGAAAGACCCCTTGTCAATAGCACCAGATGCCAAAGACCATGAACTGATGTTTTAAGATTCTTAATGAAAATTATTTTGAATTTAAAAGCTAAACCCAGTAAATTTTATGGGAAGAAAATAAAGACATTAGTTATAAAAGGCTCAAAAAGTTCACTCTCTATGTAACCATCTATATGTATAGCAAACACTCAAAAAATCTTTTAAAGAATGATTTGGCATACAAGGAAATCTAGTAAAATAAAATCACATATGAGATGGAGGTAAGAAACAATGGTGACCAAAGCAACAACAACAACAAGAAAAACCTTGACCTTTATAGCTAAGGTCACATAAATATTGATGCATAATGTAAAACTGTTAAAAAGTAATATGGAGCTTGAATTCTGCAGGAGGTGGTGAGGGAGAGAAGAAATCAAAGAAACATGCAGCCAGGGCAAGGTTCTTGATTTGCTCAGGAGAAGGGGTAAGTACTGTATTAAAATATAGTAGAAAAATATAACTTCAAACACACGTGCTTCAGGATAATAGAAACATAGGATGTGAAACTTTCAAGCCATGAGAAAGAAAGAGAAGAAACCATATATAAAATATATATATATGAAAATCAAATATAACTCAGAAATAAGTCCAAATATAAGTGAAATCAGCACATGTGTGAATAAGATTCTTCATTTGTGTCTAAAAAAACAAATCCAGGTGGATGCTATTTACAAAACTGATGTTAAAAATAAAAGATGAAAAATACATGAAGTGATAAAATAACTTAGCAGATGTGGCAATATTGCTATCAGCCAAAGTATAATTAAAAGCAAAAAAAAAAAAGGTGAGGAGAGGCTTTTTCTACTGATTAAAGATTCATTATACCAGAAAAGATATCTTTTGTGTACTTTAAAACACAACTCTAAAATGTACATAGCAAAAAGTGAAAGAAATTGACAAATCTGTAGTTATCATGGAGACCCACATCCCTTCTCAGGAACAGGCCAGGTAGACAAAGAATAAGAAAGACTTCAGAAATTTTGAATCAGCTTGATCAAACAATGGGTGACAAATGCGGGCGCTGTAGGCAGCAGGCAGGCAGGGTGAATGGACCAAGCGCTGAGATCCATGAAGGCTGTGGCAGGTTCAGGAAGTGCCTTTCAGCGACAGTCTGATTTTTCAAGAGAAGTCCAAATCCATATTTTTATTTAAAATCTCTGTATTTGTAAATGTTTGCTCAAATTTTAAAAAAAATTATTGTGTGGGTCAAGCAAAATGCATCTGCTAGCCAAACGTGGCCACCAGTTGTAACCTCTCATCTAATTTAAATATAGATTCTTGTACTCAATAACTATAGGATAAAAATACTCTTCAAACATTCATTGGGATATATCTAAATATATGTTAGGCTACAAAGAAATTCTCATCTAGGCAGGTGGTAATCCCAGCAGTCTGGGAGGCTGAGGCAGGAGGACTCCAAGTTTGAGCCCACCATGGGAAGCTTAGTGACTTAGTGAGATCCTGTCTCAAAATTAAAAAAGGCTAGGGATGTAGGTCAGTGTAAAGGCCCTGGGTTCAACTGCCAATGTGGCTGGGGGGAGGGGTGGAGATGAAATTATAAAGTATTCAGGAATGAAGCGCAAAAACAGTGTAGTATAATTAAACCAGTGATAGATGTTAAAGAGAATATATACAATTTATTTAAAATTTATTAATTTATTAGGGCATATAAAAGGCTAAAAATAAACAATTAGATAAAATTCCATTCAAGGAGCTAGGAAAAAACAATACAATTTAAAAGCTGAAGGGATTTTTTTAAAAAAAGGAAAAGTAGAAATTTCTAAAACAAAAAGTAAGGAAACTTAATAATGCAGCCTGGTTCTCTGGAAAAACCTATTTAATAAAAATAATAATTTTTTATTAATCAAGGGAAAAGTGAGAGATGTTATAAATAAGATTAGGAATGATCATTACTATTCATACGGAGGATATATTTTTAAATTATATCACATTAAATTTGTGTCATATATTAGAAAACTTGGGAAAAGTGGATAATTTTCTAGGAAAATTTAATCACCAAAATTTCCTCAAGGAGCAATAAAAAACCTGAGTAGATCTAGTCCTTTAAGAAGCCACCATATCCAGTAAGGCAGACAGCCCAGCTCCTCCGACGTTCCCCAAAGCGGGCGGCAGCGTCCATCACATCTGAACTGTTTCAGAGTCCAGGAGAAGGCAGAAAGTCTCCTAGCTCACCCCACAAGACCAGTGTAACTCTGATACCTAACTTAGACAGTGACATCTGGAAAAACAGAAACCACAGTGCAATCTACCTTATAAGTAAAGATGTAAAACCATACATAAACTATTGCCCACTGCTGCACTGAAAGAACAATACTAATAACCAAATAGAATTTATCCCAAGAATGAAAGAAATTTATTTCAAAGTTATGAAGTCTATTAGTGCAATTTATTACATAAAACAGATTAAGCAGTAAAAGCCAAAAAAAAAAAAAATTCTGTAAATAGGTGCTTTGAGAAAAAAGAACACGTAAAAAATTCAACATCCATTCCTGATCAAACTTCTTAGAAATCCAGAACTATAAAAATATTACCTTAATTTACTAAAGGCTAACTATAGGAAATCTACAGGAGACATGTATAAATGGTATAAAACTAGAAGCATTCCTATGTACATCAAAGAACAGAACCTACAAACCACCATTACTCAATATTCATCAGGAGTCCTTATATATTGAAATAAAGCATGAAAAAGAAATGAGTTATCAATATTAAAGAGGTAAAGCTACCATTATATTTACAGGTAGCTATTATTTATGATGATCTAGAAAGGCCAAAAGAATCAAAGGACAAACAATAGCAACTATAGCATTTAATAAGGTGCCTAGAAACAAAAAATCAACACACAAAAATCAATGGCTTTCCTGTCTCCATTTCAGTAATGACCCATTATGAACATAACCTTAAAAAACAAAACTAGATATAAGCCTAATAAAAAGTGTATAAGATCAATATGGAGAAAGTGATAAAGTTTTTAAAAATGATATAAAAGAAGACCTGAATAAATAAAAACATACCATGTTCCTGGGTGGGAAGACTCAATATTGTAAGGATGTCAATTCTCCCCTAATTAACCTATAATTTCCATGCAATCCCAATCAAAAATCCCAAGGATTTTTAAATGAAATTTGATAAGCAGAGTCTCAAGTTCATCTGAAAGAGAAAATGTGTGAAAATAGCCAAGAAATTTTGAAAAAGAACCATAAGAAAAAAAATTTGTCCTATCAGTTATCAAAAAACAAAAACCTCTCCTAAACTATAATAATTAAAAGTGTGGTATTATTGGGTTTAAAAAGAAATTGAATAATGAAAAATAAGGAAGCGTTCAGCATACACAGGGAATCTAGCCGATGATAAGGGTGCCAACTGGAAATCACCAAATATTAACTTGAGGGGAAATGAAGCTAGAGTTCTCCTTTTCACTATTCATAGAAATAAACTCCATATGGATTAAGAAACTAAAAATAAAAGACAAAAACAATAAAAACCTAAGATAAACTATTTTTCTAAACCTAAGTTTTTTAGAGGAACTACAGGGGAACTGATTTATTATCCTGGGCTTTGCTAAGCTAGATCCTAAACCCGAGTCATAAAGGAAGATGAAGATATTTGACATCATAAAAATTTTAACATATTTTAATGGAAATATTACATACAGAAGGAGAGCACAAATCATCCATGTGGAGCTCAACAACTTCATAAAAATTTAAAATTTCTCTAAAATGAAATATTTAGAGACTCCCAGTTAAACACACAGGTGTAGCCCAGTTTCCACTCTGAAATCAATGACAATAACACGTCCCTCTATGGATTCCCGAGAATGTGTAATTCCTCCCCTGTGCAGGTGATGAAGATGAAGGAGATATGGCTGGGGGTTCTAGTGGCTGGGGGAGTTTGTTTCATAAGCTATAATTCGTACAGGTCCATGCTTCTTTCATTTAATTATTTTTATGTGACAAAACTTATAAGAAATGTGAAATTTCATAAAGAAAAGTTGGTAAACAAAATGATTCCATTTGTATAACTATGTAGTGAAATTTTTAGGAGCCCATCTGTGGTGATTTAAAATTAAGTCCACAAATTCTCTGATACTTTTCTTTTCAAAAGGTGCAATGAAATTTCTCTCCCTTTGCTTAGACTTAATGATACATATCTCACAAATGGAGTACGGCTGAAGAGCTGGTGTGCAACTTTTGAAACTAGGCCATAAAAGACACTGATGCTTCCTCCTCATCTTCTCTCTTGAATCACCTTCAATGAAGGAAGCTAGCTCTTAGGTTACGTGTGTCACTCAAACAACTGTAGAGAAAGGTACACATGATGATCAGTCAATGCCTCCTCAAAGTAGCCAGCAAGGAACTGCAGCACCTCCTCAACAGCCACATAAGTATGGCCCATCTTGGGAGCAGATCCTTCAGCCCTGTTAACCCTTCAGTTGGAGTCATGGCCAACAGCCTAACTACATCTTTATGAGTGACCCAGAGCTAGATTCATTCAGCTAAGCCAGTCTCTATGCTAGAGAACAAATGCTTATTGTTTTAAGGGGCTGCATTTTAGAATGACTATTGTGTGGCAATGGACAGTAATACACAATCTATCTGGTAAAGAAATATAAACCACACATTTTAGTTTCAACAAGAAATTTCAAGTTTAAATTTCAATAATTTAAACTGTGGAAAAGTACTAATCAAAAAAAACTTTTTATGAGCATTAGAGTGCAATCAGAAGGAGGCAAAGGAAGGCATGGATTCAACTCTTGAAAGAAGGGAACCATACTTGCATATGATCCAAGTTTAGATAACTTTTCCTCTCCAGGAACTCTCCATTTATCTTGTTGTAGAGGGGCTAGAACACATTTGGGAAAGTGTTATCTTATCCTTTAATAAGGATATTGGATGGATTTTGGGACTACAGAGTAGCTAGAAGTTGGGAGGAGAGATCTTAGAAAGGAGAGAGCTGCAGAAGAAGGCATATATATCCCAATTCACCACTTGTCTGGCCCCTAAACTACACACACAGTGAACAACACTCTAAAAAGGCCAGGAGGAAACAACAGCTGAAAGGCTAAATGAGCTGAGCAGATACTTTAGCAACTACTCACAGCAGGGGAATACATTTATGGTTTGAATCTTATTAAGTTAGAGGTCTTGGTAAACATTTCAGGTTTTCCATTGAAATACCAAAAGGATGATGTTATAGGAACAAAGACTATGTGCCTGAACTAGGAGATTTTCCCTAAGAGTGGGGGCAAATCCAAGAGACCAACCATAAAAAATGAATAATCAACTTTCTAAAAATTCAAATTTAAATGACTGCTAGAACAAAACTCTAAAGTATTGAGAAAAGGACAACAGAATCCAGAGTCTCTAAAATACAGTATAAAAATGTCTACCATACAATAAAAAATTACTAGACAAGTGCAAAGGAATGTGTGACCCATTGTAAAGGGTAAAATCAATCATTAGAAACATTCTCAAAGGACCTAGAATTAGTACAAAAGACTACAAAAAGTAACTCTTGTAAACCTGTTAAAGAGTTTAAAGACAGATATAATGAGTGAGGAGATGGAGAACTCAGAAGAGATGTGTAAGTGGTAAAATAGAGCCAAATGGAAACCAAAAGACAGAAAAGTATGATATCTGAAAAAATGTTAAATCATTGTATAGAATTAAGAATGGACTGGACACAACAAAAGATAGAGTGAGTGAACCTGAAAACTGTGTAACAGAAATCATCTAATTAGAAGCACTCAGGAAAAACAAAGAAATTTTGAAAATGAATATAGCCTCAATAAGCTGTAAGGGGTATGAAAAAGTCTAACAATTATAACTGATACCCAAAGAGTGCTGAGAGAAAATGGAATTTTAAAATGTGAAAAAAATACCAACAAAATGTTTTCTAAATTTGATTAAAGAAAAACCCACTAAGAAACACAGCAAATGTCAAGCTGTAGTAATGTAAACAAAATTATACAAAAGGATGTTATAGTCCCTGGCAAAGAACAACACAAGAAACATCATGTAAGCAGCCAGAGGAACAAATTACACAAAGGGAAATAGGAATAAGATTGACAACTGACTTCATCACCAGAAACAACAGATGCCAGAAGACAATAGAATAACATCTTCACGTATCCAAAGTAAAGCACGTCAACCTAGAATTCTGTGATTAGCAAAATTTATTTCCAATAGGAAGAGGAAGTAAAGACACTTTCAGATATAATTTGAGATAATTTCTTACCGTCTATGGGAGAAACTTCAGAAACTACTAAAAGAAATTATTTAGGCTGAAGAAAAATAGAAACAAGATAGAAATATGAAGTTAGAAAAAACAAGGAAGATCAAGGGTATATGCAGGTAATTATTATTTCTTTCCGTAAGTATTTCAAAGTAGATTGAGTCTTTACAGGAAGAATAGTAACAATGTCTGTGGATTTACAACATAGAAGTAAAATATATGAAAGCAACAATACAAAGGATGAGAGTAACTTAGATTCATACATTATACATAAAGTAGTATACTATTAATTCCAGATAGACTAGGATAAGCTAAGAAACATATTATGAGCTCTTGAGCAACAATTAAAAAAGAAAAAGATTCAAAGATGTATAATTCCATGGTCAGCTCCAAAGGCATCTTAGAAAAATATACTGTTCTGTGCAAGGATACTCGGAGAGGGAGGCTATCCTATGTCAGGGGCACCCAAAGGTGGCTTTATCCAGGGATGAGCTTTGAGGGAGGGGGAAGGAGAGGGTAAGTGGAGGCTGAAGCTGTGTACAGGTTCCTTGGGTCAAGGGCAGCTTCAACCCCATGCCTGTCTTCCCATGACCAGGCCCACCTCATGTTTCTGGTCCCTAGGTGGTATACCTCCTCCCAGCTCCATGCTGCAGTCCCCTTTGTTTCCTTGGCATTTCCTCCATTTGTAACCAAATCCTCTGACAAGTCAAGTTCACGGCATGCCCCCATGCTTCTACCTCTTGGAGTGCTTGGCCCGCCACTCCTGGGGCTCCCCGTCTGCCCCTGTCATGTCAGAACTTGGCCCTGTACTACCTTCCATGTCAGTACTGTTCACTCCAAAGACATGCTGAGCTCATGGAGGCCCAAATTGTGTGTCATTTCTTTCTTCTCCTCCTTGGTGACTATGCCAGAACTATATGCATAAGACATGCTTAAAGGTATTCTATGCATTAATTTAAATATTCCTGTTTCCAAACTCTGCAAGTGAATGTACTCTCTCTCCAGAATCTGAGACATTTAGGTTTATAATTTTGCAATAAGCACAGAGCTATCTAATAAGAAGAAGCTCGGTTTTTTTCATCTTCTTCTTTTGCATGCTAGGCAAGTGCTCTACCACTCAGCTTCATTCCCAGCCTGCCAATCAGTTCTTTGTGAGTATTACTTCCGCTGACTCCTCCTTACAATCTTACCTACCCACTGGCCCTAGAGAAATCTCTAAAGCCAGTATTCTCAGAGTACCATTGCAGATAATTCTCTGGGGATCTTGTTATAATGCAGATTCTGGTTGATAGGTCTGAAATGGGGGCAAGGATTCAGTATCTAACAGATCCCAGCTGATGCAAATGCAGCCAGTCTAGGGACCTGGAATAACAAATCTCAAACAACTCCAAAGGTGGGATCTACCTGCTCACTCAAAGAAAGAGAAATCATTTCTGGTGACCAAGTGGCTCTGCCAACAGAAGGGTGGGCATGCCTTGCTGATGAGGTCTGCAGTCCCTGAGGCTGTCTGTCACCCTCTCCTCTGGCCCTCTGGGCACCTACTGGGCACTGCAGAATACCTGGTGACTGAGTTGTCACACTGCCAGCATCCAGTGGGGCACTAAAGGACACGAGACCCTTTGCTCCAAAGCCTTACTCTAACCAGGGCAACTTGTCTTAGCAATGTGAGAAGCTAAATAACACAGCCAGATATACCTGGAACAAAGCCAGAGGCACCCAGGGCTGGGCACTGGCAGAGCTGACTCCCTGGGGAGAATCCAGGGGTAGAGGAACTGCTGGTAGGTGGTGCTTCACCAAGCATGGTAGGCATGAGGTGGCTGTGTGTCACAGGTAGACTGAGCCAACTGAGAGAGGGGGAGAGGCAAGGATGGGAAGGGCGTGATCCCATGCATGAATAGGGAAGACTGGGCCCGTCTGGGAGACACTATGATCAATGTTCTGCTGCTGAAGCCACAGGATGGGGAAAGTAGAAGTGGGCCACAGCCGGAGTGGGAGTCGGGCCTAGGAAAGGCCTTAGTGCCAGGGAGACTGTGAATCTGTCTGTGAAAGGACAGGGAGCCACAGGGGGACAGACTTTTAGAGGGGTGGTCTGACAGTGGCTTTTCAGGGAAAACAATGAGCAATTCCTCTGTCCAGAAGTTCCAATCACTTGTTCCACATGCCAGGGCCGCTGAACAGCTGACATGGCTGCTTCTGGCCCAGGGGCCTGGCAGGGCCAGGGCAATAGGACTTGAGGCTGCGGAGCCCTGCAGAAAGGCAGCTCTCAGTGTGGTGCCTGGCCCCAGGACCCCCTGCTCCCGGCTGCCTGCGCCAGGCCTTACCTCCTATTTTTGCATTGTATGCTATGCCCACGATGCAGTACGAGTTGTTTGCTGAAGCGGCAACTTCTCCTGCACAGCGTGTGCCGTGTCTGAAGCAAAAGAGAAAACACAGTGAGGCCCTGGATTGGCATTAAGGAATTCTGTGCACTGCACACAAGTCCGTTTGCCTGAGGATGCCAGTAAAGCCCACTTTCTGCATCCCTGTCATCACCCCTCCTCTAAGAGAGAGCATTGGCACAGTTTTGCACAGCCCTTCCTGCCACCTGCAAATTTCAAGCACTTGCTCATGTCCTGTCTCTCCCGTGATACTTCCCCTGAGTTCCACATCAGAGTTAGGGACACCTGCTCCCAGCACCTGTGTCCGCTCACTTCCCTCTCACAGCACTGTCGCTGGCTCATGGGCATTGATGCTCAAGGCTCAGGCCCTTGCTGTCTCAGCTCAGTGTTTCCCGTGACTAATGACCCATCGCTTGGCCCCCAGGAGTAGCAGCATCAATGCCTGACCGACGGGACGAAAGGAAGAACATGCTGTACTGATGTCTTATGTCTTGTGCCCTGTGTACCTGTAGCACCACACTCAGCCCGACAGCCCTCTCATCATTTCTATGGCCACTTAAGCAGGAGCCAGGGAACGATGCTCTAAATTGAACACTCAATAGCAGCTGGGGGGCGGGCGATGAAGAAATTACCAGAATAACAAATTGCTTTCTCAGTAATGACCCCATCCTCTGATGTGCCACAGTGGGTCAGTCCCTCCAGCAGAGGTCGAAATGTATGGGTGACCCTAAATAGCACATCACAGAGAAGAGTCCATGGAGAACTAGGAACATTGATTCAAATTTAAAGCTGCCTTTAAAAATGGTCCTGGCTCCACGCCCTTGCCCTGTGGAAGGGAGTCGTCCGTCCTCCTGAACTCTCAAAGCCCCAAGGCCAGGGCTGCTTACAGGGCCACATAGCTCGGTGGCTTACGCCAGGACTCAATTCTGCCCTACAAGGGTCACTGCATAGGATATGGATCATACCTCCCTGTGTGACCGTGAGTGATCAGGAAACAGGCCTCTTGCCCTAGGAATCCTTACTGCTAGGCAGGAAGGGCACCTTGGGACATGTGGCAAGGAAAGGAGCCCTCAGGGCTAAGGCCTCCACCACTCTGGGAAGCTAGTGGCTTATTATGTGGGACACAGAAGCTTGGCCCTGCCAGTCTCCCTGCACAGCGTCATGTGGGCACTGGCTTTGAGACTTGAAATGGAATCAACTGCAAGCTGAAACACCACTGCTACAGTGGGGATGCTGTGTGCCCATGGGATAAAGGATTGGTCCCCAGGGTGGCAGTACAGGGCGGTGCTGTGGACCTTTAAGAGGAGCAGCCTTGCAGGAGGTTCCTAGGTCACTGCCGGGTGGTTCTGAAGGGGATTTGGGACCCATGGGCCTGATTCTTTCCTTTTTGCCTCCTAGCTGAGGAGGTGGGCTGTTTTGCTTCATTATGTGACCCACCATCATGTGCTGGATTGCCATGGGGCCAAGGGGGTCAATGAACCATGGGCTGGAACCTCCTACATTGTGAGATATAATAAATCGTCTCCCCCTTGTCAGACACAGGTCTCACTTTGTTGTCCAGGGTGATCTCAAACTTCTGAGCTTAAGTGATCTTCCTGCTTCAGCTTCCTGAATAGCTGGGACCACAGGTGTGTACCACTGTGGTTAGCTTAATCTTTTCTCTATAAGTTAGTTATCTTAGGTGTTGTGTTATAGTGACTGAAAGCGAACTAATGCAGCCATGGTGGGAGGGCACAGGGGCAAGCACCTTGTCAACAGCAGGGAAGGACAAAAGGGCTTTTGTTACTTTCCCATACATACCTTTGAAAGAATGGTTCTTGGGACAAGATGCCAAAGAAGAGACACACAGCCACGGCAGTGGCTGATCCCCAGCCCCAGGGCTGATGTTTACATCTCATAGTCACCTGCTAAGTCCAGGTGGGGCCTGGAGCGATCAGGTATCTTATGCAATGTAAATGACCCTCAAGGTTTCCTGAGCACCCCTAGTGTGCAAATTTCGCCTGTCACCTCATTTACCCCTCCCAACAACCTTGTGAAGCGCTGACATCATCTCCATGGAGAAGCCTTTCAGACACAAAGTCTTAAAAAGGTCCTTCAGTGTGCACAGCCCTGCACAGCCAGTGGGTGGTAGAGCTGGGATTTGAGCTCAGATTTTTCTAACATCATTCCTGCCCTTCCATCTTGCTCATAAGGTCAAGGACGGAGTCACGAAACCTCAGACATGTGACCTGTGCGCTCAGATACTGAAACTATGTCTTAACTCAGTGATTATGTAGACTGGAGATGTAAGGGCAATTCTTTAAAAATATTCCAAGAAAGTTGGAAGCAAGAACATCCATTTCTAGCTGACCAGCAGCGGTGCCAACACTAAAGGAAGGGGCCAACTCCACAGCGGCCACCCTGTGCCAGAAGGGCTATGCAGGCATGGCTTCTGACGCCTGGATGACCCCCGACAGCACCCACCACCTGTCCAGGGGCCCCTGCGTGGAAATTCAACAGCACTTTTGCAGGGAGAGGAACAGGGAAGCAAGGGAAAAGACAAAGTGACGTACTTATTTTCATTGCTGGCATCATATCGAGGAGACGGGTCATAATCATTTCCGTTGACATCGTAACTTGCATAAGAATCCTAGGAATTAAATCTTGGTGAATGAAGAGAGATGGCACAGTACATTACAGTCCTGTTCTAAATTATTTTTATGCTCATCTTGGAAAATAAGGAAAGCTATACACACAGTTTCTCTTTTACTACAACTATTATATTATAGAGAGAGATTGCTTTATTGTGGTAAAGTGTACATTGCGTAAACTCTGCCATCTTTAAATTCAGTGACATTATGCACATTTACATTGCACTGCTATCCATCTCCAGAAAGTTTTCATCTTGCAAAACTGAAACTCTGTACCATGAAACATTAACTTCCCATCCCTCTCTCCCATCCTCCAGTGACCATCACCCTATTTCCTGTCTCCAGGACTGTGACAACTCTAGGGGACCCCTAGAGTAGAATCACACAGCATTTGCCCTTTATCCCTGCCTTGTTTCACTTGGCACAGTCTTCATGGCTTATCCATGTCATCCTATGTAGCAGAACTCTTAAAACTGTATACCTTAATATATATGTTTTTGTTTACACACTCATAGAAACAGTAGTCATATAATTTATCTTCCTTTGAAAACATATCACAAAAGCTTTCCAGTGTTATTGACACAGACTTCAAAACTCATTTCTGTCATATCTATCAAGTAGACACAATATAGTTAGTTAACCACTGTTAGGCATCCACGTTCCTTATTTAATGCATGTATCATATTGACTACATGCCAAGTGCTGTTCTTTACACTGATGAACTCATTTAATACCCACAATAGCCCTAAAAGATAGCAGTCTTATTGACCCCATTGTACATACAGTAACACTGAGGTACAGATAAGTTAAGCTACTTGCTCAAGATCTCAGAGCTAATGAGTTGCAGAGCCAGGACAGGAAGCCAGGCTGTCGGGAGTCCAGAGCCCATGTTTAATCCTGCAGTCGCTCATGTAGCTAGTATCTGTTTGATGACCACCACTATGCACATGCTTCTTGGTTCTCTAGACTCCGTTCCTAAAAGTGTGACTCCTCAAACTCATGATCCAATGTTTCTACAGTCGCCCTCTCTGGTCCTAGGACAGCAGCCTGGGGCAGAATGTTTGTTTTTCCAACCCTCCCCAGCAGTTTCCTTTACTGCTTACATTAATGGGGGATGATCATTTATTTACTGGTTTTTAAGTCTGCATGTATTTAATAGGTAGCATGGTCTAATAATTTTCATGTCAGTTCCAAGTCGTCACTTACATAATTTGGAGCTAGGTCCGGGTGATTCCTCTCTATGCCATCATCCAGGATGGTGACCACCACGTTTTTTCCTGTGTAGCCCCGCTTCCATGCTGCCTGGACGTTCATTTCTGACCGGCAGCGACTGTTCTTGTCACCACAGTGCTGTTTGCATAGAAGACACAAAGCTCCTGATTCGGGAAGGGCACGGGTGCAAAGCCACAGAGGTGCTTGCAAGCCGGGAGGAGGAAAAAGCGGCCCCTGATTTAGACAGCCGAGACCCTGCCTCTCCACCCTGGCTCCTTCTGCACCCAACAACCTGGCTATCAACCTGGGGCGTGCTCTCTCACTCATTTAGCAAGTGCTACAGCCTGCATCAAGCCACTTCCCCACCCAAAGAACCCCCTGGACCTTCAGGGACTTTCAGAAAAAAAGAATCACAAATAAACACCTCTCCAAGTAGGAGTGCCATACCCAAGATGAAGTGTGTCTGTCTGGAGTGTCCTGGGGATTTGGCTTGGTTGAGGGAAATTCAGCCATGCCAGAGACACAGCACTGCAAATGCCCCCGGGCAGGAGGCAGAGAGAGGCCCACACCCTACTCACCATGTACCACATGTTGGACCAAATGGGGTCGTTGAAATAAAGGGTCTGAGGGTCGCTTCGCACCTGTCTCTTCACCCTGCGTTTAACTTTTTGTTGTTGCAGCCATTTCACCTACCAGGAAGAAATAAAGTTACTATGGGTTTTAAAAGCGATCTCCTAATGTTACGTAGCCACTCTATAGGCACCATGTTTCCTTTTGCGAAAACATCCAAGTCATAGTAGATGTTTTAGATGGGACACTCCGAAGGGACATTTTTACTTTTCAAAGTGACAACTTGTTTGTTACATGTAGAGGAGGACCTAATGCTACACTGATAGGTTCTGAAGCTGTTCTACTGAAAAAAAACAAAAACAGAAAAACAAACAGAAAAACGAGACCTTGTAAAGTTGCCAAAAAAGTGACAAGTAATCCTTGTTCCAAGAAAAAAGAAACACATGGATGGGAAAGGAATGAGTGAAGAGAAGGAAGAAACCATTTGGTCAAACTGTTATCAGAAATTGCCTTACAGTGAGGCTATGAATAAGTAAATTATGATAATCCATACATTGAGATTTTCGGCAGACACTAGAAACATGATAGTAAAACATGCACAGAGAAAATTCTAGAAAGGGATACAATAGAAATTGCTATAATAGCAGCAATTTTGGGGAGATGGCAATTGAAAAATTTGTAGTTTTCAGATTTTATAATTTTTAAAAATCGGTATGATTTGCCTTCATAATCAAGGAGAAAGTTTGAGAGGTGGTGTCCATGGTGTGTAAGAGCAGAGAGCCAGGAGCCAGGCCATCTGGATTACGAACTCAGCCCACCCACCAGCTGTGGGATTCGGAACAAGCACTTAGCCTTCTTAGCCAGTTTGCCTATAGAGCAGGACTTGTCCAGCCTGAGCCAGAGGGCTAGTGCTATACTTGAATGGTCTGTAGTCAAATGCTCAGGCCAGTGCCTGGCACAGCACTATTATCATCATTTATGCACACATTCTTTTCAAGTTGGAGAAGCTTACTCATTTTTTTTTTTTTTTTGGTACTGGGGATCAAACTCACGACCTTGCTCTTGCAAGGCAGGCTTGGTGCCACTGAGCTAAATCACCAGCCCTGGAAGTTACTCATTTTTTAAAGAATCTCAAGAAGAAGATTTCATGGGAGCAGAGGTATTTTCTTTGGACTTACTATGGTGGTCTCTCCAGTTCAGGAATGATCAAAGTTAGGGATCACCACAGTGCTAGGGTTCATGATAGGCAGAAGAGGATGAGGATGGGAACCTAGGCTCTGTTCTCAAGGGGTCTGTGCCTCAGTCTGGGACTCCATCAAGGAGGTGAGAGTGTGGTCAGACTCTGAATAGGGTGTGCTGCCTGGAGGAGTCTGATCGGGACTGGGGGAGAGGGACAGAGGAGAGGGAGAGAAAGATAGGAGGAGGAAAAGGAGGAGGAGGAGGAGAGAGCTGAATGTGACCTGGAGGTTACAGGGTAAGGGGAGGGATTACAGCCTATCCTGGAAGCCTGAATGGTGTGAGCATAGGGAGTGAAGGCTTACAGGGCCAACAAGTAAGACTTCCTTTCCTTCTGTCTTGGCCTCGACTTCCCCGGTGTTCCAAGGAAGGAGAGCAGAACACTCCCACTGGCAGCCTCGCAGTCAGTGGCGGGGATTGATCTCAAAGGCATCCTTGGTGTACAGGACAAAATGTTCAGAAAGAAATACCATAGTCTGTCCCTCTCCAATGTGACATGATAAAACACTCACAGACCAGGCCCCTTAGAAACACTGCAAAAAGTTTAAAATCAATTTTAAGTCAGACACTTAAAATGCCACAGCATGAAGTCATAGATAATTTATAATTGCCACTATAGATACTCCTACAGAAAATACAACTATAAAATGAGATATCTTGTTGATAACACCAGCTGATGGCATTTTGCAACTTCCCTACATATTACTGCCTGAAGTAAAAGGCTTTTACCTGGTATAAAATATCTCAGATGATATTTCATAATCTGCTTAACATCCTGTTATGAAATACAGCAGAATGTGGACCCATGGAACCAAGCACTGTGGGATGTTTCATCCCTTGCTGAGCCCTGGCTTCACTGTGATGCCACACAGCACCTTCCAGATGCTGTGCCCACCCGGCCAGAAGAAGGAGGTGAACTCTGCTCTTCTGAGCCCAAGTGAGTGACTCCCACCGCATCAGTTAGGCAATGTGGGAAAGCACGTTTCTGGAAGTCACGAAATAGTTGCCTAGTGGGATGGGAGAGTTTGGCATCTGTCATGGCTTGTATCTAGATGTCTCCCCAAAGCCTCATGCAGTCATAGATGGAGCTTTTCAGAGGTGGTTGGATCTAGAGTGTGTGATGCTGGGATTACGGACGTGATGCTGGGAATGACCCTGGGTGTGAGTGCTACCCCCTAAAGGCAGGTAGCCTGGATAGAATATAAGAAAGAGGGTTGCTGTTGCTGCTTGCTGCTTGCTTCCTCACTACGTCACTGCTTTGCTGTCTTCCTGTCTTCTTCCTGCCATGAACTGTTTCTCCTCTGCGATCCCCCTCTGCCATGCCACCCTGCCTTGGAGCCATAATTGAAACTTCTACAAACTGTGAGCTAAGTCAATCTTTCCTCCTTTAACTTTGGGTGTCAGGTATTTTGCCTCAGCAACAAGAAAAGTAACTAAGACAGCATCTCACCCACTAATCATTGCTGGGCTCTGGGTAAGAGCCCCATGCTGACACACACCTCTCAGGGTGGGCTGTGTCAGCGCCAGGTCCACAGCATAGTTGGGGCACTCCCTATGGTATGATGCCAGCCCTCTTCGATGCCCTGGTGATAGACCTGATCATCACAAGCCTCTGGCTGCCACCAAGACAGTGTTGGTCCAATTAAATCAACCATGATAGATTTGCCAGGTGAGGGGGCTTCTGGATCCCAGCTCTATGGAGATGAAATCCAAGTGGACAGCATGGTCACAGAGGCCAATTTTGCTAGTGGCCACCTGGTCCTCTCCCCTGGGCTCTGGTCACTGACTTGCTCCTTAACCATTCCTAGGCAGGTGCAGTGGGATCACGGATCTTGTTTCTTACCACCAGAAAGAATAAGCCACTTTCCAAATCCAACTTCCCTAATTTCTCTGGACATTGAGCACCCTGTGGTCACTTATTCAGTTGCTTGCTTAACAAAGATGTATTGAGACTTCCTGTATGTTCTGGGAGGAGGAGCAGGAATGTACCTGGTCCGTGCCCAGGACATAGGTGCTTTTCCCTCTACTTCTGTTTGGAGGCAAACCTCTATTTTATTTACCCTATAGGTTAGAGCCCAGAAGCTACCTGGCCTAGCAGGCCAGAGGTGTGCCAGTGACCTAAACCCAAGATGGAAACTTGAACTCACCTGTCCATGCTGAAAGGTTACCCTTGCAGAGGCATGTTTAAAGAGTCTCATGTACATGATAGTGCAACTTATAGTAAAGAGCCATATTACTGAGTGTCTCTAAGCACGTGCCACTCATGGAATTAATTCTTCTGTGGGACTTGCAAACAAATGGTAAGATGGTGAGAGTCATGGGTGGAAAGGAGACTCGATTCTTAGACTATCTACCTACACATGCAGTCATCTGAGTTAGGAGAAGTAATGTGGGAGTCTGTAGGATTTAAAGCATTCTCTCTGTCCTGGGAGGACCAGTATTAATGGGAAGTCACACTGCTTCTCTGGCAGTACACTTAGACTGTCACCTTCCACTGAAGCTTCAATCACAATCCACTTACCAGACACCTCATAATTTCTATGTGGGAGGTTCAGGCTTCCTCTGTGAAAAATGTATGGAAGAATCAGTAGTACACACTGACTTACCTTCCAAGGTCATAGATATACAACTCAGAGAATAAGTCCTAAACCCAAGTATGACTACAAATGAGTAACCTTGCCCCCACCTGTGATTGGATGGATTTGGGATTGCTATGGTTTGGAAGGGTTCCCCTAAGGTCCTTATGTTGAAACCTGGGTTCTCTGCCTATGGTGCTGGTGGGAGGTGAGGCTTAGTGGGAGGAAGTTGGGTCATTGGGTGCATGCCCTTGACAGGATACTGGAACCCTTCCTTTCTCTTTCTTTGCTTTCCAGCCATCATGATGTGAGCAGCTTCCTCCACCACATGTTCGTGCCATGATGTACTGTGCTGCCCCAGGCCCAGAGCAACAGGGGTCAAATAAACCTTTCCTCTTTTTAAGTTTACTTGTCTCAGGTATTTGTCACAGCAACAGAAAACTGACTAATGCAGGGGTGATGTGATTATCCTCTGCTGCCCAGCTCGTCTGTATTCTCTACCTGGACAAGGTCTATGTTCTGTGCACCCCTGTACTTAAGGGTCCTAGGTGATTCAACGCATGTAATGAGGACTCGCTTAATGTTTCCTGGATGCAGACACAAAGTTAGACTTTAGATTTTAAACATGAATACAGTTCAGATTATAAGTATGCTACAACCACAAACAGACTTCTTCCTTTCTGAGTTGAAAATGTTATCAGATTTTAAGTCCTGGGTGATACTTGCTGACTTTTTTGAAGAGGATCACTTATAAGTAAATTGGTACAAGTGCAAGGTGTGTCTGCCAAATGTCACTTACAAACAAAAGTCATGTCTGTTCACAAAAGTGTTTTGATTGCTTTGAAGTCATATTTTGAAAACATAACTTTATTCTGACTTTTTTCCTTTTATCCATTTTTGTTTGTATGTTTCTGGCTAAACATGCAGCATTCTTATCCTAGAAAGGTCTTTGTCCTGGGAATGAATTCTAGGAAGAAAAAAGACTTTATAATCTTAAGGTTACATGAATAAAATTTTTCTTTTGTCTTTGGCTTTGGTTTTGTCCACTGCTGGGGATGGAATTCAGGACCTTGCACAAGCTAGGCCAGTGCTCTACCACTGAGCTACATCCTCCGCCCATTTTCTTTTAAATTTTTTTGGTAGGATACACCCTCCTCCAATTTTCTTCTTAGAAATCAAGTTAAAATTAGGCACCTGTGGAATGTCTTTCTGTAGATAAAATGAGGTAGAATTTAAAGTCACCCACAAAGAGGCAAAATAAACAAGCAGAGCTTTGTGTAGTTGTAATGAGTGGCCCATGGATACCAAGAGTTATCACTGTTGCCGGGTTGTAAATACTGTCCCACTGGCAGCCTTGCCAGTGGTGTCCTTCTTGGGGACCACGGGCACACTACCAGACCAGAGCCCACCTGACACACTGGTCCTGGGTGTGACAAGGGATGAAAGGAAGTGTTTTTGTAATTTCTTCTTACGCGACAATGTTACCAAAGACAGCATGATATTTTGCTTGTGCTCCACCTGAAGTCACCATGTGCCTTCAAGCCCTCATCTGCTCAGGAAGCCTTAGGAAGTTCTGGGGAGCTGGAGACTCCTATAAGGGTGTTCAGAGTCTTTGCTCTGGATGGAGCTAAGGTGACAAAGGATACTCACAGAGACCCTTGCCCGCAGGGGTCCTACACAACATTGTGGGGAAGGGCATACATTTGAATCAAGTTACCAAACTTCCTTAAAGTACCCACTGGCCAGCTCTGTTGAGAGTTCTGCACATGCTCTGTGCTCCATGCATAGCTGGTTGTATGCAGAGCAAGGGAGATAGTTCCTACCAGCTCTCTCTTTGCTTTTTCTTCCTTGGCTTCCTCAAAGCAAAGGATACTTTAATCTGTAACTGTGGGAGGACAAAGGAAATGCCCTATACTATGAGCCAGCCTAAGTGTACACCAGGGCAAATTGAGGTGGAGGAAGTCATGGGTCACCTCCCTAGCATCCAGAAGCCACCAAAACCTAGTCTCCTCCAGGAGCAAACAACCACACTAGGAGTACAGAAAAGAAACCCTTACTCGCTCTCACTGTGTGGAAAGTTGGACATCCTGCCTGAGCCTTCACCTCTAAAGTGTACGTGAGAGTCACCAGTCCATCTCTGAGTGCCTTTTCATTCAATAGTCTTTGAAGCTTAGACCTCAATTCCCAGCAACATTAACTCCTCTGAACACTTTATCAGGCTAACATTCAACCAGCTAAAGAGCTAAATGAGAAGGCCGGCTGGTGAACTTAAAGGGGAACAAATAATGCTCCCTGACAAGCGCACAGCCCCTTACAGGGTGCAAGGTGGTCCTTTCTTTGACAGGCAGGAGTCAATGCATGTGTGAACTGAGTGGGGAACTAAGGCCCCATGGTCCTTCAAAGACTGGAAAGACAGGTGTCGGTCTCAGAAGACCACAGCAACAGTCTGGAAAGTGATGTGGGCAGAGCAGCTGGTTGTTTTCCCTCTGGAGAGAGAGAGCCCACAACCTTTATCACTTTTCCAAGGGCCCTCTGATGCCACTGCGGTTAAGAAGCGCTGAACTAAGCCAGGCTCACGGAGAACAGATGGTACTGCTGTCATCTTTCTGGAGACAGGAGGAACTGTCATTGCCATAGCAAACAAGAGTTAGCTTCATTGGGGCCAGTCCTGGTGTGATGCCCAAGTCCACCTGTGGCCTTGGGATGAGCAAGGGGGATGCCAGACCACTATTCAACCACACAGACAGAACCTGGTGGGCCAGAGCAGTAGAAGAGGAGGAGAAATTGGATGAACCCAATAAATAAGAGATACTCTAACTCAACCTAGAGCCCCATCTTCCCCCTTCCCATGTCACCAAGGCAACAGGGAACCCAGGTCCCTCCCACTTCTACACCTGCAGCCAGAGCAGAAGCTGTATAGACCATGTCTTCATTTCTGCCCAGAAGGTCTCTGCCAAAATGCCAAGAGAGGTCAGTACACACTCTAATTCGGGAAATGGACAGTGGGCACAAAAGCACTTTGGGAAATTAAAGCTATTCGTTCATTTGTAATTTAGTGCTTACTTTCCTAAAAGGAATCAGAAGGTCCCTCTCTCCCCACCGCATGTCACTGGTGTCTGGTCACCAACAACAGAACAAGTGGCCATGGCCATTTCATCTATTGGTATGGCTGGAATACGTCCCTCCCCACAGTCTTGTGTCCAAGTTCCAGGCCCCAACAACTCAGAGAGAGACTCTGGAGATGGAACTCAGCCTCACACATGCTAGGCAAGTCCTCTAGCGCAGAGCTACATCCCGCTCAGTCCCTGGAGATAGTCTTTAAAGAAGTAACTGAGTTACAATGAGGTCACAAGGGTGGGCCCCAGCCCAGTCTGACTGGTGTCCTCATAAGAAGAGGAGATTGGGAGGCAGATGGCACGCAGAGGGAAGACCATGCGAGGACAAGGCAAGAATGCAGCCATCTGTGAAAGACCTCAGAAGAAACCAAGCCTGCTGTCATCTTAATGTCAGACTCCAAGTGTCCGTAATTGTGAGACAGTGGATGTGTGCTTACAGCAATCCTAGGAGTCTAATAAAACCATCGAGGCAGACATTGGTCCCTACGCCTCACATGCAGCCATCAGCATTAGCAATATAGGAGAAGGCTTTGCTAATCCAGGATCCCTTTAGCATTTTTGTTATAATTTTTAACCAACATGAGCCAAAGTTTATATCTAAAATATTTACATAGAAAGAAGCTGACAAGCATGTCCTGCCTACATGAACCTAACCTGTGACAACTGAGATATGTTTCAATAAACATTTACTGGGCTTCAGTCTACTATTTACTGGGTAACTGCTGTACCTACAAGGGAACACCAATGAAGTGTGGTCTGGGCCCTGCAGAACTTCAGGTTGTACTGACAAGAGGTAGGCTCGCGAGCTTCAAACTACAAGCTCCTGTCCGCGGAGCATCTGGGGACCAGGCCAGTTTGCCTTCCCAGCGCCTCTCCTTCTTTCTGAATACTGCACACGCTCCCCAGCCTGCCACCCCTGGCCTCCTGGGAGCCCTCTGCCGCTCCCCTGCCAGCCTTGTCTCTGTCACCAGCCAGATCCCAAGCAAACCGAACTAGTCGTCGTCATGGCCACCAAACGCTGCCATCACTCTGGGGCTAAGTCTAGAACATAAACATGCAACTGCTAGGCAGAGCAGGCCAAGTCTGAGGACTCCGCACAGGCTTCCCGGTAGCAGGGAGGCGAGGGGAGGGAACAGAGCGACATGGGGGAGGTAGGGAGCAGTCTGTGGAGAGGCTCTGAGGAGGGGAAGAGTGACCTCATCCAGACCAGTGAGGCTGGGCTCGGGGGCCACAGGAGCAGACCAAGGAGAGCCTGGGATGGGAGGGTGGGAGGAAACCCTAGGGCCAGGGGCAGCAGGGTGTTTCACAGGGTCCCTTAGCAGCTGGAGAGGGGACCGTGGGGATCCAGGATGCCTACAGGAGGCTGTGCGGAGGTCCAGGGGAGAGGACACAGGAGGTGGGCCGGCCCCAACTGACAGAACAAGCAAGGACAGTGAGACTGGCAGCTTGCGGCAGCTCGTGCCACAGGACGCAGTGCTTCCCTCTGAGGTCAGAGACAGTGGGCCGAGATGAGCACGTTGAGATGCCTTTGAGAGACCAACTTGTAAGTGCCAAGTGGTAAAATACTAAAATGCTGTCTTTTAAAGCAGGAGTCCCCAGGCCCCGGGCCGGGCCGAGGACTGTCTGTAGCTGTTGGGAACTGGGCTTCACAGCAGGAGGAAGCTTGTCTGTATTTACAGCCATGCTGCAGTTCTCACACCACCTCCTGAGCTCCGCCTCCCGTCAGATCAGCAGGGGCATCAGTCTCCTAGGGGCATGAACCCCACTGTGAACTGCACATGCAAGGAATCTAGGTTGCACGCTCCTTATGAGAACCTAATATAATAGAAATAAAATGCACAATGTGATAATAATAAAGTGCACAATAAATGTAAGCTCACTTGAATGATCCTAAACCGCCTCCTCTCCCATCCGTGGAAAAATTGTCTTCCACAAAACCAGTCCCTGGTGTCTCAAAAGTTGGGGACTGCTGTTTTAAAGTATATTTTAAAATTCAAGCTTTTTATCAGTTCACAGTAGCTGTGCCACTCAAACTAGTCAGATTGTGCTGAAAATATAGAGGTAATCCATCCCTGTCATCTGCAATGCCAGAAAGGAGACTGCCCGCTAGGAAGCGGGAGGTCTCCCCCTCCTCACGTGGCAGATTCATCCGGGACAGCGGCCTGCCCTGCTCCCGACCACTGCGCAGTTCATCAACCTCTCAGATCTATTTGGTCACTTACTGCCTATATGCTGTTATTTGCCAGGAACTTCTTGTTTGTTTGCGCTCCAAATGGTTCTAGCACACACAACTATCAGATAAAATTCCATCTGTGGTTAATGAAAAGATCTGCTTAAACGTTGCATCACTGCTGGAAAGAAACCTGAACTCTGATTAAACTCTGAGGGCAAAGTCCCAGCCTACAAAACAAAATGCCTACTCTCGTCCTTCAAATCATTTTGCAACTTCAGAACATTAAAGTACTGAAAAGAAGCATCAAACTGGAGGCTTCTAGCACCCCGGAAGAAGCCACCAGGGCCTCCTTAATAATATCTTTATCCTTTCATTTCTGTCATCCGCCTGGCTGAGAACCAAAGGGAAGGAAAGGGCTGAACCCGAGTCATCGAGCTAAAATGTAAGGTTTGGAAGACTCAGGGAGCAGCGTCTAACTATAAGCCAGCTTGGAACAGAATCAGAACAAGTAATTTTTAAAAAATTTGTGAGCCCTTTCAGCTATTGGCTGATGCATCTGTAACATCCACCCTTCTCCAGACTTTTGGCAAAAGCACAAGTTAAAAACAAATGCTTTCAGTTTGCTTAAATGACAGCCCTTGGAAAAACCTAGTGACTGATACTGCACACTGAAAACTCTCAGGCTGTTCTCCCCAAGATAGGGCTGATCAACAAAGCAACTGGAGCAAAATAGCCCTTTTCAGACAGTTAAAAAAAAAACACCAAACGAAGGTAATTAAAAATCTAGGGGAAACGATGGCACAATGCTAGCACCGATAGTGCAAAAAGATGCATAAGAAGTATGTATGTGAGTGAGTGTGTGTGTGTGTCTGTGATTAAAGAAAAAAGTCCTGCTAATGCCTCCCTTGTGTTTGGTTTTAACAAATGTACACTCTATCAGTTTCTATGAGTCATAGGGCTCTGCTATAATTTCCATCACTTATCAAAGCATGGTTATACAACAGAAACTGGAGCTAATTAAAATAGAGTACCATCTGTACTCGATTGAATTTTATCCTAAGCCTTATAACATTCATTTCCAGTTTGGTCATTCCAACATAATGGCAACTTTGCATTCCAATGCCTCTGAATAATATTAAATCATCTTTTCCCTTTTGTTAATAATATTAATTACACAACTCTCCAGACGTTAAGGTGTCACCAAGAAGGCTTTGCTAATGTAAGAAAATGGTTCAGATAGGCTGCATTAAAGATAATGCTAAATACCTATGTAAAACAGCTAATTTTGCCAAATATTTAATTGGAAATGACAAGGCAAAGTAAATATTCATCAGACTAACAGCTAATTGATTTGGTTTGCCCTAAAAGTAGACTCAGGTAAACAGAACTATTTCAATTGCGATTCTGAATTCCTAACTGGTCTAGATGTCTATATGGGGGCTAGAGCTTTAATTAGAACTGTGGGAAACAATCAGCCAATCGTGTGCAGGTTCCAGGCAGAGCTGGGATGGTCTGGCTGTTTACCTTTTTCCTCTTTCTTCTTTATTGACAGGATGCTCTGATAGCAGCCCTGCCAGGAGCTTATTAAAAATCTCTGTGTAAAAGAGACTTTCATTCAAAATCATTTAACTGCCAGAGCCTTTGCCTGGGAAGTCTGTCCTTCCTCCTGTGTCCTTCTGGGACACAACTGATTACTGAGAATACTTTGCCCCCACACTCAAACTGAGGACAGTACTTTGGAAACACCTAGGATGAGGCAACTGTGCAGTTCAGAGGTGGCCAAGGGAGCAGGACAGAGGCAGCGAGGGCCTGGAGCCTTGTGGAAACTGTCCCAGCCACCCTGGGCACTGCATATGTGCCAACCTTCACTTCCCCGCTCTGCTGTGGGCTCACCAGTGTAGGCCTTCTGGAAGACTGCACTGCCATTACTATTCACAGTTAATATTTTTGGAAAGGAAATTGTTCAAATTGAGTGCCTTTATATCAGTATATGTTTGTGATACATAATAATTACATTCATCTTGGGAAACTGGTATATATATGTAGCACATCTTCATTCTTTTTACTTCCCCTTCTCTACTCCTCCTTCTTGTCTCTCCCCATCCATAGATCCCTTTCACATCTCCACCAAACCTACTTCCTTGTTTCCTATCGTCTTTTATTTTGCTCTTTCAATTATTTATATTTTGGATTTCTCATGTAAGAGAAACCATGCAATATTTAACCTTTTGCATCTGATTTATTTTACTTAGCATATGGTCTCAAGGTGCATCTATTTTCCACAATGACTCAAATGCATCTTTCTTTCTGGCTAAGTAATATTCCTTTGTGTATATACACTACATTTTCTTTATCCATTCATCTATTCATAGGCTGCTTCCAAGAGTTAGCCAATATGAGTTAAATCATGAATAGGCATGTATCACTGTAATATGATGTCTTTAACTCTTTTGGGAAGAGGTTATAAAAACCGAGTCACTAAAAATAGAAACTATAGACAAAACACAGAGAAAATCTATTTCAGTTCTATGTTTGTCCTAACAACTGATGAACAGCTTAATTCTTGGACATCCCATGGGAAGGGGACCCAGAAACCCACTGTCCTGGTCTCTTCACAGAGCATACCCATGCAGGGGACTTCCTGCATGCAAAGAGCTTGCTCTCCACTGTAACTCTAAACAGCAGCAATTTTACAACTCCAGAGATTTCAGGCAAAGAAGGAGCACGCTGTCTTCAGAAGGCAGATCAACTGCTTGCATAGAGTAAAACCATGGAGGAGCAATGCAGCCACTTCCTTCTTAGCTTAGAATTTTCTCCAAGAGGAGAGAGGACAGGTCACTCTCCACCTCCCAGCACCACATCTCCTCAGCGAGCAGGTTGTGCACTCCTCACAGAGCACCCTGCTGCTCCTTCTGACACTGATGCATGCAGCAGGTCCTCACCCTTCCCAACTGCCCCATCTCAGCAGTACAAGCAATCTGGCTTTGCTTCCTGAAGGGAGAAAATGTACCTGCTCCTTTCAAAAACATTCTTTCACGTTCCATGGCATGAGCGCAAGTAGACATAATCACAGCACTATGTAATTAGGAGAGTTGATGCATATTAAAGTGTCTAAGCACATGGGAATCCTGTAATAAATATTAAAGTTCTTTCCTTGCTGTGAAGGAATAATGAGATTAGAGTAGCAGAGTATTCTGTATCTCTCTCAACCTATCCATCCATCCATCCATCCATCCATGCATCTGTCCATCCATTAGTTCATCTGTCCATCCATTTATCCATCTATATACCTATAAGATGAATTCAGAAATACATTCAAAACATATCTGTCTTTTCATAGCTAACTTACAGGAATGAGCTCCATGTGCTTTAAATCAGAAGACTCACAGGAGAGATGGCCAAAGAAGGGAAATTCATTACAGGGTCCAGGGATAAACTGCCTCCCCTACCACCCCCAAGCTCTGTCAATATGAAGCCATGATTGTCAGTGTGTGACTTGGGAGAACACCAAAAACCCATTCTTCCATGGTAACTCATTATAGCTGTTCTCTGGGACTATTTGAAATAATTTTGTGCACCAATTAGGGATCCCACACTAGCACCTCACATACTGCTTTTAAGAAAAGATGATTTTCATGTTTAAAACTATGGGTTACTAATGCCCAGATTTTTTGAGGGGCATTACTATTGGTTCTCATATGAACTTCACTTCCCCGGCTAGCACTCACTGCCCTGTGGTTTATCCCATATTTTTCTGTCCACACACTGTTGCATTTTCAGTCAGCCCCACCACCAGCTCCACTAGCTCTGATGTAGGGAGAGCCAGCCACATGGCAGGTATTCCAAAATGAATGAACTGATCACAGGCTCACTTGGCCACCTTCAATTTTTAATCTTACTGAGTATCTGTTGACTGATACTTGGCAAACATTAATTTTAAATATATGCAGAAAGTATTAACCAACCCAATAATATGAAGTGTATGGTAACTTCAAATATTAGCCTCTTTTCAAATAATATGTTTTACTCTCAGAGGTATATAAATAAGTATATAACTTATTGCCCCAATTTTTAAATTCATGGTAACTATTACAATGTATGTTATGACAACTACAAAAGCATCCATCTGCCTGACTTCTAATTTCATTATTAAAATACTTGCTAGAATTGCCTAGTGACTTTGCTTTAAGAGATTCACATATGTAGTTCCTACTAATTATGCATTTTATTGATTTTTAAAAAATTTGTTATTTTTTGGTTTTGCTTTTTGCTGTCCTGGCGATTGAATCCAGGGCCTCAAGCATGCTAGGTAGGAATTCTACCAAAAAGCTACATATGCAGTCCTGTGGAATCTTCCAATATTGATAGGTCTACACTCACATGAATGTTACTTCCAATTAAAGTCAGGACTTAAAATTTTCAAGTCTGACAATGGACCCAAATATGTGGAGCATTTAGGTAATCTGATATGCTGCTACACCTCTGTGATGCTTTATTCAAAACAGACATGGAAAACTAATACTTATCTAGAATCACATTATAATCCAGATCTGTGCATTTTTCTGTACCACAGACCCTCTCCTGCCCCCGTGTACCTGGGGGTCCATTCTGAGGAAGGTGTGAGGGCCTCTGCTACTCAAGGTTGATCTTTTAAAGGTCTTGCTATGATGAAAATGATAGAAATCTTCCAGGTTTCCAATCTGCAAAACAAGAAACAGGATATTGTCCATTAATACCATTGTGCAAACAGCTTCGAAAATTCTCCTTTCCACAAAAATTCTCCCATATTGGAGGCTTATTCTGCTCCCAGAGGAAGCAGATGGCCCCTCCACAATCATGCTACCCACTTGTATCTCTGGCACACAGTCAGTGTTTAGGAACCGGAAGGTGGATTTAGATAGTTCTTTCCAGATAAGCAACCCTAGGTGATGTTTCCAATGAAGTGCATAATCCACCAAGTCTGGGGGTAAGCTAGTATCATTTTAAGTTTGTCCTATCTTGACCAAGCTGTTTCGATGTGGATTAGTGTTCACTTCGGGCGAAGCATCCCCGAGATAGCTAAATTAGTGTTAAGTCAGGTCTACACCAAAATACTCTTTAAAAACAAACTGCATGCTTGCCACCCCCGGGTAGGCTGAAGTATCTAAGAATGAACATTCATTCTCAAGTGCTGCAAGGAGCCAAGGACAACACTGGGATCCATCTGCTTTGGGATTGTGCAAAGGTCAGATGAGAACAACCGAACCCCTGGAGTGTCCCAATTTTCTGCCACAGGCAGGTCATCCAGTCAGATTTCACCCTGAGGACTGGAGGGAACTGAGAGAAGCCAGGTGGCCCAGTCCCTGGCCTTCAAGAAGTGCTGGTTGCCCTCACATCAGAGCGCCCTGGAGCATACAGACACTGCTCTCAGAGGCCTGCTTCTTATTCTTTTACTGGTTGTAGAAAATTACTGTCACGATCCTCAAAAGAACAGCTTTTAAAATAAAATGGGCTGAATGTTGCCCTTCTCAGGTTAACCCATCCTCCTGCTCTGGCTTCTGGTTAAAGGAGCAACTGAAGACTATAGTGTTCCCCCTTAGCCATGGTTTTGCTCTCTGAGGTTTCAGTTATCTGCACTCAACTACGGTCTACAGATATTAAATGGAAAATTCCAAACGTAAGCAACTGATGTTATACAGAATATTAGTATAACTGTTTTATTTACTATTGGTTATTGTTGTTAATCTCTCGTTGTGCCTAGTTTATAAATTAAACTATCATAGGTGTATATGTTTAGGAAAAAAGACAGTATGCATGTATATGTCTATCTATATGGGTATATATATGCATTTTATGCTACCATTTACATAATATACTATATATATTTTCTATGTAATATACTACTATATAGTATACATAATATATCGGAAGTACATATATACTATAGTGTATAATATATAATGTACAAATACATATCCTATATATACACACATTATTGGCAGTTTTAGGTATCTCTGGAACATAACCTGCAATAAGGGGGGGTTACTTTAATTGTACTTTGGAGCACCTTACATGTGATAATTACAAACTTTTTTTCTTGTAGTATTGAGGATTGAACCCAGGGACTATTGGACTACATTCCCAGCTCTCCTAAAACTTTTTAATTTTAAGACAGTGTCTCAACTAAGTTGCCTAGGCTGGCCTCAAACTTGCCATTCTCCTGCCTCTGCATCCCAAGTAACTAGGATTACAGTTGTGTGCCACCACAACATGGGTTTCCAGGCAGATATTGGGTTAATGTGAATGACACAGCTATAAACATAGGTACACAAATATTTATCCCTGCTTTCACTTCTTCTGCCTGTACGCCCATATGCAGGTCTCTACTCTATTAATCATGTGACCTTGGGCAAGAATATTAAATACTGGGCTGGGGATTTAGCTCAGTGGTGCTGCCTCCTGCCTTGCAAGTACAAGGTCCTGAGTTCGATCCTCAGTACCAAAAAATATATTAAATACTACAAATCTCAATTCCTTATGAGCAAAACAAAAATAAAACTATGGTACTTACTTCTTGGACATATTTAAGAGGGACTAAAGTCTATGTAATACACAGCACTCCACTGGCCACCCCATCTTACTTAAAGTCATTCTACAACCTGGCCTCAACAGAGCTGACTGGCCCAGGCAGAAACCTGGAGGCACCTAGGTGCTGTGCATGACTATTTGCACATCTGTGCACAAGAAAATACAGCAGGTGTGCAAAAGAGAGCCCAGCATCCTCTTTACCACCCTTTAGCTTTCCTTTCCAGCAATCCTGTCAGTCTGTCTCCCATTCTTGGGTTTAGAAAACATTGTTGATCTTTTAAATAAAAAACCTCCTTCCTCACTTAAGCTTGCTCTGGTGTGTTTTGTTGCTTGCAATCATACATATCAAACAGTATGACAGTTGTGCTGATCAAAGCCACGCAGATCTGCAAAGTACCTAGCTTACTGTCTAGAGCCTAGGGGTTACTCAACAAATGTGGTTGGTTCTGGCATTCTCCTCTCTCTCCTCTCTCTCTCTCTCTCTCTCTCTCTCTCTCTCTGTCTCTCTCTGTCTCTGTCGCTCTCTCTCCTTTCTTTCTCTCTCTCCTCTCTAGGGCTCCTCCAATCCCCTCTCAAGGTCTGGGATGCTCTGGATTTTGGCCACATCTAGGTCTGCATCTCACTTGGCCCCTTCCTGCTGGGTGACCGGGACTCACCCTCTTTGAATCTTCATGTCCTCATGAAACTAGAAACTACCATCTTGCAGATTAAAAACTACCACCTTGCAGGGCTGATTGCTCCAAGATTCAAACGAGACATCTATCTGTGAAAGAGCCAGCAAAGGGACCAGCAGGTAGTAAGCATTCGATGCATGATTTTCTGCAGCTCGGGTTCTCAGTTCATTTTCTACCTCAAGACATCACAGACCCCATTATTTCTGCCCTATTTTGCACACAAGCACTTTTATTTCTCTTCCTATAGGTAACTGCCCTTGCTCATTTCTTCCACAAAGTTAATTGCCACCTGTGTCCAAACACTCCCCCTAAAGCATACTAGACCTGCTATTGAGCCAAAGAGGACTTAACCTACAGCAGTAATCAACATGTTCGCTTACAAGTGGCCACCATCCCTGCAAGGTGTTATATAACTTTTGCTCTTTTAACTCTGGACATTCAAGTCAGTTCCCATTCAGGGACACTGAGAAACTAAGAGTTGAATGAAATCTGCTGGCAAAGGAATGTATTCATTGAAGAGCTACTAACTCTCCACAGGCCCATGGCAGGGAGGCCCTAGAAGCTATTCATGTAGCACTTGGCATCTGGGCAACTGAGCCGGGCCACAGGCAGCCAGCCTTCCCCGTGAGGCAAGTCTGAAAGCCATCCAATCCCCTGCCTCTGGGGCACATGACTGTCCTCAGCAATGACCTACAAGGTTGAAGTGGATGGGACTGAACAATACTGGAAAGGGACAGACAGTTCTCACAATTCTGAGCAGGCAATGCCTCTAGAGGAAACAGTGTCCAGCACCACATCTGTTGAGACCTTCATGTTAAACTCAGCAAGGGCTGCTATGGTTTGGGTCTAGCTGTTCCCCCTAGAGCTTCATGTGGTCATAGTAGCTGAATCTGGAGTGCGTGATGCTGGGATTAAGGGTGTGTGATTACTAAATCAGTCTACTGATAGGCTTGGCACCGTGCTTATCCGGGTAGCCTGGATGCAATATAAAAGACAGAAAGAGGCATGTCTTCTCCCTTGTTGCTTTTGCTGTCTTCCATCTCCATGAACTGCTGCCCCTCTGCCATGTGCCACCCTGACTTGGAGCCAGCAGATTATGGACTGAAACTTCTACAAACTGTGAGCTAAATAAACCTTTCCTCCTTTAACTTTGTGTGTTGGGTATTCTGTCTCAGCAACGAGAGACAAGTAACTAAGTCAAGGGCAAAGGGTCTGAGGAGGGCCAGTCCCACTGTGGGGAGAAGGAAACACCAGTCAAGGTCACCCACACCAGTTGCAAAACTAGCTGCAGAAGAAGCTGGAATCTGAATACTCTAGTAAAACCATACATTTGTCCTTTTGGGCCTGGCTGATTTCACTCAGCATCACATCTTCAAGGTCCTTCTATGTTGTAGAATCTGTAAGAATCTCCTTCCTTTCTAAGGCTAAACAGTATTTCATTGTATGGATATGCATCCACTTATCTACTGACAGATACTTGGGTTTCTTCTTGCTTTGGGTTAATGTGAATGACACAGCTATAAACATAGGTACACAAATATTTATCCCTGCTTTCACTTCTTCTCCCTGTACGCCCATAGGCAGGCACTTCCCGTGCTCCTCCTCCCCACCCATCTAAGCCCTTCCTGGGTTCTCACCTGACTTACCACAGTAGCATCAACTCTACATCTGCCTTTCCCCAACTTGGGGATGGTCACTCAGATATCTGGGTGTCTTCAGGAGGAAAGAGGACAGGATGCCAAGCTCGGAGGCCTGCAGGTTCAGACACATGAGGATGTGCCCACTAGCTGGTTCAGCATTGGAGATACCTGTGCCCTCTGGCCCTGACTCCTGGATCTCAGTTTCCCTAACTGCAAAGTGGAGCCATCTCTGTGGAGACAGATGGCCCTGTTTTATAGATGGGGGAGACTGAAGCCTAAGGAGGTGAAACCCAATGTTCAAAATCCTGAACCATCAACCTTCCTATATATCCCAGACAGGCAGGTGACAATATATGTCCCCAAATCACATATAGATACACAAACTACGCTTTACGATGATTGCTACATTTTTGTTATACCTCTAGGATCTCACTGAAAGAAGCCAGACTCAGAGGAACACAGAGGGCGCCCACCACGGCGGGGGGAAGTTCCAGAAGCCTCAGCACGTGCCTGAAACCACAGACAGCACCGAACCCCACAGATAATGATTCTTCCCTATGCATACAATAAAGTTTAATTTGTAAATCCGACCCAGTAAGAGATTAACCACAGCAATACCCAAACAGAACCATTACAGCAACTCACTGTAATAAAAGTTAGTTCAAACTTAAGAATTGTTTATTTCTGAAATTTTCCACTTAATATTTTTGGACTGAGGTTGACAGTGGGTAACCGAAAACTACAAAGTGAATAAGGAGGAACTACTGGAGATGAATAAGGAGGAGGGAGAAGCATAAACATCTTTTAAATTCAAGGTAATCTTCTAACGAAACAAATATGTGCTCAGGCTCAAGCCCATGGCCTCACGCATGTTAAGCATGAGTTCTACCACTGAGCTACACCCCCAGCCCAGAAATACTTTTGTTGACCTCTTTATTGATATTAAAACAGTTGCTCCTCTCAGCTGGGCTTCCTGGCCCTCTGAGCTGCTGTCTCCTGGTACGGCCTGGGATGGTGTCCTATGCCAGGCGCTGGCTCTGGCCCTGTGGTCACTGTCATGGGCTCTGGACATCACTTCTCAAGCACACAGATGCCATGGCTTCCTCGGAATATGGCTGTCTCCAGGAGGCTAGGGCAGCCTCCCTTCCATCCTTGAGAATAGGAGAAAGTCTCCCCCAACAGCCCGGGCAGCCTTGCTGTCCTACTCGGCTCTGTGGCCTTCCCTGCCCTCCAGTTGCTCTTCATCAATGACTCTGCCTGCTGGTGTGTGAGGGAGGCACTGTTCTTTTAAGTCTCAATATAAAACTTCACTATGTTCTTTTTCTCTTTCATGCCCATGGTATTTTCACAATGTGTTCACTGGAGGCAGTCCGAGCGGCGTACCATCCAAGAAAATAAACAATTTCCTGAATATCAAATGTTCACATCTCCTGGCTCAGCACTAGTATGTAACTATACACATTGGTTGATAAAACTGGCAACATCATTAAAATGTCATTAAAAACCTTACTAAGTGTTCTCAATCAGAACATTGGAAGAAATGAGATCAAAGAACCAACAATGAAGAGAGTCAAATGTACTTTAATTCCCCTTAACAGGATGCTCTATTAGACATTTTAAAAAATTTAGATAATATGTGCACATGGTACAAAATAAGGAAGGTATAAAGGGGCACGGAGCTATCAGGGAGCAGCAATTCCCCTCCTTTCCCTGTCTCTAGCCAGAGTTCCCAACTTCCACTGAGAGCTCCCGGGTTAGTAGTTTCTGACCCGGGCAGCAAGCTCAGAGTTCAGATAAACTGCCAACCCTGGGGGCTTGACGTCTTGCTTGTCTTCAACTTGCAGATGGGGAAAGCGAGATACAGAGCTGTAAAACTCCTTGTGCAAGACCACACAGGTGGGTCAACAGCTCAGCCAGGGATCTGAACCACCTACCCTTTGCCTCTAGGCACAGTGAAGGCTGCACATTGCGCTGGGGGGTTCCAAGCACTTCAGCAGCAGGTGTCTTCACACAGCCCCAAGTACCCCAGCAAGAGCCCACTTTCTTTCCTTCCAAAAAGGAAACCACTGGAGATATGTATTATGCTCTGTAATGTACAACCATCATAATGGTGTGTATATGATGTTCGAATATTGTAGGCAGATCTGTATACATGCAGCTGTGTGTGTATACAGATGAGTAAATGGTGTAGATATACATTATGCGTCTGTATTCGGGTGGTGTATATATACAGGTGTGTTTGTACACATGCATTCAGGTTATCTATGTGTTCAGATGTGCATCTGTGTATATGTGATGTGTATATATCTTGTGTATACATACACAATTATATATGTATTCAGATGTGTGTCTATGTGTGCTTCAGATATGCATGGGTTTGTATAATAAATCCATACGCATTTGTGTGTGTGTATGCATACAGTTGTGTGTGTGTCTGTATGGATGTATGGGTTTATGCGAGGTTCATAAACAAATGGCTCCTAAACACAAGCAGGAAAATCCTTGGTTTTCTCACAATCCTCACATCCAAATGAGATCCCTGGGGCTACTGCCAGTTGCCCTAATTCAGAACCCCTGGCTCTATGGCTGCCCACTTCGATGCACATCGAAATCCCTCAAGCAGCTCCAGCAAGCAAACCCGCTGTAGGCCAGGCCTGACCCCAGCTGCAGGTTCTGGCTCCAGAGGCCTGGGGTGCTGGGTGTGTGGGTCTGAGGCTGCTCCTGCCTCGTGCTGTCAGTCACCACTGCGCTCCTGTGTGGAGCCCACTTGGGTCTCTAGCATACACAGCAGTAACGGCCAAGTCTTCCGGAGCCAGGCCACACTCTCACCGACCCCACCCGGCTCCTGGCAGGGCATGTGGGGGAGCAGACCACTCCTCCCAGAATCGCAGCTATCAGTATCAGTATCTTCTGCCTCCCAGCCATATCTGCTCCTCCCCCCAGGGAGTTGTGGTGAAAGGCGCCAACTCGCCCTCCCAGAGCAATCTCTGAGGTGGTTTCTAAGGCCTGTCGCCTCAGCCCCAGTGCAGGCAGCCTCATGGCTCTGCTGGCTCCAAATGACACTGAGAAGACACAGGTGTCCTATTCCCCCTACTCAAGTTGTTCACCAAGGTTGAGACCACGGTGGGGCTGCCGGGGACCCCAAAGCTTCCAAGGCCAGGCGTGTCTGTCTGGCCTGTGGACTCTCTCCCAATCCTCCTCCCAGGAAGTCCTGAGGCCGGAGTGCACCATGCAGTGGAGTCAGGGAGACCCTACTGGCACAAGCAAGATGCGCCCTGCACTCCACTCAGCTTGCTGAGTTCGTGCATGGTGAGCACCCCAGGCCCACAGGTGGGGAAGAGAATAAACAGCTCGCAAAGCCAAACGGGGGCAGAAGTCAAGTAGGACAGAACACCCTGGGATGGTGTGTTTAAGGGAAGAGTGTTTCTGGTTACTTTAATTTTTTTTAACACACACTTTGAATTCCCTGGCTGCTTACATGGGGCAGATATGAGGACTATCAGACCTCATTGGGCGCTGCTCGCTTGGGCCTGGCCTGCTTTCTTAAAGGCAGGGAAAGATGTAATGATTTGTAAGAAATGGAGGAGGAGGGGCCCATCTAACCTCTCATATCTGATGTGCAGCAAAGCCACTGCAGAGCTGACCCAGGCTAACACAAGTGACATTAGATTGTTCCAAAGGTCCATCCGCCCACTCTCCAGTGGACGTGACTGCAGCCACAGGTGCAAGTGCATCGTACTGGAGCCAGGAAGGGGAGGAAGAGCTAAGTGCATACTTTGCTCAATCCATAAGAAACAAAACAAAAAAGCGAACAAAATTTAAAAAAATACAATGTCACACCACTGCCCCAGGCCTGTGCAGCTAAACCCTGCCTGGGGAAAGAGCTGATAAGCAGCCAGAGAATGTCACAATTCAAGGTCTCAGAAATGAATGGGTCAAAGATGAAGCTTCTGACTTTGCAAAAAGCTATTCACTTTATCATTTTGAAGCGGGCCTTGGCTGGAAACAGATGTTTCAAGTGTCTTCCCCTCTGCAGCTGCCGTGGCCGGCTTCTGGGGCTGCTTGTCTTTCTTGAGGGCTGGCATCTTCCAAGGGCCGTGCCTTTCTGGAAAAGTCTATGTCTAAAGTCATGGCCTGAGTTCAGTTATATAATGCTATTGATCCCAGTTGGCCCGCTTAAGAAAAACAAAACTAATTAGGGCCCATAAAAACCTATGCACCGAATTAATTCTGCATTGCACTGGTGACTTCCACCTGAAAAATGTTATAAATTTAGATGGCCACTGAACCTATATTTAGCCAGCACTGGTATTTATAATTAAGGAAGTCCAGAGAGAGAGAGAGAAACAGAGAAAGAGAGAGAGAGAGGGGGAACATTTTGTTATTTTTTAGAGCACTTTTTAAAAACTGCTTCCCATTTCAGTCACATATACACATAGAAACATTCTGTTATTGCAGTAATTACAATCTTGACCCCAGTTAAGATTATTGCACAATTTCCCAGTTCCCTAAAATTACTTTCTTCAACATGTATCCACCCAAACTGTGCAATTAAAGCTGTTCAACTTCCTACAAATTCCTGAAAAAAACCCTTAATTTTTACTTAGTAGACTTCATTTTCTCTTCCCTGCAGTTGCCAAAGCAAATGGTCTGGCTTCTGATGAGAATGCTTGACTTGTGTACTTGGCCTTGGCCTATGCTTCTAATGACCACAAAGAGCTATCTGAAAAATTCTACAATTGTTACTTTGAAGAATTCCATTCAAACTTATTTACTAGTTAAAGGTTTCTTTATGGCTGTCTGGGATTAGTCATTTTACCAGATTCCTAATCCCAGTGCCCCTTTAGTATTCATTCCTATCATGTTTTGATTTAAAAATAAAGCACAAACATCTTCTTCCTGAAATATTCCATCCTAAAACCATCATATGGGGAAAAACATAGCATCTGGGGGAGGGGATGAGGGGGGACCTAGGGTACCCAAGAGGAAGGCAGTGCTGGAGCCCACCAGGTGGGGAAGGCAACCATGCTGAGGGTCAGGGAGCCTCAAGGACCCCTGATGAATAAAGCCCACCTGGGAATAAAGTCCAAGCAGGAGGAAGAGGGCACCCTCCCTAGGGACAGGGTGGTCAGAAGACACGGCAGATTGCCTCCCCACGGGGGACAGAGCAAGGAGAGCCATACCTCTCACTGTTGGAAAAGAAAATGACACATAAAAGGGGGAAAACTGAAGAATCTGGTGGTGTTGGACCAGAATCAGATATCTAGGTGAATTCAGTTTTCAAAATACATAGATAAATAAATACACATGCAAGTATGTTCGTGCTATGGTGTGGATGAGTGTTCCCCAAGGGCCTGCGTGTTAAGGCTTGGTCCCCTACCTGTGGCAAAGGGGAGGTGGGGGAACATTCAGGAGGTGGGCCCTAGCGAGAGGAAGTTAGGTTCTTGGGGGTATGGCCTTGAAGGGGACACTAGGACCTGGCCCCTTCCTCTCTTGTCTTTCTTTTGCTTCTCACTAGGCCCCATTGATTAAAGGTTCTATCACCTCCCAATACTGCCATCCTGGGGACCAAGCCTTTAACACATGGGCTTTTGAGGGACACTGAATATCCAAACTATAGGATCTGTGAGGACCATCGTTGGGCAGCTGGGAAAATCATGTTACCAATAAAGAAATTTTTATTAAAGCATGTTAGGAGGAGCAGAGCCGCCCCCAGTGCCAAGGAGGTGAGCTGCAAGTGCCCTCCCCCGCCCCGTTGAAATGAGAGGAGACTTAAACAAGTCTCAAAACCAGACTTCCAGATCACCTAAGGCAACCCCAAAGGGAAACAAGATGGAATAATCTGACACTTAACCACCTGGACTCCCTGAACTGGCAAAGGAAGAGGATCAGGAAAAAATGAAATCAGAAATAATTTCTCAGGTAACAGCAGAGATGGTCCCCATAGTGCAAGACATGATTAATAAATCTACAGAAGACACAGATAAAAAAATAGAGGAGCTGAGGAACATGATGGAATCCCAACATAAGAAACAAATGGAATCCATAAAACAGATGCAAACAGATTTCCAGGAGATGAAAAACTCCACTGAAAGTTTATGAAGCAGAATGAGCCAATGTGAGGACAAAATTTCAGATATAGAAGATAAGACTGCAATTAGTGACCAAGAAAAGAAAAATTTCTTAAAAATAGTAAGGAACCATGACAAATCAATCCAGCAGCTGCTAGACAATGCAAAGAAGAATAACACAAGACTGACTGGAGTCAATGAAGAAACAGGAGAGGGTGCAGATGACATAAAAAAACTGTTCACAGAAGTGATGGGAGAAAACTTTCCAAGCAGGGGAAAAGAACTTGACAAACAGATAAGTGAGGCATATAGGATTCCAACTAGGCTTGATCAAAAAAAAAATCTATACATAGGCATATAATAATTAAGATTCCAGAAACCCAGCGGAAGAACAAAATTCTACAAGCAGTGAGAGAAAAGAAACAAATCACATACAAAGGTAAGCCCATTAGAATCACACCAGACTTCTCAAAGCAAACCCTCAAGGCAGGAAGAGCCTGGAGTGACATATTTCAAGCCCTAAAGAAAAACAGCCTCCAGGGATGGGGATTTAGCTCAGTGGTTCTGCCACCTGCCTTGCAAGCGCAAGGACCCAAATTCGATCCCCAGTACCAAAAACAAAGAAAAACAGCCTCCAATCCAGATTGATGTACCCTGAGAAACTATCTTTCAAAATTGATGGAGAAATAAGATACTTTCATTACAAAGAGAACCTTAGGAACTTCATGAATACCAAACCAGCACTCCAAAAATTTTATACAATATCCTAGGAAAAGACAATGAGGAACACAACCCCAGGAAGCCCAGAAGAATGAATTCATTGGGCACGACAAGAAATTAAATGCAAAGGAGGAGAATCAAACAAAAAGAAAAAGTCATGACAATGATAAGCCAATACGTATCAGTTATAACCATCAATGTTAATGGTCTTAATTCACCAATCAAAAGAAATAGACTGGTAGAATGGGTAAAAAAGCAAGATTCAATAATATGCTGCATACAAGAAACACACTTAATTGAAAAAGAAACTCATAGAATGAAAGTTAAAGGGTGGAAAATAATGCTCCATGTGACAGAAACCCAAAACAAAGCAGGAGTAGCTATCCTTTTTGCAGATCAAGAGGATTTCAAACCAACACTGATTAAGAGAGACAAAGAATGACACTATATCCTTGTAAAGGGAACAATTCAAGAGGAAGAGATGACAATCATAAATATCTATGCACCAAACACGAGTGCACCCAACTATATAAAACAAATACTAATGGACATGAAAAATCAAATGAGCACTAATACAATACCCCACTGTCACAAACAGATAGATCAACTAGACAAAAAATAAGCAATGAAATACTAGAACTCAATCAAACTCTTGAACAAATGAACTTAACAGATGTTTACAGAGTGTTCCACCCCACAAAATCAGAATACACATTCTTTTCAGCTGCACACATATCGTTCTCCAAAATAGACCACATAATTTTTCAGAGAACATGTTTAAGTAAGTGCAAAGGAACTGAAGTTCTCCCCTGCATATTATCAGACCATAGTGCCATGAAATTGGAGATAAATAACAAAAGAAACTGCAAGAATTTCATAAACACATGGAAATTGAACAACACACTTCTGAATAACCAACGGGTCACAGAAGAAATTAAAGAAGAAATCAGACAGTTCCTACAATTAAATGACAATGACAATGTAACATATCGGAATCTATGGGACACAATGAAAGCAGTCTTACGAGGGAAATTCATAGCAGTGAATACTCATATTAGGAAAACAGAATGAGCCCAATTAAACAACCTGATGATGAACCTCAAGCTTCTAGAAAAAGAAGAGCAGGACAAACCCAAAGCTCACACAAGGGAGAAAATTATAAAGATCAGAGCAGAAATCAATGCAATGGAGACTAAGAGAATGATACAAAAAAATCAGTGAAGTCAAGAGTTGGTTCTTCAAAAAAATAAACAAAATTGACAAACCCTTAGCCAACCTCATCAGAAGAAGCAAAGGCCCAAATCCTTGCAATTAGGAATGAAAAGGGTGAAATTACAACAGACCCAGCAGAAATCCAGAAGATCATCAATACCTACTTCCAGAACCTATACGCCAATAAGACGGAAAACACAGAAGAAATGGACAGATTCCTAGACACTTATGAATTACCATAGTTGAATGAAGAAGACCTAAAAATTCTAAATGACCCAATATCAATCAGTGAAATTGAAAATGTAATTAAATTACCAACTAAGAAAAGCCTGGGTCCTGATGGCTTCACTGCTGAATTCTACAAGACATTTACAGAGGAACTACTGTTTAAACTCTTCAATGAAATTGAAAGGGAAGCAATACTCCCAAATTCATTCCTGGAAGCAAGCATCACCTTGATCTCCAAAGCAGAGAAAGACCCAACCGAAAAAGAGAACTATAGGCCAATCTCACTAATGAACATAGATGCAAACATCCTTAAGATACTTGCAAATGGAATGCAGAAGATCATCAAGACCAAATGGGATTCATCCCAGGGATGCAGGGATGGTTGAACATATGCAAATCAATACATGTAATACACTATATCAACAGCCAAGGACAAAAACCATATGATAATCTCAATAGATGTAGAAAAAGCATTTGCAAAATCCAACACGCATTTGTGATATAAACCCTACAAAAAATTGGAATAGACAATCTCTACCTCAATCTGATAAAAGCCATCTATGAAAAACCAACAGCCAGTATCATACTAAATGGTCAAAAACTGAAATCCTTCACACTAAAAGCAGGAACAAGACAAGGATATCACCACTCCTGTTCAATATAGTTTTGGAAACATTAGCCATGGCAATTAGACAAGGGAAAGAAATAAAAGGAATAAAGACAGGAAACAAAGAAGTCAAATTGTCATTATTTGCAGATATCATGATACTCTATATAGAAGACCCCAAGAACTCCACCAAAAGTCTTCTAGACTTAATAACCAAATTCAGTAAAGTAGCTGGATACAAGGTCAACACACAAAAATCAATAGCTTTCCTCTACATGAACAACAGATTCACTGAGAGAGAAATAGGGCAAACAATTCCTTTCACAATAGCATCCAAAAAACTGAAATACCTAGGAATCAACCCGACAAAAGAAATCAAAGACCTCTTCTCTGAAAACTATAGCACTCTGAAAAGAGAGATTGAAGATGACATCAGAAAATGGACAGACATCCCCTGCTCCTGGGTAGGAAGAATCAACATAGTGAAAATGGCCATACTTCCAAAACTGCTGTATAGATTCAATGCAATCCCAATTGACATCCCAGCAGCATACTTCACGGACCTTGAAAAAACAATCTAAAAATTCATTTGGAACAAGAAGAGACCTAGAATAGCAAAAGCAATTCTAGGCAACAGAGACATGGCAGGGGGTATCACAACCCCCAACTTGAAACTATACTACAAAGCTACTGTGATAAAAACAGCATGGTACTGACAAAGAAACAGACCTCAGGACCAGTGGAATAGATTAGAAGATGCAGAAACAATGCCAGACACACTCAGCCACCTCATCTTTGACAAAGGACCCAAACACCCTCAATGGAGGAAGATAGCCTCGTTAATAAATGGTGCTGGAAAAATTGGGTTTCAACTTGCCAAAGATTAAAACTAGACCTATATCTCTCACCATGCACTAAACTAAAATTGAAATGGATTAAAGATCTAAATATTAAAACAGAAATGCTGACCAGCTGGAACAGAGGTTAGGTAGAACTCTTGAATACATTGATACAGGAAAAGATTTTATGAACAAAACCTCAGTTGCCTGTGAACTAGCACAAACTACCAACAAGTGGGATCTCTTCTTATTCAAAAGCTTCTGCACAGCAAGAGAAACCATCAACAGTGTGAAGAGACAACTTACAATGTGGGAAAAAATTTTCACCTGCTGTTCCTCACACAAAGGTCTACTATCTCAAATCTATAAAGAACTTTAAAAAAATCAGACCTCCCAAATTTAAAGACCCAATCCAAAAATGGACATCTGAAATGAACAGTCATTTCTCAGACAAAGAAGTAGAAATAGCAAATAGACATATGAAAAAATGTTCAACATCACCGGTTATTTGGAAAACAACGCTGAGATTCCACCTCACTCCAGAAAGAATGGCTGCTGTCATGAAATCAATCAATAACAAATGCTGGCGGGGCTGTGGTGAAAGAGGAACCCTGCTCCACTGCTGGTGGGAGTGTAGACTGGTGCAACCACTGTGGAAATCAGTATGGAGATACCTCAAAGAACTAGGACTGGAAGTCCCATTTGACTCAGCTATTCCCCTGCTGGGTATCTTCCCCAAAGAATTAAAAGAATCATACCACAGTGATATATGTGCACCCATGTTCATAGCAGCACAATTTGTAATAGGTAAAACTTGGAAGCAGCCCAAATGCCCATCAACTGGAGACTGGATAAAGAAAATGTGTTTTTTAAAATAAAATGGAGTACTACTCAGCCATAAAAAATAAGAAAGTAGAAACATTTATAGCTAAATGGATGGACATTGAAGCCATACTCTTAAGTGACATAAACAGGACACACATGTGTAAATACCGAATAGTTTCTCTAGTGTGAGAAACTGAAAGCGTAAATAAAGACTAAAAGGTATAATAGATAATGTGAAATAGGAAGAAAAGGGGCAAAGGGGAAGGGGAAGTGGGAGGGGTAGGGGAAAGGAAAGAAGGGAATGGAATTAATATGAGAAAATGGAAAAATGGAAACAAAGTCTTTGTAAATAGGGAGGGATGGAGGGGTTGAAGGGAGGGCAGGGGAATGGGGAAAAATAAGAACCAAGAGAGAAGATGTAAAGGTGCAAATTTCCAGTTATGAATGGCAGCATACCTAAAATGTACCAATAAAATTAGTTTTAAAGAAAGCATTCAATCTCGGTACCGAAAACAAAAAAAAAAGCATGTTAGTAAAAGTTTTTTAAATGGCAATAAAATAAGGTACCCACATGTCCTTGCTCCCTTTCCCAATGAAGGCCTAGAGAACTCATGATCTAGACTGGAAGACAAAAGCTGAATTGCTTAAACTTCTAAACCACTCTCCAAGAGCATCTTCCTCTAACTCTATGTTGCAAACCACAGACGAGGTCCTTCCTCCATCAGAACAGAACCCATAGGACCGGGAATCACGCTGAAGAGATGTGAAGCAGACAGGGTTCATTTCTGGGCACATGAGCTCTGGGGTAGGAAGGCTGTCCCTGCCTGTCATGTCCCCAGGGCTCAGCTCTTCAACGCAGGCAGGGGCTGTGGCTCAGACTGCTTGCCCTGCAGCTGATCTGGCCAGAGGATGGGTTCACAGTGCTTCCCTGTGACGTTTGGTCGCTCTAGTTGGCAGAGGCACCCCCATGCTCACACAGCCACACGGGGATCCCATGACAGGGCAGAGAGGAGTCAGTGGAGACTCTGGGAAGCCAGACTGCGGGCCTCCTAAACTCTTCCAGAAAAGCCAGCATTCAGGCCGTGTGTGACATGTGCCGAGTTTTTAACATGAGTGACCCATTTTAAATGCTCTCACCAGTGTGCAGCCTGCCCAAAACATGCCTGCAGGTTCCAGCTTGGATCTGGACCTTTGATTCAGACTCTGCTATCCTGAGGAAGCTTGCGGCTTACTTTTCTCTGAGTATGGAAGACATAGGGCCTTAGTCTCATCCTCAGAAAGTCCAATCTGGAAAATTTGCCAGGGAAGAGAGGCTCTGTACAAGCCCAGATTTGCTCTTAGCAAAGAGTACCTCTGTGCATGCAGTAAAGCGTGTCTGTAGCCTTGGCCACCATGGGCTGGGTACAGCACACTGGGCAAGCAGGCGGTACCACCCCACCTACGACAGCCTACACTGACCACCCGAGAAAGCCGGGCGAGGCCCATCTGTGTCCTGTGGAACCCCTCAGAATGAAAGGCCAGTGCTAGGCTGCAGTTTGGGGCTACTTCAAAGAGCAAGGCCACGTTGGAGGAGGCTACATGATTTAAAAAATGGATTTTGTTCTTATGAAAGAAATGCCAGCAATTTAAACCGTAATATCTAAAACACCCTCACCTGAGAGTAGTTATCCTAAGGGAAATTAAAAGGTATTTCAGAAAAATTAATCTTCAAAATTTCCACTTTAAAAAGAAATATCTCCTATATCCAATAGAAGCGAGAATAGGAGTTGAAAGAGATATCTGCACACTCATGTTGACAGCAGTATTATTCACAGCAGTCAAGGAGTGGAAGCAGACTAAGCATCCAGTGATGGTTGAGTGGATAAATGAAAGGTACTTACAATGGAATATTACTCAGCTTTAAAGAGGAAGGAAATGCTGACACACACGCTGATCCAAACGACCTTGAGAACATTGTGCTGAGTGAGATGAGCCAGTTACAAAAAGATAAACACTGATTCCACTTCTGTGCTGGTCCTAGAGTTGTCAAATTCATAGAGACAGAAAGCAGAATGGTGGTTGGCAGGGGTTCCGGGAAGAGGGACAGGGAGTTATTGTTTAATGGGTATGGATTTTCAGCTTAGGGAGAGTCCTGTAGACGGACAGTGGTGGTGATCATACAATGTGAATATATTTAAGTGCTACCGAACTGTACACTTTAAAATGTATGAAATGGAAACGTTACGTTATGTATATTTTGCCAGCGTTTAAAAAATTCTCTGCTTTCTATCCACACCTTTCCTAAAACTGCCTCATCTGCTGCATTGCTCAGGATGCTGGGGACTACAGCACCAGGGTCCCGAGGCGGATGTGAGGAGGCCTAAGAAGAAGAAGGTACATCAGGAGTGAGGACAGAATCCAGACAGCAGTAATTCTGTGCAGCTGTAGTTACTAGCAACTCTTGGCTCTGGGTAGCTCTTCTCCTTCCTCTGCCCCTGTCATCATGTGCTTTCCCTTAAGGAAAAGAACACAGGAAGAAGTGGCAGTGCTCTTGGAGATGGCCTGTGTCCCCTGCCCCACCACAAAGGACTGTAAGAGTGCTAGCAAACACAGCCGTGAGGCCAGCTTCCTTTCATCCTGACGCCCATCCCGAGGCCTGCTGACCAAATGCCCTGGACCACGCTGCTCTGAGACAGGAAGCTCAAGGGTCGTAAGACACGGGAAACTGCAATTGAACTGTATCAGTGGCCAAGCTCCACAACACCAGTTAATAACAGACATAAACAAAGACACTCCTTCTGCCTCTGTGATCACCCCCATGCCAGTAATTAAAAATGAAGAAGGCTGGGGATTTAGCTCAGTGGTGCCGGCGCCTGCCTTGAAAGTGCAAGGTCCTGAGTTCGATCCCGGGTATCAAAAAAAAAAAAAAAAAAAAAGGAAAAATAAAGAAGCAGCTTGTCCCTTCCTTCCAAAAGAAGTAAAAATAGAAGGAAAAAATGGAAACAAAGCTTTTGTATATATGGACGGGAGGGAGGGTTGCGGGGGGAGCATGAGAAAAAAAGAAGAGGCAGGCTATATCTATCATGTGCAGGTGCAAATTCCCTATGATGAGTGTTATCATTATGTGTATCTGAAATGTATCAATAAATGGTTTGCTTAAAAAAATAAAAACTTGCATCCAGTCCTCTGAGCTTTAAAAACAAAAAGGAAGAAGTTACTGATGAAGCAGTTGTCACAATTTCTCCAAAGACAGCTACAGGGATGCTCCTCTTAGGTTGCAAAACATATCTTGCTTGTCCACTAAAATTAGGATGTCATGCAATTATTTTCATCGTGGCTCTTTAAGAATGGCACCTGGGACTCCCTGATGTGCTAAGGAGGCTGAAGACTGGGTGCCAGCCACCTCTGCACCCCGCCGGCCTCAGTTACTACTCCCAAGGAAGGGGCACCCTCAGCTGTTCTTGCTATTTGTTTCACGCTCACATTAATGGTCTGGAGAACATCTGCCAATAAGTGAGGCAGGCAGAACAGTCAGAGTCAAAGCAGAATTTCAGATGCACTAATTCATAGAGGCAATTCTTTGAAAGGAAAATGAGAGCCAACAGATCATGCTATTCTGTCTCTGCCCTGCCCCACTTAGGAGTCACTGAGACAATACACACATCAGCATCTGTAATTGAGGCAGATCCTCCCACAGTGCTCTGCAGTCTCCTTCATCCCTGTCCTGACTACTGGTAAGGCTGGTCACTCTTTCCTCTTCCTTCCTGGATCCATTCTTCATCCTCTCAAGTCACCACTGGTCTCTGCTGGCACCTGCCCATTCCCTCAACAAGTATGTGTGGAGCCGCTTGAGCAAGGGAGTAATCTAGACATGGGGGACTCACACGGACCCAGGACCTGAGCTCGACAGAGCGAGATGAAGGAGGCACAAAAGCAGCCATCCTGCCCACCCAGGGCTCAGAGGGCTTCCTTCACCAGGCACAGCAATCTGCCAAAGAGCACCCTAAGGTACAGTGAGAACCTGGCTGTGTATAGAGAACACCTTGCTGGTCCTCCAAGGAAAGATGGGGCCAGGGTGAGAGAGGTGGGACACAGGAGGTGAGAATGAGAGGGAGGCAGGGAGGTGGCAACGAAGGGACCCTGTCATCGCTTTGCACAGACCATAGAGGACACGACTGTCTCGCTCAGCAGCTGAGCTGGACCCTGGATCCATGGTGCCCGTGCCTAAACTCCAGCTCTGCTTCACTGAGAAGGGACCCTGAGTAGGTTCCTTAATTCTCTAGCCTTTAATTCCCCTTCCGTGCCACGGGGACACTGTTATCCTCCACCCAAGACTACTGGAGGATAAATGAGGCACAGGGCTTATGAACTGCTTCGCTGGGGCCTGGCACACAGCAGGCTGCCATCAGGTAGCTTTATTTATATTATTTCCTAAAATAAAGAAATGAGAGTCCGTCTCACTTCACAAGGCAAATGGATAACAATTCCCATTTGCCCATTCATTTCAATGTTTTACAAAGTGTATATATCCAGCCCTCTGGATCTGTGGGTTCGACCATGTGGAATGACAATATTTAGGAAAAAAGTATATTATGCCGTTGCTGATGCATACTATGTAATTAAGCCTACGATGGTTGTGTCTACATTGAACACGTACAGACATTTTTCCTTGTTGTTATTCCCTAAACAACAGTGTAACAACTATGTACACAACACTTAATTGTATTAGGTATTATAAGTCATCTGGAGATGATTTAAAGCACACAGGAGGATGTGTGCAGTTTCTATGCCAATGCTGCACTGTTCTACAGAAGTGGCTTGAGCATCCGCAGAGTTTCGGTATTCGTGGGGGACCTTGAAACCAATTCCCCACTGATACTGAGGGATGACTACACTTCATCAGTGATCTCAGGGTGAAAATAAGCCAAAGAGACAAGAACAAAGAATGCTGAGGTGAACAAGAGCCCCTGCTGGCCAAGTCTGCACCTGAAGGGCAGGAGGCAGAGGGTGGTGCCGGGTGAATGGATTTTCCAGTGCTCTGAAATAAACTTCTTTCTTATCCATTTACTTTTGCGGACTCTTCTAAAATAATTCTGCACTATATGTCTGATTCTGGACTGCAACATTTTTTAGGCCCCAGACTTCTGATTCTGCAGAACAAATTCATGTCATATGTCATCTCTTACGTTCACAAATCTGTAAAGACAAATTTACTTCCAGTGAGTGAGCTGCTCATCTGGTTCTGTGAAATCCTATCTGATGTATGTTTACAGCCTGCTCCAGCTGACAGCTGGCATCTCCAATACCCAACGCCCATAATACATGCCCTCCAAGGCGAGGCTGGCCCCACACTACCTGCTCTCAGATAGTGGCTGTTCTTCATGCAAAGTCATCAGCCATCACACAGTGAGGACCTCATGTGTCTGCCTTATGCCTCTTATAGAGAATGACTGGCAAATTCACCCTCTGTCGCTGGAGGAGAGGATACAATTGTGCCCATAGGCATGTCTGTCATGAAACCTAGCTCTGGTGCTACATGTCATTTTGCCACCTGGGTGCATCTGGGTCCCTGCAGTAGGCAGTCCCCATGTTAAAAGGGTTTTCTGTGGGCATAGGCATGGGGGACAAATCCAAATGCCCCAAAGAAGCCAGCCAGGCAGTGTGGAGCAGGCTTTGCACAGACCTGTGTTGCTGTGTGGCCTGACTTCCCAGGAGGGTGCTGGGGGCAGACCTGAGCGAAGTCCTAGCTGTGTCTGCTCACCCACCCTAGACCAGGCCCTGTTCTGCCTTCCACAGCACGTACTCCCCAGGCTCTCCTTGGCAGGGACCAGACCACAGCATCCCAGAGCGTGTCTGATGGCGCCAAAGGGTCCGGAGCTCTTGATAGACTGGCTCCTTTCAAAGACCCATTCTATTTTAATTCTCTCCAGTCACAATGATAGACATAAACTTTGTCAAATGATCACTCGGGTTCTCAGTGATGGGCCTAATTACTCCCTCTACCACTCTGTAACCTCTTCCTTTTCTGAATCCAGGTTAAATTTAGCAGCTTTTGGTCTAGCTCTCTTGGCTTCTACACTTGGAAAAAACCAAACTGCCTTCCATTCCATTTGATTACCTGACATGCCATGTCACCCTCCCCATGGATGCTTTATGTGCCTGCAGGTTTAGTACCGACAGCAGTGGTACAATGTGGCTCTGCATGCCCCTTGTTCTAAGAGGAGAGCTGTGTGTGTGGCTTCTCTCAGGAAAGGGGGAGAAGCTTCTGAAAGAAATCAGGAGAGGAAAGAAAAACACCCTGTATCTGACAGACTGTCCTCCCCCAGGCATCTGGGGACCCCAGACCTGGAGCGGCCGGTCAGTCCGGGCAGCATTCTGGGGGATCCCCGGGCTGCTCAGCCCCTCCTGCCTCCTGTTTCATCTGCCCATCATCTCTGCAGCCTTGCAACTCGACAGCCAAGCCCTCCCATCCCACCTCCCAGCCAGGCACCAGCTGCTCGTGACTCATCCTTTACACCAAGCCTCTCCAGACCACCTCTACTCCCCCAGCCTCATGGCCATCTCCCCCACTGGACTCTCCGGAATTCCCTTTGTTTTAAACTTTCAAACACATAAAATATTCCTCTGCCCTTTGGTACTTCTTTGGCACTCCTGGGCTTACCCACCCCCACCCCACCCTGTAAATGTGTCTGGGTCTTTCAGTCCTGTTGCCCTGGTTTATGTGTTTATGGCTCTTAGAAATGCCCTGGCTTCTGCAATAAATAATGCGGTAACTCAGCAGGGAAGGAGGCTTCCAGGCCAACACGGAAGTCACAGTCATTCCAGCTCCCCTTGCAGCTTCTCCTCCTGAGTCCTCATGGCCCATCGCCATCATGCTCACCCTTCCCCACACTGTCTGCCATTGTCACAGGCCTCACCTTCCTCCTCTGGCACCTTTCAGCCACCACCACAGGACATGCACCCCCAGGTGAACAATGCTCCTGATGCCCTGATTCTCTCCTGACCGAGCCAACCCAGCAGCCGTGAACATAACCAGCCAGACCCCCACACAAAAGCCCAGCCCTCACTGCAACTCCTTCTGCCCATGATCACTCCTGGTCCTCAATCCATGAGGCTCCCACCTGGACCGCTAACCTAGCCTGGTTCCTGTTCACAGCTATGTCAACCTGTTCTGTGAAAAACCCTAGATGGCCCACCCTCCCCCTTCTGCCACCCCTACTTTACCACGTAGCTGGGGACATCCTCACCACACAGTCACACTGTCACCACGGCATTGGGAGCCATTCCTTGGCCATCCCTCAACAGTATTCCCATCATTCTCTATGCCCAGACTCTCCCCCTACCTCACTTCGCATGGCCAGGCCAAACACCTCCTCTTCCTGAGGCCAGAGGCCGCAAGGCACAGGGCTGTTCTCAACAACACAGAGTCACCCAGACAAAGGTCTGTGGAGATGGAGAAGGTCCGTGCCATTCTTCCAGAGCTTTGCCCTGGCAGACTTGACCCTGCATCCAACAATAGTGAACTTCATTCCTCTCCAGAGACACAGAATGTCTCCAAGACTGACCCCGCACCAGGCCTTAAAGCAAATCCCTTAAGGTCAAAGAACTAATTTCCAAGACAGCAAAGTCTCTGATCATAATGCAGTGAAAAGATTAAAAATCCTACACATTTGGAAATTAATACACACATAGTTATATAGCTCATGGGTCAAAAAAAGCATAATAACGGAGATTTTTAAAATACCGGGAATGGAATATAATGAAAACACTACTTAGGACAAGTCATGAACATTCGTGAACATGATTCTAGAAGGGTCAATGCATAATCTTCAGTGTTTATATTAGAAAGAGAAATATTGAAAATTCATGAGAGTAAGTGTCCAACTCAAAAGTTTTTTTAAAGGGTTGAGGATGTAGCTCTGTGATAGAGTGCTTGTCGAGCAAGTACAAGGCCCTGGGTTGAAGTTAGGGGCAAAACTCTATAAAATAGAAAATAAATTTACAACAGAGAAAATTTAAAAAGCTGAAAGTAGTTCTTTAAAAATCTAGGAAGAGATAAATCCACAGCAGTATTGCTAAAGAAAAAATTAAAGCATAAAGAAGTAATATCATGAATGAAAAGAGATATAACTACAGTTAAAGCAGAGATTTTAAAGATAATAAGGAGCCATTCTTGACGATATTAAGCTAATAAATCTAAAAACTCAGACAACATGAACAAATGCCTAGAAAATTATGATTTATGAAAACTTAAAAAGGAATACCTATAGGTCTAGTCAGAGTTTCCACTAAAGCAATTGAAGCAGTAGTTGTACATCTATATCTCACACAGGAAATAGGCCTAGACAGTTTTACGGGTGAGGTCTACTAAAATTTCAAGGTATAGATCATCCCAGACTTACACATACTCTTCCAGAGAATGGAAAAAGAGTAAAATTTTATGAGGCCAGAATAATATTAAAATCAGACAAAGACAGTATAAGAAGGGAAAATCATGGGTCCACTTTGGCCATGAATATAGAAGCTGAACTCCTACTGAGAGTATTAGAAAACCAAATTCAACAATAAGTAAAAAAACATAATCTACCATGACCAAGGTGGGTTTATTTCAGAAATGGAAATGTATTTTAACACTAGAATATCAATAAATGTAATTCATACTCTCAACAGATTAAAGGAGATTCAGGAAAAATATTTTTAAAATTCAAAGCCCATATGACTTTTTAAACTTTTAGCAAGTTAGAAAAAGAAGGAAACCTTAACTTGTTAGAAATTAATCTACAACACACAAAGCAAATATCAGTCTTCACTGGAAAATATTAGAAGCATACCCTTTAAAACCAAGAACAAGGTAAGAATGCCTATAATCAATACTGTTGACATTATTATCCTAAAGGTCTTAGCCAGCATAATTAGTAAATAAATAGCTTAAAGATCAACCAGGAAGAAACAAATGCAAATGACTCCCAAACAATATGACTATGTACATAATAAATCTATGGTTTCCTATGGTTTACACTGTAAAACCATAAATCAATTATTAGAAAAAAGGAAGTTTACAGCAATGAGTCTGGATATTAGATCAATATTTAAAAATTCAATTACCTTTCTATATACTAGCCACTACTACTAAAAAATTTACAGTACCTACACATTTAACAAAAGATGTGGATGTCTTGTATGTAAAAAATTATAAAACTTTACTAATAGCTAAAGGACACTTAAATAAATAAAAAGGCATACCACATTCATGGATAGGAAGGGCCCTGTATCATAAAGTTACATCAAATAGATTTATATATTAAAATCACATTTCAGTCAAAATCCTGACAGGGCTTTTGTTTTGTGGAACTTTTCAAACTAACTCAAGGTTAAGACAGAAAAACCAGGAGGCAAGAATAGTCTAAAAACTCTTGAAAAAGAATACAATTTACCCCCCCCCCCAGATCTTTAATGTAAAGCTACAATACTGAAGCCGCCAAGGACAAATTTAACTCATGGAACAGAAAAGAGAGAGACCCATGCATACACAGAACTTGAATTATGGCAATGTCAGTAGAAAAAGGGGACTAATCAATGGATGGTAATAAGGAAAAATAAAATTAAGTTCCAGTCTCACATCAAATACAAAAACAAATTTGCTCTACATTAAATACTTGAGTTTGAGAAGAGTAAAAGTTGAGAAGTAAAACTTTTAGATGACATATGGGGTAGATCAGATATATTTGATTTGCCCCTCTAAATCTACCTCCTAAATTCCCCACCTGGCTCTCTCTCCCAGGGATAAGGGCTACCTCCTCCAGCTTCCTCTGCCCTTTGGCTCAGGGTTGGGCTTGGGGATGGAGAATCCTGGGAAGAGACCAAAGGCAGGTGGGGTAGAGTTTAGTTGGCCTATCTTCTTCCCTGGCCTCCCTTACAGGGTTGCTTCAGCCACCCAAGCCCTTCCCCTTCTGAAGACACTGCTCTTCCCAAGGTGTCTGTCTACACAGTCTTTCCATCGAGGTTCCATGGACATTTCCTCCCTCTTCCTTTAGGACCAAGGGGTAAAAACATCTCTCTTAATGGTCCCTAGAGGTTCCTCTGAATTCTGTCCTCACCTCTGGAAAAGGTCCATTAAACTTCTCCAATGTGCACTACCTTTCCCACTGAGCTCCCAATTAATAAAGTAATTCTTGCTGGAGGTGCTTTTTTTTTTTTTTTTTTTTTGTACAGGGGATTGAACTCAGGTCCTTGAGCTTTCGAGCCAGGCAGTGGCACCACTGTGCTTAATCCCCGGCCCTGGAGGTGCTCTTAAAATAGGTCTTCACATTGGGATTCTTGTTCTTCAGGAGCTCTAGGATAATTACCTTGCTCTGGGTGTATGTGTGTGTGATGGTGGGAGGGCAATCCACAGCATTGGGGATTCTATACAAATCCATAGCAGTCAGGGTTATAAACAATGACACAGGTGAAGGGCAGGGGGAGGGGGAGGCACTGGGAGATCAGGGTGTGGCCCTAATAGTGTCTGCAAAGATTGTGAGGTCAGTCAGCATCTTCTCGTGGATCTTTAGAGCACATACAGGAGAAAACAGAAATTAAAAGATACAAATATTCAGTGAAGAATATGCATGGGCAAGACTATGGGTTCAATCTCTACATCTCACACACCCATGTGGGTGTGCACACACACACTTGTGTAAAAGAACTTGTGTGGAAAACCAGAAGGCTCCAGGAAGCCTAGGGTATGACTTTAAGGTCCCAGGGTCAAAGTTGCCCTTGAATGCTCAGCACTTCTAGGCCTCTGACAGTTAGGAAGTTAGGAAGGTGAAGAAGAAGCAGGCCCGGCAGACGTGAAATAGACATAGACATGACCGTGACACTGAACTCTGACCTCTCTCCTCTGAAGAGATGACCCTCCCACCATCCAAGGTCAGAGACTGCCTCCTCTGCAAAAAGCCTTCCCTCAGCTGCTCCTGCCCTTTGCCTCCAAGAGGCACCCACCACCTCACTGCCTGAGCCCATAAGATGTCTAAGACCATAAAACAGTGATCAGGATGGCAGAGGCTCAGGTGCTGCATGGGAGGGGCTGGCCATTGTGTAGGGGCAGGAGTCTGGACAGGGTATGGGAGTGGCTTCTACAGCTGGACAGCAAGGGAGACAAAGTACAATATAAATCAGCCAGATATACAAATGCATGGATGTGGGTGCGTTCCTCACATTCAGGTTATTTAGTATGGACAGGGTGTTTGGACAGTTTGCAGCCCTTTTCTTATTTTTGAGACAGGGTCTTGCTAAGTCACTAAGGTAACCAGGCTGGGTTTGAACTTGCAATCCTCCTGCCTTAGCCTCCCAGAGTGCTAACCTAAGTCTAGAATGAACAAAAACCAATAGGTGAGCGCTTGATACCTTGCACTGCTCTGGGATGGCTTGTAGAGGGCTGGACCCACACCCAGAGTTTCTGAGCAAGTAGGCCAGCAGTGGGGTCCAAGAATCTGCATTTCTTTCTTTCTTTTTTTGTGGTACCAGGGATCAAGCTTGGGTCCTTCTGCATGCGCGGCAGGTAGTGGAATCACTGAGCTAAATCCCCAGCCCAAGAATCTGCATTTCTAACAAGTCCCAATGCTGCTGCCCCTGGTCTGGTGGGAACTCAGGGAAGTGGGAGTATTGGAGGGATCTAATGATGTCTGCCACATTTCTCTGATCAATAAACACATGAAAAGATGCTCAACATCATTAGCCATCAAGGCCATGTAAACTCAGAGCACATTGTGCTGCCACTCTACACCCACTGAGTTGGGTATCATGTAAATGACAGACAAGTGACAAGGGCTGATAGAGATGTGCAGAAATAAGAGCATTTGGCCACTGCTGGTGGGAATGGGAAACGGTGGAGCTACCTTGGAAAACGGCCTGGAAGTTCCTCAAATTGTAAACACAGCGTTACCATATGACTCAGCAATTGCACTGCTAGATATAATCCCTAGTGCAATATAAACATTAGCCCATACAAAAACCTGTGCATAATTGCTCACAGCAGTGTTGTTCACAATAGCCCAAAGAGTGGGAACAACCTAAAGGTTAACTAATTGCTGAATGGACAAAGAAAATATCCATATATTGGTATATCTATACAGTGGAATAGTATTTGCCAATAAAAGAATGAAATACTGATAAATGCAACAACCTGACTGAAACTTTGAAACATGCTAAGTAAAAGCCAGATTTTAAAAATCCACATATGATACGAGTCCATCACATTGAATGTCCAGAATAAGCAAACCTGTAGAGACAGGATGTAGATGAGCCATGCCAGGGGCTGAGGGAGAGGGAGGGAAGAGGGACTGACTGCTATCAGGTACATGGTGGTGAAAATGGCCCAAAGTTAATTCTAATGATGGCTGTATAACTCACGAATATACTAAAACCCGCTGAACTGTACATTTTAAATAGATGAGTCATGTGGTATGTGAATTATAGCTCAACCACACTATTTAAAAAGAGAAGAATGGGGATGTGGCTCAGTGGTAGAGCTCTTGTCTAGAATGTGGAAGGCTCTGGGTTCAATTCTCAGCATCATAAAGCAAGGAGGGGAGGGATTAGGAGAGAGATGAGGGCAGAGAGGGAGGGAAAGAAAGAGAGAAAATTGATATATACAAGTATATAAAAGCCATATCCCCATTTTAATCACATTAGGGTTTTGATCTAGAAGGTCTCCCTAAAGCCTCATGTGTTCAGAGGTTGAGCTTTTAGACAGCAATTTGATCATGGGGTCCTATACTCACCGGTGTATCCACCGAGGAATCCATAGTTAAACGTGCAGTTTGGAGGTGCAACCTGGTCTGGAGAGGCGGGTCATTAGAGCGCGCATCTCCCTCCCTGGCTCCTCCCTTTACTCTCTGCTTCCTGGCCACCCTGACGGGTATGTGTATCAGAGCTGACGGTGTCAACTCTGCCTCTGCCAATTCTGTTACATGGGGCAGAGAAGGAACTAACTGTGGAGTGGCTGTAAGGAGTAAATGAAATCAAGGCCTCTAGGTCAGCTCCTTGCCCACTAAGAGTTTACACACTTGGCGTTGTCACACTATAATCCTCATCATTTTTATCGTCATCCTCATCCTCATTTTCCTTGGGCGGAAGTGATCCTCCACTGCCCAGAACTATGGTTTCACTGGCACCTCTGCCAGACAATTTGCCCATTTTACTGGTACTGTGATTACTGATGAAGACATCACCCTCACTGAAGAGCTTACTTGAGACCAGCTAGCCTGTCTATGCACCTAGACCAGAGTCTGTCCTGATGAAGTATGGCTTAATCTGATCAACATTAAGAGGTAGTTCCTTGGAATAATGCAGAGCTCTCTCCCTTCCTTTTTTCCCAATCATGCATAAGGCAGTAGAAGTACACTATAGTCATTGTGATATATGAAGAGACACTAGGTTGCCCCAACCTACTTTTCTCAAATGCTTTCTCCTTTACCTGGGTTGTAGAACCTAAAAAAAAAATCTTGATTTCCCAGACTCACTTGCAGCTAGCGTGGCCATGTGGCACAATTGTCCTGTGAGATGCAGGTACAAGTCGCTGGGGAAGGTGATCTTTCCTGAATGAAAAGGAAAAAGTCTCACCCTTCTACTTTTTGCCCCTAGTCCTGCCTCCTGCCTGGCACTTAGACATGAGACCTCAAAGTACACCAGCTACCATGCTGCCATGAAGAAGTGACCGCTAGAACAGAGACCTCCTGTTGAGACTAGCAAGGTGGAAAAAGGAGACAGCACCTACACAGCACCAGCCCTGGACAGCCATATCTAGTCTTGGTATGTGGGAAAGAAAAAACAAGCTCCACTTTTCTTAAGCCACTATCCTCTGGTGTTTGCATCTGAATACATTCCTAGTATTATTTACAATGCGCTGAAGTTGGTGACACATGATGTATGCACACAGCATTATTACTCCCCAACAGAAAGTGCACTATCCACTATCAGAAGGGAACTTTTAGATTACCGGTTACAGTAAATTGCAGCAATTTGATAACTTCAAATTTTGGCTCTCGTGGCAGAAAGCAGGGTATGACTCCAAGACTCCACAAACACCCAAAATTCTGACTCCTCCGAAATCCACTAGGGAACCAACCCAGGCAAAATATGGGAGAAGATACTAATAATAGGGGTGGCCACCCACTCTCCCGAGCCAGTGGTCAAAATGTGGACTTCAGGGTCAGGTGTCCACATGGGAAGACAGCTCTCCCTGGGATCAGCATGAAGTGTGATCATCAGTTACAGACCAACTTCACGTCCACACTAACAACAAGGACCCTTTCACAGAAGGCAACATTTACCCTGTGATTCTCACAATAGCCAGCTGCAGAACTCTGATATGCAGTGAGGGCTGCAATCATATTTTACAGATAAGCGATTTGACATCCAGGGATGTTAAGCAGTGCACAAACTGCTGATCAGCATGTAGGCAAAAGTTCTGGGATTAGACCTAAATCTTCTGCTTATGTTTTGGCTACTAGCTTTCTTTGCAAGAGGTACTAGATCAAAATAGTCCTATAAAATGAAAAACACACTGGTCTTTATGCACAATGGAGAAATCTGGCTATTATGAGGTGAGCAGAAGGAAAAAAATAAGCCCACCTTTTGCTCCCCCATTTCTGGAGTTTCCCTAGAATGTCTGCTCTTTAATAAGATGCTTAGTGTTCGTGGAATCTGTCCTGAGTAATACCCAGAGGGAGAAATGGGAAAAGGATAAAAATTTAGTTCCTCGAGATACAACATTTTCTTTTGGGAATGGAATCTATGTGCAAATGTGCATTTGTAGAGAGCTGCTTCATGCCCTGTTCAGGTCTTGAGGCCATAGACTATCTTTCATTAGCATCTCTGTTGCTGCCAAGACACTAACGTAGACAAAATGACTCGACCTAAAGTTTTACTTTCTCTTAACTTTACAAGAGAATCCTCAATTAATTTCAAGCAGGAGGTTCCTCTTTTACATCAGTTGTGGTGGCATGAGTCCCACTGAACACACCAGGCAGGCAAAGGGCTGAGGCAGGGCCTCCCAGGTGCTGATGAATGGAGGGCTGGAACCCAAACCTCACTTGGAGCCAGTAACCAAGCAGCCCAGGGACATTCTAGCTATGGATTGTATGGCTCATCAGTTCTTAGTATGCTTAACTTCTGCCTGTGCCATCCTGAGCTTTTCAATAGCTACACTTTTCCCAAAAGAGACAAAAGATAAAAGAAGCATTCTATCCAAACTCTTCCCCTTGACACCCCTCACTAGCTTTGAACTTCTACTTTAAAAGTAGTGCTGTCCCACTGTGACTCCAGGGCCTGACACCAGGAGGATTATATTTTTCTCTCCTTTGGTGATAATAATCATCATGATAACCAAATAGCATCACCAGTCACACCCACCATGTGTGCCAACTTTGGGACTTGCTCTCTTTTAAGCATTTGGGTATCGGAGGTGCTACTAACTCCCGTTTCATAAAAGGAAGAGCTAAAATTACTCTCAGTAAAGAGGTGTACCATTGTTCATGCCTTCATTCATTAGATTTTAATCTTAGAAGGTCTATTATCTTCCATAAATGTGTGTTTTAAAACTCCTTTCTTCAATGAATTCTCGACTCATTCATCAATTCATTCTTTTCAAAGCATTTGTTTGATTTCAGCTTTTCTCATACAAATGGCTATTTCTTCTGTTTTCTATCCCATTAATGTCCTGTGTCAGAGTCAAAAACTCCTCATTCCATATGCAGGAGGTGAGATACTATCCTGGCTGCTGGACCAAAGTGAGTGAATCATGACGGTGTACATATTTTATCATATTTAGTACACTGTATTTTGCCATCATCTCTTAAAGCACATCAAGTATTTAATTAGTTTTATTTCCTTTCACAACAATGACTTTTTATTTGTTTTTATAATGTAATTAGCGTAATCTCCATATTTGTTTTCCCCTTGAGTCAGCTTAACACATTCTCCTTTTCATTATGAAATATTTTGTTTCCTTCCAAGTTTTCTCCTGACCACGTCCTTACTTTAATTTACTTTCCCCACACAATGTGCTCCTATGATTTTATTTCAGAAAAATGTCACATCTTCCCCTTGGTACTAAGATTCTCTGCTCATTCTACCACTGTTCCTTATTTTAGTTTAACATCCTTTCATTTCTATTATGTGTTATGTGTTCCAAGTTTTATGTCCCTCTGGCACTCATTTTAATAGAAGTAGGAGAATCTATAAATAAAAGCAGCTTCTTAGAATAATGCTTTCATTCTTCTCCTCTTGCCCATCCCCACTTCTGGAGCAAGTGCTACATTTTCAGCAGACACTCTGAAGTGGAGGTTCTCCTACAGAGTCTGATCCCTAAATCTCTGCAGCATCTGGTCTAGAATGGCCCCTGGGGAATACAGGAGGAGGATTCCAACTTAGGATGCCCACCCATTAGGGCTCTGTGTAGACTGGCTCCTGGTCCTCCCCTGCAATTTCAGCAAATCAAGAGAAGCTGAAAAGCCGACACAAAGTCAATAATTCAAATCCTAAAACTAGAAAACATACTGTGGAGCAACACAGAGTAGATAATTAGCAGGCAAGCAGCCCCTTCTCCCACTGGCTTGCCAGGGGTATCTGCAGCAGGCTTATCTCTCCTCCACAGGAAGTTCCCTCAGCTGCTGGGCTGCTCATTTACATATCCTAGGATGAGTCCCCTTGGACTGAAACTTTCTGCCAGAGGAGAACTGGCAAGGGAGGGTCTCAAGGAGCCACAAGAATTCTTTCAGGTGCCAACATGGCCCTAGAACACACCCTACGGAAGTGAGTGTCCCCAAACCCAGATTATATGGGGATTTCTTTTGATGACATTATTTGCTCCATTAAATCTCTAGAAGGCTTCTAATCTTTGTCTCTAAACATAACTTCATGGTTAAGTCTCCAAGGGCAGCCAGGCACTTCTCCCAAATCCGGCCCATTCCCACCACACCCTAAGAATCTTTTCTTTCCACATGTGGTTATGAACATTTTCAGACATGTAGCAAAGCTGAAAGACTTGCTCGACCCTCTTCTACCATCAATATATTCACTAAAATCACTCCGTTACATTTCTCTCTGTTTATCCATCCATCAATCCATTTTATTTTTGCTGCCCTCAGAAGTAAATTGCAGTATCAGTACACATCTCTCAAAATACTTCAACCTATGCATCATTACCAGGAGTTCAATATTTGCTTATGGATCTCTTTTCTTTGAAATAAAATTTACTTGTGATGAAATGAGTGGATGTTATTGTCTATGTGTTGAATTTTGATACATGCACACACCTGTGGAACCCAAACTCTACCCAAGACTGAGAAGACCTCACCCCAGAACTCTCCTGTGCACCTTTCCAGGCAATGCCCACCCCTATAGTTTTCTTCCCCTACAGAATGGTTTGCCAGTAGAACTCTATCAAGGGAACCATCTAGCTGTGGTATAAGGTTTCTCTCACCTGGTATAACGTTTACAAGATTCATCCCCCTTGTGATGTATGCATACCGGTTGCCTGCTCCTTTTACTTGCTCATTGTGTAACTATATCACATTTGTTTATCCATCTCCCCATGTGAGGGCCTAAGAAACTTAAATTGTGACAGACAAATTATATGACCCAGGGAACTCCACAATCTACCAGAGGAAAAAAAGTCCAAGAGAGAACTTTCACCCCAGACCACCCCAGACCGCCGAGAATCTAGCAGAGGGATGGGCAGTCGGATGATCTGCTTTGACTGACAGAAGTAGCACTTCTTGTCCCAACTCTCTCAAAGCCCCATGACCAGGCAAGGCAGCCACAGTACCACTTCTGGGTGGCCCTGGGAAGCCTGGGTACATCAGTCAACATGTCATCAGTTGCCCTGACAGCCTGGTGCAGAAATGAAACTGGACTCAAAGCTAACCTACCTTCCCAGATCTCCAGACAAAGGCACAGCCTTTAAAGTGGATCGGGTAAGCTGGCAAAGAGGACTCTTTCCTTCCGGCTCCGTCCCATTCCTAATGATCTTGAGAGCATCAGTTTCGAGCCCATGGTACACACAGAAACACGGCCCAGTCTCAAGACTCACAATCTAATTCATGCAGCCTACAGCACGATTCAAATAAAACACAGCCACGACCGGGAGAATGGCAGCAGCAGGCAGCGCAAACAAGCTCCCCTGGCCTTGGGGGGAAAAGACCTCCCGATGGCAATGTCCAGCCTTTGGGAGACAGCACCAGGAGGTCAGTGCTCAGGAGGGACCCAGCGGGGAGCTGAGCGGCTGCCTGGCACGAAGACAAGCCCAGGCTGGCACTGCCGTTGGCACAGTCTGAGCACAAAGCACCCTAAGTGACTAATCAGGAAAGGAACCAATTGCTGGAAAGTAGAACCAACTTCGAGTCAGAAAGATAAATTGGCTTTAAGATAGGATTTTCTGTAGCTCTCTGCAACTGCTGAACTTTTGACACAAGAAGAAAACAGAAAACCCTTCCAGGACCCTTTGTGAGTGAATCTCAAAATGGGAAGTGGGAAGACTGCTTTGGTGAGGCTTCAGAATGCATTTACTCAGAATAGGAATGTTTTTAAGGTACAATGGGCCGTTTTGTGGTTTGAGTGCCAGTGCCCCAGCACCATGTAGTGTAAGGACACCTATAGCCAGGGTGGTCACATCCACCTCTGAAGTTTTGTGGGGGTTTTAAGACAATTTTTTGTGAAAAGGAATCAATTCAGATTTATAAGTTCCTGTTATAATCAGATATCAGAAAAAGGGAGAAAAACATATTCTTTGAAAAACAAAAAACACTGAAAAAACTCCAATACTAGAAAGTACCAGTGAGTTCATCTTATACGACACAAAACTCTACAGAAACTACACTCGCAAAATACGCTTTCAGATCTTGTGCTAAATGCAGCATGATGGGCTGTGGATGTAGCTCAGTGGTAGAGCATCTGCTTAGCACGTGTTTGATCCCTGACACCACAAAAAGTCATCAAAAAAATATAATCAAGGGTTGCAAGGGTATTGAACTGAAGTCGTGATGCCTAAACGTGGTTAAACCACTGAAACAAACCCAGTCTCTTGTTTGGGGCTAAGAGTGCCATATTCCTGCATATGAAAAATTAAGAGATGTGCAAAAAAAGACCGTAAATGAGCCAGTCATAAATGGTTGCTCTGATAGCAGGACAGAAACAGTCTCTTTTCTTTTGATAGAAATCGGGCTTTATCAAGAGGAACACTAATTGGAATTTTTGCTTGTTTGCTTCAGTTTAAAAGAAAAACAGCAGAAAATGAAATGTATGTAGACTGCGTGCCATGAAGGCCAAAAATGGTTTTATTTTTCTGTGTTAAAATCTGTCCTCAGACAGACACACCTAAATAAATGTCTACAGGACAAAGAGGCACAGATCCCAGTACATGGGGTCTCACAGACATAAAACCACAGGCTCCTGCTGTGACCCTAGGGAGGACAAATGCACAGCCTAAACTGGAACCGAGGCAGGGACCATGGGGTACACACCTGCCAGACATGATCTATCTTCCTAGCTCAGGACCTCGCAGGCACCCTGGACCCAGCATTCCATACCTGCTTTCTGAATAAAAGCAGTGCCAACGACTTCCCTACTCTCTGATGGTATCGGCCTGTTTGCTGAGGTCTCAACACCCCCAGAATTTTTCTATCTCTGTCCTTATTCTTTTGTTGTTTTTTTGGGGGGGGGGACCACGGCTCTCTCTGTCCTTATTCTTACTATGCTGACTTTTCCCTCCCTTTGCCCCTCCCACATCCCATGGTCCACCTGTTCGGCCCAGCTCAGTGCCCCAAGAGGCTCAGCCCCCCAGACAACCCGCCTGGCCAATGGGAGGCGCCAGAGGAGTCTGCAGTTGCCACAAGGCTCTGCTAACAACATTCGGTTCCCTGTCCCTTCACCCAAGAAGGCTTAGCACAACCACTGCTAGTCCCCAGGTGCCCGGATGCACCTCCCTGAGCCTCGTTTTAGCTCACTCACGGAAGCTGAGTTGCTTCCCCATGTGATATAGATTGAAATACCATGATCCGTGCAGCTCAACCCTGCCTCCCATCCTGTTCCTCCGTCTACAAAAGCCCCGTGGACCTCTCCAGGTCTGGCTCAAATGCCACCCATCACAAGCATTCCCTGAATCCCCTAGGTGAAAAGTGCCCACTCCCCATCACCCTAAAGCATTTGGATCCCAGCTCCATGCTATGTCTTGTCTGCTGCAGCCAAGGGTCCTGTCTTACTCATCTCTGAATTACACAAAGTGACAAGCCCAACGCCTTGCAAACAAATGGCGCTGCAGATTTCCCCTCAAAACACAAGCAGCAAGCAAACAAACCCTCTGAGCCAAGTTCAAAGAAAAGTGACCAAGGGAATAAATATCTGCAGCATATTTTTTACAAAGGAATTAATATCCACAATCTGGAGAGAGCACCTACAAATCACTAAGAGAAAAGACAGATGACTCAACTGAGAAACTGGGCAAAGGTATAAATAAGCACTTCAGGGAAGACTGAAAATGGCTCATAATGTGAAGAGATATTTGACTTCAGCAGTAATCAGGACAAACGCAAATTAGAACAATCTTATGCGTAAGAATTGGCAAATACAACAATGGATCATCTCCACTCCAAATCGAAAACCTCCATGTTCTCACACACTTCTGGGGACAGTGTCAACTGTCACTACCTGGGGAGCCACAGCCAATCCTAACTCACCGTGACATGCACGGACACTCTGAAGCAGCAGTTTCCCAACCTCTGGAGCCAGACCTTGTTCAAACTTGGCCCTGGCACTTACTTAAGGATGATCACTGTGACACTGTTTATTATATGAGAAAACTGGAGGCAACTGAAATGCACACGCACAGGTAATGGTGTAACAACGTATGTCCTATCCATAAAAATACCATGAAGCTATTTAAAAGTATTTAGAAAGGAGGAAGTAGATCTCTATGTACCAGCCAGGAAAGAGTTCTGTGATGGGTAAGGAAAGCTAAGTGCAGAAAAACATGCTTAGATCCACCCAGTTTATGTGAAAAATAAAAGCACCAATACACCATATGCATATAAGTGCACATATACATCTTTTAAGACATAAAAACAGGGCACACATGCACTGAGGTATGAACATGGTTACCTCTAGAGGAAGAGGAAAGGAAGACTTGGGTTTTTTCTCAAATCTCTTTATGTACCTGTCTGAACTCTTACACTGAGGGAGCAATTATATAACACACGTGTACTTTTTAAATAAAAACTTCTCAATAAAATCTTTATGAGTTGAATGGAATAAATGTTACCAATTTGTGGACCCTCCACAAGCACAGTGAGATAGGAAACTCCTTCCCACATGGTCCTGATATTCCAGACCAGCAGCAGCACCTCCACCTCCCCAAGGACTCACGAACAATCCAGTGACCTAAATGTCAGGAGAAGATTAGGCAAATGATGAGCCATGCACGCGATGGCATACTGACTGGCCATTAAAAATTATGACATGGAATAGTTACTGACTTGGGAGAGACAAGTTACAAAACCGTACAATCCAGGTGTCTGAGACATTTGTGTATGGGAATGTGTATGCAAGCATATATATGAGCACACCACACCCACACCCACAGAGTTACAAAAAGATGTGATCCAAATGTTAACAACGATTATCTTTGGGTGGTGGAGTCACGGATGATTTTTGTAGTTTTCCTCGTTCTTCAAACTGTCCTGTACGCATACATTCTTTTTGCATCATGCTGTGAGATGGAGTAGTGCAAAGTTCATAACTAGGCAGTGTCACCCTCTGTGCAGCCTGGGGTCCTCATGAGGTCTCTTCTCTCCTCTGGATTCCTCTTGTTCTGATGTTCACTTCTACAGCATCCACTGTCCTCCCAGAGGATGGGAAACAGGCGCTGGTGGGCTGCAGGATACTCTTAGGTCCAATGATAAAAATGCTGGTGTAAGCCTGGGGATGGAGGGGACTTTTCTAGCATGTGGGAAGCCCTGGATTCCATCGCTAGCAACGCAGAAAAAAAATTCCTGCCTCCATTTCTGCATATAGGGGCCTCTAGCCCAATGAGAAGGGAAGGTCCTTAGGACAGCCACCCTTGAGGTAGCAGGCAGGTACAGGCACCTTCCTGCCCCAACCCCCCTCTGCCTGGACTGCACTCCCCTGCCTGAGCTGGTTACAAACTCCAAGCTGCTGGTTGGCTCAGATGCCACCTGCTCTTTGCAGCCTTTCCTAATAGCGAACAGACACTGTCTCTGAGCAAGGCCGACAGCCCAAATAACCTCTGTTATAGTGCAGTACATGACCTCCCTGCACCTCAGTTTGCTCATCAGTGCAGTGGACTATAAATACCAAACCAGGGCTCTGGGGATTGTCAGCAGTGCTTGGTGGATAGTAAGGACCATGTCAGAGCTGGCTGGGGCAGTCAAGGTGGGGGACTGGAACCCACAGTCTCAGTTACTGTTCTAAGGAAATACAGTCACGCGTCAGGGACAGAGGTCAAGACCTCAGCTGCTTCTTCAGGACTAAGCCTTTCACAGCAAAGACCTCCCACTGAGACCCTGGGGAAGGCTCATGCGTCTTTTCCTCAATCCTTCTCTACCCTTCCCTCCCTCTCTCTGTGCCTCCATTCCTTCCACTTCTAGAGCTTCCCCAGCCATCTCCTCCAGCTCTGTTTTGTACTTCCTTCCTTCCTTCTTGCTCTGGGCTCACCTAGGAGCAAGGTGTGCATCCCTTACTTCAGAGCACACTAGAACAGGCTTCTGGGTTCTGGCGGATCTGCTGGTTCTGCCCTGGACTGGCCACGTGGCACAGATGACTGAGGATGTGCCTTGGCCTTGATTTGCAAGTCCCTGCAGGATTCTCAATCACTCAGCAAGACCTAGTACCGGAAACATGCAGCCCCACAACAGGGTACTCAGAGATGTCACAGGGTGGGAAACTCACATGACATCGGGCTATAAAAAAAAAAATCACAAATATTTTGCCACTCATAAACCCCCTAGAGCTCAGCACAAGAGGAGATCATAAAATTAGCATCTTCCTCTTATTTGTGCTCTGAGGACCATTCATCTTTGGTGAATGGACTCAAAATACCACAGGCCCTGGTATGAAAAGTTTTAAAGGTTTCTTGTTCACTAAACCTACGTGCTAGGGATCGTGGTAGGGACTGAGGGAGCAAAAATGAGTAAGGTAAAGATGCTATAGTCCAGTGGGGAGACAAACAGCCTAGCACGCCACTCTAGCACACCCTAGCATGACACCCAGGCCAGCCCCTCCGGGGAGCTCTGGGAGGACAGTGCTCAACCCCGCCAGGAAGCAGAGAGATCAGGAAACAGCACTCTAGCTAACCCTGAAGGACGGTCAGTCCTCCAGGTAGACCATCAGGGAATGGGGACAACAAGCAGCAGATGCAAAAGAAAGGAAAAGCACACGGCAAGTTTCCAGAACACTAAAAATCTCACACTGCTGGAACAGGTGGTAAAATGAAGGTTTTGAGGTTGAGGACAGAGCTTCGCTCTACAGGAGCCTCTTCGGGTTTCTAAGCAGTGGAAGGACAGCACGAGGTTTGCGGCTCTGATGGACCTTCAGGCTGGTGGTTAGGGAAACAGGACAGAAAGGAGGCAGGAGAAGCAGCGAGGCTGTCATTGGGTTTACTAAAGAGTGTGAGGAGGTAGGCCCATCCCGTGCTGTGGCTTTGGGCAGGGCAACAGGAAAGAGCCAGAGACAGGCTGGCCAGGGCTGTGGCCAACGGACATGGACACAAGGGAAAGGGGCAAATGCAGAGATGTCTGCCTTATAGGCTGGCGGATCAGGACAGAGGCAAGCACAGTTACACACATGAGGGACTTCTACGAAGCTGGCTTCCAGAGAGAGCACCCTTATACGACAAGGTCCATTATCTTCCAAGAGTCGGGCAAAGATCACTGAGGTAACCTGGGCCTCACGCGTTCAAGGGGGAAGCTCTTCTTGATCATTTCTCAGAGTCGTCACCAGGATGTTTTCAAACCAAAGGAAGAAAGAATAGAATCAGGATTTCTTGCAAAAAATGCAACTTTTGACATCAGTCACTGATTTTTTTCAAGCCTGTCGTAGGTGTGGCCCGGCCCATCATACTGAGTGCTCTGAGTCCATCTGGGGCACCTCCTCCCACTGAGAAACGGCTTTAGCCAGCAAGGACTCTGAATGACTGATGGTGGCCAGCGGCAGACATTCAAGAGGCTGGAGGAGTCTGAGAACTGACACTGGCAGCCTCTTCCCGAACCAGCTCAGCAAGGGGTTCTGTGTGCCGTGCGTGCGGCCCCACACAGCCCCACGTCTGGCCAGACCTCAGGACCCTGCGGGGCGCGGCTTGTTTGTAACTAAGCAGCCAAGGGGGAGACAATGAGACTATTTCTTCCTCTCTGCGGTGCCACCAACTCCACACTGAGGCCATTGATGGGCTGGTTACCATGGGAACCTGAGGCTACCAATCCCATCCCATGGAGTGTGAGGCTCCTGACAGCTGACGGCCATTCAGCCCTGCTCCTTACAGGACTGGACAGGGGGCCTTGTGCCTGCCACCAGGTCTTCAAAAGCCTCACAAAGCAGAGGTGCTGGGACATCGGGAAGACCTATGAGTTGACGGGATGACAGGACCCAGGAGGTCTGAAGCTTATGTGATGGGACCCAGGGCACCGGCAGGGTACCTGGTGCTCTCTGCCCAGTGTGGAGCTAACCTGACCAGGAGGGAGTCCTCTCACACAAACAAACACAGCAGGGGCTCCACAGACTGGTGACGAACCTGTGGCACACGTGCCACAGCACGCTGTTTGTTATCATTGAAAGCTCTAAAAGGATTAAGATAAAAAGGCAGTGGGTGAAGAAAGTTCAGTAACTCACACATAAGTGCAGCAGCCTGACCTTACCATGACCTTACACATGACCATCAGCCTCATGACCACTAACACAGAGCACACAACAAACTCAATGAATAAACGTACCCATGTTTCCTGGCCACAGGCTGCCCTGGTATGAGTTCTCAGCCATCAGAGAGGCGATGGAATTGGAACTGATCTTAGAAAACAGTCAGAGGACCAATTTCGCCCCGTTTCACGCAGGAAGCCCAGAGTCCCTGGCAGACACAGGTAAGCCAGCAGGCAACAAATAAAGGGTAACAGACACTTGGGAGCCGAGCAGAAGGGCAGTCTGCTGGGCTGGGAGGTCCAATGGGGGAGTAACTGCAGCTGAGCCAGAAGGATGCGAGCTGGCCAGGAGGATGGGCAGACCATTTTTTTTGTATGTTTGTTTTTTTGGTACCGGGGATTGAACTCGGGACCTTGCAGTCTCGAGGCAGGCAGATGGTGGAACCCCTGAGCTAAAGCCCCAGCCCTAAAGCAAGACTTTCTTTTTTTTTTTGGTACCAGGGATCGAAGTCAGGACCTTGCACTTTTGAGGCAGGCGGCGGAACCACTGAGCTAAATCCCGGGCCCTGGGTAGACCATTCTAGGGAGAAAGGGCAGCATAAGAAAGCCTAACAGGAAGCAAGAGCTGCAGCTGCGGCTGGGGTGAGGGCTGTGGGGCGGGGCAAGAGGTAGGAGGCCAGGGGCTCTCAGTCTGCACCAGGCAATGGCAGGCTGAAGGCAGGGACCTGAGAGCTGGTCGGGACAGTAATGAGAAGGGCTTGGTCACAGATCAGATGGGAACACAGGAGCAGGCCAAAGCATTGGTGGCTCCCAGGCCTCTGGCTCAGGCCCCAGGGTAGAAGGAGGTCTCTTTCTGTAGACAGGAACCCACACGGGGAGATCTGCAGCAAAGCGCGATCAGTCTAGCGGGTAATACGTGGTCAGAGGGACTTGAGTGTGGCATTCTAGGAGGACTGGAAAGCACTGGCTTTCTTTTTTCCATCCAGTATAGAGAGATGTTAGGTTTCAAAGCTGATGAGAAGGAGCCAAACTCCCAAAGAAAGAACAACACTAACCCAACAGGCAGCACTCTCTCTGCGTGTGTGAGCATGCTTGCCAGGCGGAGGGAAGGAGAAAGGGTGGCTGGTAGGGTCCAGGCAGGTTCCTTTGCCACTTATTGCTCCTTTCAGTCCTTGGCCAAGAAGCAGGAACAAGGTCCATCTGTCAAAGTTAGCACAGGCACAAGGGGAGTCAGAGGGTGTGAACTTGGGGCCTGGCCTGTCAGAAGCAGGTTGGATCCCAGGCCTCACTAAACACCATTCAGCAGGCCTGGTACCACTCCCTGCTGGACTGGTGTGAACTCCCCAAGCAAGAGAACCCATCAGGGGAGGCATCAATGGGAACAAGCACACACCAGGGCTTCCGGTCAGTGCCAACACCAAGACATTCCCGAGAGCCAGGACAGAACCAGGCACCAGGGCCAAGTTGGTGGCTACTGGTCACCCCAAGGTCAGGCAGGTGTTTCTGGGCTCCCTGACCCTGTCGACAGTTCCGAGTTTCCAATGTGCTCTCTCGGTTTCCACCTAGAGCAACCCAGACCCTTCCGGGGGATCAGCCAGTGGCACCACCTGCTCAGGCCTGACTCTGATCTGCGTGGACACTGCCTTCCAGGCCTTCCGGGTCCACGCGGCGCAGTCAGCCTAGCCCTTATGACTCAGGAGGGCGATTCACTCAATGCCAACGCTGTCCACTCGGATCTGTGACAGCTCAGTAAAGATGCCAGAAGATGCTTCAAAATCCTAATCTTTCCCTAGTCTGCAAGTTCACACCCAGGCCCTCTCTTAAGTCAGCTGCACACTGCCTCTCGGCTCCAAGCGTCACACCAAGACAGCCTCAGACCAAAAACCAATCTTGGGGACTAGGGCACAGGTAACTGCTATTCTGGGCTTCCCCTTGTCCCTAGTGGGCCCCCCATACTCTGGCTGGAACAAGTTCTGGCCCATTATTTTAACACCTGGTTAAGTCTTCAGCTGGTTTTTTGTCATGAGAACAAGCTGTCTGCTGTATGACAATTGTTCTCTGTTGACAAATGAATTCCACAGGCCCACCTGAAATTCTGGGCCAGGTATGTCCTGTGCAGTACCTATTTTAAGTAAAACTATTTCGGGCAAGTTCAAAATGCCTCAATGGCTCTTGGATCTTTTAGAGCCCTGGCAGCCAGCCTGGCCTTTTATGTTCAGACCCAGAAACAACAAATTAGCTCCATACTCCAGGCAAAGCAAAAATGCAAAGGGAAGTATGGTGTTCAAGTGCTACCCTTCAGATAAACAGCACTTCCAAAAGCCGCAGATGCTGAGTGCTGGGGTGGCGTGCACAACACCTTCTTGCATCCTCTTCACACAAACAACTCGCCTCTTCTCGGAGTCACCAGTGACGGAGGTCACTCTACACAGGGGTCACAGTGAGGGCCCTGTCAGTCAAGACAGGAGTTGAAGAGAAAGAAGCACGTGAGCAGGACAGGGCAATGGCATCAAGCAGCCGTGTGACTTGCAGCTAGGCGTTCCATTCCTCTGGGCCACCATTTCCTTGACAAGTGGATCAGCCAGCCCAGCAGGTCTAAAGCAGGGGCTTCTCAACCAGGGCGCAGGTGCCTGTGTATGCACTAATGTGCTTCGGGTGGTACCCAGCAGCGTGTGTGGTGCACACTTTTCATTGTACACTGTACGTCTGTGTATGTGTGCAGATCCACGTGCACAAATATATACATGTGATATATGCATGCAGGTATGCACACAGACACGCGACCACAGGTAATGCACTCTGATACAAAGAATGTGTCAAGCCTAACCCTACCTCTGGACATAATCCACATATACTCATGTCGGTACCCAGTCACCCCTCAACATCTGCAGGGTATAGGTTCCATGAGCCCCTCAGATGCTGAAATCCACGTGCCTTATATCAAATCATGCACCCTCAAGCATACTTTAAATCGTCTCTAGATGACTTATCACATCCAACACAACAGAAGTGCTAGGTCAATAGTCATTACACTGTATTACCTAGAGAATAATGACAAGGAAGAGTCTAGTCTGTACATGTTTGGTACAGATGCAACTGCTTTTTTCTCTGAAATGTTTTGATCCAGGGTTGGTTAAGTCCGAGGGTGTGGAATCATCAGGCAGAAAGGGCAAATATGTATATGTGAGGAATTCAAACACTACAGGTGAAGCTTATCATTCCACTCCCCAGTTTCTTTCCCTTCTCCTTTCTCAGAAGTTATTACCAACCAGAATCTGATGGGCATTCCTGCAGTGCATGCTTCTGAGTGTTTACTACATCTGTAAGTATCCATAAATAATGCAGTATCACTTTGTGTGTTTTTAAAAGTTTACATAAATACTATTACACTGTACATCTGCAACTTGCTTTTTAAACATTATTTTGGAGATTTATCTATGCAGTTAGTGTCGTGGTTTATTCATTTATAACCACTACATAGTGTACCATGGTGTGACTATTTTGATTTATTTCTCCAATCTTCCATTAATGTATATTTAAGTTATTTTTCCCTTCAACTAAAAAAAAGTCTTAGCCAGATGTGGTAGGGCATGATTGTAATTCCAGCTACTCAGGAGGCTGAGTCAGGAGGATCACACATTCAAGCTCAGCCTAGGCAACTTAGTGCAGTCTTAATTAAAAAAATTAAGAGGGGAGGAGGGCAGGGAGATGGAGGATGCAGCTCAGTCCCAGAGCCCTGGTTCAATCTCTAGCCCCACCTAAAAGGGAAATACATAAGATAGGAAGAAGACAAAGTACCATTATTTGCAGATGATACGATCCTCTACTTACAAGACCCCAAAAATTCCACCAAAAGGCTCCTGGAATTAATAACCACATTCAGCAGTGCTGCAGGATACAAAAATCAACACACACAAATCAACAGTGTTCCTATACACTAACAATGAACTCTGCTGACAAGGAAATTAGTAGAACACAATACCATCAAGAAAAATCAAATACTTAGGAATTAATTTAACAAAGGAAATGAAAGACCTGTACGGCGAAAATTACATCACTCTGAAAAAGAAGATCAAAGAGGACAGCAGAAAATGGAAAGCAGTCCCATGTTCCTGCGTAGGCAGAATTAATACAGTCAAAATGGCTCTACTTCCAAAACTGATATACAGGTTTAATGCAATCCCAGTCGAAATGCTAATAGCATTCCTCACAGATCTAGAGAAAACAATCTTAAAACTCATATAGAACCAAAAGAGACCCAATGCAGCAAAAGCAATTCTGTTTGACACAGCAAAGCATCACAATCCCAGATATGAAGTTATATTACAAAGCTACAATGATAAAAACAGCATGGTACTGGCATGAAAACAGATGTGGAGATCAATGGAACAGAATAAAGGATGCAGAAATGCCAGTCACATTCAGATATTTGCTCTTCGACAAAGTCGTCAAAAACATATACTAGAAAGAAAGATAGCCTCTTTAATAAATGGTGCTGAGAATATTGAATATCTACATGCAGAAGTTTGAGTCTAGATCCACATATTTCACCATGTTCTAAACTAAAATAAAAATGAATCAAAGATCTAAATGTTAAAGTAGAAACATTCAATCTGCTGGAATATAAAATAGGTAAAACTGTTGAAGACACAGGCATAGGCAACGACTCTCTGAACAGACCCCAGTGGCACAAGAAATGATACCAAGAATCAACAAATGGGATCATATCATATCACATTAAAAAACCTTTACAGAGCAAAGGAAACAACCAACAGAGTGAAGAGACAACCTATATAATGGGAAAAAGTATTTGTCAGCTATCGCTCGGATGGAGAGAATATATAAAAGAGTCAAAAAATTAGACCCTTCCAAAATAAAAGATTCAATAAAAGGGGGCAGCTGATTCGGACAGACACTTCTCAGAAGCACAGGTGGCCAGTAAACATATGAAAAAATGTCCAACATCACTGAGCATTTAATGCAAATTAAAACAACACTGAGATACCATCTTACTCCAGAAAAAATAGCCATCATCAATAAATCAAATAACAAGTGCTGACAAGGCTGTGGAGGAAAAGGAGCCCTTCTACACTGTCGGTGGGAACGTGAACTAACACAGCCACTATGGAAATCAGTGTAGAGGTTTCTCAAGACTCCAAAACTAAAAATCCCATGGGATCCAACTATTCTCCTTCTAGGTGTTTTCCTGAAAAAGTTAAAGACATCATATTACAGTGACCCATGCATACCCATGTTTATAGCAGCACAACTCATAATAGCGAAATCTCGTAAACAACCTATATGTCCATCAACACATGAATGGATAAAGAAAACGTGGTACTTATACAGAGTGCAGTACTACGCTGCCTTAAACTGGAGCCATTTGCAGGAAAATGGATGCACCTCGAGACCATAATGTTAAGTGAAATAAATCAGACACACAAGTTTAAATATTACGTGTTTTCTCATATATGGGAAAGCCAAAATATAAATAAAGAGCAAAATAAAAATAGTAGGAAGTAGGGAGATGTTTTTTAAGAAGGAAGAACAAGAGATGGAGGGAGAGGGGAAGAAGGGAGGGGGGAAAGGGACAAAAAAGATCTAAAGAAAAAAGGAAACAGAGCTCTTGCAAATGTGAAGGGGGCAACAGCTGGAGGGAACAGGGTGGGATGGGAGGGGAAGGAAACGAAAGAGTTAAATGAATCATGTCCATGTGCCAACTCCACGTGATGAATGTAATCAGCAAGTACTGCAAATATGTACAAATAAAAATAAATAAAAGTTTACAAAAGAATACATTTTTTAAAAAGCAGTCTGGAAAAACAAAGCAGCAGTCTGGAAAAACAAAGCAGCAGTTTGGCCTGTGACTCCTGACCCATCTTCTCTCCAGGGCAGGAGGGCTCTGTGGTCTCTGTTTTCCAAATAAAATGATCAAATAAAGACTAAAACGTTAAAGCCTCCCTGCACATACAGGTAACAGTTTCTCCGGTACGAGCCTAGACACAGGCAGGCTGTAACACACCCTCCCCAGTCACCAAAAGACTCCCAAAGCACAGGTACTGGTTTCCACCAGCTGCAACACAGCGTGCTCGCTGCTCTGCCTCCTGGCCTCCTGGTGCTAACACTGCTCTGCCCTTGCCAATCCGATGGGTGGAGGCGAAATGGTCTCTCACTTCTGCCTGCAGCTGCCTTGTGAGACTCCCAAAGGCTCAGCACCTTTTCTGTGTAATTGGCCATTTTGGCTTCCTCTTGTGAATTCTCTACTCCTACACTTCCCCATTATTCTACCTGGCATTTATTTTTCTCTCATTGGTTTACAGTTTTTAAAATAACCTATATACTAATCTGTTTGTTACATGTCATAGCTACTTTTTCTAGCCTATTACTGTTAGGATGCCTTTGCAGAATTCAAAAATAGAATTCAAAAGCAAGTAATAAACTAGGAAAAGTAGCTATTTTATTTATTTTTGTGTGTTTGTTTGGCAGTTCTAAGAACTGAACCCAGGGCTTCACAATGAGCCACATTCCTGCCCTCTCTCTTTTTTTAAAATTAAGTTTATTGGTATACGATATGATCACATTCACCACTGGGAACTTGTACCTCCACATGACATATCTTGGTTCTTCTTTTTTCCCCATTCCCCTTCCCTCCCTTCCACCTCTCCACCCCTCCCTATTTACAAAAAAACTTTGTTTCTGTTTTTTCTTTCTTTTCTCACACTTTTTTCTTTCCCTTCTCCCCCTCTCCCACTTCCCCTTTCTGAGACAGGATCTCACCAAGTTGCTATGTTGCCCAGAATGGGGTTGAACTTACAATCATCCTGCTTCAGCCTCCGAGAGTGTCAGGATCACAGACATCCACCACCATGTCTAGCAGTTATTATAATGCATTCTTTCTTTTTGAGATAGGGTCTCACTAAGTAGTCCAGGGCTATCCTTGAACTCACCATGTAGCCCAGGGTGACCTCAAACTCATAGTGATTGTCCTGCCTTAACCTGCCAAGTGCTGGGATTAGAGAAACGGGCCACTATGCCCGGCTATTATTTTAATGCATCATCTCTTCCTTTTTGCATAAGTTTCTTTTTGCACCTTGTATAAGAATTCCTTTCCTCTTCGATGTCATAAAGGTTTACCACTATACTTTTTTATAAAGTTTTATGTACACCCAGGCCTTTAACCCTATCTGGAATTTATTGTGCGGTGAGGTGAGAACCTGTTTCTCCATGTGGAGTTGCTTCTCCCAACTCCACTTGTTATATAAAAGGCCCATCTTTCCCATCCATATGTAATTTTTTGAACACATGGGCTTCCTAGACCTTGCTTGAGTGTAGGTCCCTTCCTCTGAGGAGCTGGACCACCACTAGGCCATTGGAAAACTTGTGATTCCTTCTTCATTCTTCTTTCTCAGACTTATCTGAAGTATTCTTCAACTTTACTCCTCCATATGGACTCTAGAATTTATCTGTGGATTTCATATTCCACATACGATCCTATTGGGGATTAAACAAGAGTATGCAGAGTTAACAGGTTAATTTGGAGGCAACTATGACATTGAGTCCTCCCATATATGTACACAATATATCTTTCTATTTATTCACTTTCTTTACTAAAACCTCCCTTTAAATGTTCTGAAATTTTCAGGGGCTGAAGATGTAGCTCAGTGTCAGAGCACTTGCCTGGCACAGGCAAGGCCCTGCACCTTTCAAAAATATCATGAGTTTCTCCATAAATGTTTCCTTTTTAGATTTATCCCTATAGCTTCTGTCTTATAGCTTTTATGCTAGGATGAATTATAACTTCTTTTGTCTTCTCAGATGCTACTGATGGACAGGTAGCTAGCGATGATCACACGCTCAGATTAGTTCTACTTGCTAATCTCTGGTTCTCCTGGATTCCCCATGTAGCTAGTTATGTTACCTGTCAGTAATGACATTTGATTCTTCCCAGTTTTTATTATTTTATCTTTTTGCATTATCTGGAATGACGACTAGAAGAGCAAAAAGTAGACAGCTTGTCTTATTCCTGATAATGCGTGCTTTTTAATGGAAAGGATCCAGAGTCTGCATCAGGCTCTGAAAAGGATCCCCAATTCAAGAAGGGTGAATAACCACTTTCTAAATTAACTTTGGACTATGTTAAATAAACTGAATTGGGTTACCAGTGGTGTGAAAGAAAGTAACACAATCAAGCAAGGACTTCAAGCACAGCCACAGTCACCAGGTGAGCAAGCCAGGCCTGTGACTCAGGCAGGTACAGAGCACTGCACTAATTGCCCATTAAGGGTTTGGAGAGAGCCACACAAAGGAGACCTCAGACCAGAGAATACAGCAGGAGACAAAGTGCAGGGAGGGTAATTGTCAGAGGTGACACACACGCTTACCGTGTGAACGCCAACAGCTTCCCTCCCCGGCTTCACCCGGTCTACTCATCTATAAATCAAAGCTAATAACATCCACATCTTATTTATGAGTCACAAATTCTCCTGGCTGAAAAAAGGCAATAAGGTTTTTAAAGAGTTCTGATTGAGTGGGTAGAGGTTGGAGAGCTCCAGGCCCTTTCCACATTAGCAGTGCACTTAGAGGCAGGGAGAGAAAAGTTGACTTGGGAATCAAGAGTAATAGCCCCCCTTGAGTAATCACACCCATGTCTTTGAGACAGCTCCTGTCCCCGGCCAGATACCCCTCACTTTGTGAACATCTCGCTGGGTCCCTGCCAGCACCATGCCTCCCAAGCTAGGTGACCAGGGTGTGGGGGAGTCCACCTAGCTGCACGTGCAGAGCTGGGGAGACCCTTAGGGACACCCCAAAGGGTCCCACGTTAAGAGTAAGTACGCAGGGGGAGCCTTCTCGTCCAGAGGAAACACCAAGAAAGCAGGCTTCCTTCTTGAGCTACTCAGTGAGTCTGCCAGGTGATCCAAAGGTGATCCAGATAATTCCGGGTGCTGGGCATTTTTATTTCCAGGGACAGGAATTTCAAGGCGGGGGGGTTAGAGCCTCGCTGCCTCTCGAAATGTCCAAGACCTCACAGCCCAACTTCAGCTCCCTTCTGCTCACTTCATTACGGGATCCCCCAAGCCCAGGCACTCCGCCTCTTAGCTGGCACTTTTGGCTGAAGAGCAAGCAGCAGAGTGTGGCAGGAGTCAGAGCCCCCAAGCAAACAGGAGGAGCACCTTCTTCACTCAGCCCCATCAGCCACATAAGCCACACAGAGAAAGTTACCACTGCGCAAAGGCAGAACCCTCAATCGCAGGGCATTTGAGGGGACTTGAGTGGCTCAGATATATTTTTCTTTTAACAAAAGCCGCGATTGTGTTTTTTCAGATACACTCTGACCCGCTTTGTGAAAGTGATCTCTCAGGGTAGAACCTGCCTTCCAAGGAGGCCCCACACCTCTCATCCACAGCACAGCACCGCTTGGAAGGAAGAGGATGTGTCCTTTAGATCAGGGCCCACTGCCCTTTGCTGGCTTGTCAGGGGTAATGATGAAACTAAATTTACCGCCATCTGGTACCTGGGTTGGAGTTAGGAAGCAGTGCTTCGCTTGATCTTCCAGTGTGCAGTTGGTGGGCTGAGGTGACCCACACTCCAGCCTGCAGAGGTGCCCACATGGGCCATGCATGGGGATCACCCCTCCCACCGCCCCTCCACAGGGTTTCCAGGCAAAGGGGACAGCCCTGGCAGTCCTTTCCAGCCATGCCGCCTTCCAGGCCAAGGCTTGACCTCTTCTGCTAAAGGACAGCAATGGTGACAGTGAAGGCCACAGGGAAGGGGGACATGCTCCTGCCTCCCCGACCAGCGCTTTGCTTCCATACATCATTGTGTCCTCCCAGCAACAACGCCCAGTAGCAGTACCACCAGACCTACGGATGACGGAGCAAGGGAAATGACTTGACTAAGGCCACACAGCAATACGCAGACAGCTGCCATTCAAACTGTTGCCTGAGTCCAGATACAACGCATCTTCCCTCCGTGCCTAGGGAGATTTAAAGGAGGAGCGGAGCCCGGTGTGCCGGTCCCTGGACGCGGCTGCTGGTCCTGCAGTATCCTGAGAACCTTCCCGACCCAGACTCAGCTGCCAGGTGCAGGCACTGGAGCACCCTGCCACCAGGGAGCCGTGGACCCGGAGGAAAAGCGAGACCAGAGACTGCAGACCACTCGCTGTCACCTAACCAGAAGCTGCCGCCCTGGCGTGCACATCGGGCCGGGGCCCTGGGTCGCCATCGAGGGTAGAAGGGCCGGCGTGGTGGACCGGGGTTCGGAGGCTATGGAGCGCTCGGTGGATACCGAGGGTGGCACGGATGGTAGAGCGCGAGGGTCCGGGCAGCTCCTGCTCCCGCGCAGCCGGGCAGGTGTCCGCGCCCCGGCCACCTCCGAGGCCACACTCACTTCCCACGCTGGAGCCGGGCGGCAGCACCTGGGGACCGAGGGCCACCCGGTCCTCATGGTGGGGCGCCTCCGTGGCCCCCGAGGGCGCGCTCCGGGGCGCCTTCCCACGCAGCGGGAGCAGAGGCGGCGAGGCGGCCCTCGCGCGTGCCCGCGGCGGCCGGGAAAGTTTGGGCGCGGGCCGGGCCGCACTCACCTGGCCCAAGTTGAGGTAGCCGTGCGCGGCGGCCATGCGGTCGGCGGCGGCCGGGCCGCCCAGCACTTGCACTGCCCAGTGGTTGGTGTAGACGGGGCGCGGCGGTGGCGGCGCGGAGCAGGCGGTGGGCAGCGCAAGCAGCAGCAGCCAGCGCCAGGCGGGCGGCGCGAGCGGCCGGAGCCCGGTGTCCCCTGCGTCCCCCGCGTCCCCGGCGGCGGCGGCGGCCCGGGGCGGCGGCGGCCGGGGCCCGGGCGCGGGTGGCGCGCGCGGAGGCATGGCAGCGGCTGCTCGCGCGGCGCCCAGGCGGCGAGTGCGCCGGGGGGTGGGGTGTCGCCTTTTAAAGCCGCTCCGCGCGGGGGAAGCGCCGCCGCCGCGGGCGGGAGCGAGGGAGGAGGAGGAGGCGGCGGCCGCGGCGCGTTCCCGCCCGCGCGTCCCGGTGGCGCCCTGGGCTCGAGCTCTTGCGCCCCGGAGCTGGGGCCCGCGATCAACCCCGGCTCGCGAGACGCCCGCCTCCAGGGAACTTCTCCGCAGACTTTTGGGGCCCTCGGGCCACAGGGCTGCCCGGAGCGGCAGCCTCCGCAGGCACGTCCGGCAGGGAGTCCGGAGGGCCCTGCCCAGGGCTCATAGGTGAGTCCTCCCCTCCCGGACCTGGCCAGGCCGACGCTTTCCCAGTGCCCGCGCACCTGGGGGCTGCGCCCGGGGGTGTTGGCCTTCCTCTAGGGCAGGCAGCCTTCCGGCCGCAGAGGACTGGCAAGTAAGTGTGCAGGGTCCTAGGGGTAAAGCTCTCAGGAAAGCCCTCGCATGTGGGCGCCTAGCAGGGCTTAAGGAGACCCAGCCCCGAACAGGGTGTGTACGGTGAATCCCCAAGGAGGACTTGGCCTTTCTGTGATCTTGGCAAGCCCTTACCGAGAGGGCGCTCCAACTGTAAAGTGGGGGTCACAATGCTACCTACTCCCACAGGGCTGTTTTCAGGATGAGGTCAGCTCCTGCCTTGTAGTCAGCTGCCAACAACCTTTTGTTTTGATGAGCCCAGGGCCTGCCACGTGGTAGGTGTTCACTAGATTGTGTATACTCTTGAAAGCACCCTCTGAGCTGGGACCAACCAGTGGGAAAGTGAGTTGAATCATCCTCGCTCTGCCGCCTGCAGCAGCCTGGCATCCAGTAGACAATTATTTGGAGCACCCTGGAGAGTGATGGACGGGTTCACACCGTGAACAGGCAGTGGCAGGTGAGGGGGCCTCCGAGGGCTCTTCTCTCTTCCCTCTTGGGACCCATTGGTCCCAGTTGGCCCCATGCAGAAAGCAAACAGCTTGAATCATACAGGAGGCAAAAAAACAAAAAAGGCAGAGCAGGCCTGAAGTGGGAAGAAACTGTTCATCTGATGTTCAGAGCCAGGAGCAGTCAGGTTTATTCCGGGGCTGTGCAGGGTTTTCACTTGCTTGAGTCTGTAAAGTAGCAGGTAGAGGTGGCTGCCGGGGGCAGGAAGGGGCAGAGAGAGGACACGATCTGCAGAGATGGCTACCTGAGGTCCTTTTCAGCTCCAGGAGTCCTGGGGTTTCATAACCCACATGATTCATCCGATCAGCAGGTGAGTCACCCTAATAGAGGTGGGAGAACGGGAGGTGTGGTAGGAGGCCCAACCCAGACAGGCCAAATCCCTATTCCCAAGGGCTTCTGCCAGGGGCTCCTCTTGGAACCTAGGGATCTGTGTCTCAGTGGCCTTCCCTCTTCTGCACCAGCCACACCTTCAGTGGCTTCTCTTCCCTGGCCGAGTGGGGTCATCTCCCTGGGCAGTTGCTCCAGACCTACCCCAGGCTTCAGAATACAGGCTCCTTGTGTCATGGCTGGATGCTCGCCAGCACCTGCCCTCTGGAAAGGCTTGAGGCCCTGACGCAAACTGGCCAACCCTAGAGGAGAACGTGCCACACCTGTTGGGCACAGACAATACCCAGAACCCTCACCCTTTCCCTGCCCAGCCACCTGGCCCACAGTGAAGGGACACTGTGCTGAGTTGGGTAGAGTTAGAGACCTTGCCCTGTCTCTTTCCAGCAATCCATCTGGGCAATATTTGTCCTCTTTCTGCCCCTGGTTGGCCAGCCTGTCACTCAGATTCATCCCACATCCCATGTTGCACTTATTTAATATGTGGCCCACTCTAAGATATAGCCTACTCCACATAATCCATGTGATGATGAAGTGGCTCGTGCCTCCCAAGAGGGTACTCCCATGACAACAGTGATTTTGACAGGCAGAGATAAGGGTTTTTCCATAATAATTTGGTAGATCAAGGGATTCAGTGTACTGAACTGAGAAGAGACTAAAACACATCTGAATTTTTATTTGGAGAGATCTGAATTTATTTTATTAATAAGCTTGGTCCTCTTCCTCTGGGGATAAACTTTCCACGTGTGGTAGAAGCGCCTGGGCTGTAGCTTGCCTCCAACATTGTAGGAAGACCAGCTTCCTCAAATCAGCTTCCTAAATCTAATTGCCTCCTGTGAGTTTCCTATCGATTTACACTAGGACAGGATTAACTCAATCATGGTACCAGCCCTTTGCATTGCGATAGGATCTGTAATAAAACTTGGCTCCTCCTCTTGAAGGGAGGGGATTTATTACCCACTCTGGCTGCCGCTTACCAGCTGGCCCTGGAGGTCCACACCACTCTGGGGTAGGGGGCCTGCTGCTCCCATAGACTGAGGTAGGCAGCCTGGGAAGGGACAAAACATGGACCAGAAAGGTGATTGGAGCCTGGCTGTATCTCAGGAGCCAGTAAATGTAAATAGAGATGTGATATGCATGCTAGAAAGTTCCCAAACCAGCAAAGAGGTGGAGGAGTTGCTGGGCAGCTGGCAAACAATGATGTGCTCTTCTACCCAGGGCTGCTCCCTTTACAGCAAGTACAGGGCTGCCCAGCTGGGGCCTGGCAATACCCATTCAGCCAACGCCACTGGACAGTCAAAGATTTTGCACAGCCTCTATCTAGTGTACTTTGAAATTAAGTTTGATTTAGTTACCTAAATTTAGGCAATAAACACTTTGCTGAAAAACTGTGCTTTTAAGAATGTGCTGGTTTCAGTGGCCAAGGTGGGACCTCAAAGAACATCTGATGGGCACCACGTCTGGAGAAGTTTCGCCACATCACTTACTTCTGGGCAACCTCGGGCAAGTTCTTCGTCTCCTTCTGTTGTCATCTTGCAGGGTACGGTGAGGACCACAGGAGGTGACTGGTGCAGTTCCCCTGTCCCGTGCCTGGGGACCAGTAAGCGCCGCAAAAATGGTGGGCACCGGGGCTGCAGGCTCAGTGCCTCTGTGGAGCTCACAGCTGTGTAAAAGTAAAAAATGGAAAAAAGGCCGGGGATATAGCTCAGTGCAAAGACCCTAGGTACAATCCCCAGTACTGGAGGGAAGAAGACGGGGTGGGGGTCTTGGGAAAACTACTTTTCTTGCAGAACCATTATCTTGGATCTAGCAGTTGTGTATTCAGTGTCCCATCCATAAACTCCCAGGTAGAAAGTTGGTGTCAAACACGGAATTTAGGGGCAAAACTCTCGATGAATAAGAGCTCTGCATTTCATCTCACTTCTCTTTTTGCCCTAATTTCCAGAAGACTCAGAGCTACACATAATTGTTTATTTTCTTCCTGCTGTAGCACTTGCCGCATTTTTGGTTACAAAATACTAGAATGCCCAACTGACAGGAGCACCAGCAATCAGGACAGCTCATTAGTTCAAGCACAGGAATCTGGGGGTAGGGGGGTCTGAGGTGGTTCATTCAGCACACAGGCAGACCAGGACTCGGCTGCTTTCCTATGCTCTGTCTCAGTTTCCCTCCTATTCCTCGATGACTCCATGGATTGGAGTGCCAGACCTTTTCAAGACAGGAGGAAAGGGAAGGAGCAACCTTCTGTCTCTTAAATGTCTTTTATCTCCTAGATGACATACCCCAAACTCCCAACCCGCTTCCTCTCAGGCTCCACTGACCAGAACTGGGTCACGGCCCTCCCTCCATAGTGATCGAATCATTGACAACACAGGCAAGGTTACCCAGGCTGCTTTGGATCTGTTTTGTTGTCCTCCTGGAGAAACATTCCCCCAACACAACGCTGCCCCAGATTGAGCAAAACCAGGATTCTGCCAGTAGGAGGCAGCTCCAGGAAGGCTGCTGGGTGGGTCCCCAGTGGCCCAGCCCCTCCTCTTGTCTATTCTGTTGTATCGCCTTCATATGGATCCTGGTAGGCACACAGCAGACCCCAAATGTTATTGAAAAGGGGAAAGGAAAGGAAGGAGGGAGGGAGGGCCAAAGGGAGTGGGGAGGAAAAGAACAAAGGAAGGGGAATAAGACAGAAGGAAGGAAGGCACAAGTATTACTTAGGATGCATTCAGTAAATTAAATGCCAACCCAAATCAGCTGTAAGCAACTGCAGCTCTCACCTTCCCCAGTTCCCCCAGCTCCACACCAAGCAGACCACTAGGATCCAGTTGCGTTTTACCCCCTTCCTGTGTGAAAACATTCCGTGACTCCAGGGTGGGCTTCAAGCTCACTGCCTGAGCGCTCTCCCGAAGTGCGAGGGGGTGAGGGACTTGGGCTCCCTCCGCAGGGGCGCTGGCAGAGCAAGGCTGGGAATGGAGTGGGAAGGGGGCACTAGCAGTAACAGTGGGAGAGAAGAGCTGGAAATTTACTCCTCGAACAGAAGAATAGTTCTGAGAGGCTGTGTATGCCGGTAACCGATGATGGGGAAGATGCCACATGCCTGTGTAAACGAAGTGGCCTGCTGGGGCTGAGCAATTGGCTGTTCAGGCTCTTCCCAGCCAGGTCTGGGGCCTGTGGCCTCTCTTCCCGCAAGGAAAGAAGCCAGAGGGCGCAAGCACCGTGCTGCTCCTCACCTGCCCAGGTGCCCAGGGAACTCTGTCCTCTGCAAGATCTTGTTCTGGCAAGATCCTGGCCCTTCCATTCATTCATTTCTAGGTCCTTTCCCTCAGCCGCAGAGCCCCCTGCCCCGAGCCCCAAGAAAGCTTCCAATCCTTCCTGCCCTTTCAACCCACCACGCTTCCCCCTCTCTGTTGCTCTTCTTGCCTTGGCCGCAAGGCTTCTGGAAAAGGTCCTAGCCCTTCATTCTTCCTTCAAGAGTCACGCCATACCCAACTCCCCATGCACCCAGCACTGCACGTGCGTGGCTGGATGCAGGTGGAGAGGAAAGGAATCCACCCTGACTGGCCTCCTCGATAGAGATTCACAGACGTTCGTTGTTCCTCACCTCCCGCGGTCACACCAAAGTCCCACTCTTCTCATTGACTCTTTCAGCCCCTCCTCCAGCCCCACTTCAGCTTCCTTCTCAGGGAGACGCCTCCCCCTGTGCCTCCCCAGCGTTGCTGCAGGTGGCCGTGGGTCCTTGCCTCCCCAGGGCTTCCCCCTTGGCTGGTTCCAGCTTCATCCCAATCCAGGATGCTCCTTTCTCCGTAGTACCTCTTTCGCGCTCAGTTATTTCCACGCACTCACCAACCCCTCTCCGCCACGGGCCACGCTCTCTCCAGCTACTCTTCCACTGCGTCTGCCTTTTATAGCAAAACAAGAGTTGTCTCCACCCACTTGTCAGTTTATCTCCTCTTTCGTAAACTCACTTCCACAAGCCGCGCCTCACCATCCATGTGGCTCTCATCAGCCATCACCAGCAGCCTGGGTGGTGCTGACTCCAAGGACGGTTCTCAGCGGCTGTGCTAAGAGGCTTTCCTGCAGGGTTGGCGCGGCCGAGCGCCCCTCTTCCCCGAGACTCCCAGCACCCGCCTCCGCCCCACCCACTTTCTCGGGTCTCCTCCTGCCTTGGTGGTTGGTGCTCCTCAGTCTCCATGGCTGCACTGCATTCTCGCTGGTTCTTGGGCTTCTCTTTTCTTTCCATTCTCATCTCCTGGTGGTTCCAGCATCTTCATCGTGTTAGGTACCCACCACAGACCGGTGGCTCCCCGTGGGTATCGCTGGCTTTGACCTTGACCCTCAACTCCAGACGGCAACAATGTCACAAACACCCAGTTCCTGATCTTCCCCCAACGCCCTCCCCAAACTAGCCCCCCATAGTTTCCGTATGGTTGCAGTGTGTCCCCCAGAGGTCCATGTGTTAGATATAATCCCCACTGTGAGAGGTTAAAGGGGAGGAAATCTGACCCAGCTCTGGTGCTCCGAAGTGATTAGAATTAGATAAAGTCCCTGAGTTGGAACCCCATGATGAGACAGTGGTGAGCTCATAAGGAGACGGAGAGAGACGAGACACGGCCCAGTGACCCCCTGTGCCATCCGGGGTCTCTGCCAGCAGCAAAAAGCCCATCACAGCTGTGGGCCCTGGACCCTGCACCTCCAGAACTGTGAGCCAGAATAAACCTGCTTTCTTCATGAAGTTACCCAGCCTCCGGCAGGTGTTTCGCTGTAGTATCACAAAATGGACAGACATGCCGCCCTGCCCGGCGCAGTAAACGCCAGCCCCATCCTCGCGTTGCTCAAGCCAGGGCCTAAGGTCATCTCAGTGCCCCCCCGCGTCCATCCGTGCTGTCAGGGAGTCTGGTGGCCAGAGTGGCTGCCTTTCACCGCGGCCCGCGCTATGCCCGGCGCAGTCACCCCAGCTGGTGCAGCTCCGTGCCCCAGAGATGGCGCCTGTCCCCGCCCTCCCTCAGTCCTGCACCCAGGATCACACGTGGCGGGAGTACAGCGAGCCCTCCCTTGGCTCAGAATTGCTCCCCACTCCAGGCCCTCACAGCACGAAGTCCTGCCCTTGTAAAAGCCCCCATGGTCACCCCCTTCAGATGCACACAGTGGAGCCTGTCAGATCCAGAAGAGTGTTGGACTGGGTGGTCAAGGGTTCCCAGAGGAAGTGACCCTCAAGCTGAGCTTGAAGAAATGAACCCAAAAGAGCCAGAGAAGTGGTCTGTCAGGTCTAAGGAAAAAAAAGAATCCACACTAAATATTTACGTTGGGGGAAATTGATGATCCAGTGTCAGAGAAGGAACCTGAGGATAGCAGAGCCTGTTCCTCTCCTGACTGAAGATGTGGCCGACCACCCAGCAGTGGACCCACATGTGCAAAGGCCCTGCAGCAGGTGGAAGCTTGGTGTGGTGGAGAGATAGAGGGAAGGCAGAGTGGCAGGGGCACCAAGAGTTAAGGGAAAGTGGTGGGAGAGGGGACTGGGGACTGCCAGAGACCAGGCCCCTCTCTGTCCAGCCCAGGTCCTCCTCATGCACCCCCAGCTGTCCCAAGGACTTCCCAGGTGGCCTCTGGCTCAGCACACTCTGGCTGTCCCCAGCTCCCATTCCCAGGCACTGCTGTGAGCCTGCCGGAACCATCCTCCCAGCTGGTGCAGACGCTGTCTTTTTAGCTCTTCCTGCCCCTCCAACGGGCTCATGGCTGCTCCCAGGCAGGCTGTTCAGGCCTGGCTGCCTCGGAGTCCTTTCTCGGCTCCCTCCCCCACGCTCGATCTTCCCTGCAGGCCACTCGAGGTCCCCTCTGGGAAGCTTCCTGCCCCACAGCTGGACTCTCCTTCTTTGTCCCAGGCCAAATTGCTCACCGTGGCCATATTGCCTTAGGTTTCTGGGCCCAGCAATGATGAGGGGTGATGCCTGACTGGTAGTGAAGTCTCCCACCCCCATTCCTCATGATGGAAGGTGACATTTCCAACCCAGTGATCTGGCTCTACCCCTGATCAAACAAGACAGAATTTCTGATGGAGCATTCTCCCACAAAGGCCTCTTCCAGGCTACGGTCTCTCCCACCATTGGAAGAGCTTTCCAAGCAGAATGCCCAGCAGTGGGCCAGCATGTGCAAAGGCCCTGAGGCAGGAGGAAGCTTGGGTTGCTGGAAGGCTAGAGAGTAGGCAGTGGCCAGGGGCATTGACAGTAAAGGGGGCACAGTGCCAGGGGTTGGCTAGGATGGTATCAGTGGCAAGGCTATGAAGGAATGCCACAGGTTTTAAAAAATGTGTTAAAGCTTTGCTATTCCTCAGAGGTATAATGGCCAGCTGTAATCCTGAATGTCACTCCCTCCAGGTTGTCTCTTCTGTGTGGGATGAAAGAGTCAAGCACAGAAGATCTATTTGTACCTAGCTAGCAGCCAGAAGCAGCCTCTAAGAACACAGTCCACAGGCAGGAAGATTCTGTCTCTGGGCCTCAGTTCATTCTGAGCACCCCTCTGTCCAGGGTGGGAGCGGAAATCCTGAGCAGGTGCTGTGGGAGCACAAAGAGGTTCAAAGCCTAGGTCACTGGGTTAGGTGAGAGAAGGACAGAAAGAAGATACGAGAAAGAAAGAAAGAGAGAGAGAGAGAAAGAAAGAAAGAGAGAGAGAAAAGAGAAGGAAAGAGAGAAAGAAAGAAAAGAGCCAATCCTGGGACCCAAGTCTCCAAGACACAGAAGCACGCGTTTGCTTCTCTGGGCCATGGGGATTTTCTGCTGATTTTTCAGAACTTCCTGCAGGGTCGCCTTTAGCTCAGGCCTTGGCTGCATGTGGAATCCAGCCCAATACTTGCTGCCTGAGTGACCTTGGAGAGCCCTTAGCCTCTGCCTTAGTTGCTCTGCAGTGCACGAGACTAACAATGGTTCCTCCTGGTGGGGAGAGGGACCCGGCAGCCAGCAAGCTGCCACCTCCCGAGATGTGCATCCTGGGTTTGGCAGACGCCGGCAAGGGCTGTAATGGCAGCAGAAGAGTGACCCATGTGACAGGTGCAGGAGGGGCCATGCCCGGTCACATTTAGAGCTTGCTAAAAGCTCAGTGGTTCCTGCTATCTTCCTTGGATCTATGAGGTGATTTAGAACTTCCAAAAATACTCTTGAGGCTTTTTATGTCCCCGGTATTATTTATAGTCTAAACTCCCCCCCAATCTCCAACCCAGCCTAAATCATTCCTGCTATGTATTTTTTGACATCAAACTCAGTAGCAGCAGGGAGAACATAGCTGCTCAATGGTACCACCTGCGCCCCCAGGAAGCCCCTCCGTCTTGTCCTTCAGGATTGACACCCACCAAGTCCTTCATCCTTTGAAGGCTGTGCCACACTGAACCTCACAGTCGCCTGCCACAGGGTCCAATTCCTGGCTCTCCAATGATGCTTCAGATTCCTGCTCTCCTATGTTGTCATCTCTCAAAGGTTAAACATTTGATAACCAAACATTTCTGTGGCTCAAATGATTTTGTGTCTGGCCCTCTTCATTTGGATTGGGGATAATTCTCTCACTCTTTTTTCTTTCTCCTCTGAGCTCTTTCTTCTTCCATCCTGTAAAATGGATCCTGTGTTAGAAGTCAGCTAATGGATCATCATGCTCCCTCCTGAGCATGGACCGGCCACAAGTCATGAGTGGTCACTGTCGTTAAGAAGAAAGCCTGATCCTCTCCCCATCGTTGGTGGATGGGAAGCCTGGAACCTTCTTACTCACTGTCTCTTCAGCAAAGCTCCTGAGGACTTGCCACAGTGCCCAGCAGGATCATCGGACAGTGTGATGGGAAGTGACACTCCAGTCCCGTCCCACGGCATGGGAGGGAATGGTCCAAGCAGAGCTAACTGCCTGGGCAGAAGCCTGAGAGGCAGAGCAGCATTGTGGTTAGTGGAGAGGTTCTAGAGTTGACATCCAGGTCCTTGTCCTCCTGTGACCTCCGCTGGGTCTCTTAACCTCTCTGGGCCTCAGTTTTCCCAACTGAGCATATAATGGCCATAATATTTGTGTCCACCTCAAAGAAATTAGTGGAAAGTGCTCCAACTTGTGGCTGCCACTTGGACAGCGTATGTAAGGTGTTAACCGTCACCAGGCCAGAGGTGCAGCTGTATCTGATCACTGGTTGTAACACAGATGGCTCTGGACATGTGGGTGTTTGCAGATTCATTAGCACAGATGTGCCCTGGGCCCAGGGCCCGGCTGCCCTCCCTCCCATCCCAGACCTAGAAGGACCACACAGAGGGGCATCTGGCCCTTCCTGATGTACCTGATGCAGAGGAGGGAAGAGCAATGGCAGGGAACAGGAGAAAGGAGCGGGGTGGGGGTGGGGGGAATCTCTGGAGCACTGAGTTCTCTGCAAGACTTCAGTGGCCCTGGGTTGTGGTTCTTGCTCCTCCTGTTTCATGGACAAGAAAGCAGATGGAGGAAGAGCCTTGCCTAAGGCCTCCACCTGCCTTGGGAAGGGAGCTGGCAAGGTTCTGGTGCAGGGTAGAGTGGAAGGCACAGATGCGGGAGGCTGAGCAACACCCGGAGTCCCATTCGTCCTGTGCTTGAGTGAAGGTGGAGGGACCAGCGGGTGGGACGGAGAAGGAGGCAGAGTTCTCCGCAGCCTGGCCGGTCACCAGAGTCCTTCTCTGTGTCCCCTCCTGGACTGCGCTCCCCTGGAGCTCCGGGGGACCAGCAGGCCAAAGTGCTGCCCCTTAAAGGAGACAGAGAGAGAAGTGCTGGGTGGGACCTGGAGCCCTGAGACCCCACCTGGGAACCACCTGGGGCTGCAGAGCTAGGGGCTGCCTGGACGCGCTCTTATTTATTTCTTGTCCCTAGTACTGCAGGGCGAACTTGAGGTCTCCACACTTGAGTCAGGGGATGAGCTGCATCCCCAAACCTTTTTATGTCTTTCTTTTAAAGTTTTGAGACAGGGTCTCCCGCGGTCACTAAGTTGCTCAGGCTGGGATAGAACTTGGAATCCTCCTGCCTCGGCCTCCCAGAGTATGGGGATTACAGCACACCCTGCTCCTGGCTCTTTGGCTGTCACACTTCCAGACCCCTCCTACCAGGATGGCTGGGGACAGAGCCCTTGGGAACCAGTCCTTGGGGTGAGAAGTCCCTGGATGCACCAGCTCCTTCGCCGCCTGCTCCCAAAGGCAGCACCATGACCTGGTGTGATGAGATCCATTCCCAGCTGCTCCTTGGGTCCCTCCTGAAGGACAAATCTGTCTACCCAGGGTCCAGAATGTCCCCAGTGCCTGCCCCTTTCATATGTTTAGAAATCAAGCCTGTTTCACCACCGGCATTGGGAGTTGAATTACTCCTTTAAAAAAGAAAAAGAAATCTTCTCTCCAGAGCAGCATTTGGATGCTCATAAGCTCTGCCATCAAATATGAATATTCTCCTAAAAATAAAAATTATGGTACACTTAAAAGGGGGCAGGTTATGTCAGCGTTGGTGATACGGCAATGTATTACTGTTGACCAAAAAGACGTCTCTAATGACGGGGTGAAAGCTGGCCTGGAGGGCTGTAAATTACGAGCCACTCTCTCCCTGGCAGGAATGAATCCTCCTGTCAGTCAGCACGCTCCCGCTCCCTTGATTGTCAGGCAGGGAGAAGGGGGGCAGGAAGAGTCAGAATTTCACCTGTCGTGGAGAGTGCTGCTCAGCCCACGCAGCTCCGCGAGGACATGGCCTGTCCTCTCTGACAGGAGGGCAATAACAGCTACAGGACCAAAAGGAAAGCAGAGTTCAGTGGGTAAGGAGTGAGATCAGAGAAGGAAGCCTGATCAGAGCTCTGATTTGAGGGAGCCACCCTTCGCCTCTTTGAGCTGTGTTTGTTTCCCTTGCCTGAAAAATGAAGGAATTGGGCTAAGAGGGTGAGCTCATAGGTCAAACCTCTCCCACAGGCCATGTGCTGACTGGGGGGTGCTGAGCTTCCCATGCTGGCCAGCATTCACGAAGAGTTGGGGGCTGAGAGTGATTACACACCTGTAATCCCAGCTACTTGGGAGGCTGAGGCAGGAGGATCTCAAGGGCAAGGCCAGTATAGCAAGATGCTGTCCCAAAATATAATATTTTAAAGGGCTAGAGAGGCAGCTCAGTGGTAGAGCACTTACCTAGCATCTGCAAGGTCCTGGGTTCTATCCCCAGCACTGAAAGAAAAATAAAGTTGGGGACATCTGTCACAGAGGCTTCCTCTACCTCCAGGAAGCAGAACTCAAGATTCCCAGGACAAATCCAAAAGTTCCAAATTCAGTGAAAACAGCACCAAATCCTGCTCCCGCCTGACCCCAACCCCTGTCTCTGGCAAAGTTGCCTCCAGCAAAGCCCTACCTCTTCCTTTCCAGTGGACCCCTCCCCCTCCCCCCCTCCCCCCAGCCATTAACCCTTCCCTGGGTTCAGCTTTTTAAGCAGCTTCACTGAGACGCACCTGCCACATCCAAACAGATGGTGCCACCCTGGGTGAATACTGTGGGCAAATGCTGGGCAATAAATACAGACACATAAATGGCTGGTTTATGCGAATAGTTGTTACAGAATAATTCAAGGATTTACTTGGTAGGCTTGCCAGGTAAATACTAGCTGCCCAGTCAAATTAGAACTTCAAATAAACAGTGCAAATGTGCTTTAGATGGAGTCTTACTATGTTACCCAGACTGATTTCAAACTTAGATGATCCTCCTGCCTCAGCTTCTCAAGTAGCTAGGATGACAAGCATATCCCGGGGCAGCCATCTTTTCCTGCATTTTTATTCGCTAAGGCTCAGAACCCTAGATGGAGGATATCAAATGCTCAATTTAGAATTGAGTAGGGAAATATGTTGCTCACATTTGAAAAATAACTGACAAGTTAAGATTTTGGTTTAAAAATACAGAACATCTTCTGTTGGGGCCAGGAATCAAAACCACTCTATTAGAAGTATCTTGCTGGACTCAGATATAGCCCGTTAGGCGTCCAGACATACTAAAACAAGAGCAAATGAAAATGAAGGGGGTGGGGTGGGGAGAGAGAGAGAGAGAGAGAGAGAGAGAGAGAGAGAATGAATTATCTGAAAAGACCGAAACCCTTGGGTCCTTGGCAGCCACAGTCATGCACACAGTGATGGCTAAGACACATTATACATTGGGGAAATTGTGTAAGCTGGTATTTTAGGAAAGGCTTGGGGACCTGGGAAGAGCCTCTTTGCCTGTCTATCTCTCTGATCCTGCCTCAGTGGGCTCCGTGGCAGGGAAGGGTAGAGGTGGGAGGACCCGAACCAGGAGCTCCTCATTACTGACACATGTGTTACATTCTCTCCTTACCCTGCTCTCAGCTTCCCTCCCTGCTCCCAAGCTCAGACTCAGCAGAATAGACAGTTGTCCTCACTAGAGACAGCCCTTTCCCAAATTCTTGTTTCTGTTTTATTATTTTCTTTCTTTTTTTCCCCCTTCCTCACCCCCGCCCCCACCCAGCACTGGGGATTGAACTCAGCCCTTTTAAAATTATTTCATTTTGAGACAGGGTCTCACTAAGTTGCCCAAGCATGTTTTCTTTAATATTGTTTTTTTCCTCCTCGAATTTGTTTTCCTTCATCTTCTTGTTGCTTATTTTTCCCCAAAAAATGCTTTTTCTGATGATCAGTAAGACATTTGTCCTCTGTGGAGGGACCATAAGGACCCTGTGGACAACCCTGCATGAATTCCCACCTTATCCACCCCGTGAGACTAGGTGCCTGTGAGTGTTTCCAGCTTTGTGAGTATCAAGGTCCCCAGTGCCCATGGCAAGATACACTGAGCGTGTGAGAACCGACACATGGGGGACCTCCAACAACAACTGGGGGCACCCCTACCCTTTGCAGGGAGGAGTCCAACAGAATGTGGACAGCGCTGTCTAGTAGTCTCAGATGTTAGGTTTTTCAGTACAAGAGGAAAGGACAGGGTTGAAGACTTGCAAAGCTGGTTTATCATGCAACCTATTAACTATAGTTCAATATTAACTGTCCTAAGAACCTAGAGAACAAAGACAATATTCAGGCTGTCAATGTCAAGATTGTTACAAAGTCCCAGGCCTGAGTCATGGGTTAAATTGTACCCACAAAGCAGTATTTTATTGAACTGTTTCTTGATTATTTAAAAATAGGCTGTGCAGGCAATCTATGAAAAACCAACAGCCAACATCACACTAAATGGTCAAAAACTGAAAGCCTTCATGCTAAAATCAGGAACAAGACAAAGATGCCCACTATCACCACTCCTGTTCAATATAGTTCTGGAAACATTAGCCACAGCAATTAGACAAGAGAAAGAAATAAAAGGAATAAAGATAGGAAAGGAAAAAGTTAAACTGTCATTATTTGCTGACAATATGATACTTTACATAGAAGGCCCAAAAAACTCTGACAAAAGACTTCTAGACTTAATTGACAGATTCAGTAGAGTAGCAGGATACAAGGTCAACACTCAAAAAATGAGATCCTTCTTATACACAAATAGCAGACTCACTGAGAGAGAAATTAGGGAAACAATTCCTTTTACAATAGCATCCAAAAAATGAAATATCTAGGAATCAGTCTAACAAAGGAAGCAAAAGACCTCTATACTGAAAACTACAGCACTCTGAAAAAAGAGATTGAAGAGGATATAAGAAAATGGAAAGACATCCCTTGATCCTGGGTAGGAAGAGCCAATATATTGAAAATGGCCATACTTCCAAAACTACTATATAGATTTATATATACTATATAGATTTAATGCAATGCTGATTGAAATTCCAACAATATACTTCACAGAACTAGGGAAAACAGTCCAAAAATTCATTTGGAACCAGAAGAGACCTAGAATAGCAAAAGGAATTCTAAGCAACAGAGACATGGCAGGAGGTAGCACAATCCTGAACTTGAAACTATACTACAAAGCTACTGTGATAAAAACAGCATGGTACAGGCAAAGAAACAGACCCAAGGATCAGTGGAATAGATTAGAATATGCAGAAACAACTTCAGACATACTGAGCCACCTCATCTTTGACAAAGGAGCCAACCACCCTTATTGGAGGAAAGATAGCCTATTTAATAAATGGTGTTGGAAAAACTGGATTTCAACCTGCCAAAGACTAAAACTAGACCCATATCTATCACCATGCACTAAACTAAGATCAAAGTGGATTAAACATGTAAATATTAAAACAGAAACATTAAACTTATTGGAAGAGAGGTTGGGTAGAACTCTTGAAGACATGGGCATAGGAAAAACCTCAGTAGCACGGGAACTAGCACAAAGAATCAACAACTGGGATCTCATTAAATAGCTTCTGCACTGCAAGATAAACCAATAACAGCGCTAAGAGACAACCTACAATGTGGGAAAAATTTTCTAGCAACTGTACCTCAGACAAAGGACTACTATCTAGAATATATAAAGAACTAAAAAAAATCACCCCCCCCCAAATTCAAGGACCCAATTTAAAAACGGGCATCTGAAATGAACAGACATTTCTCAGACAAAGAAGTAAAAGCAGCAAATAAACATGAAAAAATGTTCAACATCACTGGTCATTTGAGAGATGCAGGTGAAAACAACACTGAGATTCCATCTCACCCCAGAAAGAATGGCTGCTGTCAAGAAATTAACCAATAACAAATGCTGGCTGGGGTGTAGGGAGAAAGGAACCCTTCTCCATTGTTGGTGGGAGTATAGACTGGTGCAACCACTGTGGAAATCAGTATGGAGACACCTCAAAGAACTAGGATTAGAGGTCCATTTGACCCAGCTGTTCCTCTGCTGGGTATCTTCCCCAAAGAATTAAAAGAATCATACCACAGTGATATATGTGCACCATGTTTATAGCAGCACAGTTCGTAATAGCTAAAGCTTGGAAACAGCCCAAGTGCCCATCAACTGGAAACTGGACAAAGAAGATGTGGGGTTTTTTTTTATAAAATGGAGTACTAGTCAGCCATAAAGAATGACCAACTAGAGACATTTGTAGCTAAATGGATGCATATTGAGGCCATCCTCTTAAGTGAAATAAATAGGACACACATGTGTAAATACCAAATAGTTTCTCTAGTGTGAGAAATTGAAAGTGTAAATAAGGATTAAAATGATTAAAACAAATAATTGATAATTTGAAATAGGAAGAAAAGGTCCAAAGGGGTAGGGAATATGGGAGGGGAAGGGGAAAGGAAAGAAGGGAAAGGAAAAATTATGAGAAAAGAAAAAAATGGAAACAAAGTCTATGTAAATAGGGAAGGGCGCACAGGTAATGGAGAAAAAATAAGAACCAAGATACATCATGTACAGGTACAAGCACCCAATGATAAATGTAAACATATTGTATAGCTAAAATGTACCAATAAAAGAAGTTAAGCAAAAAAAAAAAAATAGACTGTGCATGTCAGCCTTCCACAGCATGATGCTAACCACAAGTTGTGGCGCATTGACACTTTGTCCAGTGAATAAAGAGCAGCCTCCACCTGCCACTCTTGGGCCCAGAGTTCTTTTTATTCTATATTATTTTGTGTTTTTTCCCCAAGAAAAATGATGGGTCAAAGCAGCACAGCAGGTAATGGGCTGTCCCCAAATGAGCATAGTAAAATGCAAAGAGCCATCAGAATGTCAAACTTTTGCTGTTAGCCCATCATCTGAATGCTTTCCAGCCGAGTGCATCTGTAGTGACCCTCTCCCTGCTCCAGCTCCACTGGTAAAAGGACCCTCCCCGCAACAGGCAACAGGGACAGAGACAAACCCTGGCAGGGTGGATTATTCCTGGTGTCCAGGAGCAGTTGGGATATGTCAAGTTACTGGGTGTCTGGAGGCTGTGCAGACCCAGCAGTAACAGCCCGTCTTGGCCCTGACTCTCCCCCAACCCCCACCCTGTTTCACTTGAACTCACTGTGACTTCTCAGTTTAAACGATGCAGTGGTATACATGGCCACCACAAAAATACACTTCTTTTGGAGCTCTTCCTACAGATGATGGATAAAGGAATCAACCCACAGCACCAAAGGTAATAATAACCTGCTAGTCATTAAAACTTTAAAAAAAAGTACAATTGAGATAAGATTGTCTGAGTTTGTGGAGAAGATAATGAACTGAAAATGGCCTGAAGGAGCAAGATGGTCTGATGATAAATTCAGGTGTTGCATTAGTCGGCTTTCTGTTACTGTAACAAATACCTGAGATAATCACTTATAAAGCTGAAAGGTTTATTATGCCTTACAGTTTTGGAGTATTTGGCCCAGGGTCAATTGGCCTCATTGCTTTTAAGTCTGGTAAGACAGCACATCCTGGTGTGAAGATCATGGTGGAGCAAAGGATACCCAGAGAACTTATAAAGTATTACTTCTGGGTGTATATGTAAGGTTATTTCCAAGGAGACTGGCATGTGAGTGGAGAAGACCCACCTCCAACATGGGCAGGCTCCATCCTATCAGCTGAGTCCAAAAAGAGCAAAATAGCAAAGAAAAAGATTTCCTCTCTGTAACCATTAATCGTGTCAGATTGATTGGATTAAGGAAGTAAGGTTGCTCTGTTCACCAATGGGCTATTAGGAGGTGGGACCTAGTTGAAGGAAGTAAGCTGGGGCATGTCTTGGGCAGATATATCTTTTCTCTGGCTCTTCCTTTTCTCTCTGCTCCCTGGATGCCATAAGGTAAGCAGCTTTGCTCCATCATGCTCTCTGCCATGATGTTTTGCTTCAAGCAATAGACCGAGCTGACCATGCACTAAAACTTCTGAAACTGTGAGCTGAAATAAATCTTTCCTTCTCTAAGTTTTTTATATCAGGTCAGAGCTACACAAAGCTGACCAATACACACTCTCCCTTCTGTAGATGAGGCATTCCTTCCTCTGTCCTTACACATTACAGCTCTAAGTTTTCTGTCCTTTGGACTCTAGAACTTTGATCAGTGGCCTTTGAGTCTGGACTGAGACTTAGACCTTCAGTGGTTCTGAGCCTTTTAGACTTGGTACTGTGTCTCTAGCTTGCAAACAGCCTGTTGTGAAATTTTCAGCCTCCATAACTATGAGCTAATTTCCCCAATATATCCCCTCTCCTTCCCGTCCTCTGCTCCTTTCTCTTTCTCTTTCTTCTCTCCTCTCTCCATCCATCCTATTAGCTCTGCCTCTCTGGAGAACCCTGACTAATACAGACAGCCTGCATTTGAGGCCACTTGAGAACATTTTCCATGGGATCTATGGGATTCTGTCATTGTCCTGAAACACTCAATTTGACTTAAAGGTCAGAACACTCACTGATGCTGAAATTCAGGGATCCCCAGGCTGCCCACATCCTCACCCAATACGGCCTGCAGGGTGTCTGTGGCCATGGTTCTGCTGTTTCAGAGTCCGTGAGACACTATGCTGTGATCTAGGATATTCAGGGTGGTCCTTTCTGGAATGTATACAATAAATACTACCAAACAGGAATTTTCTCCCAAAAGAGTTGGGGAGGGAGAAGCAAAAGGACAGGAGATCACTTGCACCTGCTAGGAGGAAAGTCAGGTGCCTAACTCAACAGTAGGGTATCTGTTGGGACCCAGCAGTATCTGACTGGTTTTGTAAAGGAGAACCAAAAAGGATTTGAGGTCTAAACTGGGCCACCTCACATGACTCTCAGCACACAAGGGACTCTTGTGACCAGAGGCCATAATAGAATTTTGCCAAATGGAGGGTCCCACCTGGCAGTGAGCTCTATCCCTCGAGGTCATAATAATATCTATCTTATACCTAACTTTTTCTAGGTCGTCTAAATCATATTTTACAAAACTAACTTGGCAATTTTTATGCAAAACTCAGACATTTTATTTTTCCTATAATCTTCCAGCATGTGCACACATGTGCACACACAGACACACATGCACACTGCCATCAAAACAATGCCCCACACCCACTGTAAACTTATCCTTCACTGTAGGGCTGGAAGTGCTAATGAAGAAAGGACTTGCCCACATTCTGTAGCAGGGCCATTGTGCTGGAATCCAATGACAAATGGATTACAGACACTGAACACTTTCAGCTCCTGATTGTCTAAGAAACCGCTTTTCACTGTCAACATGTCTTTCTATCTAGTTTTCAGAACAGCCAACATTTTATTTTATTCTTTTATTTTAAAGCATTTCAAAATGTTTCTTAGAATATGCACAGGAGAAAAGGGCATATTATGAAAAGTAAAAATCGCCCACTTCATTCCTTGTTGCACACTTTAGGCCACCGCCTTTAACTATTTCTACATTTGTTTTTTCTGGTGGCCAGTATCCTAATTCTAAATGGCATCCTAGTATCTTTATCTTCATATTCAATTTAGACCTCTATTGATTCCTCACCACGAAACACAAGGCTTTAGCTGACTTACTCTATATCCTTTGCTAATTTTGACAGCTAAATTATTACAGTTTTTATGTTGTTTAACTTTTAACTTTCAATCTCTTACCTAAGTCTCATTTCTCATTCTATTATTTTCAGATAATATATCATTTTCTCAGCAGTCCTTAGCTTTTACACTGTCAGAATTTGTATTAGTCAGCTGATACCCGCAACATAAAGGAAGAGAGGTTTCTTTTGGATCACAGTTTCAGAGGGTTCAGTCCGTGGTCATCTGGCTCCAAGGCAGAAATGGCATGGCGGGAAGGAAATAGCAGAGGAAAGCTGCTCATCTCATGGCAGCCAGGAAGCAGGGAGCCAAGGGAGTAGCTGAGAAGAATACACCCTTCTAGATCACACTCTATGTGACCCATCTTCTCCCATCAAACTCCACCTCCTGACAGCACATTCAGCAATCAACTGATCAACGGATGAATCTTCTTGTGATGACAGAACACCGCCATGATTTAGTCACCTCCAAAAGCTCCACCTCTGAATACATGACTTTTGGGGGACACTTTAGATCTAACCCATAACAGAGCTGATAATTTTGTATACTGTCATACAAGCATAAATCTTTCCTGTTTTGTCCACAGGTTTATTCTAAAATTAAGAAAGAAACAATAAGCCCTCTAAACATTATTATGACTTTGTTATGTTTTCAAAGTCAATAGGCATATTAGAATTTTATTTCTTTTTCTATGTGACAGTGTCAGTAACTATAAGCAGCATTATGGATCACTTAATATATATGGCATGTTTTGTTTCATCTTCATTTAGACATAGACATGAGTTTCTTACATGACTTTTGTTTTTGTTGGAGTTTTTAATTACTTTATTTTTCCTTGTTAATAAAAGAAACCTGCCTTCGCCAGATCCTCATGATTATGAAAACTCTTAATCATACTCTTAACCATGTCTTCAAGCATTTTTACCAGACCATAAGTGGTACGTATGAGAAAGGATGCTTTGGAGGTAAATTTTCTAAGTACCAATGAACTTAAATCTTTATTTTGTTCACATGCTTAATAATTTTCTTGGTGTAAGATTCTGGGTTTTCTTTTTTGTTTTTTTGGTACCGGGGATCAAACTTGGGTCCTTGCACTTGCACAGCAGGCAGCGAAACCACTGAGCTAAATCCCCAGCCCAAGATTGTGGGTTTTCAATGCTATTTCCAGACACTATTTCTAGTGTCCAACATTCCTGATAAGATATCTGACTCCAATATTATTCTTGGGGGGAAATTTTTCTTTTTTCCTGAAAGCTTTTTAGGAATTTCTTTTTATGTTTGATACCCTGAAACATTCTGAAACCATATTAAGACAAGAGTCCTTCATTCTTCGCTCTACTTGGAAATTGAAAAGTCAACTACCTTTTTTTCAGTTCAGAAAAACTTTCTTCTGCCGTCTTTTTCTTACTTTAATAACATGTATACATTTATATGGTTTAAGGAATTAACTAGCTCACAAAACTAATAATGAAATTAGTAGTTCCCTTCCCACTCCCTGAAATTCATGACTTTAAATAGCTTTAGTCTTCTAGTATTTGCCTCAATATTTCTAATTAGCATGCTTAAATTTTTATTTATCAGTTTCAAAACTATATGTTTTTCTTGATCCACTCCCTTACTCTCAAATACATTTCTTTTCCCTCCCATTTTTCTATTAGAGTGACATCATATTCTTGGACAAAGCAGTATTTAGCATGTGTATCGCTATGACTCTACTCACTATTGGAAGCTGTGGCTGTGTCTTGCCACATTTAACATTTCCTTTCTCTTCTTGTACTGCTTGTGTTGCCACTAGAGTCTATGTGCCAGTCACAAATCCATCCCTAAATCTCCAAAGGAAGACAGAATCTTTTTCCCAAGAAAGAAAACATGAGCAGTCAGAAAAACGTGGCAAACAAGCACTCAGTTGTCTTGATTCTATCCAGAAAGTGTGTTGATACTGTAGTTGTCTGAGGATGTAGAATCTTAAGGGTTTCTATCTCTCCCAAACTCTCATTTTCAGTAAGAATATTGAAGGCCTTACTCTATTATCAATTAGCTTTCAGCACTGCTTTTGAGTTGAATGCAGAACTAACTCTAGACCTTTTGTATGTGACCTATTCTTTCTCTCTGGGAGCTTTAGTCACTTCTCTTTGTCTTAGTGTTTTGAAACTTCGCACCGATGTGCTTTGGGTGACTTCATTTTCACTGGGCACTTGGTGACCTTCTCAGTCCATAAATTCATGTCCTTTGTTTCCTGGAAATTTTCTTGAGTTGTTTCTTTGGTAAATTGCTCCCTTTTCATTTTCTTTCTTTCTCTATTTTTGAAAGGCCTATTATTTAAGCTCTTATAATTCCTGTTTAGCCTAATTTTCTTACTTTTGGGGCTTCTATTTTCTGTTTCTTTGTTGTAGTTGTTTTAATTTGGGGAGATTTCCTCAACCTTCTGACTTTCTACTAATATTTTTTCATTTTTGCTTTTGTATTCTTAAATCCCAATTCATTTTTGTTTTTTAAATGTTCCTTTCTATGGTATTCCTTTTCTCATTGTTGTTGAGATATAATTGATATGTATTCATCCATGTTTAAAGTGTGCAATTTAGTAAGTTTTAACATACTCATATGGATACACCCATGAAACCACTCCCTATAATCAATATGATTTATATACCCATCACCCCCCAAAATTTTCTTATGTTCTTTTTTGTAATTTCTCCCACCCCTCTCTTCCTGCACCTCCTTGTCTCATACTGAGCTAATCGCTGACCTGCTTTCTGTCATTATAAGTAAGTTTGCATTTTCTCTTTTTCTTTTCATTTTTAGACTGGATCACACTAAATTTCTCAGGCTGGCCTTGAACTCTCAATTGTCCTGCCTTAGCCTCCTGAGTAGCTGGACTTAACAGGCATGCACCACTATGCTTTACTTAGTTTGCATTTTTTAGAACTTATTTTTGAGAGAGTCTCACTATGCAGTCCAGGCTGGCCTTGAACTCTTGGCAGTCCTTCTGTCTCAGTCTCCTGAGTGCTGCATTTTTTAAGAACTTTATATAAATGGAGTATAAATACAGTAGGAGTTCACTTTTATTGGTTTCTTTCATTCAGCCTAATAAGTTTGAAGTTCATTCATGTTCCACTTAACAATATTCCATTCCTTCTTATTTCTACGTTATATTTCAGTGTATTTTCTGTATATCACATTTGCTTGTCCATTCACCTGTTTGGCATTTGAGTTCTTCCCAGTTTGAGGCTTTAAGAAACGTGCCATAAACATTCATGTATAAGGCTTTGTGTAAAGATACACTTTCATTTCTCTTGAGTAAATATTTAGAGTAGAAAGATCTTATCATATGGTATGCATGTGTTTAAGAAACAATCTATATTAACTATCTATTACTGAATAATCACTCCAAAACTTATTAATGTAAAACCATACATTTGTTATCTCATGATTTCTGTAGATCAGGAGTCAAGGCATAGTTGAGTGGAATGCGGAAGCTCAGCATCTTTGTTAAAAATCAACTGCCCATCGCTTCTCGGCCTTTTGGCTAAGATCAAGTGTAAAATCAACTTCCCAATCAAGTTGAATCTATCTGCACACTCTGTCTTTCATTAATCTGTTTGTCTGTCTCTACATCAATAACCACCCTACTTGATTATCTGGGCTCTCTAAGAACTACTCAGATCAGCTATGGAGAGCCCTTTTGATTTCGTCTTCCTCCTCCTCCTCTTCCTCCTCTTCTTCTATTTGCCTCCTTTGCATATCCATATACATTTTAAAAGTAGTTTATCAATGTTTACAAAGCAGTCTGCTGGGATTTTGATTGTGATGGGATTAAATTTTTATGTCAATTTGGAGAGAATTGTCAGCTGAATATTGCGTCTTCTGATCCATGAACATGGTGTATATCTCTATTTACTTAGATCTGTCTTCATTTCTCTCTGAATTGTTTTATGATTTTCAGGGGAAAGGTCTTTTCTTCAAATTGTCATGTACTAATTGTATGTATTTGTGGGATACAGGGTAATAATTGGATATGTGTATACAGTCTGTAATGCTCAAATCAGGGTAATTAACATTTCCATCTTCTTGGATGGAAAGTTCTTTTCTTCTAGTTCTTTATAAAATTTAGGCCAGGGATTTAGCTCAGTGGTTTCGCCACCCGCTGCACAAGTGCAGGAACCCAAGTTCGATCTGCGGTACCAAAAAAAAAATTATATTAAATTGTAAGCCATAACCACCTTTTGTGGTGTAGAACAATAGATCTTATTCTTCCCCAATAACTATGGTTGATACCCAAATCCAATCTCCCTCTATTTCCTCTTTCCTCTGCCCTTCCTAGTCTAGTGACCACTATTCTACTCTCTACTTCTATGATATCAATGTTTTTAGCTCCTATATATGAATGATAATGTGTAGTATCTGTCTTTCTGTGCCTGGCTTATATCACTCAGTGTCCTCCAAGTCCATCCATGTTGCCCTAAATTGCAGGATTACATTTTTTATGGCTGGATAATATTCCACTTTGTATATATACCACAAATTCTTCACCCATTCATTGACTAGTGGACACTTTGGTTGACTGCATATCTTGGCTACGTGGATAGTACTGCAATAAACCTGAGACTGCAGTTATCTCTTTTGTATACTGATGTTATTTCCTTTGGATAAATACTCAGTACTGTACTGGGATAGCTGGGTTGTATGGTAGCTCTATATTTTGTTTTAGAAAGAACTATAATGTCTTTTCCATAATGCTAATTTACATTCCCATTAATAGTGTATAAGAGTTCCTTTTCTTCTCATCATTAGCATTTGTTATTTTTTGGTTTTATCAATAACTTGTCAACTAGGATAAGATGATATCTCACTGTGGTTTGGATTTGCATTGCCCTGGTGATTAGTGATACTGAGTATTTTTTCATATTCTTGTGGTCATTTTGTATGTCTTCTCTAGGAAAATGTCCACAAGGATCTTTTGCTATTCAGTGGAAAGATCTCATGCATCTTTCAGCAAATTTACCTCTCAGCATTTTATATTTTTGATGCTGTTGTAAATGCTGTTTTTTGAAATTTCAAGTATTATTTATTCTTATATATAAAATATATTTGATTTTCTTTTGTATGTTAATCTTAAATCCTATTACATTTTTATATTTACTTCTTAGTTCCAGTGGTTCTAAAAAAACAGATTCTGTAAGGGTTTTCTACACAGTAGAGCAGCTCTGCAAGTGAGGACAGTTTTCTTTTTGCATCTGGAGACAGTTTTTATTCTTTCTTTCCATCTATCTTTTTCTTCTTTATTAAATAGGTTATAACCTCCAGGACAAGGTTAAATATAAACAGCTAAAGCAGACTTGCTAGCTTGTTCTTGATATTAGAGAAGAAAGCACTCAGTTATTTTTTAAATTTAGAAGCTTGTTTTATTAAAGGTACAAAGTCATAATCATAAAAGAGATCTTGTGAGGGTGAAGTGAATTCTTTTGATGCAACACAATGTACCGAAACATTGTGGCTGCTTTTAAGAAAATAGATTTTATATTTTAGTGAACTTTTAGGTTTATAGGAAAAATTAAGAAAAAAGTACAGAGAGTTCCTGCCTGCTTTCCTCTCCATGTGCAGTCTCCCTGCACTGAGAGTACATCTGTGACACTACATGAGCCTGTATTGACCCATTATTGACACCCAAAGTTCATCGTTCACATTAGGGTTCATTCTTGATGTTGTACATTCTGTGGGTTTGAAAAAGATATATAGTAGCATGTATGCAGACTATAAAATCATACACTATCATTGCTATCCTGAAACTGCTCTATTATCTTCCTGTTCTGCCCTCCTTCCCTCTAACCTCTGACAACCACTGATCATTTTACTGTCTCCATAGTTTTGCCTTTCATAGTTGTCAAGTGGGATTCTTTCACTCAGTGATATGCATGTAATGTCTTCCACTTCTTTTCATGAGTTGATAATTATTTTTTAACATTCTGAAAAATATTCCATTTTACGGATGAACCAGTTTATTTATTCATTCATATACTAAAGGACATTTTGGTTGCTTCCATGTTTCAGCAATCACAAATACAGCTGCTATGGATATGTACGCAGGGATTTTTGAAGACATAGTTTTCAGCTTACTTGGGTACATAACAAGAAATGCAATTGCTAACTTTTATGGTATAATGAAGATTATTTGTAAGAAGCTGCCAAATTGCCTTCCAAAGTGACTGCAGCATTTTGCAATTCTCACTAGCAATGGCTGAGAGTTCTGGTTGCTCCATATTCTCTCCAGCTTTTGGCGTTGCCAGGCTTTTGGATGCTTTTGGATGCTAGTAAATGTGTAGTAGTGAATTCTACTTGCTTTGAGCATTGTACTCTTCACCATGAAAGTGGATGTTAGCTGTGGGTTTTTCCAAACTTTCCCTTTGTCATGTTGGAGGAGTTCTACTTTTAATTTGCTGAAACTTTTTTTTCTTAACTAGGAATAAATGTTGAGTTTTGTTAAATAACTTTTCTGTCTCTATTGAGTTGGTCATGTGGTTTTTCTTTTTTAGTTTGCTAATATGATAAATTGTATGGGCCAATTTTTATATGATAAATCAAACTTGCATTTCAGGGTTAAACACCACTTGGTAATGATGCATTATCATTTTTTATCTTAGTATTACATTCAGTTTGCTAGATAATGCTGGACTCATAGAATACATTAGGAAGTACATCCTCCTCTTCAATTTCTTGGAAGAGTTTTTGTACAGTTGATATTACTTTACTGGATTTATTAAGAAATCTTTGGAGGTCTTCCTACTTCTTATATAAATTTTCAACCAATCTTTTATTGTGCCTCTCCCAGTCCCTTTGCTCGGAGTTAACGGATGCTTCTGACTCCAGCGTTTATTGGGCACTTTCGTTTCTGTATTCTTTCCAGAGCCAGTGTAGGCTTCAGCTTTCCTACTCTGCAAACAGTTGTCACTCACCAACTGTCTCCCCACTTCCAGATGGGCTGTTGCAGTCTCTCCTCCATTTGCCTTTTCCTGACAGGTGTATTCCTTCATTGTCATCGTAGTGAGACTTTGAGAGAAGTCAGCAGTAAATGCAGATGTCTCTGCCATCCTGATCAGCAGATAGCTTTCTAAAACATCTCTACTCTTTGATTTTGTAACATCCTTCTCTCCATTTTCTACCTCTGAAATGGCTTGTTGGGTCTTGCCGCTGTTGGAGCTGTCTTTTTGGTCTCTGGCCTCCTGTGTTTCCTCTCCTATTTTCAATCTCTTTGATTTCGAATTTCTATCTAGAAGATCTCTTCAACTTTATCTCTCGGTCCTCCTCTTAAATTTGTAACTTCTAAGAATTCCTTATCTTCTTTTCATAATGTTCATTTCTGATTTTGTAGGTGCAGAATTTCTCCTAATCTCTCAGAAGATTAAATTTGTCAACTTTTGTCTGTTCACTGGATTATCTTTTTTCCCTTGTAGGCCAGCCACCTGTTCAGTATTCCTCATCTTTTTTTTTCTTCCCTTAAAGCTCAGCTTCTCCCCTGTGTCTGGTGATCTTTCGTCTTCTGTCCACACACGACAATGATTGACTGTAGATACAGAAATTCCAACTCGGAGTGCTTATCCTACTATTCACTCACAACACAAATCTTTCCCGTGGCCCTGGACGCATGAGGGGTTGCTAGAAGTTCTTCAGCAGAAGACACCAACTCCATTTGGGTACCTCTACCTGGAGATACCCTCAGATTTCACAAGTTGAGGCTCAGTCATAGGACTGCCCCCCCCCCCAATTCAGGCGGCATTGCAGACCACACCTTGCTTTGCCTAAGCTTCTGACCAACCAGCAGAGGGGTTCTTATAAACCTGTCTTTGAATTTGAATAGTTTTCCCAAGTGGCTCACACACTTAGGGAACTGTTTCTTACAAGGATATAGATGAAGAGCTGCATAGATCAAGGTATGGGATCAGGAGCTCAAGCTTCTCTGCCCTCTTTTGGGTACTCCGCCCCCAGGAACCTCCATGTGCTCAGCTATCTAGCTGTTCTTCAAATGCCCTTGTGGATAATAGGGAGGCTTCCTCACATAGGATGATTGAAGCATGGACAACCACGTCAAAGGGTCTGAGCTTATTATGCTAATAGGCCAGCTGGGGAATTCAGCAAGGCCTGCCTGCTTAGTCTTCGGTACTCCTTCCTCTGAGCATGGGGCGCATGTACTGGCGGGGAGGGGGGGTCTCATCATCTTCTACCAAACAAGGTAGGTCAGAGGGTTTCTTCACGGTCAGCTCCAAAGCTCCAAAACAGAAAGACTCAAATGGGAGCATCACATGAGGGTCAAGCGTGAAAGCTCAGTAGACTTTGTAAGATTTTAATACTCTTGGGACAATTCTTTGACTTTGGAATAGGAAGAAGCACAACTGTACCAGAGCCTTAAACTTCCTTGGTCAGATGACTTTACAGAAGGACTTTCTGGTCACATAGTGCGTTTTCCTGGAGGTAAATGTCTGATTGCCAGTCTTTCCCTGTGAATCGGAGAAGGGTAGGAAAGGGGCTGCTTGACATCAGTCTTGTTGACCAATGTTTCCTTAGACTTCCTGTTTGCTGCCTTCCTTCACTTCCACCTCTAATCCCAAGCCTCTCTATATTCTGTTGGGTGAGTTGGCTACTGCTATAGCCCACGCCCCCTCTCTCTAAGTTAGTGTAATCATCCTCAGCTCTGTCCCATCTGTTGCTATACCCTCACTTTTCATCTCCCTAAATCCATTTTAATACCTTGTTTCATAGAGCTATTTCTCCAGTTTCCTTCCTGTTTAGAAAAATTATTTCATTTTATACGTCTTTATTGGGATTTGCAAGAAAAAAGAATAATCCATGTGAAAACCCCACCATCTTAAACCACAAATTTTCTCCTACTTTTATGAGTCCTTAACCTTCTGCAGAATATACACATAATTGGGATTTTTCTTAACCTAGAGAAACATCTAAGAATCAGTGGACCCCCTGTGTACTCAGGCCGGCCACTGCCATGTGTCTGGGATGCACAGACTTTATGTCCACTAACTTATTGAGCTTATGTAGGCCCCTTGGATGGGCCTACAGCCAAATGTGCTAAAGGTAGTAAGATCTGTGGCTCCAAAGAGTTACAAAAACTGAATTATTACAATGTGGATCCAATAAGCAACCTGGAACTGCATCATAGATTTAAGCTGAGTTAGGGCCTGCATATATTGCTCCTTGGGTGCCTCTCCTCTGTGAATAATGCATTACCCAAAGCCAGGTGCTGAGACGGATCACCGCAGTAGGCATCAGAGGGACCTGTTGTTCCGATGTGTACAGCCCTGACCCTTCATCCTGGTGCTGCTGTTTTATTGATGCCTCGGAGTTCCCAAGATAATGTATTACACATCAGGGAGATGGCCCCTGGAGGAAATGAAGGATCTAAGAGAAAATTCTGAAATCACTGTTGGAGAGAAGACAGTTACTGCGCTGCATATAAAATATTTTCCCCCAGTCAACCAAAAGAGAATTTAGATCCCAGGTTATTTACTCCATTTTCATATAAGACATTTGGATATCAGTAAGAATAATTCTCCAGCTCCACCCTCCAATTAAAAAGCAAAGTCCTCATTCCCTTAATCTCTCTGAACCTCCACAATTCAAAGATGGGTAAGTGTTAAGTCTCGGGTCTTCTGGATGTGGTGCTTGTAAATTTCCTGTTTCACAATGATGGAGCAGTAATTTCAAGTGCCAAAATATCTGCCATGGAGAATATTAAACAACTCCACACCTTTATCCATTTCTGTCTTTAGCAATTTACAAAAACATACCATTTAAATATGAACGGCAACTTCCTGTTAAACTTTGGATGTAGCAACCAACAAGAAATATGGCTGCTGGTGGTGAGAGAGGAAAAAATAGTTTCTGTATACAAAGCCCTAACATAATAAACAAGCAGAAGCACTTCCTGATAAATAACGCCAAGCAAACATTCATATCCTTGCCTCCTCTGTATTCAAAATATTTTTACTAGACCAAGTGCAAAGTATTATTATCATTAATATTAAATTCATCCTTCCTGGACTGGATCCAGGCCCTAGTTCTACCAGAAGGTCTCATAGGAGCCAAGGGCATGGACATTTATTATAGCAGTGACTTTGGTTTTAATTCTCTCCATATAAATGTTGCAAGCTGTGGATGCACATAAACATTACTGTGCTTGATGAAACCCACGCCCAACAGCCCCAGGCCCGCAGCAACCACCCCACAAAACCATCCAGATGGAAATTCCACAGCAGTAAACAGGCAGCGCTCAGATCTAGCCACGGTCCCGAAGGCAGCCTGGGAAGAGAGGCAAGGACAATTGCCAAAGACAGCTGGTTGCCTGCAGGTTCCCTCTCCCTGCCAGTCACAGAGGTGAGACCCCTTCAGAACCAGCTCAAAGGGAGACACTTCTCTTCATCCACTAAAGCAAAATGCTAATGTGGGTGCTCCCTTTCCTTAAACCAAAAACCAAACAACGATAACAAAACCCCAAAAAGCTGCCTGTCATTGACATATGACATATTATCCAGAAAAGAACATGCTTCATATATGCAGGTTGATGTATTTTCACAAATGGAGCCCATCCTTGTAACCTGCACCCAAACCAACACAGAACATTTGCCGCCCCTAGTAGGTGTCCTCGGGTCCCTATGCAATCAAAACCCATGCTCACCCCACCCTCCAGGATAGCCACCATCTGGGATCCATCACATTTCCCCAGGTAGGAATGGAAGTTCAGGAATTAGATGACTGCAACTTTGTGCCTGTATCTGAATCGAGGCTACAAGGCCTTCAAGTGACCGGAAGCAACTTCCTCGGGGACCATTTTCAGCATTCCCACAGGTTGAAGGAGGGCCTATCTGCAGGGGAAGGAGAAGAGTGAGAGAGGACTGAGGGGAAGCTTCTCAGATGGACAACTGTGAGACAGCAGAGTTGCCAGGGATGTTCAAGCCCTGAAAGAAAAGAGGCCCTGGTTGCAGGGACCTGGGAGGAGTAGGGGAGACCAGATAGAAGCAGCAGCCGCAGTCACATCTGTAGGGTGCTGCCAGCCACTCGAGCTCAGCAAACAGCTAGGGGGTGTGACGGTGTGCTGCTTGGATGTCACCATTTCCACAAGTAGAAGCAGGCTCAGAGGTGCTGACTAGGTAGGGCCTGTCAGGGAGGACCCTAGGCAGAGAGCAACTACCTCGGCTCACTGCTGAACGTCCAAGTCACACGGGTTGCTATCCTGTCCTTGAGACGTTCACAGTCAAGGTGGGAAGACAAATAGGCAATGGGGCCAACACCACAAGTGAAGTGATGGGGGAAAGGCAGGGTCTACCACAAGGGCTTGTTCATCTGTGCATTACCAACATTGCTTACTCTAGTCATGCAACACGTTTGTTGAGAGCACTAACACACGGATGGATGGATGGATGGATGGACAGATGGATGGATGGACGGATGGATGGACAGATGGACGGATGGACAGATGGACGGATGGATGGACAGATGGATGGACAGATGGGTGGATGGATGGATGGACAGATGGATGGATGGATGGACAGATGGACGGATGGACAGATGGACGGATGGATGGACAGATGGATGGACAGATGGGTGGATCCACAGAACTACCTCCAATATATAGGCTACTTTCTTCTACATTTCAAAAAGCTGGAAGAAAGGATTTCAAAAGTTCTTACCATAAAGAAGTGGCAAGTGTTTCAGGAGATATGTCTTACCTGAGCCTGAGGTGTTCCTGGGAGCAAGTGTGGGCTGACCTGTGAGACAAGATCCACTTGGGGAACTTCTGCAAGGAATGCTGGGCTGAGAGTGTGCATCAGGAGGAGTTTGGGTCAAGACGATGCTCCTGGCCTGAGGGAGTACTTCGACTGCCAGAAGATCCACTAACAGCACCTTAAACAATGAAGATATTTTGTACACACACACACACACACATACACACACACACACTCCTCTCAGCTGTTGGTGTCGCTTCCCTCCTCAGCACTCACAAGATGGCCGCCCTAGTTCTGTGCATCAAGCCTTCAAAATGTCCTTCTACTTTGTCAGGGAGAGGAAAGCAGATGCCCCCTTGTATCTCACTGGTAAAAAATGTGGCCACCTGCTCTGCAGCGAGGACTGAGAAACAGTCTCAGGCCACTGGAAGTTATTGGAAGTCTCTTTATGCAGATTACTTG